>NC_087342.1:224418520-225043520 GCF_030014295.1 Loxodonta africana | reverse complement strand
CTCTTAACCACTGAGTCACCAGGGCTCCTAAGCCACACTACAGGGTCATTAGACAACCAGACAAGTCCTGTGTGTTTGATATAAGGCAGGAGAAAATAACGTAATACTCATTAGGTTTTTTCAGACATGCACCATGTTACGTCACAAATTTCTGGAACCCAGGTGCTTTATACAATCAGGCCCAAAATACTTTCTAGCCTTATTTCCCATTTTGCCTCTTCACACACTAGCCAGGTGACCTCTAGTTCCCATCACTGTGTACCAGGTCGTTTGCTGTATGTGAAATGCCCTTCCCTCCACTGAAAACCTAAAACCCACTGCCGTCGAGTCGACTGCGACTCATAGAGACCCTATAGTACAGAGTAGAACTGCCCTATAGGGTTTTCAAGGAGCAGCCGGTGGATTTGAACTTCTGATCTTCTGGTTAGCAGCCAAGCTCTTAACCATGGCACCACCAGGGCTCCTCCTTCCACTGAACCCCCTTCCCCCAAACACATACACCTCCAGGTCCATAACCTCTCCCTCCCTCTGCAGTGCTCCAATCAAATGCTCCCTCTTCCCAAAACCTTTCTCCATTCCCTCTCTGGATCCCCTTGCTCTCATAAACAGAAAAACCAGTGGGAATTCCACCTCTGAACTATCCCTCGAGTTCTCTTTACTGAAAAGGGTTTTTTTTTTTTTTTTTAACTATGAATTATTACTTACGAGTTCTTTACTTTCTCCACTCAACTGTAAGCTTCTTTGGGATAAAAAATAATGTCTAATTCAACTTTATGTACCTGCAACATTTAGCAAAAAGTAGACTCTCTACTAATATTTGTTAAATGACCAAGTGAATAAATGAATGACTGAGAATGAGAGAAGGGAAATCAAATTCCCAGACAAAAAATCAATTTTATAAGAGAATTAGTATCCAAGGACCTTCATTCCCTCCTCTGCCAACAGAAAGCCCTGTGTTCATTTCCACTAACGCAACTAAAAACCACCTTCAGCTCAGGCACAAGGAACTAACAACCCTAAAACCAAAGTTCAGTGTCCTGCTTAAGTCAGCATTCCGCAGGGTTTCGGAACACGAATATCTCTTTAGTCTCCCTGAGTGGCACAGTTAACACATTCGACTACTAGCCAAAAGGGTGGTGGTTCAAACCAACCGAGAGGCACCTCGAAAGAAAGTCCTGGCAAAAACTGCTTCTGAAAGGTCTCAGGCTTGACGACCCTAGGGAGCACAGTTCTACTCTGACACATGTGGGGTCGCCATGCGTCAGAACTGATTCGACAGCAGCTGGTTTGGGTTTTTTTTTTTTTTGGTTAATATGTTTTTACATCTGGGAAGAAAATCTGGGGAGTCAGCCAGCAGGACTCAATAACAGCAGTTTTACACAAACAGAGCCTTCTCCTAGCTAAAAGTTGTTAGTCATCCTAAACCAGGCTAGGGAAGCCAACATGCCCTGACTTTCATAAACAGGAAAAAACGGGTTTGACACTTCGGAGCTGGCTCCCTAATTCTTTCCCCTGGAGGAAGGCCCTATAATGCACACACACATTCCCAAGAGCAATTCATTCCAAAGAGCAAATTTGCACCTAAGTAGCTTCCTTCCGATAGATAGCTTCAGACCTACATACTGCTCAAAGGCCAATTTAAGGAGAGAAAGATTCAAAAGGGGGCCACAGTTGCCTTCCTGACCTGGTAAGCCTTTACTGGGTGGACATCACCCAAATGCCAGCAGCAGCACAGGCCTCTTCAGTTTTGCCTCCTGGTAAACATCCCCCCCAACCAACAAGGTAGTATTTATCGCTGTTTATAGATGCAGAATGCGTTAATGCCACAAGTTCTGGGTTTACGCAAAGGCTTTCTTCTGAAACCATAGCCCTAATGGGACTCTAAAAAAGCTGTTGGAAGTTTTCAAGAGCTGGCATTCACCAGAAAAGCGGTTTTCATACATAAATCACAAAACCTGCACTAAGAGAAAGAAACTGGCGTAGACAGGTCTGGCATGACCAATCTCTTCAGCGGTGGCCTTGTTGGCTCAAAAAATAACACCGGCCTCTTTGGGGAATTCCAGCAGTAAAATTAATTCCCTCTATAAAAAGTCCTTATATATGATGTTTCCCCTTCAGTCAGTACAGCCCATGGACTTGCTTTCCGTGGGTAACTACAACAAATTCAAAACCTTAAAAAGCAAGAAACAAAAAGGCATTTATTTCTTAGGTACGAAAGGAACCGAAGAGTGAACACTTAACCAATTCTCTACATATCCCTGCTTATTCTGCTCCTCACAGAGCGTTTCAGGAACACTGTAATAAACCTAAGGGGCCCTGGTGGCACAGAGGTTAGCGCTCAGCTGCTAACTGAAAGGTGGGAGGTTCGAATCCACCAGCTGCTCTTCAGGAGAAAGATGTGGCAGTCTACTTCTGTAAATATGATGGCCTTGGAAACCCTATGGGAGAGTTCTACTCTGTCCCATAGGGTCCCTGTGAGTCGGAATTGACTCCAGGACAACAGGTGGTAAACCTGGTGATGGTTGGAAGTTGTTAGTCTCCTAGTCTATTCAATTTGCTGACTGTGGCAGCATGAGAGTGGGCTGAGGTACAAATGGGGTAAGCTTGCAAACCCACTGGGGCAGTGGGGGTTCAGCGGTAGAATTCTCAACTTCCATATGGGAGACCCGGGTTCAATTCCTGGCCAAGTCACCTTTTGTACAGCCATCACCCATCTATCAGCGGAGGCTTGTGTGTTGCTACGATGCTGAAGAGGTTTCGGTGGAGCTTCCAGGCTGAAATAAGACTAGGAAGAAAGGACAGGCAATCTACATCCGAAAATCAGCCAGTGAAAACTCTATGAGTCACAATGGTCCTATCTGCAACCGATCATAAGGGTGGTGCAGGACTGGACAACATTTCGTTCCACTGTACGTGGGGTCACCTGGAGTCAGGGCTGACTCAATGACAGCTAACAACACTAAGTCCACTCACTGCCTTCTGAGCACACATAGAAGGGCTGTTGCACAGGTTTGGGGTTTATAGTCTCTAATTGAGACAATTACAATGTATGATCACAACAGCTCCCATTTGCTGTGAACTTTACACATAATACCTAACTTCACCCTCAGAACCCCAGTATAGAAGGGTGCTGGAAAGGCCAAGTCCTCCTGCCCTATACACCCTACTTGGAGTGCTCAAAGGGCCATCCAGCCACCTGTGCTTGTTAAAAATTGGGTTTGCCAGGCACCACCCCAAGCCTCCTGAAGGGGGGTCTCTGGCAGCGGGACCCAGGAACTGGCACTATCACACATTCCTCAGTTGACTCTTTAACCAGTTAGCCATCAAGCTGACTCTGACTCATGGTGACCCCAAGTGTGTCAGAGTAGAACTTTGCTCCATAGGACTTTCAATGGCTCATTTTTCAGAAGTAGATTGCCAGGCCTTTCTTCCAAGGTACACTTAGGTGGACTCGAACCTCCAACCTTTTGGTTAGTATTACAGGCACTACAAAATCTGAGAAACCACTCCCTGAAACATTACACAAGTGCCTACAGCAGGCTCCTTTTTTAGGAAAGCACAGAACCTGCACAGCAGTCCACTGTGACCCCCACTTCCTCAGGCTCGAAGTGCCAGGCTGAGCAGCTACCTGTCAGAGTGCTACGCACAAGGCAGCCAGAGAGGCAGAGAACCATGGCAAGAGTTGTCAAAAGTGATGGGAAGAATAAACCATGTTCTAGAAGAGCGGAAATGATATAGAAAGCCAGTCTCACCCTACACAGTGAGACCCCATACATCTTATTGAAGTGAACAGGTTAAAAAGAAGGAGATATATTTTCTGCTTGAATCTGATCGAAAGATTAAATCTAACAAAAATAGACCAAAACACCCGAACTGCATGTATGCCTCTTCCCAGGACCCCACACATTTTAAACCCCCAGTTAATGGAGTCCCTGGGTAGTGTAAACGGTTAATGCACTTGGCTGCTGACCAAAAGGTCGGAGCTTTGCGTTCACCCAGAGGCTCCTCTGAAGAAAGACCTGGCAATCTACCCCCCAAAAAACCAGCCACTTTGGAGCACCATTCTACCCTGACACACGTGGGGAGGCTACGCAACAGCAACTGGTAAGGGGTTAATAAATATCCACCTTGGATGGCCAAAATGTGCCCAAAACATCTGATTAAGGCTTGCTTCTTCCTCCACCATTTGCTATTCTTACAGTTTCTATTAAAAATAGGTCTTTCGTCCCAGAGAGCCAGCTGTTTGGTTTTTATTAATAAGCAAAAGATTTGGCTTCCCTGATAAATAAAACAATAAAATAAAACTTTCCTTCTTTTCAAGGACCAGGTTACCTTCTGGTAACACCGAGGGAACGCGAAATTTAGGAAAAGGCAGACTGAAATAATAACCACTAGGCATAATTCAAAGTGGTACTAAAAATTGTTTTTCAAAGCCACTAAAATTGTTTGATTTGTGTAACTCTTAATTTTTTAATAAGAAAACTGAGTTACTGTTTTCGGATTCATTCCGAAAGCAAACCAAAGTAATTTTCAATGAAAACGCTGAGCTGCAAATGAGAGGGAAGAGAAGGAAAATCATGTTTTCAAACGGCCTGCCATGTAAGGAGCTGGGCTGGACAGGTCACAGATACCGACTCTTTCAGCCTCCCAGAGGCCCACGAGGGTAGTGGTTAGAGGCTTTGTCTTCTGGGGGAGAAGACCAAGGTTAGTGTATTCTTTTGGGTTCTGTTTGGGTTGAATTGTCACCCAAGATGTTATATTCAAGTCCTAGACTCCCATATCTGTGAATGCGATTTATTTGGAAATAGGGTCTTTGCAATGCAATCAGCTAAATTTAGATAAGGCCATATCACATTAGAATAGGAAAAAAAAAAAAAACCTATTGCCGTCATGTCAATTCCGACTCATAGCAACCCTATAGGACAGAGTAGAACTGCCCCATAGGGTTTCCAAGGAGCACCTGGTGGATTCAAACTGCCAACCTTTTGGTTTGTAGCCATAGCTCTTAACCACTACGCCACCAGGGTTTCCAATTAGAGTAGGGGTGGCCCTAATGCAATGACTGGCATCCTTATAAGAGGAGAAGAACAGGCGCAGACCCAGAGGTAAAATGGCCATGTGAAGATGAACACAGAGACTGGACTGATGCATCCACAAGCCAAGGAATGCCCGGGGCTACCAGGAGCTGGGAAAGACAAGGAAGGATCCTCCTCTAGAGTCTTCAGAGAGAACACAGCCCTCCCGACACCTTGGTTTTGGGCTTTCACCCTACAGACTGTGAGAGAATCGATTTCCATTGTGTTAAGCCACCCAGTTTGCAGTACTCTGTTACAGCAGTCCTCTGAAACTAACACAGTTTCCCACAAAAGCGAGCTCAGAGTCAAGGACTTGGGAGAGCAGTTTATTTGAGAGGTGATACCAGGGAGCTCGAGCGAGAGGGTAGAAAAGGTGAGACAAGAAAGGCCCATAAAAGATGTGAAAATGAGGTTGCTACTTGCAACCAGGGCTCAATCTCACAGGGGCTCCTGAAGAACCATGGAGAGTACATCTCAGAATGGCCCCGTCACGGAGTGAGGAAGCAGGCTATTAGCTATCAACGCCCACACCTTGCTGGCTCAGGGCTGCCCTTCAAGTCATACAACCTGGAGATGGCAGGCTAGGTCTCGAAACCTGCTTCCACGCAGGCCACCGCTCAGAGGTTTCACTAAATGAAGTTTTTGCCTGTCATCACAACTTCATACACAAGTGAGAGGACCACTCTGCTGTCTCTCTTTTATCTTTTCATTTCTCACCTAACCAGTTGTCTTCAAGTCCTCCCTGACTCATGGTGATACCATATGTCAGGATAGAACTGACTTCCAGAGGGTTTTCAATGGTTGATCTTCAGAAGTAGATCTCCAGTTCCTTCTTCCAAGGCGCATCTGGGTGAACTCAAACCATCAACCCATCTTCAACGCCTCTACCCTGAAAAACTGACAGCCTTCTTTCTGAGGTGTTCACTCACAGACATTTAACTTCCTTCATAACCTACACAAGTGTCCCCCCAAAGAAAACTAATCCACATTTGCCAAGTGTTTGAAGTAGCAGTCTGTGTGTCTTGGCTGTTGTATTTCCAACACAAGGCATTGCTATGGAACAGTAACCAGGAGGGTAGGAAAGGGGACTTGCTCACCCACACAACACAGTCACATCAGGAAACCAGGAAGAGGTTGTCACTCTCCCTGGCTGGTGGCGAAGGACCACCCAGGGAAAGGAAGTGAAGACACGGGCCTTGTGGCTGTAACCGAAGGAAGTCTGGTTGTGAAAACACACATTGGCACAGCTTGAACAGCTAAATTATCTGTGTACACAGAAATCAGAACTTTCGAGAAGTAGTAAAGGTTTAGACCACTGGAACAGCTTCCCTGGATGAGTGATAAAATAGCTTTTGAACACATCCAGGACCTTGGAGCCTCTTCACTTGAGGGCAATGGTGGTTCAGTGGAAGACTCCTCCCCTTCCCTGGGTTCGATTCCCAACCAACGCACCTCAAGCACAGCCACCACCGTCTGCCGGTGGAGGCTTGTGTGTTGCTATGATGCTGAACAGGTTTCAGTGGAGCTTCCAGACTAAGGTAGACTAGGAAGAAGGGCCTGGCTATCTACTTTCGATAATCAGCCAACAAAAACCCTGTGAATCACAATGGTCCGATCCACAACCAATCAATTGTGGGATGACGCATGACGAGGCAGCATTTCATTTCTTGGTGCCTCGGGTCGCCGTGAGTTGAAGGCCAACTCAATGGCAACTTACAATAACAACATTATTTCTTTGCAAAGAAGTGCTAAACAAGCTTAACTTACATGATTGATCCTTGGTATTAAAAAAAAAGAGAGAAAGAAAGGTAAATTTACCCCTTTTGCTGCTTTTTAGAGGAAATCATTCCCCCAAGTACCAAAAGTATTACAGACTCTGTAGTAATTTCTTATTCTGATAAAATACATAGAGATATAACATGTGTAGTAAATGTATCCCTCAAGAATAATGAATCCAGCAAATGGACATATACATGTCTTATATGGAACACTCAGGCCTATAACCACAGCCCAGGGTAGCTGAATGATGGCCCCAATATAACCACATAATTAATTAGTTCCATCATAATTTTTGTTTTATGACTCCCGCTTTTAAATGCCAGTAGTCAATTTAATGGTATTTTAAATTGAAGTAAAGCCCCAAGAGAGGAGGAGAAAGTACTCTACGCCTTATTGAATCATAAATCTTACGATCAGATTTTTTTAATTCCAAAAATGACCTAATAAACTTGCTTTATAATTAAATCCATCCCAACAACTTCTCTTTTGTGTTTTCCATCATTTTTGGCAATCATGCAGAGATTTCAATTGGAAATCCCTTCTCATTGTAGTGAAGTAAAAAATTATACTGTGTGTCCTCAGGGTAAAGACCTTCTGTGGAGTCTGGCCAGCATCTTCCAGGGGGACAGAGAAGGAACTACAAGGTTTTTGGTTTTCAGTATTAGCTGAAGCCTCTAATTTACCTGACTACAATATATGAAAAATGCATGAATGCTAAGTTCAGAAATTCAAATCTTCAAATGATTTCCTAGTCTAAAATGTTGCCTTGAGAAAAATAAACAGGCATACAGGTTTTTTTTTTTTGGCTTTTATAAAATTTTAAAATTCATGGCCTACATTAGAAGTTGACAGTTTATTGAAAACACAGGACTTAGCAGAAGAGGTAAATACGGGAATTTCATCAACTATTTCAAGAGCCCAACATATTACTGCAAAATGTTTCTGCCTTACTTCCAAGTGGCATTAAATAGAAAAATTTTCAACCCTGGCCATTTATGCTGACTTTTCATCCACCTTCAATCACAAAGCAATCACAATAGTAAATATTGTGGGTGATTTGCAAAGATTTGGTGATTTTAAAAAATGTTCTTTTGCGCAAAAAGAATTTCCCATTCTCTTGAAATTACTATAGTTACTAAAACACATGGAATTCTGATAAAATCCACTCAGTTGGCGCCTGTATTCTTCTCCTAATAAATAAGGAGACATTCCTTGCCCAGATTAAATAATCAAGTAAGCAAGGAAATCAGCAAAATTACAGCCTGAAAGTATTAGCTGCTGATACCAGTGGTTAAGAAGGAAGAAAGAACAACGCCTCACCATTCGCTGTGTTCTTTTTAAAGTTATCCAGGAATTCCTCCAGAAGTTGGGACTGGTTAGGGGGAGGCAGCAGCCGTTTCTGGTCGGTGGAGAACAGGTCACTGTCAGACCAGGAAGTACCCAGAGTTCTTTTTGCGTCCAGAGGCCGAGCGACCAGAGTGAGCCCCACGCTCTTCTCAGAAAACAGGGCCTCCATCTGCTTCAGGTTAAGATCAGCCACGGCTTCCCCATTTAAGGTCACAATTTCATTGCCTTTTCTCAGCCCTGACAACAAGAAAGGGAAAACAGGAAGAAAAAGGGAGAGAGAGAGAGACAGAGATTTCTCAGAGAAATGTTTTAAAAAGAAAGAAAGCTGACTCAAACTGGGCACTCTCAGGGGCTCTTGTAGATAGGTCTTCAAATAAAGCACCATGTGTCTAGTACCTAGATGCTACTGATAAGAAAATGAACGTCAGCTCTCTCAAGTCTAGTCTGAGAAAAAGCCCTTTGAAAGGGAAACAACTTAGGAGCCACTCAAATGAATTGTTCTTCTACTCGTATGCTGTTAAATGCCCTAAGAAACAACATTTGTTTCACCTGTGTCTGTTATCTGTCTCTCTCATTCTCTTTCCTCCTGCTGCTGTCTTCACATATACATGTATACTCTCTGTATATACATACACTCTCTCAATTGTGCATACACCTATGTGCACACGCTCACGCACACACACACACACTCTAAGTATACACGTAAATGTATTCTCAACTAAACCGTTAAGTTTCCTTTCTTTCAAATTCCAGGAGAAACTGTTTTCTGGCAAGTCTATAAGAAGAAAATTTCACTAGCAAGACTGCATTCCAGGGTTTTAAAGTACAAAGGAACAGGGATCCTCTCTCAGCCACACTGACCTTCCCCGTATGCCAAGCCATCAGGGAGAACATCACTTATAAATATCCGGCTGAGATGTTGGTGTTCATCTACCTGGGCTGTCACTGCAAACCCTGGGAACAGAGATAAAAGGGAAAGTCAAGCCTAAATTCACGTGAATTAATTTCTCCAACCCAGGCAGCAGTATTTCCGTGAGCACCTATTCTCATGAATATGGTAGGTTGAGAAAGTCTAAATTACACCTATTTTGAAAGTGCAGGGAGAAAGAGGAACATATCAGAGCTGAAGGTTTGAGAAATATGAACGCCCAGCCTTACTAAAAAATTAAGATCCATAAATACTTTTATTAAAATAAATTAAGTTCTATTTCAATCCAATAAATACTTGAGAAACACCTATGTATAGGGCTAGGAGATTTATAGGGGTCCCTGGTGGCGCAGTGGTTAAGCACTGGGCTGCTAACCAAAAGGTCGGCAGTTTGAACCCACTAGGTGCTCTACGAAAGAAAAGTGTGGCAGTCTGCTTCTATAAAGATAACAGCCTTGGAAACCCTATGGGGCAGTTCTACTCTGTCCTATAGTGTCACTGCGAGTGGGAATCGACTTGACAGCAACAGGTTTGCTTCGGTTTTTTAAAGAGCTTTACAAGAAGACAGGGAAATTAGCAGGGTACTGTGTTGGTCTACATGCAAAACCCAAGAGGGCCCTCACCTCCTCTACATGCATCTCTTTTGACTTGGAGCATGCCCTCCTCTCTGTTCCCATGGTTGAGAGCACATGTTTCCATGTCTTGGCCCATCATACTGGGAGTTCTTTGAGAACAGGAAGAGTGTTGAATTTCCCTATGCTTCCTCTGTGCCTCAGGCAGAGCATGGGAGACCGTGGCCACCAACAAATACCTTTGCCAAGTATTTTCATTCATTCATTCATTAAAAACAAGACATTCATTCGTTCATTCAAATACACACAAGACAGGCAAACAACAGCCACACAAAGTAGAGTGAAGGTCAATGAAAATATAAACAAAACACTAAGAGGGTTTCAAAGGAAAAACCTACATCTGACTTGGCTCAAAAAAAAAAAAGATTATGTAAAGTAGAAAACAAAGAACAAATTATAAAAGGAAACTAGCATATTTTAAATAATGACTAGGATTGATCAATTTGTATCATGTTAAAGAAAATAATTATGTTGCATCAATACATTTACCATGATAAGAAATAGCATTTCTATGCAGATATTTATTGGTCATTACCTGATTATTGAGCTCCTATGGTAAAAGAGACAATAAATGACAGAAATGAACTTAAAGACACAAGCAAAGTCCATAAACAGCTTAGAAAATCCATTGCAGTTGAGTCACTTCTGACTCATAGTGACCCTGTAGCAGTAGAACTGTCCCATTGGGTTTCCAAGGCTATAAATCTTTATGGAAGGAGACTGCCACATTTTACTCCCTACAGAGTAGCTGGTGGGTCTGAACTGCCAACCACTGGGACAACAGCCTAGTGCTTTAACCACTGCGTCACCAGGGCTCCAAGCAACTTAGAGCCAAATTTAAATACAAATGGAAATGGAAGAATTAGATACTATGAAGTTATGAATTGGGGAATAAGGACTCTAAATTGTTAAACTCAGAAAAGGAAGAGATAAGTGCAGCAAAAGAAGATAAGGCTTCCTCGAGAAGAGTAGACTGGTAGGTAGTTCTCGAAGGATAAACCAAAATCCAAACCTGTTGCCGACTCATAGTGACCCTACAAAGGATACCCATTACCCACTGCCTTGTGTCAATTCCAACTCACAGTGACTCTAATAGGAAGGGCTTATCAGGGAGAAGGGACTAGGGTGGGGGTGAAGGGCAGCGTTCCAGGTAGGTAATCTATGGGCAAAGACGCTGGAGATCAATTACGAGTCAATCAACTTAGGACAGCACCTCACACACAGTAAATTCATTGTGTTGTTATTTGATATCGGGTCAGTTTAGACTCATGGTTATTCCGTGTGTGCAGAGTAGAGCTGCTCTATAGGGTTTTCAAGGCTGTGACCTTTCAGAAGAACGTCTAGCACCTCTGGGTGGGTTCGAACTACCAATCTATCAGCTAGTAGTCAAGTCCTTAACCATTGGCTCCACCCAGGGACTCCTTAAATTCATTGCAAGTGTTGTTATTATCATCATCATCTCAACTTTCTCATCAATTTTTATACTCATTCTTTTTAATTTCTTTTAATATTAACTCACATCTTTTTATCCTACCTATATAAATTTATTTATTTATTTATTTACATAAATAAATAGAAAGGAAAAAAGAAAAAAAAGTTTATAACTCTTGTCATATTATCTGAAATTGTAACCATCAAGTAAAAAAAAAAACTAAGACCAGAGATAAGAACCATTGTCACATTATCTGAAAATATAACCATAAAAGAGAAAGAAAAAATCAGGACCAAAGGTACCAAAAATCAAATCCCTTGCGGTAGGGTCAATTCCGACTCACAAGACCCCACAGGCGGAGCGGAACTGCCCCACAGGGCTTCCAAGGAGTGCTGGTAGATTTGAACTGCTGACCTTTTGGGTAGCAGCTGAGCTCTTAACCAATGCACCACCAGGGCTCTAAGGGATGCTGGGTGCAAAACAGGCCAGGCTGAACGACGCATCCCTGTAATAGGGTGTTCCTTACGCTTACCAAAGTCGGGGACACTCCCAGTCTTAGCCAGCTGCACAGCACGAACATTCAGCGGAAAGATTTCTATTTCCTCGTAAGCCTACAAAAGGTGAAAACACCACCATCAGAGGGTTTGATGGTACCATATCTTGTAAAATTATTTCGACAATTTTTCATACTAAAACAGGAACGTTGCTGACAAGTCACTCTTTAGAGAGACTGTTTCCAAACTAGATGTCAAATTGAAACAGTATTTTCCCCAAGATGACATTTATTTTTCTCAAAAGGCCCAGGATGTGGTTAAGTCCCCCTTTCTAAAGGTAACGCACACTTGCCTGGTCTTGCATGTACTCATGTAGCGTGGGACTATACCACTCGGAGTTTTCATCTACTAATTTTCGAAGTCGTAGGCCATAGTGGCTGGGCTCCAACTGCCTCATCTGCAAGGAAAGGGAAAGTTATTCAGATTTTAAATAATCTTACTAAAGCCATTATTGCTCAGCAGCCTGATTAAAAATAGAAGTGGGAATTTCTTTAAAAGAAATACTGTATATAACAGGCTGAGTTCTCTAAGCCTATGCGAAGTTCACATTTTAAGTTGACAAAAAAGAAAAGAAAGGACAATTAATTACTTTTAAGGTTTTCTCAAAGTGATATTGCTTCTCATCAAATGCAGGAGATGTGCTGTTGAGAGATTATGATGGACTATACCTGATAATAACATATATCTTACTATGCCAGCCAATGGTTAAAAAAAAAACCCAAACCTGTTGCCTTCAAGTCGATTCCGACTCATAGGACAAAGTGGAACTGCCCCAGAGGGTTTCCAAGGAGTGGTTGGTGGATTTGAACTGCCGATCTTTTGGTTAGCAGCTGAGTTCTTAACCACTGTGCCACCAGGGCTCTATATCTATTGATTATACCCGGATTTTACATTGTTTCCCATTACTGAAGTCGAGAAGTTTGTAAACTGTGAATGATCTCATATTCTCCTGACTTCAGAATTAGCAATTTCCTACTTCAAAAGGTTTTCAAAAGGAAAACATGTGTACACACATAGACACACATACACATTTATTCTCCCTCTATTTCTCTCGTATACACTTTTTAACAGTGAGAAATTATCTCACACCTATGCTCTAACTGCCCTCCCTGAGTGATACAAATGGTTGATGCACTCGGCTGCTAACTGAAAGGTTGGAAGTTCGAGTCCACCCAAAAGAGCTTCGGAAGAAATTCTGACGATTATTGAAAACCCTCTGGAAGGAGTTCTGCTCTGACATACATGGGGTTGTTTTGGATTAGAATCGATGATACCTGAACATGCGGGACATGGGTCTAACCAACCTACCACTTCTGACCCTCTTGAATAACACCACTTGTATAGAACATTGTATGTAGTGCATACTACTAACAGAATATCTGAAAAGGAGCTTCATGATAAATCTTAAAGAGAGCCTACTGACAGATGAAATAGCAGCAGCAGCTGATCAGCTTTCAGATATTCAGTTGTATTGTTGGTTCTTGGATAAAAACCCTACATAACGGAGTAAAAGAAAATTAAGTTCACAAGACTGTAAAGCCCGTAACCGTTAAGTTGATTCTGACTCGTTGCAACCGTTTAAGACAGAGTAGAACTGCCCCACAGGGTTTCCAATGGGCAGCTGGTGGATTCAAACTGCCGACCTTTTGGTTAGTAGCCAAACACCCACTGCACCACGGGGCTCCCATAAGACTCTAAGCTACATGTACAAATGCATAGTAACCTAACACTTCAAGTCAAAGTGACAAGGACTAAAATTAAACATTTTCCACATACTTTTAATGTGGAAAGAGTTACAAAATTCTACATGCTTTTTTGCATCATTTCATAAATCTCATTGCATTTTCTCTCAAAATTTAAAAAGCTGTAAGCTCTACTACGCCACCTGGTGGTCTGAAAGCTGATCAGCTGCTGCTGCTATTTCATCTGTCAGTAGGCTCTCTTTAAGATTTATCATGAAGCTCCTTTTCAGATTAGGAATGAAACCAGTTTGAATAATAAATAAAACAACATCTACCAACCCCATGAAGCAACTGTGAATAGCATCAAGTTACCTGCTTAATCTGTAAAAACTATTTAGGATTAAATCAAACTTCTTCAAAGTTCGTGCCACCTTCTTATGGAGCATCATCTCAAAACAACTTAACCAGCAACAGAGCTCGTAATTATTCTAGGTGTGAAGGTATACAGGTAGTCCCCGACTTACGATGTACTGATGTATTCAAGTTATGACAAATTGTACTCACGACCATCCTTTTTTTTTTTTTTTTTGGTACATCTTATCGTTAGTAATATGTGCTACATACAATGTTGAAGTGTGTAATTTACTGATGTTATTATTCTCAGGTGTTCAGTTTTACGATTTACTGTTCAAAACACTACTGTGTTTTAAAACGAAAACTACAAAAGAAAAAAATGAGATATTCGACTTATGTCCGAACCGACTTAGGATGGAGTTGTCAGACAGAACCCCATGGTAAGTCAGGGACTACTTGTATACAGAATTCCAGTAGAAGAGCTCAGGTTCTTCATGAAGGCAAGGGGTCATGATCTGAAAATTCATTCCTTCTCAGAGATGAGGTACAGAGGGCAAATTAATTACATGTGAATTAATAAATACGTTATTAACTATATTTCCTTAGAAACCCTGTGGGGCATTTCTACTCTGTCCTGTAGGGACACTACAAGTCAAAATTGACTTGATGGCAAAGGGTATGGTTTTTTGGTTTTAACTATGTTTCCCAGTATAGAAAATTTAGAAGGCACAGGAGTGCAACATTAATGACAATTAATATTTCATTAAGTATAATTCAGCAGCAAAATCCATTACCTTGCATGCCAAAGTCAAAATATCTTCTACTCTGTGTTCTGGTTTGATCATGACAGTGACTCCTTGATTATCCTGAAAGTGAACATAAGCCTGCGTTTCCCATGTGCTGTCTCGGCGAACGCCATCTGCGGTTGAACCATATATGGGCAGAAGTTCATCGACCTGTTTTTAGATACCAAAAGAAAATGGAGACAGGCCTGATAAACAAACCAAGGAAACTGCTGGAATGATGCGATGTCCCCCATAACTAAGGTAGTATTTCCTGGTAAGCACTGTCACACCCTCGCACGTGTCTACCCTCTCACTATCCTCCTTCGTTGATACACTCATTTTATGCAGACGACACTGAGGCACAGGCAGAGGCCTATGGGGGGGGGCACCGCTTGAGACGGGGCACCAGTGAGCCGTTTCCATTGGCCATCACCATTTCCACTGCCAGCTATGAGAAATCACACAGCAATTTAACGCTAATTGCCTGGCGCTATTTTCTATAGATAGACCCCTGGGAACAGGGAGGTCAAGTGGAAGCCTGCTGATTCTCAGTCCATGTTCTATCCATTACGTCACCTTGCCTCTTGGGTCAAGCTAGAGCATGGTAATCCATACAAGGCCTGCCTGCAATCCTCCCTGTGGTTGTGGCTGTTTGCCCTCAAGTCAGCTCTGACTCATGGTGACCTCATGTGTGCAGAGTAGAACTGCTCTATAGGATTTTCAAAGCTGTGACTTTTCAGAAGCACATCACCAGGCCTTTCTTCAGAGGTACCTCGGGGTGGTAGTTTCGAACCCCCAACCTTTCGACTAACAGTCAAGTAAGTGCTTAACTCTGTGCACTGCTCGGGAGCTTCCTAATCCACCCTTATGGCTCTGGAATTTCAGGTTGAGAAGGGGCACCGTGCAATCTGCACCTAAGCCACGATCCCTGACACCCTTTTGTCCCTGGCCTGACACAAGCCTGCATCCTAACCTGAACTCAGGCCCCATCTCATCTCTCATCCCTATCAATTGTGGTGGAGTCAACTCCAACTCCTGGAAACCCCACGTGCGTCGGAGCAGGACTGTGCTCCATAGGGTTTTCAATGGCTGGTTTTTTGGAAGTAGATCCCCAGGCCTTTCTTCCAAGGAGCCTCTGAGAGAACTCGAACGACCACCCCTTCAATCTGCAGCTGAGTATGTTAACTGTTTGTACCACTCAGGGACGCCTTCTGACCCCTACTTGCTTTTAAAATTGACCCCTAATCCTGGGGAAACTGCTGCTCTGTGCTTTAGCTCTTTCACATGTGGGCACTCTTTTAGAAATCATACCCCCCCCCAAAAAAAAATCACCTTTAGGAAGCCTTTTTCAAAGAACTATTGTAAACTTCGTTACTGAATGTCCTCATGTTCATATGGAATGCTATAATTTATATCAAAGACACTTAACATTTATTAAGCAACTCATAAATGTTTTCCTTTGATTTTTTTTTTTTTTTTTCCCTCTAGATTCTTGCGATTAGCCTTGTGGTAGAGAAAAAAAAAATTGGGATTTGAAATCAAAAGACTTGATTTTCAGTCACAAACTCTACCTCTTAACCAGGCAGAAGTGACCTCAGAAAAGACATTTAATGCGCTCAGCTCAGCTCTGAGTCTGTAAAAGGGGGCATTATTGATATAATCACTTAAGCTTATGAACAACACAAGTTTTTCTGAGCAAAGGAAATGATGCATGTGGAAATACTTTATAAACCAGAAAACGTTACACAGAGCTTTGATCCTATCATCACACACTAAGGTTATCAAGAATGGGTGATGTTACTTTGGATGCCATACATTTTTAAAAACAAAGCCAGAGATCCTCCCATGTAGGATTAAAAAACTAGAGTAGATATACTACAGAGATTCAAAAGCCAAGGTTTAGACAAAGCTAGGGAAGAATCCAGGTTTCCATGTCATGTTTTTTAATGTGGTGCTCAACTTTGAATGACATTTCTGGAGCTGTCACGGAGCTGTCACTGGTAACACACTTCCCTGGAAGGATGTTCAGAGTCCCGGAATGAACACCCGTCACGTGCCAACAAGAAAGGAAGAAACAGAAGGAGAAGCTGCCGGGAGCCAAGGACTCAGGGCAGCCAGCGTTGGCACCACACTCTCCTGAAGGGTCCTGCCCCACACAGATCACATTTTTCTCTTCTTTCAACTTCCCAGGTAGCTCGTTTGATCTTCCCAGGGACTTGAGCAACAGCGGGCACCACCATAAAGCACCAGCAGAGGGCACTACGGAGTAAGAAACCACACCGAGAGCCAAGAGGAAGTAAAACAGTACCAATTACTGAGGCAAAGCATTTCTTTTTCATTTTTTAAAATCTTTGATTGTGATAAAATTATATACATGGGACAAAAAGTTGCCATTTTCATAATTCCTAAGCGTAAAATTCAGCAGCGTCACTTATTTCCACTACGTTGTGTAACCATCACCACCATTTCTAAAACTTTCTCATCACCCCAGAGACAAACTCAGCACCCATTCATTACCCAATCACTCCCCTTTCTCCCTTCCCCTCCACTAATCTACGCTCTGTCTCTAGGCATTTGGCTATTCTAGATATTTCCTAAAAGTGGGATCATACAATATTTGTTCTTCTTTGCCTGACTTCTTTCACTTACGATGCAAAGCAATTTAATTCTGTACTTTTAGAGCAGAAGAGCAACAATTCAACTGAGGGTGGGCACAAGAAACAGAAACTCACAGCTACACCTTAGCTGCTCTCTTGCTCCATCCCTCACGGTCCATAATAGAGGGACTGCACAGGTTGTTGTTGTTGTTATGTGCCTTCAAGTCAGTTCCGACTCATAGCGACCCTATGTACCACACAACGAAACACTGCCTGGTCCTGCACACCATCGTCACAATCACTGTTATGCTTGAGCCCATTGTTGCAGCCACTGTGTCAATCCATCTCCATGGCGGTCTTCCTCTTTTTCACTGACCCTCTACTTTACCAACCATGACGTCCTTCTGCAGGGACTGATCCCTCCTGATAACATGTCCAAAGTATGTAAGACGCAGCCTCACCATCCTTGCTTCTTAGGAGGATTCTGGTTGTATTTCTTCTAAGACAGATTTTTTTGTTCTTTTGGCAGTCCATGGTATATTCAATATTCTTCTTCAACACCACAATTCAAAGGCGTCAGTTCTTCGGTCTTCCTTATTCATTGTCCAGCTTTCACATGCATATGACGCAACTGAAAATACCATGGCTTGGGTCAGGGGCACCTTAGTCTTCAAGGTGACATCTTCACTTTTCAACACTTTAAAGAGGTTTTTTGCAGCAGATTGGCCCAATGCAAATGCATCTTTTGATTTCTCAACTGCTGCTTCCATGGCTGTTGACTGTGGATCCAAGTAAAATGAAATCCTTGACAACTTCAAACTTTCCCTCATTTATCACAATGTTGCTTACTGGTCCAGTTGTGAGGATTTTTGTTTTCTTTATGTGGAGCTGTAATCCATACTGAAGGCTGTGGTCTTTGATCTTCATCAGTAAGTGCTTCAAGTCCTCTTCACTTTCAGCAAGCAAGGTTGTGCCACCTGCGTAATGCAGGTTGCTAATGAGTCTTCCTCCAATCCTGATGCCCCGCTCTTCTTCATATAGTCCAGCTTCTCGTATTATTTGCTCAGCATACAGATTGAATAGGTATGGTGACAGGACACAACCCTGACGCACAACTTTCCTGACTTTAAACCATGCAGTATCTCCTTGTTCTGTCCAAATAACTGCCTCTTGATCCAGGTACAGGTTTCTCGTGAGCACAATTAAGTGTTCTGGAATTCCCACTTTCTGTAATGTTATCCATAATTTGTTACGATCCACAAAGTCGAATGCCTTTACATAGTCAAGAAAACACAGGAAGGACACATCTTTCTGGTGTTCTCTGCTTTCAGCCAGGATCCATCTGACATCAGCAATGATATCCCTGGTTCCACATTCTCTTCTGAATCTGGCCTAAATTTCCCTGCAGCAATTCTCTGTCGATATACTGCTACAGCAGCTTTTGCATAATCTTCAGAAAAATTTTACTTACGTATGATATTGATGATATTGCTCAATAATTTCTGTATTTGGCTGGATCACCTTTCTTGGGAATAGGCATAAATATGGATCTCTTCCAGTCAGTTGGCCAGGAAGCTGTCTTCCATATTTCTTGGCACAGACGATGTTTATTGAAACATCTCAATTGGTATTCTGTCAATGCCTGGAGCCTTGTTTTTCACCAGTGCCTTCAAGGAAGCTTGGACTTCTTCCTTCAGTACCATCGGTTCCTGACCATATGCTACCTCTTACAATGGTCTGATGTTGACCAATTCTTTTCGGTATAATGACTCTGTGTATTCTTTCCCTCTTCTTTTGATGCTTCCTGTATCATTTAATATTTTGCCCATAGAATCCTTTACTATTGCAACTGGAGGCTTGAAATTTTTCTTCAGTTCTTTCGGCTTGAGAAATGTGGAGCATGTTCTTCCCTTTTGGTTCTCTTTCTCCAGCTCTTTGCACACGTCATTATAATACTTTGTCTTCTCGAGCCACCCTTTGACATCCTCTGTTCAGTTCTTTTACGTTATCATTTCTTCCTTTTGCTTTAGCCGTTCAAAGCTCACGAGCAAGTTGCAGAGTCTCTTCTGACATTCATTTTGGTCTTTTCTTTCTTTCCTGTCTTTTTAATGACCTCTTGCTTTCTTCATGTATGATGTCCTAGATGTCATTCCACAACTCGTCTAGTCTTCAGTCATAAGTGTTCAACGCGTCAAATCTATTCTTGAGATGGTCTCTAAATTCAGGTGGGATATACTCAAGATCGTACTTTGGTTCTAGTGGACTTGTTTTAGTTTTCTTCAGTTTCAACTTGAACTTGCATATGAGCTACTGATGGTCTATTCCACAGTCGGACCCTGGCCTTGTTCTGACTGATGGTATTGAGCTTCTCCATCATCTCTTTCCACAGATGTAGATGATCTGAGCCCTTAACACAGGCCTCCTACACTCAGAGGACACCAAGCACAAGGGTGTTGAATTGGGTGTAACTAAAAACTCATAGTCATACATAGGCTTAAAAGGTAAAAACCTTTGTCCATTTTCAGTATCTTATTCAAATCTGTTTACACAGCATTAAGTTCTTAATACTCCCTAAGAGTAGAAAAGAAAGGCCTGGTGATCTGCTTCCAAAAGTGAGCCAATGAAAACTTTAGGGATCACAACAGAATATTGTCCCACATAGTGACAACGATCCCCCAAGGTTGGAAGGCACTCAAAATACTCAGTGGCTGCAACAATGAACTCAAGCATACCACCAATCGTGAAGATGATGCAGGACTGGGCAACGTTTCGTTCTCTTGTACACGGAGTCACCATGAGTTAGAGCCAACACTGTGGCAGCTAACGACAATAACAAAAGTATAACGTTTCGATCAATTAACAGAAGGTTATTGAAGGGGAAGAAGTCCTGGACAAGAGAAAAAGTATGCAGGTGAATGGAGGGACAGAAGGAAGGACAAAAGAAATAATCATATTTTATTCAAGTAAACAAGACTTTGTGATACGACTGCTCTGGGGAACCATTTTCTGAGTCTAGACCGTTGACTCAAGACCCAGTGAATGACAGGCTGACAGAGGAGATGCCTATCACTGCCAAGGCCATGACTGAGTTGATTCTCTCAAGAGGTCCTTCAATGACTATTTCTGTGTAATCTTTTCTGTGGATAAGACACACATCCCATAAAAGTGTGCAATTAAAGAAAGGTAAAACCCAGTCATTCAAGTGAGGCATCAAGAATGTGTTATTAACTAGAACTAGGAAAAGAAAATACCATTTGGTGCTTACAGATCTCCTACGTTTTTGTAAGCTTTTCCCATTTGGAAAGAAAACTGGATTGATGGCCCTTGATGTTATTCCTCAAGAAGGGTCAATGCTATCCAGGTTGAAAATACACATGCTTTATTTCCAACCAGCCAGAGAAAATATTCTCCTACATTCTATTCATAGAAGTAATAGAGGCACTTTTCAGCCAAATGATAGATTGGCTTATAAAAATAAACCATATCACCCATGAGTAAAGTGCCCCCTTAAACAATCAACTATATGAGACCAAACGGTCAATGTTTACCTAAAAGCAAGATGAGAAGCCAAGGAGGGGAAGGGAAGATGGATGAATGGAAACAGAACAAACAGAATGGAAATAATGAGAATGCTGATAAATTGTGAAAACTATAAGCAATCCCAAGGAACAATTTGTATAAAAATTATTAAACAGTAGCCTAATTTGCTATGTAAACTCTCACCTAAAACATAAAAAAAAAAAAAAGTAACAGAGAGTTTTGAAAATAAACACAAAGAATTAAGCCATGTGGAAAATCTTTTCCTAGCTTATCTTTTTTAAAGGTACTACGGAAGATTTGGAAACCCTGGTGGCGTAGTGGTTAAATGCTACAGCTGCTAACCAAAGGGTCAGCAGTTTGAATCCGCCAGGCGCTCCTTGGAAACTCTATGTGGCAGTTTTACTCTGTCCTATAGGGTCGCTATGAGTTGGAATCGACTCGACGGCACTGGGTTTGTGTTTTTATGGAAGATTGGAGCTCTGGTGGCACACTGGTTAAAGTACTCAGCTGCAAACCAGAAAGGTCTGTGGTTCGAAACCACCAGTGGCTTGCAGGAGAAAGATGTGGCAGTCTGCTTCTGTAGAGATTGGAAACCCTATGAGGTCACTATGAGCTGGAATTGACTCAATGGTGGTGGGTTTGGTTTGGTTTCTTTTTATGAAAGATTGGAGCCCTGGTGGTATAGTGGTTAAGAGCTTGGTTGCTAACCAAAAGGTTGGCAGTTCCAATTCACTAGCTGCTCCTTGGAACCCGTATGGGGCAGTTCTACTCTGTCCTATAGGGTCGCTATGATTCAGAGCCACTCGGCGGCAACAGGGATGGTAGATTAGTCTTCTAACCACTCTCCCCAATTCCACGGCTAGCTGCCTCTGTCAACACTGTTGTACACCCACCTTACCTTCCACATTTCCACCCCGCCACCCCACACTCAAGTTTTTAACTGGTCTGTTTCAAGGTTTCAGGTTCCGGAAGAATATAAACTAAGGCAGCGATAATATCATAGAAAGACACTCTGTGTCAAACCCTGGCTGTGTTGGGGCTGATGCGGTTTGATGTCTCTGGGCTTCCGATCCTTCACCTTTAAAAGGGATTAAAAACAACGGCCTCAAGGGGCGCTGAGGAAACTGACATGAGATGGCGTTTAAAAGTAAATAAACCACGAAGGACAACAGGAATGTAAAAGGACTTTTTTGAAGTTCAGCCAGGATTGTGACATTACATTATACGAGGCATAGCCACCATGATGCAGTGATGGCCACTGTAAAAAACGGCATGACAACCATCCCTTTGGGTATGTTTCAAAACCCTGGGCTCCAGGTACTCAGATCACCAGGCAATCCAGCTTCGACTCACCATCCCCAAAATGAGAACACCACTGAACTGAAGCCATAATCAGCACTACGACAACTAACTGGTTAACGTTTCCAAATCTCTTTAGCTCTCCTTATAGGGCAGCTTCCACAGAAGCATTTGGCATTTATGATTATTATTATTATGTTCGTGGTCCTGCCACCACACGTCAAATAGCTTACGCTCTGTGAGAGGAGAGAATCCTGATACTCCGTGTATGCTCACAGCAGATGCTTTCGGACCAAATGGCTCGTAATTACTGCTTGGATCGCTGAAGGGAAGTGAGTAGCAACATCACAACCTGGCTGTCACAAATGGGCTACACAGTTGTTGAGAAAGAGAAAGCCTATTAGCAAGCGAGATGAGGAAAAAACACAAAAGGAGTTACCCAGCTCCTGGTCTTCTTAAAAATAGTTCAGTGTCACAGAGGAGACAGTGTTTATTTTCTTCTTGGGCTGATGCCCAAAAATCAGTTGATATGAAAGAAAAACAAAGACTTTTCTACCTATTTGAGGAAGACAGGAGAAAAACTGATATATTTGAACTGTGGTGTTGGGGAAGAATATCGAATGTACTGTGGACTGTCAGAACAACAAATCAGTCTTAGAAGTAATACAACCAGAATGTTCCTTAGACGAGAGAAAAGTGAGACTTCAGCTCACTTACTTTTGTTTTGTTTCATTGTTTGCCAACCTCACCACATGTCAACACTCTCACCTTCTTGACCTTGGGTTCACCATTACCAACTTTCCTGTCCCCTCCTGCCTTCTCATCCTTGTCCCTAGGCTGGTGTGCCCCTTTACTCTCGCTTTGTTTTATGGACCTATGTAATCTTTGGCTGACGGGTGAACCTCAGAAGTGACTTCCGTACTGAGTTAAAAGGGTGTCCAGGGGCCATACTCTCGGGGTTTCTTTAGTCTCTGTCAGATCAGTAAGTCTAGTCTTTTTTTGTCGGCTCATTTACTTTGGGCATGTCATCAGGAAACACCAATCGCTAGAAAAGACATCGTTGTTGGTTAAGCAGAGGGTTAACGAAAATGAGGGAAACCCTCAATGAGATGGACTGACGCACTAGCCGTGACAATGGACTCAAACACACCAAGGATCATGAAGATGGTGCAGGACTGGGCAAGGTTTCATTCTGTTATACATAAGGTGGCCGTGAGTCCAAGCTGATTTGATAGCAACTAACAAGAACTACCTACCTGTTTGTCTGTCTGTATGTGGTATGTATGCTGAGTAGGTTTCCATACTAATACTCTATTTGAACAGACTGGACTACTATGCTATGGTCAAGACTAAGTTGTTTCATTCGTATTTTCCATTTCAGAAACCAACATTAGGTTTTTTTCCCAGTTTGGGGCTAATGACTAATGAGACAATACTTCATTCACTTGCTGCCATAGAGGGTTGGGACACCCCAAGCCAATTTTCCAGGAGAGTGAGCCAAGACCCAGGGGCTGCCGCCATTTCTGGGGTAGCTGCCTGTCCGGAGCCACGGAGCAGGATTTG
Source organism: Loxodonta africana (assembly GCF_030014295.1). Taxonomy (NCBI): domain Eukaryota; kingdom Metazoa; phylum Chordata; class Mammalia; order Proboscidea; family Elephantidae; genus Loxodonta; species Loxodonta africana. Next base: position 225,019,953 of record NC_087342.1, on the reverse strand, counting down.
TCGTCTCAATGTCCACAACAAGCACCAGCCTGCAAAGGCTGCTGGAGACTCATTAGTACTCATCAAGAAGTACATTATGAAAACCTTTGGCTTTTGGCTAGCCAAAGTGTCCTTAAAAAAACGCTCAAACAAGACTGGTTTCATTCCAGCCTTAACAGATTTCAGAATTAGGGTGACTCACTATTGGGCTGTCAGAAAATGTAGCAATTAGGATGGACTATTTTAAAATGCACAGGTCCCCTCCCTCCCAACCATCGGGAATGACTGCCTTTCTGTGTTACGTTAATGGGCATAATATACTTACTGTATAAAAACAGATGGTTTGTGTAAGTTATAAATATCCTCCAAGAATGATTAAAAGAGTGATTAGCAGAGGAAAACTAGTGAAATGTAATAGTAATTATTCAACCAGCTGCAGGCAAAATAAAAAACCAAATTACACCCTTAGTTCTCCTTGTAATTTGATTCAAACTTATTTGCGTATTGCAGTATAGAAGTGATAGATACACTATTAAAATAGTCCTATAAATCAAAGGAATTTCCCCTGTATCCCTATAGCAGCAGTAATACTTAGTTGAAATAATCAGGAGTAAACGTTAAGATATACATGCTTAAAAAAACAGATGCAACAGTACTTTACTCTCACTCCTTATAGCAATGATGAGACTTGTCTAAACCTCAAGAAGATCCTTTGGTAATTTGAGTCCAATTTAAACAAGCACTAAGCTTAATAGTTTTCACCATCAATGGCTATTTCAACAAATCTATTTTTGAAGTCCAGTATAAGTTCTGATATAATTTTTTTAACTTTGAAATTAAGAACCCTAAATTATTTATTGCCGGAAAAGATATATTAAAATAATTGGTGTCATTGAACGGCACATGTAAAAAACGTTAAACTGGCAAATTTTGTGTTATGTATATTTTTTACAATAAAAAAATTAAAAAAGATATGACTTAAAATTACAGGCTTCATTGCAGTTCAAATGTTTCTTCTCAACCATTAAAGGATTATGTCTATGACAGACAAATAATAGGTAAGTTTGTTAAGTAAATACTGTATACTTGGTAAGGTCCCTTGATGGTACAAACGGTTTGCGCTCGACTATAAAAGTTGATACTTTGAACCCGCCCAGTGGTGCCTTGGAAGAAAGGCCTGGCGAGCTACTTCCGAGAGGGCACAGCCTTGAAAACACTATGGAGCAGTTCTACTCTAAACACATGGAGTCGCCGTGAGCTGGAATCAACTCAACAGCAACTGGCTTGGTTTTGGTTTATATACTTGGCAGGATGCTATGGATTGAAAATATATAGAAAATCACCAAATACACATAAATTATACAGAGCAAGGGTCCTAACTGCACGCTAGCCTAGGAAACATGACATAATACTTAAAAAGATGGCTAACAGTATGAGACAGTATATGCTAAAAACAAAGCAAATAATGGCGATACAAATAAAAAAAGAAACAAACAAACAAAAAATCAAATAAAATCCCTGGAGAAGGATGTGATTTGAGCTGGGTTTTGAACTAGGCTCCGAATGTGTATAAAGATACAAAACAGAGAATGCAAATTATTTACGATGGGAAGTCTACTGTTTCAATGGTTTGATTTATTTAAAGGGAGTTCTGGCCTCCTCTTCCCCACATGGTGGTTCAAATCTTGCACATGGAGAACACCAAGAAGAGACATAGCCTCCTGGTACACACCACTTCATCTCAGAGTCCTCCTTTCAGCCCCTGATCCCCTGGGGTTGGAAGGTGAGGGGGAGCAGGGTTTTGAGCAAAGAATTTTTCTAGCTCATTCTGTAGGAGGCAGGACATCTCATGTAGAGTTGCTACTGGAAGCAGGTTCAATAGTAACTATGCCACACTGAGCAGCCCCCTCCCCCGCCCCTGGGGCTGACCTCATGGAGGAACAGGATACTTGGCTGTCTATGTTTATATTTTAGGGTCACCGAAAAGTTCCTCACTCACCTCCCCCTGGACCTGTCACAGTGTCTAACGCCCCATCATTCTGCAGTTTTTCAAACTAAGTTCAGATTTCTCTGAATTATCCCAATTAATGTATTAACTAACACTGCCTGCTTCTCCAATGGCATATGACATTGGTCCAAGCCTCATAAAGTCAGGTTTCAACCTCAGCAAATAGCTTAAGCAAGGCTTACTGGAAACGAAGCCAGAGAGAAAATGATTGGTGGAGGAGAAGTTACAGAAACGAGTCAATAGCATAAAATGCACCTTGAGGGGGAAGGTATGGGTTTGAGAAAGACACCAAAGAAGAGGCATGACATAACCAAACCATCTTCACCTGCTAGAGAATTTCATTAGACATAGTTCCGATGATTTGTCTGGCTGGAAGTAATTCTAGTGACTGGTAGGGGTCATTCTGTTCTCAACCCCTTTGAGGGCACTTGGAGATAAAAAAAAAAGTTGCTGACACACACCATAAAATATACTCTTTGTGAACATCCCTGACAACCTTGAAAGGAAAATGCCATTTTGGATTTACTAAACTCTCAAATGAGGGTAAATAGTGCTCAAAACTAATAAAACATAAATGAAAGATGTTATTATGACTTTTGAGTCCCTGAGTGGTGCCAAATGGTTAACATGCATGACTGCTAACCAAAAGGTTGGAGGTTAGAGTCCACCCACAGGTACCTCAGGAAAAAAGGCCTAGTGATCTACTGCAAAGTCAGACATTAAAAACCCTATGGAGTACAATTCTACTCGGACACACGTGGAGCCGCCATTAGTTGCATTGACTCAAGAGCAGCTGGTATATTATGACATTAGTCTGGTCATGTCTTCAATTTTAAGATGGAGGTATCATGAGTTTAGACACATCCAAAAATACTCAGCATTCAAAGGATGTCTCTTATTTACCTAATAAGGACCATTTTAGATCTAAATTTACTCTCAATGAATTCAGGTAAAGATTCTGAACTAGCATTCCCCTCTTAATTTAGCATGTGTCATCACTATAAAACAAAATGGCTGCCATGGACGGCAGTAGTTTACCTCACTGGAATTATTGGAGTTTTGAGGTAGCTGAGTTCCAGAAAATCCATGGCCGCCACTTGAATCAAATATCTGATAAACAGGAGAGGAAAAAAGACTAATTAAATGGCTCTGCAATGTTCATTTGACAACTAACCTTTTTCAGTATTTAAGATTTGACATTCTGTAACACTCTATAAGATTTTCATATTGTGTACTATTTCATATGTGTACTATTTACTACTATAATATACTTAAAAATCTGCTATAATACACAGAAAAGCTTTCTTTCTGTCTTCACATATATTTACATATTTTACTCCTCTGTAGGGTCACTATGAATTGGAATCGACTCAACGGCACTGGGTTTGGTTTTTGGTTTTATGCTGTTATATATTACTCAAGTCACTCTGGATCTTCTTGATGTCAATTAAATTTTAACCAAGAAGTACACATTTCTGAAGATGTGGGCCAGAGCTCAAAACTGAGTTGGCAAAGCCACCACGATCAAGCTTATTATTATCTTTTTAATGTGTACAGGATAAATATTGGGAAGAAATATAGCTAAATATAAAACAGGGACAGGGAATAATTTTCTTTACATATTCCTGCTTTTATCTTCTCGATTTCATAGTAGAATAACAAACATTTAAAAACAGGTCATTTAAACATTTAGAGATGCCTACTAAATCAACTCCATTCAGTAATAGAAATAACGACACTGTAATTAGTCTTTATATCTTTTTAAAGCAATAAATGTGTCAACCAAATTCCTGTGTTTATCAAGAAACATGTACCACATATGCTGGGATAAAGACCATGTTAGGCTCATATCTAATTAGCTAAATGTCTACATCTAAGAAAAATAAGCAAATGATCAAGTTATTTATCAACTGAGCATTTCATTGTCTTTCAATCTACCAGTCATCCCCACTCCCATCACCTTGATTACTTCAAGGGTTTAAACAAGTCAAAGAAGTTGATACTGGCCCTTTTATTCACCTAGTTCACAAAACTGAATGCACAAATAAAAAAAATAAAAATAAATAGCTATATAAAATAAATAGCACAAATAAATAGCTATATAAAAAAGAGAAAACAAAGTTCTGTAAAATGTGGTCTACTCCAGATGACATAAAAACATTTAGAATAATAGAAACCTGTAAAATCTTAAAAAGAACTTCTTTGGACTTAATTGCAAGCATTTTCCCTGCTCACTTACATTATCAGATCATCGTAACTCATCTCTTCAATTGACTTTGAAATAATAATAAACCTATAATAACCCTAAAATAATAATAGTAAACATGTCAATCAGCAACATGAAATTCATTACCATATGCTATATTATGGGGCATAATGAAATACTTCATATACGAATAGTCAAAATATTTTGAAAATAATTCACAGTACTTGGGCCAAATTTTCGTAACAAGTGCTCGGGCTACTTTTACTTCATAAAATGTTAAAACAGGCAGCACACCTGAAGGGAAAATAAGAATCATCAATAGCCCAGTGTTTTGGGACTTCAGACTCACACAGATCTGCATACAAGTCCCAGCCCTGCCTCCTCCCTCGGGGGTTGTGTGAATAGGGTAAGTGAATTAATCTCTCTGGGTCTCAGTCCCCTCATCTGTAAAAATGTGATGACAAAAATGACCAAATCTCACAGCCGTTGTAAGGATGAGATGAGCAAAGCATCGGGCGCTATCAATAGAATTTAGCTGCTGCTACTCTGTTATTAATTTTCTACATTTATTTTAACATCATATCTACAGGGAAAATAATTCTAAGTCCTAAAGGCAGTGGAAAGTGGGGATTGTTTTTTGATTTTTCTTATTTTTGTGTCCCTAAATGCTGTGACACGAAAGATGAGAGCGAGGTGTGAAGACCTCTTGGGGGGCACTAAAGAGAGAATGAGCAACTTGTACATTTCCATTTAGGAAAAACATCTGCATAAAGACTGGATTCCTTTGAACCAACTTTTATCTCGTAACAGAAGAGGAACGTTTATGATTCGCAGCAGTGAAAATCAGAACGTTTCATAAATTCATGCTGGGTCTGTTGCTCCCGCGCTGAGGACCTCACCTGAGTTATGGAAGGCCTCTTTTCCTTCCCTTTTCTCGCCAGCGTGTCCAAGCCTTTTAATGAAGAAAATATGCCCTTCTTATTTCTCCCTCGCTGAGTCAGCGACAGTGTCCTCTTCCGGAGAGCAGAGTCATCTCTAGAGCATATCTAATTTAAAACACAGTTGAAAAGCACCTTAAAGCTGGCTATTTGGGTGACAGAGAGAATTCACAGTTGCCCTAACAGGGCAAGCTCTGCTTGCAATAAATGTGATCTGACCAGCACCAAAAGCTGTTGCATGCTTGACATACCAGAAAGGCGTCCACCACAGAGATAGCTTTTATCTGGACAACACAAATCAAGTCACAACCCTCAGACCTCTCCATGGTGTTCAACAGGGTCAGCAAAACAATCCACACCTCCCCCAGCTGGGCCAGGGCAATGCCAGAAGCTGCCCACCCAGGAGCGATTTCAGAAAACCCAGTGGGGCTCTCTGCAGTACAGATAAAACAACCTATAATCAGCCCTTTAATTCTCCAGGGAATTCCTGGGTGGTGCAAACGATTAACACTTTTGGCTGCTAACTGAAAGGTTGGAGGTTCGAGTCCACCAAGGACCTCAAAAGAAATGCCTGGGGATCTACTTCTGAAAAATTCATTGAAAACCCTACAGAGCACAGTTCTACTCTGACACACACAGGGTCACCATGAGTCAGGGTAGACTCGGAGACAACATGGTTTGTATTCTGCACACCACTGCTGCCGTTCCTCAGGGATTCTACCCTCCTGACAACACAAGGCGGATCACCCCAGAAGACAGATGCAGATGAGTATTTAATAACTGGCCACTAGTGGCTGGATGGGCTCAGACATAGCAACCATTGCGAGGATGGCACAGGACCGGGCAGTGTTTTGCGCTGTTGTCCATAGTGTCGCTATGAGTAAGAACCAACTCAGTGGCACCTAACAACAACAGCAAGTGGTTGGATAGGATTCCCTGGATGGTGCAAGTCGTTAAGTGCTGAACTACTAACTCAAAGGTTGGTGGTTCAAAGCCACCCAGAGGCACCTCAGAAGATAGTCCCGGAAATCTGCTTCTGAAAGGCCACAGCTTTGAAAACGCTACAGTGCAGTTCTACTCTGCACACATGGAGCCAACATGAATCAGAACTGACTCGACGGCAACTAGCAATACCAGTGGTTGGATTCGTGAAATAAGCAGAGAGAAGCTGAAGACTTTCCCATCCTTTCCATCCCCTGGTTGCCAGGCTTCTGGGTGACCCTCATCAGTTACTGGGTTAGGTACACCAGAGCTGATGGCAGCAAGCTGCAGAAAGATGAACACCCTGGGTACTCCCTGAAGGCCACGGAAGCAGCCTTCCTTGGAGACTTACCAGCGCGTGGAAGGAAGAAACCGACAAGACGCCCAACCTGCCGAGGGCCAGCTTGGAGGGGCGGCTAGTGGCGGCCAGGAGACTCTTGGGGTTTGGCAGCTCCCCACCTTGGAGGCTGGCCAGATAGCAGCGCATCCTGAACAGATCCATGTGAAACTTCTCCAGGTTCTGCTCCCATTGCTGAATCTGTTTAAGCAACAACAGAGGTAATTACAATAAAAATAAGAAGTTGTCATGGGTCAAATTGAAAAGGTGATTCCCCCCTCAAAAGCTTCAAGGAAAAATTAGTTTCTGCTAGAGGAATCTCAAGGTTTCAATTAGCCTTGCCTGCTCAGCCCACCTCAAGCCCTCCAGCCAAATTGCATTTTGTCATACAGTACTGTACTTCGTCAGGACGGCCAAAGACAAAACAAAGCTGGTGGTCTCAAATACAGTGACATGTCAAAACAGCACAACCTGTGGGGAACTTCAACGTTCTGTATCATCCTGAGTTAAGACAGCCCTTCCAGGGTGCAGAATTTTAAGTCAGCCATTTCACCTGGTTTCTTTTCCCTCCACATTCACACCCTTTGATCCTAAACTGGATGAGCCGACTGACACACAAACAGATGCTTGATCAATGAAGGCAGGACTCCAGTTGTGTTCATTCTGAGTAAATGAGTCGAAACAATAGGAGGCAAATGGACTTCAGGAATAGGACAAATAGAGCTTTCACTCCTAAATCTATCAGGACAAACACCGTCTGTCGCCTGAATAAAATTAAGGCATATACAATTATTTACACAACAGAAATTCCTTGTACTTCTTCAGAACTGGTGTCAGGAGTTGCCAAAGAAATAGTCAAACTCTCTTTTCATCCAAGGATGTCAAAACTTGTTACAATGCAAGTACTATCTTCATTTAAAAGTAATTTAATAGATGAAGAAAGGCTCTAGAGACTTGCCACTTGCTCTACTGACAGGGATTCGGGACCAGAACAGAAAGCTGGGCTTCTAATGGGTTTCAGTAATCTCAAAATGCGAGGTGAGGTCTAGAGTGAAGCCTTGTAATGAAAGATTCAATGTAAGAGTTTTGTCATTTCATTTACAGCAATTGTATACTGAGCCTGGCCGTGCCGTTCAGCACTTGAACATATCCTAACCTTCAACATCAAACGTTCAGGTTAATCCTCAATTCTGGATAAATTCTATTTTCAAGAATCTGCAACACTTAACAACCTACTCCTTCAGACCGCCCTCATAGGAAAGCATTATGTGTTCTGGGGATTCCCGCGGCTGCCTCCAAGTTCCGGGAATCTATTTCTTAAGGAGGACATTGTACAACGATTGTTTCTTTTTTTCTAAATTCCTAAATACTGGTCACTTTTCCTGGAGATAACTTTATTGTTTTAAGATAGAGATCAGGATTTGAAAATAAAAAGCCAACTTCTATGCAGACTGAGTTTTCATTTCTTTTAATATCCATGTACAAAATATTTTTTAAAAAAATCATTCCGTAGAGGTCTTATCTTTCATTATAAAAGAAAAACTTATCAACAACAAAATTCAGGGGGAAAACTTTCCATTTTTAAACACTGACACAAATGTAATGCAAAAGTTTCCTTTTTATTGCTAATGTAGCTATACTCATTTAATGAGCACAGAAAGGCTATGGTTTCCTGTAAAAAAAAAAAAGGGGGGGAGTCTAATGCTAAAAATAATAAATGATACATAGAAAAATGACAAGCACATTCCTGTCCCACCCAAGTCTCCTAGAAAAATATTTTCTACCATTTAGTCATTTAATCACAGTATTTGGTCATTCATCCATTACAAGTTCTGTCCTATCGCTATGAGTCAGAATTGACTAGAGAGCAACGGGTACGTTTGTCCCCAAACATAATTACGGTACAACCTACGAAAGCTGGAACCTGGGTAAGGCAGAAACCTGTCAGAGAAGGAAAACTAAAATATTTTCCACTAAAAAGAGCGATAGAAAAGTGGTAAGGCTCCATCCTGTCAAAGGCAGAAAACTTGCGAGACCTGGAAAAACAAGGCAGTCCCATTGAGTTCTGGCTCTCATAGGTTTCACTATGGTTGTTTTTTAGGAGAACAAATTGCAAAACTCCCATTCGATGTTTTCCAAGCACTAAACTTGTCTTCATAGAAGCAGCCACCTAGTGACACAGGTTAAACTGAAGTAACTTGTAGTTAGAGGAACTACCATGGTTTAGAGAATCCATTTTTGGGTTTTTTTTTTTTTTCCTTGTTTTTCTTTGAGTTATAATTCACACACCATAAAAACCCGCCTTTTAAAGCAGAGGATCAGTTTTATAACAAATATATATCCAAAAAAATCCAGCTGAAAAATCCAAACTGTGTAAACGGGTCAAGTTAGGGTTCATTTCTATTTTATACAAAGCAATTCATCACATGACTTAGTCAGCAACCAAAGCATAACACAATGATTTACAAAAGTCCTGCTGAGGAGTGGTGGACCATATGTTAGGAACATAGGCTTGTGTGCAAATTCCACCTCTGCCACCCACCAGCTGTGAGACAGAACGCTTACCAAACCTCTCTCCAAGGTCTGTCCACTCACCCATCAAATGGGTGACACATATTTGTTTACCTCATGGAATTACTGTGAAATCATACATGATCATGTATTAGAACTCTGTAGCACGCAATAACCACTTAATCATTACCATCATTTGCAAGTGACTTTTCAGAAGTGTCCATCTTTTATGTCAAAATGTAATTCCTGAAAACCTACAATTAGCTGCCTACTTATTAAATGAGAGAAAGAAAAGAGGGAGAAATGATGGATGTATAGTTCTGTTATTTTAAAATGTACATATAAACTAAACACTAACTAGATTTACTCTCCAGGAACCTTTCATGAATATGGGTCTAAAAGCTTCCTATTCAGCATTATGGCCACAGTAAAACCAAAAAGCCCAACGCCGTGGAACTGATTCCAACTCATAGCGACCCTATAGTACAGAGTGGAACTGCCCCACAGGGTTTTCAGGGAGCACCTGGTGAGTTCAGATTGCTGACCTTTTGGTTAGTGGCCGAACTCTTAACCACTGCACCACCAGGGTTTCCACGGTCACAGAGGGGCTGAGATTTGACCCAACTCTCTCAAAACTTGTTATCCAAGCTCTAAAAACTATCCTTTCACATTAATGGATTAACAGTCATTTTTTGCTTATTTGCCTGTCTGTTCCCACTATCATCCCAACAAAGTCAGGCTCCAAGTATGTATCATAGCTCTGAATCAAAATCAAGTCAATGATTCAAACTTAGGCAGGACACAGACAGAGGCAAACTGAGTGACACAGGGCTCCAGTTTAGCGAGATGTTCCTGTATGAGGTACGACCCCTGCTCTCTCTCTCTCTTTTTTTTTTTTATTTTAGTGAACGTATACACAGCCAAAGAGACATCATTTTAACAGTTTCTACATGTACAGTTCAGTGGCATTGGCTGCATTCTTCAAGTGGTGGTACCATTCTTGCTGTTCTTTTCCATGTTATTCCACCACCATCATTTTAAACACACTGCCCCCTAAGCTTCCCATTCGACCTTTTGAGTTGCCATTGTCAATTTGATCTCACATAGATAATTCTTTAAAAGAGTGAGATGCTCAAAGCAGACATACTTTATTAATTAAAACAAGTTATTTTTTGGTACAAAGAAGACTTCAGGGAACAGTTTTGGTTTAAGGTTTAAAGTTTAAAGATTATCTCAGGGCAATAGTTTTAGGGGCTCGTCCAGCCTACTGGCTCCAGAAAGTCTGTATTCCACAGAGAATTTGAAATTCTGTTGCATATTTTTCCCCCTTTTGATCAGAATTCTTCTGATCAGAACCTCTGATCACAACGTTCAGTAACGATAGCCAGGCACCATCCAGTTCTTCGATCTCACGGCAAAGGAGGCAGTTGTTCACGGAGGCAACACATACTCAATTTTCTCCTCCAATTCCTGACTCTTCTACTTCTGTTGTTCCGAGTGAATGGAGACCAATTGTTTTACCTTGGATGGCTGCCACTTGTCCGCTTTTAAGACCCCAGTCACTATGCAACAAATTTGGAGGTAGAACAGAAGTAGTGAGAAACAATATTAGGCTGAGTGATCGGGAGCACGACCTCTGCTTTTAAGCAGCTTACTAATTGGCAAGAGTTCCCTAGGATGTTTGTGTCTAAAACTCAAGAATTTGACTTTAGATGGCAAGGGATCCAAATCAAGGGCTACAAGAGGGAGCTCTGACCCAACTCCAGTGAGTATAACTCTTCACTAAAAAGCCAAAAACCTGACCTATTGGGGTCGAGTCGAATCAGACTCATACCAACCTTATAGGACAGAATAGAACTGCCCCATAGTGTTTCCAAGGAGCGCCTGGTGGATTCGAACTGCCGACCTTCGGCTAGCAATCGTAGCACTTAACCACTACGCCAGTAACTCTTCACTAAGATGTACCTATTCACATTTTTCGGTTACAAATTGTCCACACTTTATAGTAAGTAGGTTGTGAACTAAAATGTATATTTTTACCTAGCTGTTTAGATCTTGGAAGGTATTTGTCTAGAAACATAACATTATACATACCGGGTAGGCTCCCAGTCCAGCCCTAATAGCTGTTAGAGTCCACACCGTACCTTAAACACACCGAGGTACAATACGGGGAACTTAAATCCTGGTGTAAATACATATGTACCAATGCAGGCTTTCAGGGGTATGTCTTGGCTTTCCTCCCCAGTACTGTGCCTCCCCACCATCCCACCCACTGTCTGGCAACAGATGTAAACGCACACACACCTGTTCGTGGTTTGGGAACATCAGCTTAGCCAGGCACCAAAACCAAACCAGTGTCTGTCAAGTCTGTTCCAACTCATGGCAACCCCACGTGTGCAGAGCAGAAGCGCACTCCACAGGATTAACAAGGCTGTGATCTTTCAGAAGCAGATCTCCTTTCTTCCGAGGCACCTCTGGGTGGGTTCCAGCCACCAGCCTTTCAGTTAGTAGTTGAGCACTTAACCATTTGTGCCAGCCAGGGACTCCTTAGCCAGGCACAAAGGACACAGTTCTGATATGTAAACTAGGGGCACAGTGAAGAGAGGGAGGGAGGCAGAGAGAGGATATGTTAGCAGCTGAAAGAAGAAAGGAAGGCCTGAGGAAAGAAGCCAAGAACACTGGCAAGGAGCCGGGTGGGGATTAACTCAGAGAAGAACGCTATTTGCTGCAATAAAGAGGACAGGCTCCTGAGTCTTAGCAGATGTTACGTGCATCCATTCACTCACTAACTCGAGCGAAGTACCAAGGCTACAGAGACGGAAAAGGTGTGGTTCCTTCAGGAGTCCATATGTCACAGCAGGAGCAGCTTTATCCCCAAGGAGGTAACTACAGAACACCACGACGAGAGCCCGCGACCAAACTATGCACCGAGAATCATGGAAACATAGGGAGTCCCTGACATAGTGGGTGAGAGGGGACTCCGGGGTAGCTTCTTGGAGGAAGAAACCCCAAGCCCTTCACTGCAGACAAGGAGAGGTTAGCCAGATGATTGTATGGGTTTCGTGGGGCCTGGGAGTATACTCTCTGCCTGAGGAAAATACCAAAGTAAGAAGCAGAACAGTGGGTTCAGGCACCTACAGGAAGTTTGGTTCTGCTAGATCAAGGTCAAGGTAGGGAGATATTATTAGGGACTTTATCTTTTAGGCAGAATCCCTGGGGGCACAAAGCGTTAACGCATTCGCTGCTAACCAAAAGGCTGGAGTTTTGAACTCACCCAGCGGGTGCCTTGGAAGAAAGTCTTGGTAATCTGCTCCTGAAAATCAGCCACTGAAAACCCTGAGGTGTGGGATTCTACTCTGTGACACAAGGAGTTACAATGAGTAGGAATCAAATCAAGGGCAACTGTTGATCTATTGATGATAGGGTTGCTATAAGTAGAAGTCAACTCGATGGCAATGGGCTGGATCAGGCAATGGGGAGCCACTAAAGGATGTTTAAACCTGGTAATCACATGATCAGGTTTGCTTTTTAGATGCAAAACACTCTGGTGTTTGTATGGCTGATGCATCTGAGCAAGGGCAGAGCTGGAGGCTTCCGCAGGGGTGCAAGGAAGAGAGAGCGAGGGACCTGATCACCCTCCCACCTCTCACTATCTGCACAGGAAATGTCCGAAAGTCAAACAGCCAGGTGTACAGTATCTCCAGTGTGCATGCCGCTCCTCGGCCTGCAATGCCTTTCTCCATTCCTTTCCTTACTAGTGCCTCATGTTTCAAGAAGCAATTCAAGCATTCCTCCTCCAGGAATTCCTCCATGACTGCACCTGAGGCTAAATTTCCCATCCCCAGCCCTTCCTTCCCCAGCACTCTGGAATGCCATTGTCGCTGAATTCATTACATCGAATTGAAATTATCTGCTGTCACCCTGCTCAGCTGAGAGCACCTGAGGGTAGGAACCCAGTCTTCTTGGAATTCCTGCCTGTGAACACTAGTCTGGCCCAGAGCATGCACTTAACAAACGCTCAACAAACTAAGCTGAATACTATGCTCCTGCCCAAGACACCCTACCACCTCCCCACTACCAACTGAAGAAAGGCCGTCTTCCCTCAGCCGCTCTGTGATCTGAACTCGTCTCCCTCAAGCCCCCTCACAACCATTCTACGCTCCAATGAGCCTGCTCCCCAAATTGCCTTTCCCTCCCAACGCTGTACATTTTCCTCAAGATTTTGTTCATATTATTCCCTTCGCCACAGCTTCCCAACTTTCTACATTCAACCCATCCTCCTCATAATCTGAAACTTGTGTTGAAATAATTATTTAAAATGAAGCCCGTGTTTCCCAAAGCCCAGAGCAATCACACACTCGCCAGCCAGCCCATCCAGTGTGGACTCCATCAGCTCCATCATCATCCTCCTAGGACAGCCGCCTCCCTCTTTACCCTAATTAACGAAGGGAAGTGCAGCTGGCCCCACCAAGAAATGTAATGAGGCAGGAAGGGAGGAAAAGCCATCTGGGAGGATGCCAGGACTGCCTCACGGTGGTGAGGTTTTGTCCTTATTCACTTGTTTAAAATAATAAACGAAAAGAAAGTACTAACTGGTCTTAATTTACACTCCTCCCCACCTCTGAACTTCAAAAGGACTCCAACATGTGGGCTGGCTGGCCTGGCCTGGTCTACATTGGATATGCTCAAATGAAAGTTGCATCATCCTGCCCCACAAAACACCCCAAAGGCCCTAGAACAGTTTATTTTCAGCAAAGCCTGCTACCACCTACCAGTCTGAAGCACAGCCCTTATTGCTGGGAGCGTCTTGTTTTGGAAAAGGCATTGACAATGGTCTTCTCCACCCAAGTGCTTCAAAGAAAACTTGCTCAGAGACTTTATCTCCTGTGATGTCATCTACACAGTGAGTTCAGCTCTGATTAGGCTATAAATGACTCTATCTGAGGTTCTTCGGGTCTAGGGGAAAAACGTTCCATAAATAAAACTACACAGTGAAGTTGAGACATTTAAATAGTAAGAGGATAATGAGCTGCTCTTTTAAGGACGTTTTCAAGAGGTAGTGGAAAAATCATACACTTACATGGTATTTGGGAAATCATGCTCTTATTGGTCTTGATTTGTAAATACCTTTGTAGCTTTATATATCAACATTCTCCAGTCAAAAAAAATCTGATGAACGTACTTCTAAGCACGTGCCTGCCCCACCCCCCACGCACACACCTTTAACATTTCATACTCTTTGTAAAGAGTACCCGGAAGAGCACCACTCTCTTTACAACCACCTGACAAAGTGGCACTGCAAGGTAACTCAGGTTATCAAGGTCCTTTGGGAAAACGAGGTTAAATTACAACCTCAAAAAAACTGCAGATACGGCGAGAATATTTTCAGGTAGAATTTCTGAAGATCGGTCCAAATTGTTTCCTACCAGAAATTCACAAGAAGAATAGGAGAAGGAAGGAACCCTGGTAGCACAACCATTAAGCACTCAGCTGCTAACTGAAAGGATGGCTGTTTGAACCCACCCAGCGGCTCTCCGTAAAGATTACAGCCTAGGAAACCCTATGGGGCAGTTCTCCTCTGTCAAATGGGGTCACTGTGAATCGGGATTGACTCGACAGCACCTCGTAAGGGCGTCAGCACAACATGAGAAGGCGAGTGGCTGGGGAAGAGGGAGACAGGGGCTTTGAGAAACCGGGAGGATGTGAGACGCGGTTAGGGCAGGGGGATGGAGAGGGAAGAAATGAAATGACAAATTCTCAGAAAAAACGAAAAATTCGTATTAGGACAACTGGCTTAAAATAAATAATATAATGATTCAGCCAAAGAAGGTATACCACCCAGTGCCGTCGAGTCAATTCATAGCGACCCTATGATAGAATATATGTGATACACCCTAAGGTATAAAAAAAAAAAAAAAATGCCGTCGAGTCAATTCATAGCGACCCTATGATAGAATATATGTGATACACCCTAAGGTATAAGAGCCCACAAATGATAATTACCTCAATCCCTTAAAAGACCATCACTTCCGGCCACCTGACTGCTGAAGGACCTTGGATTCCCACGGTGGTTTATATTAGAGCAGTTCCCCTTCCCAAGAAAAGGACAGCACCAATGGGACATCGTAAGTTCACTAACTACGGACAAGGGAATAAAATGCATCTAATGATAATTTTTTAATTAGTTTTAAATGTTTGCTAGGACTTCTTGTGGCAACAAAGAGGGGAAAAGAAAAAAAAGGCCAGGATGTCCCCACGTTTCCCTTTTCATCCCCTTACCCTAAACATTTGACTATATGTAAGGCTCTGAAAAGGACCTTAGGCAGCAAAAATAATTTGCACTCAACAACAACCTAAAAGTTGGTGGTTCGAACCCACCTAGCAGTGCCACTGAAGAAAGGTGGGGTGATCGGCTTCCAAAAGGTCACAGCCTTGAAAGTCCTATGGAACAGTCCTACTCTGCACACGCGAGGCTGCCGTGAATTGGAATCGACTGGACGGCAACTAACAATAACACCAGAACGTTCTTTAGTCTCACGTTTATAAGGCTTGCCTCTCTAAATCACACATTTCTTAGAAAAAAGATTCAGATTTTATAGTTCTTTGTATCTCTAGAAGCTATATGTATCTGTGAGGTATATCAATATTTGAAGACAGAAAAATAAGAGGGAAAAGAACAGGGAAGGAAAAAGACATCATAGTACATGAGAAAAAAAGACAAAAAAGATGAGAAAGATCTAGTCAGAAGAATTGGCTCAATTGTACCATCATTTAGAAATACTGAAGGAGGGGGATGTGTGGGATTAATCTGGTTATTTTACTACTGTCAAGTAATACATTCCAAATGCTTAATGTATCACAAATATATTATTTGAATACATGCCTTTGATCCATTTACTATTTCCAGCCAGAAATGTCTTTCTGCAGATTCCAAACTCTTGGCGCAGTGATTAAGGGCTACAGCTGCTAACCAAGAGGTTGGCAGTTCGAATCCACCAGACACTCCTTGGAAACCCTATGGGGTGGTTCTACTCTGTCCTATAGGGTCACTGTGAGTCACAATCGACTCAGTGGTAACAGGTTAGGTTTTTATGTATATTCAGATAAAAACAATTCTAAACAAGGTTAAACATTCAGACATAAATAGAAGTTTGATAACATGCCATTTAATCTGCAATCTAAGTAAAACACTACTGGTAAAAGTGCTTTCTAATAAATCCCTATTGCTGCTAGTTGTTTTGTTTTTGGGCTGCTAGTTGTCATCGAGTCGGCTCCGACTCACGGTGATCCTGTGTATAACAGAACACAGCATTGCCCAGTCTTGCGCCATCTTCGCGATCATTGGTATGCTTGAGCCCACTGTTACAGCTACCGTGTCAATCCATCTCATAGAGGGTTCCCCTCATTTTCACTGACCTTCTACTTTACCAAACACAGTGTCTTTTTCTAATGATTGGACTTTCCTGATGACATGTTCGAAGTAAGCAAAACAAAGTCTCGTCATCCTTGCTTTTAAGGAGCATTCTGGCTGTACTTCCTCTAAGACTGATAATAAATCAGAGTATACAAATTGTTCTGTCACCTTGGAATTTTGTTCAGGAACCCACCCTTTCTGTAATAATTTACCAAGTGAGAAGAATGAAAATTTCAAGAACACACAAGTCATCTTCACCCTATTCTTCAGTCAAGTCCCCTAATCACTGAGCACCGGACTGGGAAGGGTTGTAGTAAATGCTGTACTGCACCAAGCGGATTCCGCCTCTGAGATCCAGGCATTCTTTCCCGGGCTGCATTCAGTGTCAGCTGCTGACAGCCCACCACCAAAGCCCTCTCTGGGAATGCCTCGATCATAGTTAGAGCCTCTAGCTGGGTACAGCCCATCCGGTGACTGATGATGTGGGGGCACAAAAGCAGGGCCCCCTTACCTTGATGCAGAACCACTGTAACAGACCCCCTATGTGCAGAGCTCCCGTGGATGGGTTGAGACCTCTGTTAAAAATGCATCGAATGTAAGCACCCTCACTCCCTTGGAGCTGTTGGTCCTAGGAGCACTTCCAATAATCCTCCACACCCAGGTCTCCCCCTCAGGGTCTGTTTCCCAGGGAGCAGCATTCCCCAGAAATGCTAGAAATTTCAGTGACACTTGACTAAGTGTTGAGATTGTCTGAGCAAAGCAAAACAAAGATGAAAAAGCCGCTTATCCTCCCTAAGGAGACCTGGTGGCGCAGTGGTTAAGAGCTTGGGCCGCAAACCAAAAGGTCAGCAGCTTGAATCCACCAGCCCCTCCTTGGAAACCTTAGGAGGCAGTTCTATTCTGTCCTACAGGTTCACTATCAGTTGGAATCAACTCAATGACAACGGTTTTTTTTTTTTTTTTGGCGGGCGGGGGGAGGTTTATCATCCCTAAAATGCCGACAATAAAGATTAAAAAGCTGCATATCCCCCCTAAGGAGCCTTGGTGGTACAGTGGTAAAGAGCTATGGCTGCTAACCAAAAGGTTGGCAGTTCAAATCCACCAGGAACTCCTTGGAAACCCTATGGGGCAGTTCTACTCTGTCCTACTGGGTCGGTAGGAGTCGGAATCGACTCACTGGCAATGGGTTTGGTTTTTTGGCATTTAAAATGCCAACAGCACAGAAACCAGCTATTTAACTATTAGAGGAATGTGGGACTAGACCAGAGAAAGTATTTTCCTTAGCAGCTCATCTGGTATAAATAAATAAATAAAATACTGGGCTGTTTTCAGGAATCCGCAGACGTGGGAATAGCTATGTTATACTGGACCACTCTTTCCAAATCCATCCATCGCATTAGAATCTGTCTTAGTCATCTAGTACTGCTATAACAGAATACCCCAAGTGGATGGCTTTAACAAAAAGAAATTTATTTCTTCACAGTAAAATAGGCTAAAAGTCCAAATTCAGGGTGTCAGCTCCAGGGGAAGGCTTTCTCTCTCTCTCAGCCTTCTCATCAATCTTCCCCCAGACTAGGAGCTTCTCTGCACAGGGATCCTGGGTCCAAAGGATGTGCCGTGCTCCCGGCACCGCTTTCTTGGTGATATGAGGTCCCCCAACTCTGCTTGCTTCCCTTTCATCTCTTGAGAGATAAAAGGTGGTGCAGGCCACACCCAAAGGAAGCTCTCTTTACATTGGATCAGGGATGTGACCTGGTAAGGGTGTTACAATCCCACCCTAATCCTCTTTACAATAAAATTACAATCACAAAATGGAGGACAACCACAGAATACTTGGAATCATGACCTAACCAAGTTGATACACAGATTTTTGGGGGGACATAATTCAATTCATGACAGAATCATACCTATCTAATCTTCTAGTGGCTTTAGTGTAGGAATTTCTTTCTCCACAGAGAAAACATATGAGAGAATCAGCTAAGCAAGAAGGAACCATTGAATATTAGGAAAAAAAGATTCAGCCACAATATATTTCAATATGTAAACAGCAACCTCAGGTTATCAAGCATATCACTGTCATCTGTGTTGCAAAGATTTCGGCATCGAATACAGGTAAACCCATATTACAGGCTGTAACCTTTCACCATACCTATTCAATCTGTATGCTGAACGAATAATCCAAGAAGCTGGACTATATGAAGAAGAATGAGGCATCAGGATTGGAGGAAGACTCATTAACAACCGGTTTTATGCAGATGACACAATCCTGCTTGCTGAAAGTGAAGAGGACTTGAAGCTCTTACTAATGAAGATCAAAGACCACAGCCTTCAGTATGGATTGCACCTCAACGTAAAGAAAACAAAAATCCTCACAACTGGACCAATAAGCAACATCATGATAAATGGAGAAAAGACTGAAGTTGTCAAGGATTTCATTTTACTTGAATCCATAATCAACATCCATGGAAGCAGTAGTCAAGAAATCAAACTACACATTGCAATGGGAAAATATACTGCAAAAGATCCCTCGAAAGTGTTAAAAGCAAAGATGCCATTTTGAGGACCAAGGTGTGCCTGATCCAAGCCATGGTATTTTAAATTGCCTCATATGCATGAGAAAGCTGGACAATGAATAAAGAAGACCAAAGAAGAATTGATGCCTTTGAATTATGGTGTTGGCAAATAATATTGACTATACCATTTTTTTTATACCATGGACGATGAATGCAATGCCATTCCTCTTCAAGTTGTCATTTCTGGCATAGTACACCATATGATTGTCCAATTGCCAATACTGGTCCATCTCAGCTCACTAATGCCCAGGATATTGATCTTTATGTGTTCCATTTCATTTCTGATGATTTCCAATTTTCCTAGATTCATACTACGTACATTCCAGGTTCCGATTATTAATGGATGTTTGCAGCTGTTTCTTCTCATTTTGAGTCGTGCCACATCACCAAATGAAGGTCCTGCAAGCTTGATTCCATCCACATCATTAAGGTCAACTTTGCTTTTGAGGAGATAGCTCTTCCCCAGTCATATTTTGAGTGCCTTCCAAACTGGTGGGCTCATCTTCCGGTACTATATCCGACAATGTTCCACTGCTATTCATAAGGTTTTCACTGGCTAATTCTTTTCAGAAGTAGACCGCCGGGTCCTTCTTCCTAGTCTGTCTTAAGCTCAGCTGAAACCTGTCTGCTGTGGGCGACCCTGCTGGTATTTGAATACCAGTGGCATAGCTTCCAGCATCACAGCAATACACAAGCCCCCACAGTGCGACTAACTGACAGATGCATGGGGGCTACCTAGCCAACTGACTGGAAGAAATCCATATTTATGCCTATTCCCAAGAAAGGTGATCCAAATGAACACGGAAATTATCAAACAATATCATTAATATCACATGCAAGCAAAATTTTCTGAAGGTCATTCAAAAGTGGCTGCAGCAGTATATCAACAGGAAATGCCAAAAATTCAAGCCAGATTCAGAAGAGAACATGGGTATCATTGCTGATGTCAGATGGATCTTGGCTGAAAGCAGAGAATACCAGAAGGATGTTTACCTGTGTTTTACCGACTATGCAAAAGCATTCGACTGTGTGGATCATAACAAATCATGTATGACATTGAGGAGAATGTGAATTCCGGAACACTTAATTGTGCTCATGAGGAATCTGTACATGGACCAAGACGAAGCTGTTCAAAGAGAACGAGGGGATACTGATTGGTTTAAAGTCAGGAAAGGTGTGTGTCAGTGTCGTGTCCTTTCACCATACCTATTCAATCCGTATGCTGAGAAAATAATGAGAAGCTGGACTATGGGAAGAAGAATGAGGCATCAGGATTGGAGGAAGACCGTAACAATCTGCGTTATGCAAATGACACAACCTTGCTTGCTGAAAGTGAAGAGGACTTGAAGCACTTACTAATGAAGATCAAAGACCACAGCCTTCAGTATCGATTACACCTCAACATGAAGAAAACAAAAATCCTCACAACTGGACCGAAAAGATTGAGGTTGTCAAGAATTTCATTTTACTTGGATCCACAATCAACAGCCATGGAAGCAGCAGTCAAGAAATCAAAAGACGCATTGCATGGGGCAAATCTACTGCAGAAGACCTCTTTAAAGTATTGAAAAGCAAAGATGTCACCTTGAGGTGCAACTGACCCAAGCTATAGTGTTTTCAATCGCCTCACATGCATGCGAAAGCTGGACAATGGATAAGGACGACAGAAGAATTGACACCTTTGAATTGTGATGTTGGTGAAGGATACTGAATATACCACGGACTGCCAAAAGAACGAACAAATCTGTCTTCAAAGAAGTACAACCAGAATGCTCCTTAGAAGCGAGGATGATGAGACTACGTCTCACATACTTTGCACATGTTATTATCAGGAAGAATCAGTCCCTGGAGAAAGACATCATGCTTGGTAAAGTAAAGGGTCAGCAAAAAAGAGGAAGACCCTCAACATAATGGATTGACACAGGGGCAGCAACAATGGGCTCAAACATAGCAACAATTGTGAGGATAGCTCAGGACCGGGCAGTGTTTCATTCTGTTGTGCACAGGGTAGCTATGAGTCGGCCCTAACTCAACAGCACATAACAACAATAACATACCATGGACTGCCAAAGAACCAACAAATCTTGTCTTGGAAGAAGAAGCACAGCCAGAATGTCCCTTGGAAGTGAGGATGGCAAGGCTTTATCTCACATACTTTGAACATGTTATCAGGAGGGACCAATCCCTGGAGAAGGACATCATGCCTGGTAAAGTAGAGGATCAGCAAAAAAGCGGAAGACCCTCAAAGAGATGGGTTGACACAGGGGTTGCAACAATGAGCTCAAACACAGCAACAATTGTGTGGATGGCAGAGGACCCATCAATGTTCTGTTCTGTTGTACACATGGTTGCTATGAGTCAGAACTGATTCGACAGCACCTGGTAACAACAGCAGTGCCTGACTTATGAAGGGGTTCCTTTCTGATGACTCCATTGTAAGTCAGTCCTGCCGTAAGTCAGAATACCTATTTTTTTTTTTTAGTTTTCACTATCACTGCCCTTAATTATCAGTATCGTTATAAATCTTATCTTTATTTGTCTTTAAGGGCTGGCAGGAGAACGATAACATCGGTAAATTACATGCTTCATTGTATGTAGCGTTTATACTAACAAAGTTATTATTGTTGTTGTTAGGTGCCGTCAAGTTGGTTCCTACTCATAGCGACCCTATACACAACAGAACGAAACACTACCTGTCCTGCACCATCCTCACAATCGTTGTTATGCTTGAGCCCATTGTTGCAACCACTGTGTCAATCCACTTTGTTGAGGGTCTTCCTCTTTTCCACTGACCCTGTACTTTGCCAAGCATGATGTCCTTCTCCAGGGACTCATCCCTCCTGGCAACATGTCCAAAGTATGTAAGACACAGTCTCTCCATCCTCGCTTCTAAGGAGCATTCTGTTGTACTTCTTCCAGGACAGATTTATTTGTTCTTCTGGCAGTCCATGATATATTCAATATTCTAACAATACATTGACAATAAGACGTACAAAAAAAAAAAAAAACAGGCGGTTATAAATATGGTTCATCTTAACTCGAATCCTTTACAAGTCAGGGACTATGGGTCTTTGCAATGAGAAGCCACCGAAACTTTGTCCCCCACAGGTATAAAGTCATCACCACAGTCTGAGCCTGCCTTCAGTGCCTGCGCCAGTGACCAGTGTGATAGAAGAAAGCACAGCTGCAGGTCGTACCTGGTTCTCTATGGCTTTCCTGTTCTTTGGGTCACTGACCACCGACAGCTGTAGCTCAGCCATCTTCTTCATCTTGCTGTCCATATCTATCTTCTGAAGCAGGTTTTTGGTCTGGTTCTTCAGGAGCCGGACTGTGTCCTCTTTCCCGTGCTTCTTTGCAAAAAGGGACGCACAAGCAGAATGTATGGCAGTCACCCAATTTTCCAGATCTGTCTGGCTAGTAGCCTAAACAAAGGAGGAAAAAAAAAAACCCATTTGCAATTGCTGGAAATTGTCTCCAAAGACGCAGGCTGGCTCTGCTATGCATTGCCTTAAAAGTACCTTCCCTTCATACATCAGTTATTAAGGGCTGATTTTCAGAAGCAAATTGCCAGGCCTTTCTTCCACAGTTCCGCTGGGTAGACTCAAACCTTTTGGTTAGCAGCTGAGTGCATTAACTCTTTATAACACCCAGAGAACTCCTCACTTCATAAAAATTGTGTTTAATTTCAAAAACATACACAATCACTCAACTCAGGCTCTCAGGCTTCCTTAACTCCAGGAGATTCAAGAGAATATGGAGAGCAGAACAGAATACTCACATGGCCCCAAGTAAAAAGGAAAGAAAAACTGGAAACAAACATGCTAATAGGCAACAAAACGGGAATGATGAGAAAACGAAGTCTGGTCACTTAGAGCTACAATATGCTGCTCTCTTTTTAAAAGGCTGTTTTGTCCTCATTTTAACAGAGTGAGAAAATATTAGGACCAAAATACTTAATTTTGAAACCCAGAGATAAGATGACATCTCCAGCATGACCTCAGCATTGAAAAAATCAATAGGAAAAATACTGCGGGAAGTGTATAAAAATGGTAAAGTAGGTGTCACTAAACATGAGATTTACCGGTAATGATTTTTCTTTCTCTATTCTTCTGTATCTCACATATTTGACACAATGATCAGGTCTTATTTTCATATAAGGCAATATTTTACTTTAAAAACAATTAAAAAAAAGTTTGAATAAAGCAGGATGGGCAAAGATGTATGATGATAGGCAGGTGGAAAACCAGCTTAAACTCTCTTGTCTGGAAATAACCAAACACGTTCAAGCCATGGGGTCCATCATCCCATTCGCCTCTGGGGTCACCAACAGGACCTTAATTTTGCCTGAATCACAAAATAAAATATTCACATCACACTTACCTCTACGAAGTCTATGTAGATGGAATCTAAGGTATTAAACTTTCCTACGATTCAGATTAACATCAATTCATTACCGTGCTTGAAAGCATTATGTAAAGTTTTAAGCAATCTTTCTGTTAAGAGATTTCCAAGAAGGAAAATAAAATCTCAGGCCCTGACTCTTACAAGTCAAGTCAGTTTAGGGGCAGCAGTAAGGCTAGAGGCCCAAAGGGTTCACCTTGTAATTGTCCCGGGAAACCCTGTCACAGTGAATCCTTCGGAGAATTCTAGATTCCCAAAGTCAGCCTTGACAACACCATCTTATTCTGAAGGCCCCCAGAGGGCATCAAGGGCCAACTTTAGCAGAGACCTGAACCTAGGACCTATGAGGTTTTCCATGAACTTCCAGCTATATATACCAAACCTGTTCCCATCAAGTAGATTCCGACTCATAGTGACCCTACAGGACAGAGTAGGATGGCCTCATAGAGTTTCCAAGGAGCAGCTGGTAGATTCAAACTGTCAAAGTTTTTGATTAGCAGCCGAGCTCTTAACCACTGTGCCACCAAGGCTCCCTACACACAGTACTAGGGTTGAATCGGGAGGCAACTGAGAAACATCCTTCACCTCCTGGCTATCACCCCCACTTCTCTTGCATTAATGATTAATAATAGAATTTTTTTAGCACTTAATACATGCATATTATATTATTTCCCATAAAGCAATCCTAGGAGCTATTATTATCCTACTAGTTAAAGGGTCTGAAGCTCAGAGAAGTTTAGTAAGTTCTCCAAGATGACATACATACTCAACAGTAGAGCCAGGATTCAAACTTTATCCTGATCCCAATACCAATAGCTTGGTACCACCACAGTCTACAACTTCTCATTTGCTATAAAGTTGCTAAAAGTCATACCAGCAGATAACCCAAATCTTAACCTCATAAGACCACTTCCACAGGCAAATTAGACCTTATGGAATTTGTTTATGAGGGTTTTCCTAAAAAAATCTTTTTGAACTTCCATGGGAATTCTTGGGAACAACCTAAGCCTCTCTTAGCCAAGTTCTCAGAAAAGCCTCAACTTTGGGAATTTCAACATGGGACTTGCTAGATGGTGACCCACTTCAGAAGAGGGTTCATAATTTTTTCTCTTTTTATCCTGAAGAGCCTCTCACAGGCCACAGCCTGGCATTCCAAGGGCACCCAATAATGCCTGCTGTATGAACAAATCAAGTTGTGATTGCCCCAATATGTCTGGCAGCTAGGAGTCTATTGCCTCTTTCTTAGGCCAAAACCCAAAACCTAACCAAGCGTTTGTTGTTGTTGTTGTTAGCTACAGTCAAGTTGTCCTCTGAGTTACAGCAAACCCATGCACAACAGAAAAAAACACTGCCTGGGCCTGCTCCACCCCTGTGACGGGTTGTAGATCTGATCGTTCCGATCCCTAGGGTTTTCACTGGCTGATTTTTGGAAGTAGATCACCAGACCTTCCTTGCTAGTCCGTCTTGGCCTTGAAACCTGTTCAGCATTATAGCCACACGCAGCCTCCACAGACAGGTGGTGGCTGCACATGAGGTCCACTGGCTGGGAACCAACCCTGGGTCTCCTGCACCGAAGGCGAGAATTCTACCACTGAAGCACCACCAATGCCCCCCACTAAGCTTTTACTCTGTTTAATTTTAAGTTCTGCCTCTTCCATTTTGTTCCTTCTCATCCTAATAGTATAAAATGGTTTCTCTTACTCCCACCATTCCCCAAACCTACGCTTACAAAGCACCTGCAGTACCTGGAAAAGGTAGACGTCTCCAAAGGAGTTGCTGAGGCAGAACACATTCTCCTTCTTGGGGTGCTCGGGGACAGACTGGACCATGCTGTCTTCTGCAAGCAGAGCATACCGAGGGCCACTACTCTGATCTGAGGAATTCTTGCCATAGGTCTCATAAAACAGCAGGGTGCATCCTGTGAGAGAGAGGCAAATATCATCCTGTCACCTGTCTTAGGATTGAATAAAGGAATGGGAAGGCAAGTGACGCAGCCAACGAAAACCGGAGTGAGACATAAAATGAACAGAAACTTGGTAAACAAGGAAAAGACAGTGTCTGAGATATACCTCCGTGTATTTGCGTTAACTTAAATGAAAATGAGAGGTTGTTGTAAATATAATATCCATCAGAACAATAAAAAAAAACAAAAAACAAACCCAGTGCGCTCAAGTCAATTCCGAGTCATAGCGACCCTGCAGGACAGAGTAGAACTGCTCCATAGAGTTTCCAAGGAGCACCTGGCAGATTCGAACTGCCGACCCTTTGGTTAGCAGCCGTAGCACTTAACCGCTATGCCACCAGGGTTTCCATAAGAACAATACCAAGCATTTATTATTGTTTACTCTGTGTGATGGTTAATTTTATGTGTCAGCTTGGCTACACCAGACTCTCTGTAGACTCTGTTATGATGCGGTTACATGTGCTAAATCAGGTGGCCTCATGTTGCTGATCACCCTCCATAATGTGGGTCGGCCTCATTCAACCAGTTAAGGCCTTAAGGATCAAAAAGGGAGTTTTACTTTTGGTATATTCTGCTTTCAGACTATAAATAGGCATCTTGCCAGAACTTCCTCACCCACCACTCTTCCCATCACCTGTAGATTTTGGGGACACAAGACTGCAGGAATTTCCAGCCTGCCACCTGAACTACGGACTTTGGACTTGCCAGGTCCCCACGAGCACATAGCCAATTCCTTAAAATCAATCAATCAATCAAACAGCCAATGAATCTCTCTCTCTCTCTCCACACACATACACACACAAATACGTACATAATCACACATCTTACTGGTTCTGTTCCTCTAGAAAATCTGACTAAGACACTTTGTGTCAGGAACTCTTCCAAGTACTTTGCATGCACTGGCTCTTTGGATCCCATAGCAACCCTATAATGTAGGTGTGGTTATTAACCCATTTTACAGATGAGAAATCTGAGAGAATAAATAACTCGTCCTGGTCGCACAGCTGAACATGGTAAAACAGGGATCTGAACCCAGCATTCTGGCTCCAGAGCCCTCATTCTGCAGCACAACACCACATCACTTCAGAGATCCAAATGTGAGAGAAAGGAGGAAACCCCTTATTCATTAACTAAGGGAAAGTCTGCACTTAGAATGCCTGATAACTAGAAACTGAGTCAGCCTGGGGAACACTGCCATTTATGAGAAACAAATCTGTTTAATCTCCAAATAACCATGTGAAGAAACTTAATATTTTTATCTCACAGTGATGGGAAATATTACATAATCTTACTAATTTGGAACAAGGGAGAAGACAGGCAAAATATGCTTGAATTTTGAAATATTTCTATACAAATGCTACTGTACAGTAAAACCTGCAAAAGCTGGAACCTGTGTAAGGCAGAAACCTGTCAGAGAAGGAAAACTCAAATATTTTCTACTAATAGAGAGCAACAGAAAAAGTAGTTTAAGACTGCACCCTTGCAAAGGTGGAAAACTTGAGAGATCCGGAAAAACGAGGCAGTCCTGGCGAGTTCCGGATCTTCTAGATTTCACTGTACATGCTTTCAAGTGCATAGCTCTAAAGTATTTCAGGCAGAAGCGATTAGGGTCTGCTTGGATAATTAGATAGAAATGCCTTATAATTATTAGACACAATTTTTAAGCAAATTGATGCCCCTAAAATGCTCCTAAGTATGTTCTCTTACATGGGTGTAACAGCCTTCAGACCTTCATCCAACAATCGTTAGCGCTTAGGTGCTGAGCTCTGGCCTACAGATACGAATGACGTGGCCACCACCCACGCTTTTGGGAAAGACTCTTTATACTGACATTAAAGAAATGGCGGCCTGCTTTCAGCTGTAGTGTAAATGAATGGGGTCCACTAGACGAATCATCAGTTATAAACGTTTGAAAAAAAAACACTTGCCACTGAGTGGACTCTGACTCATGGCGACTGCGTGTATGCAGGGTAGAACCGCGCAAGGATGTGACATTTTAGAAGCAAATCGCCAGGCCTTTCTTCCAAGGCACCTGTGGGTGGGTTCGAACTGCCAACCTTTCGGTTAGTAGTCGAGGACTTAACCATTTGCGCCACCCAGGGATTTCCATAAAAGTTTATGTTTTAAAAATCATTTTACCTTTGGCAGTTTCATTTCTAAGTTTAAAAATCTCGACGTAAATAAACAAATTTATATCATGTAACCCTAGGCAGCTGAGACCTGAGAAACAAAGGCCTGCACCCGGCTCAGGCTCCAGTGACAGCACCGCCCGGACAGCGTTTTCTTTACGACGGTACTCTGTGATCTGAGAGACACTGCGGAAACTTTCCCCCTGCAAACAAAATCCATCCTGACCATGCGCCTGATGGAAACGAGGAGGAACGACGAAAGGAGCAAGGGGCTTATGGCCAGGGCTGCTTTTTGCAGGTCAGAGCCAATCTCTTTTTCCAGCCACTGATGCACTTAGGGAGTCCTGGGGTGGAGCGAACGGTTAAGCATTTGACTGCTAATGGAAGACTGGTGGTTCGAGTCTACCCAGAGGTGCCTCAAAAGAAAGGCCTGGTTATCTGCTTCCGAAAGGTCACAGCCATGAACACCTCATAGAGCAATACTACCCTACAAACACGGGGATGCGATGAGTCTGAATCAACCTGAGTCGCCTGGTTAGGTTTTGGTCTGGGACGACACACTTAGACACAAGGATCCCAATCTTTCTCTTAAGGAAGGCCTGTTGGACATCACAGCTATGTCTGCAGCCTGCCCTGGTGGGGGACCCAAGGGCCGGGTAAAGGTGACCAAACAACGTTAGCTGCCCTCAAGTCCAAGTTCTCCCCAGTGGGTGTACGTTCACTTCTCGGCTTCCCAACAGCACTGGCTGGAATCATTACAACCAGAGGAAATGAACATGAACTTGGGCAGATGCCAAGATGCTGCCGAACCCAACGTGTCCTCTACAACAAGCTGCTGCTCTCACATGGAAGCCTTAAACCAAAACACGACGCCTCATTTTGGAGCCAGGTCAGGACGCAAAACAACACGCAGAGCTTGGTTGCTATTGAATTCAAAGAACATGAAATGAGTTTTAAATCTGTTACATCAAATTTAACCTAAAGGAGCTCTGTGTCTCTAACCTTGGGGCTCTGAGGTGGATGGAAAGGGGCTGCAGCAGCATCAGTAAAGTTTCCTGCCACCAACCAACCAGCAGGCTGCAGCTGTCACCCCCACCCGCTTCCAGCCAGGACCGGTGTTGGACTGGAGGGGGGACAGTGGAAGCTCTTATTTATGGCGGCAGTTGGGTGTACATGAATAGACGAGGTAATGTTAGTAGAAATACTACTGGAGGAAGGAGAGCACCTAGGGTTCGTCTTCCCTCAGATCCACCTTTTCTCTGACACCCTTTGTTCTCACACCTACCCTGCCACCGGCCACTCTCAGGGCAGAGACACCAGTGCCCTTAAATTACTTCATGAACTCCCTTCCTGGAACTGGTCCCTGAAACTAGTGCCCTGGGTAGCATAAATGCTCAGCTACCAACCTAAAGGCTGGTGACTTGAACACACCCAGTGGTGCCGCAGAAGAAAGCCTTGGCAATCTGCTTCTGTAAAGACTACAGCAAAGAAAACTCTGTGGAGTTCTACTGTGTAACACACGGGGCCACCATGGGTCAGAACTGACTTCATGGCAATGGGTTTTATTTTTTCCCTCCTGAAACTGCACTTGCTGATGTAGTGGTTCAGAGCTCGGCTGCTAAACAAAAGGTAGACAGTTCGAATCCACTAGCGCTCCTTGGAAACCCTATGGGGCAGTGCTAGCCTGTCCTATAGGGTCACTGTGAGTCAGCATCAACTGGACAGCAACAGGTTGGTATGCAAAAATTAAAAAACTCCTTCAACTTCCTTAGCCACGATGTTCCCCAGGACCCAGATCCAGAGCTGGGAAAGATGCCTTCAGTAGGCGCCAGATGTTGGTTCCCGGGGTTTCATAAACCCTCCAGTTTGCTAGAAGAAGGTGTTACTTGAAGAGGACAGCCACAAGAGCTTACGGTGATCACAAATGAGGCCTTGTCTGCCAGGCTGGTGGTGCCTCAGTTTTGATTCAGAGAGAAAAAGAGAACTAGAGCAGAGCAATGCCATGGGCTCCAGGGGTTTCACACCTACTGTCCCAGACGCAGGGAGACATGGGCCACAGTTGTGCTTTTCTCCAGCGATAAGACAAGGTGTCGCCCAATAATGAGGTGTGACTTTTGAACACCACCTTCAGTTCCTCTGGGAGGATTGTGCAGAACTGTCAGAGGCTGCGAGATAGTTGTTCCTATTTACGTCTGTATCAATCCACACTGTATTGATTTAGAGCCCTCCCGTTTCCTCACAGGATATTCACGTTTCTCCAAATTTATACAGCCACAGAGTGAGGCAATTCTAATTTTTAAATGGCAAGACTTGTGAAAAACTTGTATCATCTTGATAAAACAATTTTTTAAATATTATTTGGACTCACTTCTATTTCCTTTACATTAAAAAAAAAAAAAAAACCACATTTGTTTGTTATGATAACAATTAGACTTTCCTATTTCACCAAGGCTGGGATTGCACAGATCAAATAATCCACATGTTATTCTCGGTGACACAAACTAGCTAAGGAGGGCGCCTCTCTGGAATTCATGTGCAGAACAGGAAATTCAGGATGCACATGGCAAAAAATTAAGCTACATTTGCTTACTTATTTGTTTTTCTTCCAGATACAGGGAAAGTATCGAACAATGGTACCAAACCAAAACCAAACCCGTGCTGTTGAGTCAATTCTGACTCATAGCAACCCTGTAGGACAGATTAGAATGGCCTCATAAGGTCTCCAAAACTGTAATCTTTATGGAAGCGGACTGCCATATCTTTTTCCTGGAAGCGGCTGGTGGGTTCGAACCACTGACCTTTCGGTGAGCAGCCGAGTGTGAACCACAGCACTACCAGGGCTTCTTAACAATCCTATAAGATAATAAGTGATGACTGTTAAATTCAATCATTATTTACTAAAATGAATTATATATATAAATATTCAGTAAAAATACTATCAATATTTGAGAAAGCATTTACGGTAAAGCGTGCCATAAGAGAGGAGCCCTGTGGTGCAGTGGTTAAACGCTAGGCTGCTAACTGAAAGGCTGGCAGTTCAAACCCACCAGCTGCTCCATAGGAGAAAGATGTGGCAGTCTGCTTTCCTTAAAGATTACAGCCTTGGAAACCCTATGCAGCAGTTCTGCCCTGTCTCATAGAGTCACTATGAGTTGGAATCCACTCAAACGCAATGGGTTTTTTTTTGGGGGGGGCAGGGGGTGATGCCATAAGATTCTTTATCAAATTCCTTCATGTTAACTCAAATTGATTCAGACTCGTTAGCATTTTCTAGACAAGCATTTAGCCCGAGGACCTGTTTCCCAGGGTCCCCTCATGACTTCCTGACTCACCTTTGAGCGTCACCCAGTACTGTCTCCACTTCCTCCGGGCCACCAGCTCGAGCTTTCTTTCCTTCTGCAAAGTGACAAGGGGTTTGAAGAAGAGCCACCCGGCTTTGCGGACCACTCCCTGCTCCTTCTCAAAGAGGAGATCCAGCTGCTCCAAGGAGCTGAGCGACTCGCTGCTGGACTCTGCTGTTTCTGTGGACGTCTCTATGTTCTCCGTGTTGGTCCTGCTCATTTCCAGCTCTCGCATGAAGTTCTCGTAAATGTTCTGCCGCAGGGAGTCGCTGCCGATCGCGTTTGTGGACTCGCTCCTCTGAGGCAGGACCTGCCCCGACCCCCCTGACCACAGGAAAGCCGACAGCTGGGAGGGCCCCTGTGTGTCCACATTCAGTCCATCGGAGCGGCTGTCAAAGTAGTCACTGCCCTCCTTGGACCTGGGCTCCTGTGGGCAATGCAAACAACCACCAATCAGAGGTTTCCTAGGCCCAAAGCATGTCCCCTTCCCTCCACATGAAGGAAGAGCAATATTGCTCATTCCTAGTCATGATGCTGCAAAGCACAATCCTTTTAACAAAAATACACCTCTAGTCATCAAGTCTCCAAACCAAAAAGAGTTTTAGAAATAGTTTTGTCCAACCCAACTTTCCCACAGGAATCAATTCTTGAAGAGGTAAATAAAATACCTTTAAATATCTTAATTCATGCTGAATAGGTTTTAGTGGAGCTTCCAACTAGGAAGAAAGGCCTGGCAATTGACTTCTGAAAATCAGCAAACGAAAACCCTATGGATCATAACGATTCAATGTGAGACTAACTGTGGGATGGTGCAGGGCCAGACAGTGTTTCATTGCCTTGTGCATGAGGTTGCTCTAAGTCGGGGGCTGACTCAATGGCAGCCGACAACAAGGTACCTATGCTTCCCCATTGCTGTCTAGTCAATTCTGACTCATAGCGACCCTACACGACAGAGCAGAACTGCCCCACAGAGTTTCCAAGGAGTGCCTGGTGGAGTCGAACTGCCAACCTTTTGGTCAGCAGCTGAGCTCTTAACCTTTGAACCACCAAATCTATGATTACCATTAAGCAATTAACTAGTATATTTAAAACATGCTAGTTTTAAAACATGCTCCTTGGAAATTCTACGGGGCAATTCTACTCTGTCCTATAGGGTCGCTATGAGTCAGAATTGACTCGACAGCAGTGGGGTTTTTTTTTTGTTTTTAGTAAAATTTTCTAGAATTATATTTCTTTGTTAACAGTGAATCAGTGTCTTCCAGTGAAGAATTCATGTTCTTATAGCCTCTTTTCCTTCTGGATCATTTTAAACTAAATCAGAAAGTCACTGGTTCCAGGAGCTTGGGGAAGAAAGTAGAGATTCAGTTTTGTTACGTAAAACCCCACAGACTTTTCTTCCTCTTCCCATGATAAATATGGCAAATGCGAGTTTCCAGCCAACCGCCCAGGTCTAGATTTTGGGATCTGTAGGATCTTATTTTCCCACAGCTCTGATACTGAAGACCATGCACCTAGGAGCCCTTCTCCACAAAGGGTGCTGGCTAGTAACTGCAGTTTTGTTCCATAATTAATATTCTTTAGTTAATATGGGAAATCATTTCATTCACTCATAGTCTTTTATTTGAATATCTATTTTATTCTAAGCACTTGGGATGCCAAAGATATGATACTTA
Source organism: Loxodonta africana (assembly GCF_030014295.1). Lineage (NCBI taxonomy): Eukaryota > Metazoa > Chordata > Mammalia > Proboscidea > Elephantidae > Loxodonta > Loxodonta africana. The sequence continues at coordinate 224,987,499 of NC_087342.1, read as the reverse complement.
GGTTAATAACTACTCCACACAAAGTCAGACACAGGCAGCTTTATATAAAATTAACATTTTTATATGAACTGCCTCCTCCTTTGAGGATAAAATACACTGAACACTGAACTGACCACGCACAGGGTTGAAAACACACTGGTTTCCTCCAGGGTCTAGATTAGAAGTCTAGTCATTCAAGAACAATAACTTCCATACAGGCCATGTCTTCATAAGTAGCAGAATAAATAGTAGAAGCTAAATATATTCAGCAGAAGTGACCTTAACATGGCTCAAATTCACTGATATTCCAAACTTACAATTTAGATTAAGGTAACTCTGCTGAGATTGCTAAGCACATTCAGAAGTTTTATATCACTCAGGTCTACTCAGTGGCTATTTCCTTATCCATTAAAGTAAAAATGACAGGGAAACTGAATCAAGGACCACCAATTCAAGGCCTTATTTTGAATATTTCACTGTGCGAAGGATCTTTTTTTTAAAAAAAAAAACTTCATCTAGAGATCAAGTAAAAATTACTTGCTGCATTTTATAGACAACCATCAGCAACTCAAGATTGCTTCCAGATACCCAGCTGAGCTCCAACACAGCAATTACTAATGAAAATGCTATTTCCACTTGTGTTTACACCCCATCCCATCCCATAGTGATATTTATTTACGTATACACTGATGTTTATGCGATAACAGCAAACAAGCCAGCTACCGTGAGTCACTTAGACAGGAAACTGTTAAAATAGTTTAAGAATTTTTTTTAAGTATTTAAGTTGTTTTTTTTTTTTTTAAGTTTCACTTTGTGTGGCTCTTCAAAAATCCTAGGAGGTTAAGGAATACATCTCATTTAGCTAGAATTAACATCATCTTAGCTATTAATGACTCTCTGACTCACAGTCCAAAAATGTTGGGATTACCTCTGATAGCCAGCAATAGTCATAACGGACCGTTTCCAAACAAGCAAAACCATGCCAGAAAAGGGCACACAAGCCTCATAAATCTGACCTTAAACAGTCTTCACCTTGTTCCTCATGAGAGACAGCGTTCAAGTTGCTGTGCCAACTTTTAAATGTTCAGCTTTAGCATAGCAAAAACACCTTTCCTCCTCAACAAACGGGAGAAGATTGCATGTCAGCACTTGGCACTGATCCTTATTTCTAGAGCTTTCTATCTAAAATTCTAATAGCTAATAACTAATTTTCAGGCTAATAGGAAAGGGCCTTTCTAAGTAAATTTTCATTACGGGTTCCCATGTTTCTAAGTAGGCTCAGCTGGAATTCTGATCACTGTGTGATAGGCGTGTAACTAAGGGGCCATGTTCTCTGTGTGCACCGTCGTGTGCTCCACATTGTCCCCAGTCAGATAATCACGAGTAACGAACGGAACTTGATCCCAAAGACATGGCACTCTGACCACCACTCCTCACTCTGCAGTGAAAAGTACCAAACTCATGTCTTGTCAGTCCTCACAAGCCATGTTTCCTTCATAACAGAGGGAGAACCACTACTGCTCTTTGGAAATTCCTGCAACAATGCAGCCCTCCAAGAGAAGTGAGGTTTTAAATTTACGGAGGCCAGAAACTCAGGGTTTCTGTGCTATAAATCATGGAGCGCTGGATGCACACTGGTTAGCGCTTGGCTGCTAACCAAAAGGTCAGAGGTTCGAACCCACCAGCCGCTCTGTGGCAGAAAGATGTGGCAGTTTGCTTCTGTGAAGATTAAAGCCTTGGAAACCCTATGCGGCAGTTCTACTCTGTCCTATAGGGTCGTTATGAGCCAAAATCAATTCAATGGCAACAGGTTTTTACAGGTCAGCGAAAAAGAGGAAGACCCTCAATGAGATGGAGTGACACAGTGGCTGCAACAATGGGCTCAAGCACAACAACGATTATGAGGATGGTGTAGGACTGGGCAGTGTTTCATTCTGTTGTACTTAGGGTCACTATGAGTTGGAGCTGACTCGACGGCACCTAACAACAACAACCAAATCTGCTCCACGGTAAACTCTGTGCTGCCCACCAAGAATTCCTGGTTCTCCTCCAGGTACATGGTAGATCCCTTGATCACCTCCTCCTCCCTTGAAGGTAGGCATAGCCACATGACTTGTTTAGCCAATAAATGTGAGCAGAAGGGATGCATGTCGCATCTGAGTGGAACCTTTAAAAGCCAACACATGATTTTCTTTTTCTCTCTGCCACAGTGGCTCACAATGCCCCAGATGGTAACTGTTCCATCAGCCTGGGGTCTCAGAGAGAGAAACAGGCAGAACAGCTAACCGATGATAAACATGCAGCAAAATAAGAAATAAACTTCCATTCGTCCATGCCTCAGAGAGCTGAGGGTTTTCTGTTACTTCAGCATAACCTAGCCTATCCTGACTGATACAACGGAAATTTAACCAGGAAGAAACTAGGCCTCACACGTCTCACAATGGCTCAAATTAGTATGAAGAGTTTGTCTGTGTCAAACACATACTCTTCTTTAGTGCATATTCTCCGTAATTTTTTTTAAAGAACAGTGATACTCCTTCTCAATTTAAAAGAAAAAAACAAAAAACCTGTGCCGTCAAGTCGATTTCAACTCATAGCAGTGTTTTTCACTGATTATTCTGCTTTCGGGCTCTTAATCCACCGGGGCTGTTTGGAAGCCCTATAAAAACAAGAGCTGCCCTTCTTATATCATGTTTCTAAAAAGTCAAAACAAAATTTCCCTCCACTGTGGTAAAACTTTCCAAGACTTAGCCCTGCTGGCATACAGGAGTCTGTGTGTGTATGTGTTTGTTTGGGGCTGATATTATCCCAGGCACTGACTACATTTTTAAGGATCTAAACCTGATTCTTCCCTTAAATTGTGAAAGGAAAACAAAGGCGTGGCCAAAGGAAGTGGCATACTTGCCAAAAAATGAATCTGGTTCACGTTTACAGATGATTAGTTGTGGGAACATGAGCAAAACTAAAACGTTGCTTTCATAGGCCACTTTTTAAAAAATCTAAAAATGTTTACAGTGCTAATATTCAATAATCCTGACGTAGTTAACAGTGGCTTTTCAACAATACCTTGGCAATGTGGCCAAGTGTGAAAAGCATGTGTTTGATTCTCATACAGTCTAGACTTTCTGGAGCCACTGAGGCCACACGGCCCCCCTACCCCCCGAAACTATTACCCTGAGGAAATCTTCAAACCTTGAACCGAAACTATCCTCTGAAGTCTTTGAACCAAGTAATAGTTTAGCCTAAATAGAGATGAATGCCTGCACTCAACATTATATTCTTTCAAAGAATTATCTATGTGTGATCAAATTGACAATTGCAACTCGAAAGGATAGATGAGAAGCTTAGCACGGGCACAGAGTTTGGAAAAGGTTATCAAGAGAGATGGTACAACTTGAGGAACGTAACCAGTGTCACCGAATCGGACATGGAGGAATTGTTGAAGTGGTGTACATTTTGTTATATACATTCTCACCAAAAAACTTTTTAAAAAAAATTTAAAAAGAGAGAAAGAAAAAAAAAGAATGTGTTTGAGGTTTAGCAGAAATGGCTTTGGTCCTGGTTTCTCCACCAAATACATGAGTCATCCAGAAGGACCCTCAAACTCCTTAAATCTTAGTTTCCTCATTTTTAAAATGAGGGGGAGTCCTTCTCAGCATTAAAATTCTGACTGTTTGATTCCAACCAGCCTTAACTCTACAGGCAGACAAGTCATCAGAGTTAAGCGTTTGAGTTGACGAGATAGGTATAGGGTCTGCATGAGGACCTGGGCATGGCAGAAAAGGAGCACACAGAGCAGCAACTGATCTAGCTTTGAACTGAACAGAAACTGAATGAGATGGAATAGGGCTGCGTGTAGGCCAGACCGAACTCAAGAGACACATACTCTACAGAAAAAAGTGCAGAATACCGGCTCATGAAAGTTGTCTACATGGGATCAAAGTCAGGACAGCAGAAGCTATTTCTCCTTTTATGCTCAACTGTTGTCAGTTTTGGGGGAAGTAGGAGCTAAGAGGAAAAGGCCGCAGAAATCTCTACCGTTTAGCAGCTTGGCCTGGAGAAGGGATGATTAAGGAGTAAGCAAACTATTCAGGGATATGCAGAGTTTCTCGCAGGGGATGGAGATTACACAGATATTCTCCATCTCTGTGTAAAGGAGAGAAGGGCAACATAGTGCAAGCTGGGAGGGCGGAAGGGGCGTTGTCCGTAAGAGGGAACTATCTTACGGCAAATTTTATAAATTTTGAAACTACTTAAATTATAGTATTTTCCTCCCCTAAAGTTCTATGAAATTTTGTAATTGTATGTCTATCGAGGATGCTCAAAACGCGATTCTGCCAGGGACTAACTGTCCACTTAAATTTCCTTCAACTCTATAACCTATGGTGGGTGGGTGGGTGGGTGGATGGGTAGATGGGTGGGTGGAGGGAGGGAGGGAGGGAGGGAGGCAGGCAGGCAGGCAGGCAGGCAGGCAGAAAACCTAGCTATTGCCATCAGTTACCTGAAATGGCAAACAATTACTTTGTCCCCCCATTAAAACTTTATGCATCATAAAATTATCATGATTCTTATTTTATCAACATCATATTTTTACTATTACATGTACAGAGATAGCAGTTGCTTTCAAAAATACACTAGTTACCCTGTGAGAAGGCAGTGAGATTATATATAGATATATCAACTTTTTTTTAATGTATCAACTCAAGCATAGAAAGTTTTCATTACACAATTAAATAGTGAGTTCTGGAAGCCTTTGGTGTTGGTGGTGCTGTCTAATCAACTCTAACTCACAGTGAGCCCATGTGACAGCGTAGAACTGTCCCATAGGGTTTTCTAGGCTGTAATCGTTACAGAAGCAGATTGCCGGGTCTTTTCTTCCACGGAGCGGCCGGTGGGTACAAGCTGCCAACCTTCCAGTTAGTAGCTGAGCACTTAACCATTACACCACCAGGGCTTCTTAGTTGATAGGTGTTGTCGTTGTTGTGTGCTGTCGTATCAATTCCGACTCATAGCAACCTTCTATGACAGAGTAGAACTGCCCCGTAGGGTTTTCTAGGCTGTAATTGTCATGGGAGCAGACCGCCAGGTCTTTCTCCCACAGGGCCACTGGGTGGGTTCAAACACTAACCTTTCGGTTAGCAGCTGAGTGCTTAACCTGAAGAAGTCTACTCATCCAAAAACATTAACAATCTATTCCTTGTCCTTTTTGTTTAGACTTTAAGAATGAGGTCTAAGAAAATTCTTAGATAACTTATTATTTCAGAATTCTCTCCAACTCTATACCTTCTATGGCCAGTCTGGCCAGGTCTGTTGATGACACCCGTGTCACTCACAGAAGAATACAGGAGGCAAGCACAGAACCAGGGGGACTGAAGATGTAAGCTAAAGAGTAAAAATGCACACCCAAAGTCCAAGAAAACCACACAAATCACACCTGAAAACAAGCTGTGCCAGGCCTCAGGGTAAACCTTACCTTCACTGGCTCAGGAAGCCTCAGGACAAAACTGTGGTGGCTTCGGATAACATTCCCATTTTACAGATGGGGCAACTAAGGGAATCTTTCCTTATGCGCTTATGTTTACCCACCTGGAGTTTCCTTTTCTTCCGGGAGAGGCTTCCTGTCCAGTCGCTGATCCGCCGCATTCGGGATTTCAGGGTGTCCTTCTTAGAAGTATCCTCAGTCAAGGCTTTGGGCTTGCGGCAGGGGAGGGTGAAGGAGCTGTACTGGACGGGGTCCCTGTGCTCCACTCTGGAGGGCACATCGATGTCAGAGGCAAAGGAGACACGGTTGCTTAGGCCGGCGTGCGTGCCAATGTACTCATCAGAGAGCCGGATGCCCGTGGGAGGGAGACCCCCAAGGGCGGTGTCTTTGTACAGTTCCCGGAGAGAGCAGAGAGAAGCACTTTGGCTGAAAGGCTTTTTGGCATCACTTGGTGGGAAGCTGGCATGGAGGCTGGGGTCGGGGGTGCTAGGGGCCAGGAAGGAGCCCTCTAATTCGCTCATCTCTCCAGCATTGCCCCACGGGTAGTCATACCAGGATGACTCGGAACTCAGGGAGCTTCCTTTGCTGGACCGTAGGCGAGAGTCAGTGGAAGAAAGGCGGTGGCTGGACGGGTACTCGGAGCTAGAATTCCTCCTGGCTGCGGGCACTTGGGAGGTGTCTGATTCTAAGGTGGGTGAATACCTCAGCAGCTGCACTGGTCCCCTGGAGTCCTCTGCAGGCACTTTGCTGTGGTTGGCACCATTGTGAAACTCAACCCTTAAACAGCCATCCAGCTTCCCCAGCGTTTTGATGAGCACCTTGGGGCTCTTGCGGTCTTCGCCTGGAGGGGTGGATGCAACACTCTCATTCTTCCCATAGCAGTTGAGAAGGTGTCCATTGCAGTCTCTAGAGGCGATGTGGTTATCTGCTGGCTGGTGGCCAACGTAGTGGAAGCCATTCTCAGGGGAGAAAGCAGCATTATTTCCCTGGGAGTCGTTCCCTGAGGCATTTGTCCTCTGCTTGGAGTAGCTAGTACCTTTGGACACTTTGCAGGTAGGTCCACTGAGTCTCGATGCATAAGGCTGGTTACTCTTAAAGTGAGAAAGGCAGCTGCGGGCCAGAGACCTGGACTTGTAGCTTGCCCCGCTGCTTCCATGGCCCCACCCATGCAATGACTTCTCATCTTTTGCATGGATGCTGCGGATTTTCAGGGAGCAAGGCTTTTGCTTAGCACCAGTAACAGTATTGCTGTAGTTTTTAGATCCTTGAAGGGTGTACTGACTCTCGGAGTTCCCCATTTTAACCTAAATTAAGAACAGTGGCATCAGTAAGAGCCATGACCTAAGTTACATTCCATTATGACAGAACTTTCTAAAAACAAATGTTCGATGCGTCACAAAGGAAACAGGCAACACTCAAAGAAGTCGGCACTGAAGTTACTAATAGACCTAGTTCTCCTAATTGTGCAATGATGGTCATGGGCCTGACAGATGATATCGCAGACTTATCTATTAGTTATTTTAACACTCTGTTGCAAGACGTTAATTTAGAAATTGAACAGGCATGAAATCGGATTAAGGTACAGACTTACTTAAGCCTTGGTGGTGTAAGGCTTTGAACTAGTAGTTCTTAAAAAGTGAGGAGAAACTATCTTTACTAAATCAGTTCAAATACACTGAGTTTTCAGTCATTAAACAAAAAAACTAGTTACCCTCGAGCCGACTCCAACTCATAGCTACCCCATGTGTGTTACAGAAGAACTGTGCTCCGTAGGGCTTTCAATAGCTGGTTTTTCAAACGTAGATCACCAGGCCCTTCTTCCAAGGCACCTCTGGGTGGATTCAAACCTCCAACCTTTCAGTTAGTAGCCAAGCACATTAACCACTTGCACCACCCAGGGGCTCCTTCCAATGATCAGAGAGATGCATTTTTCCCCTTATACATTAACTACTGGGTACAGCCAACACCTCACCCCAATGTCAAAGAGCATTGCTCAGAATCCACCATATTTGTAATAATATACAAGTCGAGGTGCTAGGCTGTGTCGGGGCCTTCGTTTCAGAGAAGCAGTAGCACAAAAGGACTAGAATTCCTCAAAAACTAGGCTGAGAGGGAGAAAAATATCTTTAAAAAACTAACTTCTAGAGCTTTTCTAAAGACTTTAGGGACCTTCACTTTAGAACATGATGAGAGAAGAAAGTTTCAAGCTGACTTGTTAGAAAACGAAAAAACCAAACCCGTTGCCGTCGAGTCAGTTCCAACTCATAGAGACCCTATAGGATAAAGTAGAACTGCAGCATAGAGTTTCCAAGGAGTACCTGGTGGATTCGAACTGCTGACCTTTTGGTTAGCAGCCATAGCTCTTAAACATTATGTTACCAGGGTTCCCTGGCTTGTTAGAAAGTGGGTATAAAAAAAAAGTATCAGATTCTTTTAATTCCCTTTAAAGCCCTAATTCACTCAATGAGCCTAACCATTAGTTAAGCCAAACTCAAAGTGACCTCTAACCCAAGCCATTCCCCCTCAGTTTTTTATTCTAACCACTACATCCCTATTTTAGGCAAGTTAAAGGTGATGATTTCAATTAGGTTCCCAAATATATTTAGTAGTTTTTTTCTTTCTTTCTTTCTTTTTTAATGTCTTTATACCTAAGAACATGCGGTCACAAAACAAAAGTCAAATAGGTGGACTTTTCTTTGGTGGCAGTTATCAAACATTTTAAATCCAAAATCACTGGAACGAAAAATTAAATCTCACTTTATTACCTGAAGCCCAGTCATGAAACCTGACATGAACCACAACCCTGGTTAGCTGGATTTACCTCAGGGTAATTTCTGCTATGAGGGAGATTAGCAGTCAGCAGGCTTTACATGGTCTTGAGGGCAAGGCGGCACATTTAACAGATGCAGGAAGTGAATTCATGAACGACCCTGGAAAACAGAAACAGGAGAAAACTCTGTCAAGCATTTTACATCGAAGGTTTTATGTAAATCATTTGAAGAAACAATTGTTTTCCCGAATCACTGTCCCCAGAGTAAATAAATGTCTGTGACATGTTCGGTTCCTCAGGGCTGATGGAAGATGTAAAAGAAGCCAGACCTCCCCATCCACACTTGTAAAGGGCATTATTATCTCAAAGAACAGAAAACCTGGCCCCACAACTGTAGTCAATGGTGTGCCTTTGTCTCAGGGTGAGCCGGTGAAAGTGCTCGAGTGAGTCACAGCTGATCTGTCACCACCAGCAGGAAAACAATGTCAGGCTCTCCTTGCTGACAAAGTTGCAGGAGCATCATCTTGACAGGGCAGGAACAGGTCATTGTTCTCTGTTTGACTGAGTGGTAAAAACAGAAGCCGAAGCTTACCATCATGGGGAAATCGCCCCTGGCTGAAATAGGTTGTAGAGGCTGACCCCGTAAACGAAACTGAAAGCTGTTCTCAAACACATGTTTGGGCCTTGCTGCATGGGGACTGGGGGAAAGGAGCCCACCCTGAGGGGATGCACTGGGGGGTTGACAGAGGACAAGGACAGGTGGGAGGTGGGATAAAAGGGGAAGGACAGGTGCCATCTGGCCAGGATACAAAGCCCTTTATTTTCTCAGCAGACAGAAAGAGTGCTGAGGGTTCAATAACCCAACCCCAAACCCACTGCCATAGAGTCGATTCTGACTCATAATGACCCCATAGGTCAGAGTAGAACTGCCCCCATAGGGTTTCCAAGCAGGCTGCCACATCTTTCTCTCACAGAGCAGCTGGTGGGTCTGAAACACCAACCTTTCAGCTCCACCAGGGCTCCTTGAGGGTTCAGTAGTGAATTTTAAAGTTGATGAGACCAAGAGGAAGCAATTGGACAGGGTCTAAATTCCTTCAATGAAGCTAAAGACAAGTCTCCTGCCTGAGGCTGTGCACACGTGTATATTTTTCAATTAAAAAAAAAAAAAAAAACTTAGGAGACATCAAATAGATTTCCCATCTAGGCACCGGCAAGAGTTCTCATAGCTCATTTGAGCCTATTAAAACTGAGGCCAGAAAGCGTATGAAAAGATGGTCAACATCATACGTCATTAGGGGATTGCAACTTAAAACCACAAGGAGATGCCACTACACACCTATCAGAATGGCTAAAATCCAAAACACCAACAACACCAAATGCTGGTCAGGATGTGGAGCAACAAACTCATTCATTGCTAGTAAACCAAAAACCAAACCCAGTGCCGTCGAGTCAATTCTGACTCATAGCAGCCCTATAGGACAGAGTAGAACTGCCCCAGGGAGTTTCCAAGAAGCACCTGGTGGATTCGAACTGCTGACCCCTCGGTCAGCAGCCATAGCACTTAACCACGATGCCACCAGGGTTTCCTCATTGCTGGTAGCAATGCAAAATGGTAGGACCACTTTGGAAGACAATTTGATCATTTCTTACAAAGCTAAATAAAGTCTTACCATACAATCCAGCAATCACACCCCTTGGTATTTACCCAAACCGCTGAAGATTTATGTCCACACAAAAACATGCATGCAAATGTTTACAACAGCTTTATTCATAATTTCCAAAACTTGGAAGCAACCAAGACGTCTTTCAATAGGTGAGTAGATAAACAAACTGTGGTACATCTACACAATGGAACGTTATTCAGCAATAAGAAGAAATGAGCTCTCAAGCCGTGGGAAGATATGAAAGAACCATGCGCATTGCTAAGTGAAAGAAGCCCGTCTGAAAAGGCTATATATTGTATGATTCCAACTACTGGCATTCTGGAAAAGGCGTAAGTATACAGACAGTAAAAAGATTTGTGGTTGCCAGGGGCTCAGGAAGAAGGGAGAGGGATAAATAGGTGGAGTCCAGGGCATTTTTGGCACAGTGAAACTACTATATATGATACTGTCATGGTGGACACATGGCATTACGCATTTGCTAAAACCCATAGAAAGGTACAACACAAAGAGGGACTCCTAGCTCATGACAGTGTATCAACAGCCATTCATCAGTTGTAACAAATGTACCACAGTGATGCAAGATGTCAATAAAAGGGGGAAATCAGGGGAGGGGCATGGGGATTCTCTGTAATTCCTCTTCAGTTTTTCTATAAGCTTTAAAATGCTCTAAAAAATCAAGTCCATTAAATAAAAGTAAACACAGTGAGGCCCAGAGACTACATCATCCTGAGACCAGAAGAACTAGATGGCGCCTGGCTACAAACGATGACTGCCCTGACAGGGAACACAACAGAAAACCCCTGAGGGAGCAGGAGAACAGTGGGATGCAGACCCCAAATTCTCATAAAAAGACCAGACTTAATGGTCTGACTGAGAATAGAAGGACCCCAGTGATCATCGTCCCCAAACCTTCTGTTGGCCCAGAACAGGAACCATTCCCGAAGCCAACTCATCAGACATGGATTGGACTGGACAATGGGTTGGAGAGGGATGCTGGTGAGGAGGGAGCTACTTGGATCAGGTGGACACTTGAGACTGTGTTGGTATCTCCTGCCTGGAGGGGAGATGGGAGGGTAGAGGGGATTAGAAGCTGGCAAAATGGACACGAAAAGAGAGAGTGGAGGGAGAGAGCGGGCTGTCTCATTGAGGGGAGAGTAATTGGGAGTATGTAGTAAGGTGTACATAAGTTTTTATATGAGAGACTGACTTGATTTGTAAACTTTCACTTAAAGCAAAATAGAAGTTATTTAAAAAATTTCAAAACATTAAAAAAAACTAAACACATTTTAAAAACTGAGCACAGCATTAATTAAAGAGACCTCTGAAATAGTGTCTGTGACGCTGCTGACGGACCCCTTACCTTTTAGTGGCAGCTCTCCACCTAAAAACCAAACCTACTACTGTCAAGTCAATTCCAACTCATAATGACCCTATAAGGCAGAATAGAACTGCTCCATAGAGTTTCCAAGGCTGAAATCTTTAGGTAAGCAGGTTGCCACATTGCTCTCCCATGGAGCAGCTGGTGGGTTCCAACCGCCAACTTTTAAGTTAGCAGCTGAGCACTTACCCACTGCGCCACAAGGGCTCCTTAGTGGCGGCTCTCACAAACATCTAAAAACAGGAAGAGCCACTGGGTTTACCTGCCATAAAAAAAAAGGACTCTATGAGGTCTCTGACACCTAAGCTGGGCAGCAGGAACCCCAAATTTTAAAATGCTCATTTTTAAAAATCAAAATTATTTAAACATGAGTATTCAAGTTTAAAATCTGAGCTGTCCAGTTTTTCTCAGCTACACTTTTTCACTTTTTTTTTTTAACTTGGGCCAGGAAAACTGGCTGAGACCCTCCTGGCCATTGGGGCTCAGCCCTCTCACCGGGAGCTGATCCAAGGGAGTCTTTGTTTACTCCTGTCAGGCCCCGGTCCAGCAATGACCCAAACGCTCCTGGCTATGCATCCGCAGCATCTCTGTCACCCCTTGGTGATGAGAGGGTCCCGTGCCAGAAGACAAGCCCACACAGCACCGGTGTCAACTCTCCAACACCAGCCAGACAAACCTGCTATTGAGAGGCCAGCCATGCCAGCTGCTCACAGACACACAGAGGCAGGAGTCAAAGCACTAAGATGGCTTCAAGTAGGTATTTTATTTCCCATCAACAGGTTATAACATCACCCAATCTTACTTTTGAAATTAATAGCTTAATTTTTTATTTCATGTCATATTTCAAAAAACAGAGCAGTAGACCCTATTCTTCACCAGATTCTGCCCACTTGAGGCCTGAAACTTTGGTGCTCATAAACTCATAAACTCTACAACAAAAACTCTTGAATGAAAACATCACACGCTGAAAGGTTGATCGGGGCACAGACTACTCCATATGGCTGAAAGGTTGGCACATGAGCTCGTGAGGAAATTCTTCGATAATTAAGATGGTACAGGCTGGAGAAAGGCAGAGGGGGAATGACAGAGGGGGTAACAATGTGAACTTTCACAGATGGATAACGCTGACCAGCTGTTCAACATCTCCAGTCAATCTGGGCAGAAAGAAAAGAGCCTTAAGCTGTAGCAGGAAGAGTGAATCTGATATTTATGAGGAATTTATTGACAGAAAAGGTAACTCCTGAGGGAAATTGTGGAATTATTGTCCCTGAGGAGCTTCACAAATTGAACAGATATTTATCCGTCAGGGTTCAGCTGCGGCTTTTGTCTGCAAGCAGGAGAATAAATAAGTTGAGTTTTCAGTGCCCCCTCTGCCTCCAATCCTTTACAAAGGTAATTTTCTGGCATTCAAGTTAAAAACTTTCTTTTGTTGTCGATAGAGGGCTGAAAATATTCAAATGATAGACTTCCTCTGAGCTCTTTAAAAACGAAAAGAAAGTGCTAAAAAGTCCCTGGTGTCTCTGAATAGAAAAATACATACTAGGTAGACTCACCTGCACCTGGGACAGGCAATTTACATGAAGTCACCGGTATAAACGATACTGCACTAAAAGTGTAAATAATTACAAATACCGTATGCTGTGTGAATACTACAACTACCTGTCGGACTACCTGTTGGACTACCTGTTGCCGGCAGGTCGACCCCGACTCAAAGCGACTCTACAGGACAGAGTAGAACTGCCCTGTAGGGCTTCCAAGACTATGATCTTTAAGGGAGACGGAGCAGTTGGTGGGTTCGAATCGTCCACCTTTTGCTTAGCAGCCGAGCACTTTAACCACTGCACCACCAGGGCTTCTTATATACGTTATAAAAATTATTTTATTTATTGCCTAATTATAATAAAATATTGGAATTTTAAGAAATTAATTAGAATCCCAGGAATCAAAAGAAAAAAGTTGTATTTCATTTTCCACATGCCTGTCCACTTCCCATCCGTATAATGTGTCAGGCAGCTTTTGAAGCTAAGATCACAAACAAGGATAAAGTTTTGTTTTTTCTTTTTTTTAAACCGTGAGCAATTACCATACCAGGAATGACCGGTAATATGGAGGAATTCCACAAATATGTCATCACAATCCCCGCAGCCACTGTGACCTGCTGAGTCCCAGAGAAAAACTTCCTTCAGGAGAAAAAGCAAAATTTACCTTTTCTTCATTTGTCTTCAGCCTGGGTTTGAATTGATGCATCAGAATCCCAAAGACTCTGCTTCCAGGTAGTGTGGAGTTTATAGCAAAGAAAACCAGGCTTCTCAACTCTCCTTTGTCTCCCAGCAGAGGACCTGAGAGCCAGCTGCCCAGATGGAGCAACTGCAGAACCAGAGGAAGCTCCAGTGGCCAGATGGAGCTGTAAGGCCGGGCCTGTGAGGGGCTGCAGGGCTGATTGGTAACGTGAGGAGCGGGGCCACTACACAAAAGCAGATTGATGGCTGCGCACGGCAATTGAGGAAGCTCATATTCTACCACCAAGAAATACCAGGAAGGCCTTTTCATGTAATCCAGAGAGATTTTTATACTAAAATATGTCCCTCATCATTGTCCAAAGCAAACACTTCAGAGAGAGATAAGAGCCCGGTAAGAAAGGAAAAGCTATCATTAACCAGAGAATTATCTACTTGGGTCCCTTTTTTAGGGGGAAGAGGGCAGGGGAGAGCTACATTTAGGGGACACGCCCCAGAATTCTAGTCCGGTTTGTGTCAGTGAACTTGGGTTTACAATCTGCTTCTATCTCTTAAACAGCATGTGAGGCTTTGGGCACACTTTCTGAATTTCACTTTACCCATTTGCAACTTGAAGGTAAAAATATCTGCCCTGCCTACCTCCTAGATTGAGAATCAAGTGTGGAAATACATGCAAAACCACCTAAAAAAAAGCTGTGAGATGCCACCCCGGACTCCATACCATTATTACTTTTTAATGATAAATCAAAGTTTATGTACTATGATATCTGATCCTATTACAAGAGTCTGTTATTTCAGATTTTTTTCCAAGAAGCAAAATAAAATTTATTAGTGAGACTGTATGTAAAAATTACATATACACACACAAACATATATATTTGGAATCTGCTAAGTTTTACTTAGGGTCGCTATGAGTTGGAATCCACTCGATGGCAATGGATTTGGGGTTTTTGGTTTTTTTTAAGTTTTACTGTAAAAAAAAAAAAATTTTTTTTTTTTTTTACTGTTAGTATTTGTCTGATTTTCATCAATTCCCCCCAAATTATTCCAGCATATAAACCAAAAAACCAAATCCATTGCTACTGAGTTGATTCTAACTCAAAGGTACCTAATTTGTAAGAAAAACCAAACCAAGCCCATTGCTGTAGAGTCGATTCAGCAACTCTATAGGGCAGAGTAGAACTGCCCTAGAGGGTTTCCAAGGAGTGGCTGGTGGATTCAAGCTGCCGACCTTTTGGTTAACAGCCAAATGCTTAATTAACCACTCAGCCACCAGGGCCCCTCATTTGTAAGAAAAAAAAAAAATTTTTTTTTTTCATTTGTAAGAGGCCCTGTCAAATGTCAACAAAAACAATGACACAGCCATATAATTGTATTATTAGATACTCGAGTAAAAAAATAACTCAAGAGTTCATTAATAACTGGTATTGCCTTAAAACTCTAGCTTTCAACCAGGGACAATTTTGCCCCCTGCTCCAGGGGACATTTGGTGATGTCTGGAGACATTTTGCTTGTCACAACTAAAAGATTGCTACTGGCATCTAGTGGGTAGATGCCAAAGATGCCGCTAAATATCCTACAATGCAAGGGACAGCCCCCCACAGCAAAGAATTATCTGGCTCCAAATGTCAATAATGCCGAGGCTGAGAAACCCTGCCTTAAAAGTTTTATTGCTTGTCTTGCTGAAAATGCTAAAATATAGTGACAAACATGCCTGAAAAGCTAAAACAAAAGCATTCAACTCTTATCAAATACCTAAATTTACTAATACAATCTGTAAATATTCCCTGAACCTGCTTCTCTCACTTGAGTCAATGAACTACACTCAGAAGACATGAATTGCCCTCCAAGACTTGAAGGAGCTCATTTCTATTCAGAAGACCTGAATCCAATTTGTATGAAGAGGCAGGGGAAAGGGACGTCTGGTCTCCATAATAATAGTGCTTAGAAAGAGTAATCCTTGCCAATAAAGTGGGCAGAAAGTAAGCTGCTGTTAAGGGCCTCAAAAGCTAAGCACCCATTGTCCAAGTCCCATTGGTTCTATTTCAATTCAGCAGGACTCCTTCCAAATGCACATTAACAGATGAATGGATAAGCCCTGCAGCAGGGGATGCCCACGGAGCAGGATCTCCGTGCATGGCTAGAATTCAACAGGACGAAAAAGTAATAAATTCCACTGGGACAATAGCCCAGCTTTTTTACACAGTTCATCACCTTAGTAAGCCAATTTATTGCAAGGAAGGTCTTAGCATTCACACCTGTTTTATAAAAAATCCTGACATCTGCAGCATTGCTTATAAAAATGTTTGTCAAAAAAAAAAAAAGTTTGTCCAACTATGGGTCATGAACCATTGTTGAGTCATGAGATTCAATTAATGAACTGATACTAATATTTTTAAATAGAATAGAATAAAAGCCCAGACAGACAGAATACAATAAAATAGAACAGAAACTATCACAGTGTATCACAGTAAGGGTAAAAAATATTTCATAA
This sequence comes from Loxodonta africana, assembly GCF_030014295.1. Classification (NCBI taxonomy): domain Eukaryota; kingdom Metazoa; phylum Chordata; class Mammalia; order Proboscidea; family Elephantidae; genus Loxodonta; species Loxodonta africana. Next base: position 224,971,495 of record NC_087342.1, on the reverse strand, counting down.
AACTAAATTCTTGTTTTTTTGCCTGTACACTCAGTTGTGAAGTAAAATTATATCTTGTGATTACTAGAAGAAGTTTAAAAAACATTGGCTTATAAAACCTCAAGTAGCAGTTTAGTCAGAACAACGCAGCAGTTCTAATAAGACCAAAAGGACAACCAAATTCTAGAGAGATTGAAAACATTTGGAAAATCACTCTCCAAGAAAACCACTTCAGGTAGAGATAGGAAGCGTAAATAAGAATGGGACTCACCAGCACCAACATGCAATTATGGACACCACGAATTAGGCCCATGGTCCTCAGACTTTTGAATTCTACAACTTAAGAAAAATTTTCACAGAAAGTCCAAATTCTTACTAGAAAAGTCAAGAATCACACCACAAAGAAGCTATCCAAAGAACTAGGCCTTGAAGGATGGTATGATTCTTTCAGGCGAAGAAAGAAAAGAAGGGCTTCCCAGAGGAACAGAAATCAGTGTGTCCAAAGGCCAAATGTTGACAGAAACTTGGGGAACTGAAATGAAATAAAAGAGTTCCACTCACACAGAAACACATGTCCCATTCCCTCCATGAACAACTGTCTCCTTTGCCGTGAAACCAGAAGAACTAGATGGTACCCAGCTACCATTACTGAACAGTTTGATCAAAGATTCCATAGAAGAATCCTAACCAAAAGGGGGAAATGTAGAATATAACTTCAAATTCTCATAGAATCCATACTTTCTGGAGCCATTGAGGCTGTATGCCCCACCCCCAAAACTACTGCCCTGAGGAAGTCTTTAAACCTTAAACCAAAACTGCCCCCTGAAATCATCTTTAAACCAAACAATACTTTAGCTTGAGCAGTGTATTCTTTTAAAAAATTATCTATATGAGATCAAACTGACAATAGCAACTCAAAAGGTTAGATGAGAAGCTAAAGGAGCAGTGCGTTTGTGTAATGTAGGACAATTCAGAAAAGGATATCAGGAATGGTTGCACAACTTGAAGAATGTAACCAATGTCACTGGACTGTCCTTGTAGAATTTGCTGAACTGATGTCTGTTTTGCTGTGTATATCTTCACCAAAAAGAAAAAAAAGTAAAGAGTTCCACTCAACATGTATTTTGGAGAACCTCCTATATACCTGGCACCATGCTGGCACAGTAAGAGAGGCTAGAGTAATGCATAATAGGATCCCTCCCCCAAAGGACCTTAATAGCTTGTGCCGGCAGGTGGGGGAACGATTACAAACATGAAACAATCATAGAATCAATAAGAGTATGTGAAATGGCAGCTCGGAGTTCATGAGTGAGGTGGTGAGACCAGCAATCCCACAAATATTACTGGTATGTTTTTGGAATGTCAGGAAATTAAGTGGCCCAGTTATATCTGAGGCATCACAAAAACTGAAACTATTTCAGAGATTTAAAAAAGCAAAATCGTCCTTTTCAAGCAAAAAAAATTAAATTACAGAATCCATAGAGTCTAAGATGAAAGAATCCTAGTAAAGATAAAACTTTCTCTTATTTTTCTTTTGGAAATCATCACAATGTACGTTATGCATTTTCATCTAAAAAGTCCTCATTTTCAGGCTCTTTCTAGCATAGATTTAAAAAATGACATATCAACTGTTTAATGGCAGTCTGCCTTTTCGTCCACTTGTATTTTGAGTCTCATTGAAAATCTAGCAACTTCCTGGCCTCTATACACCTTGTCTGGCTTTGTGACTACCGGAACCAAAGACTTACAAGGTTGAAGGTAGGTAGCATGACTTTAAATCCCCTCTCTTCTGTAGCTTTTATGAACATGAACCATTCCACAAAAGCAAGCTTAGGCCGGGTGGGCATACCCCAAGCTTCACACCAAAACTAAAACACAAGCCCACGCTGTAACCACATGGGCTCTCAGTGACCGTGGAGACCTGTACATACATGTTTCAGGAAATCAGAAGCAGGCGTCGTTCTCAGCCTCAATCGCATTCTGTGACTAAAATAGACCATGGTAATTGTACCAGGTTGTTCTTGGCAAAATATTTCTTCATTATACACTGTTCCATTTAAGCCGAAAACTGAACAGACTTAAACCACACATTTTTCCTCATATAAATAGGTGCTCGTCCCACCCTTATGAATGTGTAACTATTCTACTTCAGCTAGGTTTGTTGCCCAATTTGAGAATTCATTTCTGTAAGTCTGTTCTGCGTCTTAAGGCTACAATACAAGTTCTTCTTGGGCCTGCAGATAAAATTAAAACAATTCTGACTGAAATGTGCCTTAAATCACAGAATTATTCAGAACAAACCTGGTGAGATTTTAGCTGAGAACTTTACAGACACTTGCAGAAAATAATTGGATAGTTTTAGTAGGTATGGTTTAAATGTCATAATTTACAGGGATTTAAAATTTTTTGATACCCAAAGTATAGGGAAGGAACCCTGGTGTAGCAATCGTTAAGTGCTCGGCTGCTAATCCAAAGGTCTGTGGTTTGAATGCATCAGCCGCTCTGTGGGAGAAAAGACCTGGCAATCTGCTCCAGCCTAAGAAGCCCCAAAGGGCAGTTCTGCTATGTCCTATGGGGCTGCTATGGGTTGGAATTGGCTTGAAAGCACACAACAATAACAACAACAACAACAAAGTACATAGACATGTAGAGGGAGGGGAAAGGGTTAAATATGTCCCAAATGCTGCTATGTGGCAGGGCTATCCTGGGCGCAAGAACACTTCCGGGGTGCATAATCACTCTGTTTCATAGAGAAGGGAACTTCAGCCTCCAGGGATTAAATAATTCAACCAAAATCACAAATGGACAAAGCTAGGAATCACCTGGATCTTTCTAATCATTTTTTTAAACAAAGGTTATCATGTCAAAATAATCGATGTTTTCTGTACTTTATAACATTAAAGTATTCCACGTTCAAAAAGAAATACAATTTAACTTCGTTACACTTTCATTTTCAGGCTAGCCTTTCAGAAGAGAGCCTGTGATCTACGTCCCTTTCATAAATAAAGCATTGGAAACTCTTCTCTCTAACGTATTTTCCACCAGGCAGCAAAGGCTTCCAGGCTTTAGGGATGGGGAAGTGGGAATGAAGTGAATAAAACTGAAATTGTAGGTTAACTAAGGAGCTTTGAGGTTAAAACCTAGCTATTCTACTCTACTGCTTTATAAAGAATACTGCACAAAAGAAGAATTTTTTTCCTGACAATGTAAGCTTCCTGGTCATTATCCTAAATATCAGTTATAACTTAGAATGTACCCGGCCCCCCACCCCCGAGTCCTGTGGGACATGGGGAAACGGGGTAACATGTACAAGACCAAGTGAAGGTGGGGGGGGGGTGCTGTCTCTAGGCCACGAATGACCAAGGCACAGCTCACTGAAGCTTCCGTTTCATCAAATGCTCCATAAACATTGATTCCACAATAAAGAAACATATATGAGGAAATAAAATATAAAATTTATATTTTTTAGATAAAATGTGGGAGTTCAAAGATATTCAGCATTTACACGAGGTTGCTTCCTAGGTACGATATACATTCACTCATTAATGCCGTACATATTTCCTGAGCACTGACTATGAGCCCTGGTAGCCCAGTGGTTAAGTGCTACAGCTGCTAACCTAAAGGTCCGGCAGTTCGAATCCACTAGCTGCTCCTTGGAAACCCTATGGGACTGTTCTACTCTGTCCTACAGAGTTGCTATGAGTCAGAATCCACTCAACGGCAATGGGTTTGATATTTTTTTTTTGGTTACGATGTGCTAGACACTATCTTAGACACTGGGGATACTGCAAGGAAGAAAAGAGATTATAAAAATCCCCACTCTCATGGAGCTTATATTATAGTAGGGAAAAATCAACCATAAAATAAGTAAATTACATTTTAGAAGGTAATTTGCGCTTTGGTAAAAAAAAAAAAAAATAGTAACACTAAGCAGGGAGGGAAGGGGAAAATAAACAACACAGGGAAGTAGCGTAATTTTTAAAGGGTGGCAGAAGGCCTCACTGAATGGTGACATTTAAACACAGACTTGCAGCAGCGATGCCCAGGTGGACTTCTAGGGAAAGCACATTCCAAGCAGAGACAACAGAGTGTAAACATTCTGAGAGGTGGACCACCTGCTCTAAGTGGTAAGCAGGAGGCCAGCATGGCTGGAGCAGGGCGAACGAGGGGAGCAAAGACTAGAGGTCAGGGAGGGAACATGGAGCCAGCCAGTACAGACTTGAGGGACATTTTAGGGACTTTGGCTTTCATGCTGACATTGAAAGTCATGATTAGAGGGTTTTGAGCCGAGAAGGATCATCATGGGATATATTTTTAAAGGCTCATTACAGCTGCTCTGCGGATCTAGACTGGGCAAAGTGGAAGCAGGGGACCTGGTAGGAGGCTGTTACCACAGTGCAGGGAGAGATGGCATGGGCTGGCCTAGGGTGAGCATGGGAGACAGGTGGTCTAAGTTGAATACAGTCGAAGGGTGAGCCCACAGGATTTACAGGTGGATGGATGAGTGGTGAGAGAAACTGGTCAAGGATGAGCCCACAGTTTTCAGTCTAAGCAGTTGGGAAGTTGGGAAAGGCAGAGAGGACAGCAGGCTTGGGAGGAAGATAAGGAGTTCGGTTTTGGGTATGTGAGGTTGACGTGTCTATTGGGCATTAAAGTGGCAATGCTGAGTAGGCAGCTGGTTATGAGGCTGGCATTCACAGGAGAGGTAGCTGGAGATACAAATTTGCTACTCAGCTATGTATGAAGATGGGGTTTAAAACAAAAGCTAGTGAGATTTCCATTGCATTGCATTGCATTGCATCAGGCAAACTGGCTGCAAGAGATTTCTTTAAAAAGCAAATACTTCACCTTGGAGACTAAGGTGTGCCTGACCCAAGCCATGGTGTTTTTAATTGCCTCATATGCACATAAAAGCTGGATAATGAATAAGGGAGAGCAAAGGAGAACTGATGCCTTTGAATTGTGGTATTAGAGAAGAATATTGAATATACCATGGGCTGCCAAAAGAACGAAGAAATCTGTCTTGGAAGAAGTACAGCCAGAATGTTCCTTAGAAGCAAGGATGGCAACACTTTGTCTCACATACTTTAGACATGTTGTCAGGAGGGATCAATCCCTGGAGAAGGACATCATGCTTGGTAAAGTAGAGGGTCAGTGGAAAAGAGGAAAACCCTCAATGAGATGGATTGACACAGTGGCTGCAACAATGGGCTCAAGCAAAGCAACAATTGTGAGGATGGCGCAGGGCCAGGCAGTGTTTCATTCTGTTGTGCACAGGGTCGCTATGAGTAGGAACCGACCCGAAGGCACCTAACAACAACAACAAAGTGAGCTCTCCAAGGACATGAATAAACAAAGAGAAGAGGTCCAAGGCCTGGCACTGCCACATTAAGAGGCAGGGAAATAAGGAGAAACACGTGAAGAAAATAGCTGTGTCAATGAATTAAGAGGAAACCAAGTGAGGATGTTGCCCTTGTTGCTGTTGTTGTTAGTTGCCATCGATTAGATTCTGACCCGTGGCAATACCACATATGTAGGGTGGAACTGCATCCCATAGGATTTTCAAGGCTGTGATCTTTCAGAAGCAGATCACCAGGCCTTTCTTCTGTGGTACATCTGGGTAAGTAGTCCAGCATTTAACCATCTGTGCCACCCAGGGACTCCTATGTTGTCCATATAGCTCATTAAAAAAAAAAAAAAAAGGTATTTCAGGGAGTAGGCTGTGAGCAACTATGTCAAATGTTTCTGGCAGTTCAAGTAACAAGGACTGAGCAGTGAGCACTGAGCACTAAATTAGCAATGTGGAAGTTACTGGTGAACTTGACAAGAGCAGAATGGTGGTGGAGAAAGCCAGGTTGGAGTGAGTTTGAGGATGAGGTCAATGAAACTGTGGATAGAGAACAGAGATAGCTCTTTCAAGGAGTTTTACTACGAAGAGGAATAGAAACATGAGATGGTAGTCAGAGGGATAAAGGGATCAAATAGGTTTGCTGTGGTTGTTGATTTGTGTGTCCATGGGCAAAATCCTGGCATGCTGATGGGAATGACTGTTGTTGTTAGGTGTAGTGGAGTAGATTTCTACTCAGAGCAACCTCATGTGACAGAGTAGAACCATCCCATAGGGTTTTCTAGGCTCTGATATTTATGGCAGCAGATCACCAGGTCTTCTCTCTCTATGGAGCTACTGGGTGGGTTTGAACCAGTAACCTTTCAGTTTGCCAAGTCCTTTCAACTGCCAAGTCCTTTCAACTGCCAAGTCCTTAACTGTGTGCCATTAGGGCTCCCAATGGGAATGGTTAGAGGGAGAACATTTGATGTTGTAGTAGAGATGGCAAATAGCTGCAATGTTGTCCTAATAGGACAACTCCCCTACCCAGACCAAAGGGGAAGGAATCCTACGCACAAGAGAAGGAACTGGCCCTCTACTATTAGAGAAACTTCAGAAAAAATATTTGAGAAAGCTAACAATATATGCTCCTTGGAAGCGAGGATGGGAGAATTCATCTAACATACTTCAGACATGTTATCAGGAGGGACCAGCCTTTGGAGAAGGATATCATGCTTAGCAAAGTGGAGGGCCAGCAAAAAAGAAGAAGATCCTCCATGAGATGAACTGACACAGTAGCTGCAACAATGGGCTCAAACACAGCAACGACTGTGAGGATGGCACAGGATCGGACAGTGTTTCGTCCTGTTGTACACAGGGTCGCTATGAATCAGAACGGACTTGATGGCACCTAACAACAATGATATATGCATGCAGCACATATGCTAGGAGGAAAGGGGATCAGCTCCAGTGAGAATTCTGATGAACTGCTTACATGTGTTTTCTCGTCATTTCCATTTCCCCCCTATAAGTCACATGTTAAAAAAAAAAGTTAATGGGAGGTTTTTGTTAGGTTTAGTTCTTTCAGGGTTTGTGGTTGTTGTTTTCTTTTTCGGCTTTAATTTGCCTGGTTGTTTTGATTCATCAGTTCTTATCAGCCTGTCACCCACTCATTCATATATATGGATATATATACCAAACCAAAAAAAAAAAAAAGCCAAACCCGTTGCTGCTGAGTCGATTCCAACTCACAGAGATCCTATAGGAGAGAGCAGAACTGCCCCACGGGGTTTCCAAGGAGCGGCTGGTAGATTCGAACTGCCAACCTTTTGGTTAGCAGCTGAGCTCTTAACCACTGTGCCATCAGGGTACACACACACACACACACACACAATGCTTCCTTTCATTTGTCTTTAAGATGTCTTTTCCACATTCCAGGGGTGGCCATAGGAGGCTTGAAAACAAGTCTATTTTCACTCTCTCCATTCAGACTTTCTGGTAATCATCTTTAACCATGTTGACTTTGAGCTTGGCTTTACTAGGCTGTAAGGTCCCCAACACCTCAGCTCTTCTTCTTTCCATTTTAGAAACCCTGCTCTAAAACATCTGCAACAACACAGATGAGTACAAAAGCAGTGTAAGGTTTATTTCCAGCACTCATCCTAAAGATACACAGCATTTTTTAACCTTTATTTAAGTCCTAGGAACACCCTAATGGAGCCCTGGTGGTGCAGTGGTTAAGTGCTCAGCTGCTAAACCAAAGATCGGCAATTCGAACACACCAGCCACTCCACGGGAGAAAGGTGTGGCAGTCGGCTTCCGTGAAGATTACAGACTCGGAAACCCTGTGGGGCAGTTCTATTCTGTCCTGTAGGGTTGCTATGAGTCGGAATCAACTTGATGGCAATGGGTTTGGTTCGGGTTTTGCTTAGGAAGACTCTGAATCTACTTCTTGGTGGCATCATCTACAGCGCCTACCACATCCTTTTCCTTGCATGTAAATGATAACTCAGTCTATCACTTTATATGTAAAGTGTATTCTTCCAAAAGCACCTGGTATTACCTTGGCATTAAAGCTGAAGCCCATCTGGTGTTTTTCTGTTCCCTTCCATGGCATCTCTCTCGTAAGGCACAGAGCCAACAAAACCTAAACAGTGTTCTATTGGAAAGAGACCAGGAAGCAGGAGGGGGGGAACCCCTCTTAATCTAGGGCTGAAATGGGAACAGGCTGGCAGATGAAGTCTAATCAAAACTGCCTTATCACCATAGGTCAGAGTAACACATGTGCCCCAAAGTTCTCTCTGGCAACAGTCACAAGAATGACGGTCACCCAGTGAGGACATGGCTTTGAACTTCTTTAGGATACAAGAAAAATAAAGCCCATGTCCTTGACTACAGCTTTACATCTGTCTGGGTGGGTGGGTGGGTGGATGAGTAGGTAGGTGGGTGGCTGAGTAGGTAGGTGGGTGGGTGAGTAGGTAGGTGGGTAGGTAGGTAGGTAGGTAGGTAAGAGGAAAGGAGGGAGAGAGGATACATGCATGCACATACATCCACATCTCTATCAGGGCAAATAGCCATCTCTGTGACTTTGAACGAGACACTTCTGTTCTATGGTTTTTCAGTTTCCCCATTTGAAAAACTGTCTAAGAGCCCTTTTCAGCTCTAAAATTCTATCTCTCTATGATACTCTGGGCTTGAAGTAGTTGGAAATCAAATATTCAATGCATTCCCGGGACACTGAGCTTAGCCCCCCTAACATTTACAAGCCTATTTTACATAAAACTGAAAAACCAAACCCATCGCCTTTGAGTCAATACTAACTCATAGTGGCCCTACAAGCCAGTAGAATCTTTATGGAAGTAGACTGCCACATCTTTCTCCTGTGTAGCAGCTGGCAGGTTTGAACCTCTGACCTTTCAGTTAGTAGCCAAGAACTTTACCACTGCGCCACCATGGTGTCCATTCTGCATAAAAACCAAAACCAAATCTGTTGATGCTGAGTTGATTCCGACTCATAGTGACCCTATAAGACACAGTGGTACTGCCCCATAGAGTTTCCAAGGAGCACCTGGTGGATTTGAACTGCTGACCTTTTGATTAGCAGCCATAGCACTTAACCACTACGCTACCAGGGTTTCCAGCAACCCTATAGGACAGCATAAAACTGACCCATAGGGTTTCCAAGGAGCGGCTGGTGGATTCAAACTGCCAGCCTTTTGGTTAGCAGCCTTACTCTCAACCACTGCCAACAGGGCTCCCCATTCTACATAAGCCTGAGTAATAAAAAGACATTGTACCCATCATTATGAGGACAACTATTGTAAACCCAATGTTTGGCATTTTTGTGTTTCAATAGTCAGAAACCAGGTTTATCTACTATTATTATTATTACTTTTCACTGTCTTTTATATGGTTGCTATGTCTTTCACTTCCACAGCATTTTTACCTCTTTTGTAGCCCTTCTAATAAAGTCCTGACCACCTTGGCCCTTATCTAAGGTACACTTAATTTCAACAGGAAAAAGGCAAATTACCACTTAAAAATAAAAATGAATGCAAATTAAAAATAAGAAATAAAAAATCTTCCCAAAAAGACCCTGTCCTGAATGGGCCATAAAGATGAAATGCTTTAAAAAAACAAAAATCTAACAGTTGAGGTAAGGGATCTCACTAACCAGGTTTATTATCTCCATGTGAACAAATCTTACCAAGTGGGCCAAACCCAGAAGCACCTACAGACATAGAGCTAGAAAAGTTGTCCCCATCAGATGTTCAAGGAAGACAAAGACTTCCCTTTAGGCTTTTATCTCTCTGCTTCCCACACCCATTCAACAAGTATGATGGGAAGAGGTTGTAGAGATACTGCACTAGCTTTGAAAAGGGGAGTAAGGGTTCTTTTCAAACACAACCTTGGACCACCAAGACAAAAATCATCTGTTCTATTTCGTGGCTAAGCGAGGGATCGTGTTGGAAGGAGAATCTCCCGACTAGAAGCCTAACCCTTATCTTGCACTTCCATGTCTCCTTCACACAGGCCTCATCAAAGATAGAGCTTTGCAAGCAACTCCCTCTGTGCTAGAAATTGACAGGAAGGCATGATCTATTTGCATTCGAGATACAATTTACAATCTGGTGGGTATGGATTTGAGTCGTAAGACTCTTCAGCCTTGGTCTACAAGCTCTGGTAAAACTCAAAGTGGTTGACAAGTGTTATTCCAACCACAGAGAAAGGCGAGCAGTGTTTGCTCTGTTCCTGTCCTAAATGATTCCTGGCTCTGTCAGAGCAGTATTTTGAGATTGAAAGTGATAAATGTTACCTATTTTTCTACTACTTCTAACCTCCCTTCTAACTAACCACTCACCCATTCCTAAAAGACACTTCTGCAGAAGTGAAGGGATTGAGGATGGTGCATAGCATGTCCACAGAAATGACAACCCTAGTATAACAAAAGCCCTGTTGGCACATTGGTTAAGCTTCGCTGCTAACCAAAAGGTTGGTGGTTCGAACCCACGAGTGGCTCTGTGAGAGAAAAGACCTGCTCCCATACAGGTTTACAACCTAGGAAGCTGTCTTAGTCATCTAGTGCTGCTATAACAGAAATGCCACAAGTGGCTGGCTTTAACAAAAAGAAATTTATTTTCTCACAGTCTAGTAGGCTAGAAGTCCAAATTCAGGGCATCCCCTCCAGGTGAAGGCTCTCTCTCTGTTGGCTCTGGAGGAAGTTCCTGGTCATCAATCTTCCCTTGGACTAGGAGCTTCTCTGTACAGGAACCCCAGCTCCAAAGGATACACTCTGCTTCCGGCACTGCTTTCTTGGTGGTATGAGGTCCGCAACTCTCTGCTTGCTTCCCTTTCCTTTTATCTCTTGTAAGATAAAATGTGGTGCAGGCCACACCCCAGGGAAACTCCCTTTATACTAGATCAGGGATGTGACCTGATCAAGGGTGTTACATCCCACCCTAAGCCTCTTTAACCACAGGCAGAGGTTATGATTTATAACACATAGGAAAATCACAAAATGGAGAACAACCACACATGGCCTAACCAAGTTGACACATACTTTGAGGGGACACAATTCAGTCCACAACAGAAGCCCTGTGGGGCAGTTCTACTCTGTCCTATAGGATTGCTATGAGTTGGAATCAACTCAACTGCACATAACAACCATATAACTAAGAAACACACATTTCCCACCTGAAAATAACCCATAACCTCAATATACTGAAAGTAAGTGTAAAATTTTAGAACCCCTAAGTGTGAGAAAGGGCTATCGTAAAATGCTTAAATGAGTTAGGAAAAATCTTCCAGCAACTGTTCAGCAGGACCCATTCTTTCCAGAAATTCTATAAATAATCCTCCCAGTTACAACTTCAACAAAGCCTCCTATTTCTGTCTCTCCACCTACCAATTTTCTGTGAATTACATGCTTGGCCAAATTAATGTAAAGTCAAGAAGGAACTACACCAAACCACGGTCCCTCAACGTCTGCTGATAAAGGCACACACCAGCCGTTCAACGGGACTTACCCTCCTGTGGTCAGACAGACGCCCTAATGAATGAGCAGTCTTGATGGATTGCAACATGAATGAATCATTCTACTTAAACAAGGTAATTCCCCCCAGATGACAAGAAATTCCAGTTCTTTTTCAGAAAGTTTGAGACAAACATTAAGAACAAATACATATTAATAGACCTTGAACATCAAATTACAGGTTTGAAAAGAAACTTTTAAACCAAAGTAGCTCACTCGGCTAAGAAGAGAGGCCTGATGAGGTTATATAACAACCAGGAAGCTACACAATACACATCTCTGCAACATTTTAATTTCTCTTTCTACCCACAAAGAATCAACTCGTAAAGATAAAGCAGCAGCCATTAATGCTTTAACGTCAGAATGAGAAATGGCAGTTTCTTGAGGTATTAGACAAAATAAACCCGTGCAATATGTACAATCTGTTTTTGGACAGTTAATTAGTAAAAGGGAGCAGGCAGCTACCATAAATCACCAATAGGTGTTTGAAAGCATAGAGACACTCAAATGTAAAGGTCATAATATCCTGCCCCACACCAACGTAAGCAGCACACACACAAAATAATATAAAACAAAGAGAAGTCAGCACAATGATGTATTGCCCAAAGAAGTATTTTGAGAACCATTTATTCATCTCTCATATAAAACGAAGTCACAACTCCAGAAGGGAAGAAATAGACATTTATAACCTTACCTTTGCCAAAGCTTTGGCCACAGTTTCTCTCAAGGTCTGCTCGTTAAGAGAGAAAGTTTCACAAAGCTGGACTTTCTGTGCAGACCCGGGGGCTCTCTCTTCTTTCTGCCCATGGTAAGCCAGGAAACAGTGTCTAACACTTCCAATGCTCAGCCGTTAAGAGCTAAAAACAGATCCTGTGCAATGCTGGATATATTTTTGTCTGCTAGCTACACACCCTCATCATGTTCAATTTTTTCCATTGGTGGAACAGAGTGATGCAGACTTAACCAGAAACTGGTTTTCCATGGGCTGCCTGCAGCGATTAGCCAGGACGGCCTGCCACAGTGCCTATGAGCCACCAGGGCTCGCCATGACTGCGGTGCTGTTGGCCTCACATTCCAGAATGACCACCGAAGTTCCATAGGAACGTGGCTGGAAGCTTGCTGAATAAAGGTTTACTCACTCAGCTTCTTTTTTAAGACTTTCAGCTGTAAGAATGCACACCGACCGTCCTTGTGTATTGAGCTGTAGTAAACATGCTGCCTCCCAAACCACAGCTGGAATGTTACGGTCATGAAAACCTTGCCTCAAGAGCAGCCCTTAAAAATGATTTTACGATTTGCAAAATATCGGGGATACACTTACTCTGTGCTCCTTGTTGGAGCTATTTCGTTTTCAAGTTAGCTGAACTCCAGTGCCCTACACTGGAAGTCCTCGTTACCCTGAAATGTCAACATCACTGTTTTATGAAAAACACACATTTTTAATTTTATTTTATTTCATTATCTTTCTAACATGTAGTAAATGAAGAGCCCTGGTGGCACAATGGTTAAGTAATAGGTTGCTAACCAGAAGGTTGGCAGTTCGAACTCACCAGTGGCTCCCCAGGAGAAAAGACCTGGAGATTTGCTCCAGCAAAGATTACAGCCTAGAAAACCCTATGTGGCAGTCCTACTCTGTCACATGGCTTCACTATGAGTTGGTATGAGACAAAATCAACTCGACAGCATACAACGACATGCATTAAACTACCTTGAATAAAAGTTATAGGCCACAGGCTCGGGGTGGTTTGAAGTCTTGTTCTATCTTTTCTATGAAAGACCTTGTATTTAAACAATACCCCTCAAAATAAAGCAACATTTTCAGATCCTTTTATATTAGCGTTGGGAAAGGGAAGAAGCCCTGGCTGCACAGAAGTTAAAGCACTCAGCTGTTAACCAAAAGGTCAGTGGTTCAAACTCACCAGCCACTCCATGAAAGAAAGATGTGGCAGTCCGTTTCCAGAAAGATTCACGGCCTTGGAAACCCTATCAGGCAGTTCTACCCTGTCCTATAGGGTTGCTATGAGTCAGAATTGACTCAACAACAGTGGGTTGGTTTGTTTGTTTTTTATTGGAAGGGAGAGGGGCACTGAATGGGAAAGCAAGATTACATCTACATAGTAGTGGCTAAATTTTTTAAATTATATATTCTATAAATGAAAACAGTATAAGCAAAGTTTTCAAGATATATATAATCTATGTGTGCTAATACACAAGTTTTTCCACCAAACGTGACAACAGATTTTAAAGTAATGCTTTCATTATTTTAAAAATGTTAATGCATTTATACATGCAAAAGGCGAAATCCTTACTTAATATTAAAGACCAAATTCTACTTTAGACACATCAACTTTAAATTCCTGATCTTGATGAAAAACATATCTTTACATGCGCATACATACATGTTGTTGTTGTTAGGTCCTGTAGAGTCAATTTTTGACTCATAACGACTCCACGTGACAGAGTCAAACTGCCCCGTAGGGTTTCCTAGGTTGTAATCTTTAAGGAAACAAATTGTCAGGTCTTTCTCCCAAGGGACCACTGGGTGAGTTCGAACCGCCAACCTTTCGGTTAGCAGCTAATCACTTAACCACTGCACCACCAGGTCTCTTACATACATATACACGTCTACACATATGAGTGCATGCACACACATGCACCAACAAAATTTCCCCCCATTTGTAGTTAATACGTGGAGAAAATACGCTTTCTAATCTTAAGTGGCAAATAATAAAAGCTATTTAGTTCAGCAGTCGAATATCTATAAAAGCCAGCTTAACCTACACAAAAATTTAAATGGAAACACAGACCCAAGGAATTCTTAGTGCTGGTGGAGTAGACCCCAAAAATCACCTACTCCAATCCTGCATTTTACAGATGAAGAAGCAGAGGTCTTGAGTGACTTGCTCGAGGTCACATAGCAGGTCAGCACCAGAGGCAGGACATGCCACCCACGTAATCACAACCCCCAGGGCTGAAGTCAGAAAGTTGCTACAAGTACCAAGTCACATCACATAAAACAAAGGAATTCCCCAAATGTTAACTTGACCTGTGTGCATATGTGCGAAGTCCCTGGGTGGCAAAAACCATTAAGCACTTAACTCCTAATTGAAAGATTGGTGGCTCAAACCCACCCAGAGGCACCTTGGATGACAGGTCTGGGATCTGCTTCCAGAAGGTCACAGCCTTGAAAACCCTGTGGGGTGCAGTTCTACTCTGCACACGTGGGGTTCACTATGAGTCACAACAGACTTGACAGCAACTGGTTTGGTTTTAATTTCGGTATGTGTGTACATGTGTGTGTGCACGGTTGTGTGTGTGTGTCTGTTAAAAAAAAAATACTCTTTGGGTAAATACAAAAGAAGGTAAGAACGCTGCTAAGTCCCTGAGGCCTAGCAGCATTTCTGTGACTAAAACAAAATAAAATGCCAGCCGCAGGAAAGAAAGACTTTCAGAGGCAGTCCAAGATGGCAGTGTAGTCAGATGCCTCATAGTATTCCTCTCACAACAAAGACCCGAGAAAACAAGTGAATCAGAGACAGATGACAACTTTGGAACCCTGAGCATCAAAGGCAAGGCTGAAGAATCGGACCAAGTACCATGTGGAAGGAGAGACTGTACAAAAACAGCAGACACAGAGAATTACAGATTGCCGATACCCACCAGCCAAACCTGCACAGCACAGCCATATTGAGAGAAAGCAAGCAGTATTCCCAGCTGAAGCTCCCATCACCTAGTGCAGCCAAGCAAGAGGGACTCTACACTTACATCCAGAGCCAGGCAGGACTGCTCCCCATCCTGTGAAAGTTAAGTACACTCAACTCACCCGTTGTGTTCCCTCAGAACTTATGCCAGAGGCCCATGGATCTGCAGTGCCCCCCCCCCTTATCTATCCATCCCACATGCAACTGCAGCCTGGTGGAATGCACCACTGCCCTGCCCTCTGAGCTGGGGGACTATGGACTAGCAGCACTTGCCTTTCGCTCCGCCACTTGCTCCAAGGACACGTGGACCAGCAGGGCCTGCCTCTTTGTCCAGCCCACCACTGCTGGTAGCCTACAGAATGGCAGCACCCACTTTTCCACACAGCCACCCAAATCAGGAGCCTGTGGATGGCTGGTACCCCCTCTTCCACCCTCCCACCTGTGCTGGGAGCCTGTGATCCAGCAATGCCCCCTCTTTTGCCCACCCACCCATGCCAGCAGCCCACGTACCAGCAGCACCCAATCCTAAGCCCAGACACCCAAGCTAGGGCCCGTGGACCAGGGGCGTCCACTTATCCTCCTGGCCGCTGACACTGGGAACACAAGAACCAGTGGAACCTGCTCCTGTGCCCAGCTGTCCACACCACAGGCCCACAGACCAGTGGCATCCAATGCTCTGCCTACCCACTAGTACTGGGAGTCTGTGAACTGGAGGCACCCATTCCTACACCCAGACAACTGCACCAGGGACCAGCAGACCAGTGATGCCCCCTACTCCCTCCAGTTACCTATGCTGGCGGACCTCCTTCACACTGCGCTCTAACAGAGAGGGTCACGCCCTCCTAGACAGCACGTAGGGACTGGCAGCATACCCCTCCCTTACCGCCCCTACAACGGGAAGGTTGTGCCCACTTCACCACCCCCACGCAGCCCTGCCTGCCGAGGACCACTCGTCAGAGTTTCCACACCACCCACCCGGTGACTGACAACCTGGGCACCATTGCCCCAACTACCCTGCAACCACCAGTGTGCAAACACAACACTCAATCCAGCAACCAGTAAGAATGCACCCCGCACCCACCCATCCCCAGGTGACTGGCTGGACAGACAAATCACATCATCAGCAATGCCAGCTATGCCCTCAGCTACCCTGCAAGACCAGCAAACAGAGACTTATGATCACACACCCAGCCAATGCCCCACCCGCCCAGAAACAGGTGGTGAGAGCTCCAGTACAGCCAGCTAGCACACAGAGTACCATGCACACAGCGCCCACTTGGATATATTAAAAAACAAAAAAGTCAGGACACAGCAAACAAACAAATAAATAACACTTTAATGCCTCAGAGACAACAGGCAATATCACATCGCATAAAGAAGCAGGACAAGATGGCTCCAGCAAGTAACCGAAATAAAGAACAGGAAAACCTTCCAGAGAAAGAAATGGTAATGGAACTACCTGAGAAGGAATTTAAAAGACTGATACATAGGGTTCTCCAAGAGATCAAGTAAACACAGACAAAACCAAGGAAAACACAAAGCAATAGAAGAGTTCAAGAAAACACAAGAACGAAATGACAAAATAAATAATTAGAAACCATATAAAAACAGCAACTAGAAATTCAAAAGATGAGCAATAAAATTTCAGAAATAGACAACTCAATAGTAAGATCAAGGAGTAGAATTAAATCAATGGTGGACAGAATCAGCAAAGTAGAGGACAAATCCCCTGACACCAATTTTTTGAGGGAATATCGAAAAAAAGAATGAAGAAAGCCTAAGAATTATGTGGGACGCTATCAAGCAGAAAAATTTACTTGTGATTGGAATTCTAGAACAAGAGGAGGCAAAAACAATAGCAAACAAAAAACACAGAGAGAACTGTTGAAGATCTGCTGGCAGAAAACTTCCCTAATGTCATGAAAGATGAGAAGATATTCATCCGAGAAGCTCAACGAAACTCATACTGGATAGACCCCAAAAGAAAGTCACCAAGACCTATCAAAATCAAACTTGCTAAAACCAAAGACAAGAAGAATCCTGAGAGCAGTTCAGAAAAAACAAAAAGTCACCTACAAAGGGAACCAATAAGACTAAGCTCTATTACTGGCAGAACCATTCAGGCAAGAAGGCAATGGGATGACATAAAAAGTCTTGAAAGAAAAAAATTGCCAACCAAGAATTATATATCCAGCAAAACTGTCTCTCAAATACAATGGCAAAATTAGGGCATTTCAAGATAAACAGAAATTAAGGGAACTTGTAAAAACCAGACCAACCTTACAAGAAATATTAAAAGGAGTCCTTTGGACAGTGAACCAACAACATCAGACAACAACCTGAGATGAGAACACAGGACAGCACCAGCCAGATACCAACCCAGATAAAGAATTCCCCAAATTAAAACAAAGCTAAAAGACTGAGAACAGGGAACCTGAGACATCTGTAAATGACGACAATGTCAAAATAAAAAGGTGAGATAAATGGTATAGTTATAGAACTTTCGTATGGAAAAGAAGTCAAGGTGATCAAGAAATAAAATACTGCTCTAAACTTAGGAAGATAAAGGTAAATTTCAAGGTAACCACAAAGAAATTTTACAAACCTACTCATCAACATAAAAAACAAGAAAAACGTAAAGACTCAGTAAACACAAAATCAACAACAAAAGAAATTAAAGGAAAATCCACAAATAAAAAGAACTCAGCACAGAAGATTACGTGGAACAAAGAAAGTGTCAAACCACAAAAGAAAAATGACAGCAGTAAACTCAAACCTATCGATAATCACACTGAATGTAAATATCTTAAATGAACCAGTAAAGAAATAGAGAGTGGCAGAATGGATTAAAAAAACACAACCCATCAATATGCTGTCTACAAGAAACACATATTAGACACAAAGCCATAAATAAACTAAAACTCAGAGGATGGAAAAAAATATATCAAGCAAACAATAGCAAAAAAAAAGAGCAGGAGTGGCAATATTAATCTCTGATAAAACAGACGTTAAGGCAAAATTCACAAGAAAAGATAAGGAAGGACATTCTATAATGATTAAAGGGTGAATCCACCAAGAGTACATAACCATAGTAAATAAATATACACACCCAATGACAGGGCTCCAAAATATATACAACAAACTAACAGCTTTGAAAAGTGAACTAGAACAGTTCTTCAATAGTAGTAGGAGACTTCAACATCACTTTAGGTGAGGACAGGACAACTAGAAAGAAACTCAACAAAGGTACAGAAGATCTAAATGCTACAATCAGCCAACCCAACCTCAAAGACATATATAGAACACTCCACCCAAAAGCAGCAAAGTGTACATTCTTTTCCAACGCACATGGATCATTCTCCAGAATAGTCAATATTTTAGGCCACAAAACAAGCCTCGGTAAAATCCAAAGCATTAAAATAATACAAAGCATTTTCTCTGATCAAAACACTATAAAAGTAGAAATCAATAACAGGAGGAGCAAGGGAAAAAAATCAAATACATAGAAACTGAATAACACTTTGTTTAAAAACCACTGGGTAATAAAAGAAATCAAAGATGAAATTAAAAAAATTCTTAGAATCAAATGAAAATGAAAGCACAACATAGCAAAACCTTTGGGACACAGCAAAGGCAGTGCTCAGAGGTCAATTTATAGCAATAAACACACATACCAAAAAATAAGAAAGAGCCAAAATCAAAGCATTAACCCTGCAAGTCAAACAAATAGAGAAGAACAAAAGAAGCCCACAGTCATCAGAAGGAAGGAAATAATAAAGATTACAGCAGAGATAAATGAAACAGAATAGAAAAACAATAGAATCAACAAGAAGTTGGTTCTTCGAAAGAATCAATAAAATCGACAAACCACTGGCCAAATGGACCAAGAAAAAGCAGAAGAAGCAAATACTCCAAATAAGAAATGAGATTGGTGACATTACAACAGAAACAACTGAAATAAAAAGAATCATAACAGAATATTATGAAAAACTGTACTGCAACAAATTTGAAAACCTAGAGGAAAAGGACAAGTTTCTAGGAACACACTACCTACCTAAACAAACACACACTGAGGTAGAAAAGCTGAAAGGACGCATAACAAAAAAAGAGATTGAAGAGGTAATTAAAAAAAAAAAAAACTCCTAACAACAATAACAAAAAAGCCCTGGCCCAGATGGCTTCACTGCAGAATTCTAACAAACATTCAGAGAAGAGCTGACACCAATACTGCTTCAAACTATTTCAGAGCATAGAAAAGGAAGGAATATTCCCAAATTCATTCTATGAAGCCAGCATAAGCCAGGCAAAGACACCACAAAAAAAAAAAAAAAGAAAAGAAAATTACAGACAAATATCCCTCATGAATATAGATGCAAAACTTCTCAGCAAAATTCTAGCCAATAGAATTCAACAGAATATATATATATATCATGACCAAGTAGGATTCATACCAAGTATGCAAAGATGGTTTAACATTTGAAAATTAATCAGTGTAATCCACCACTTATATAAAACAAAAGAAAAGAATCACATGATCATCTCAAGGCATTGGATAAAGTCCAACACCCATTCCTGACAATAACTCTCAGCAAAATAGGAACAGAAGGGAAATTCCTCAACATATAAAAGGCATTTATACAAAACCAACAGCCAGTATTATTCTCAATGGAGAGAGACTGAAAGCATTCCCTTGAAAACAGGAACCAGACAAGGATTCCCTTTATCATCACTCTTATTCAACATTGTACTGAAAGTCCTAGCTGGAGCAATAAGGCAAGAGAAAGGAAATGAGGGCATTCAAATTGGTAAAGAAGAAGTAAAATGATCCCTATTCAGAGAAGATATGATCCTATACACAGGAAATCCCAAAGATTCCACGAGGAAGCTTCTGGAACTAATAGAAGGATTCAACAAAGTAGCAGGATACAAGATCAACATACAAAAATCAGTTGGATTTCTACACCAACAAAGAAAACTTTGAAAAGAAAATCAGGAAAACAACACCATTTACAATAGGCCTCCAAAAGATAAAATACTTAAGAATAAATCTAAGCAGGGAAGTAAAAGGCCTATATAAATAAAACTATAAAACAGTACTGTAAGAAACCAAAAGAGATCTACATAAATGGAAAAACATACCATGCTCATGGGTAGGAAGACTTATCATTGTGAAAATGTCAATACTACCCAAAGCAATCTACAGACACAATGCAATCTCGATCCAAATTCCAACAGCATTCTTTAACAAGATGGAAAAACTAATTATCAACTTTAAGTGGAAAAGAAAGAGGCTCTAGATAAGTAAAGCATTACTGAAGAAGAAGAACAAAGCAGGAGGCCTCTCACTACCTGATCTTAGAAACTACTATACACACAGTAGTCAGAACAGCCTGGTGCTGGTACAGAACTGACAACCCAGATGTAAATCCATCCACCTTTGGACAGCTGATTTCGACAAAGGGCCAAAGTCCATTAAATGGGGAAGGAACAGTCTCTTTAATGAATGGTGTGGGCAAAACTGGATGTCTATCTGTAGAAAAACGAAACAGACCCATACCTCACACCATACACAGAAACTGACTCAAAATGGATCAAAGACCTACATCTAAAACCTAAAACTATAAAGATCATGGAAGAAAAAATAGGGACAATATTAGAGGACCTTATACACGGCATAAATAGAATACCAAACACCATAAGATGAAATAGGTAAATGTTGCTGTTGTCAGGTGCCGTCGAGTCGGTTCCGACTCACAGCAACCCCATGCACAACAGAACAAAGCACTGCCCGATCCTGTGCTACCCTTGCAATCATTGTTATGCTCGAGTCCATCGTTACAACCACCGTGTCAGTCCAACTCTTTGAGGGTCTTCCTTTTTTTTTTTTTTTTCTGACCCTCTTCCAAGCGTGATGCCCTTCTCCGGGGACTGATCCCTCCTGACAACATGTCCAAAGTATGTAAGACGCAGTCTCGCCATCCTTGCTTCTAAGGAGCATTCCGATTGTACTTCTTCCAAGGCAGGTTTGTTTGTTCTTTCGGCAGTCCACGGTATACTGCCAACACCACAATTCAAAGGCATCAATTCTTCGATCTGGCTTATTCATCATCCAGCTCTCGCATGCATATGAGATGATTGAAAACACTATGGCTTGTGTCAGTGGCACCTTAGTTTCCAAGGTGACATCTCTGCTTTTCAACACTTTAAAGAGGTCTTTTGTAGCAGATTTACCCGATGCAATGAGCCTTTTGATTTCTTGACTGCTGCTTCCTTGGGTGTTGATTGTGAATCTAAGTAAAACGAAATCCTTGACAACTTCAATCTTTTCTCCATTTATTGTGATATTGCTTATCAGTCCAGTGTGAGGATTTTTGTTTTCTTTATGTTGAGGTGTAATCCATACTGAAGGCTGTGGTCTTTGATCTTTATCAATAAATGCTTCAAGTCCTCTTCACTTTCAGCTCACAAAGTTGTGTCTTCTGTATAACGCAAGTTGTATAACTAGATAAATAAAAGATAAATAGGACCTCCTAAAAATTAAACACTCATGCTCATCATAAGACTTCTTCAAAAGAGTAAAAAGAGAACCTACAGACTGGGAAAACATTTTTGGCTATGACATATCCAACAAGGGTCTAATCTCTAAAATTTATAGAAAACTGCAACACCTCAACAACAAAAAGACAAACTATGCAATTAAAAAATGGGCAAAGGATATGAACAGACACTTCACTAAAGAAGACGTGCAGGCAGCTAACAAACACATGAAACAAAGCTCACTAAATCATTAGCTATTATTTATTAAAATTATTAGAGAGGTGCAAATCAAAACTACAATGAGATACCTACCACCTCACACCAATAATAATGGTATTAACCAAAAACACAGAAAATAAAAAACGTTGGTGAGGTTGTGGGGAGATTGGAACTCTTATACACTCCTGCAAATATAGAATGGTACAACCAATATGGAAAATAGTATGGCACTTCCTTACAAAGCTAGAAATAGAAATACCGTGTGATCTAGCAATTCCACTCCTAGACATATTCCCTAAAGAAATAAGAGCCATTACACAAATAGATATATGCACACCCATGTTCACTGCAGCATTATTGACAATACCAGAAAGACAGAAACAATCTAAGTGCCCACCAACGGATGAGTGGATAAACTGTGGTATATGTACACGACAGAATACCACACAACAATAACGAACAGCAATAATCCATGAAACATTGCACAGTATGGATGCATTGGAGGGCGTCATGCTGAGTTAAATAAGTCAGTCACAAAAGGACAAATATGAGACTGCTACAATTAAAAAAAAAAAAAGGTTTACACATACAAAAAAAAAAATTTGATGGTTGCCAGGGATGTGAAGAGGAGGGAGGGAAAATTGCTAACTAGGTATAAGACACATGCTAATATTGGTGAAGGGAAAGGCAATACACAATATGGGGATGTCAGCACATGACCAAGGCAAAGGAAGACAGTGAAAGGAAAGCAAGAATAAAGTGCAGCTATTTTTTTTTATGATAGTTACTACAGCATAGGCAATCTTACAACAATACGGTTAACAAACAATAATTTAGGAATGGATAAATAGGTAGTTGTTGTTGTTAGGTGCCGTCGAGTCGGTTCCGACTCGTAGTGACCCTATGCACAACAGAAGGAAACACTGCCCAGTCCTGAGCCATCCTTACAATCGCTGTTATGTTTGAGTTCATTGTTGCAGCCACTGTGTCAATCCACCTCGTTGAGGGTCTTCCTCTTTTCCGCTGACCCTGTACTATGCCAGGCATGATGTTCTTCTCCAGGGACTGATCCCTCCTGACAACATGTCCAAAGTATGTAAGATGCAGTCTCGCCATCCTTGCTTCTAAGGAGCATTCTGGTTGTACTTCTTCTAAGACAGATTTGTTCATTTTTTTGCAGTCCATAGTATATTCAATATTCTTTGCCAACACCACAATTCAAAGGCATCAATTCTTCTTCAGTCTTCCTTATTCGTTGTCCAGCTTTCACATGCATATGACATGATTGAAAATACCATGGCTTGGGTCAGGTGCACCTTAGTCTTCAAGGTGACAGCTTTGCTCTTCAACAAAAAAAACCAAGACCAAACCTGTTGCCATCAAGTCGATTTTGACTTATAGCTACCCTATAGGATAGAGGAGAACTTCCCCATAGTGTTTCCAAGGAGCGTATGGTGGATTTGTACTGGCAACCTTTTGGTTAGCAGCTGTAGTGCTTAACCGCTACACCACCAGGGTTTCCACATAGGTAGACAGGTATGCTAAATAGTTGTGGGAGCGTGTAAGAGAGCACACCCACCTGCAGATATAGGTTTGGTTGTGAATATTTCTACATAAATTATAGGTGTTGCATGTATTTTACCACAGATAATAACGCACACAAGGGCCACAGTCAGGGCAACTTCTTAGACAAAGCCAGACACCTCACAAGACAAAGCTCCTAGGCTTGAAGGGAAAGGACCACAGACTGAAGGGACATCCATGTCAACAGGCACAACATCGTTCATAAAGACAATGTTCTGGGGTCTGAAAAGCTTGCAAGTGGCCATCTCAGATACAACTATTGGTCTCGTCCTGTCTGGAGCAAAGGAGAGTGAAGAAAACCAAAGACTCAGGGGAGCAATTAGTCCAAAGGACTCATGGACCATATGAACCACTGCCTACATGACCCCGAGACCAGAAGAGCTAGATGGTACCCAGCTACAACCACCAACCATTCATACTGCGATCCCAGACGTAGCAGGAGAAAAAATGTAGAATAAAATATTAAATCCACACAAAAGACTAGACTTACTGGTCTGACAGAGACTAGAGGAGCCCCTGAGACTATAGCCCTTCTGGCCTGAAAGTGAAGCCATTGCCAGAGACCACCTTTCAGTCAAACAATAGACAGGCCCATAAAACAAACGATAATACCCGAGAGGAACGTGTTCCTTAGACAGTTACATGAGATCAAAAGGACTCTGGCCCAAAAGCAAAGATGAGAAGGCAGGAAGGGGTAGAAAATTCTGGCAAAAGGAAACAGGGAACCCAGGGCAGAAATGGGGAGAGTGCAGACACATTGTGGGGAATGCAACCAACATCAAGACATGCTTTATGTACAAACTGTCGAATGGGAATCTAATTTGCTCTGTAAACTTTCACCTAAAGCACAATAAAAATTTTTTTAAAAGAAAAGAAATCCTTTTGTATAGCCTTGCAACAGAACCACGCGTCGGCATGAGGACGGAAATTATGTCAGAAGGAGGACGGAAATTATGTCAGAAGGAATACGGAAATGTAACGAAGTGTGTTTCAGAAGGGGGCTAGGAAGAATCAAAGGACGATTAGCTGCATGGAAACACTTGCATGCCCCTACTCTTTTCCTTATCCTAGATTTTTTAAAGATGATCCTGAACTATGGATACGTCCTACATGTAGATCCCTCCCACGCCAGAGTCGTCTGTAAGATAGAATTATCTCCAGCATTCTTCAGATATTTCAAACGGGCTCACATTGTCAAGTTCCACTTTTTATCACTGAGGTCACTCAAATAACTAGAGTTCTGTGAATTTATAAAGTCACTTTGGGGTTTCAAACTACGTAAGGTTTTGTGAGTTCTTTAGACTTTGCCTGACTACAGGAAAGTATTCTCAATTGAGTTCTCCAGCCTAAAACTAGCATATTTCCAAACCATAGACCTAGATGGGCTCTTTCTCTGCTTCATTCTGGGGTAATAATACAACAGAACAGATGAGTTCAAATTAAATTCCTTGGGAAAGATCTCTGAGAAATACATAAATTACTACTGGTGAAGTATTCTATTCAGAAACATACAATGCAAAACGACACATGTAACAGCAGAGAGAGCAAAATGTTAACAACTGCACTATTTGAGTAGTGGGTTTATGGGTGTTCGCTGTACAATTCTTCCCATTTTTCTATATTCTTGAAAATTTTCTTAATGAAAGGTTTTCTTAATAAAAGCTAGGGTGAAAATAACATATATATAACCACACACAAATATTCACCAAAAATTCCATAAAAAACACCATGCTTCACTGGAGGCACAGTCAAGATGAAGCAAAATTTTTTAGCGACCAGTGAATATCCTACACTGGGTACGCACATGTGTGCCAGGGTTGGCTGGAGAGGCTTCTGTGTGTGTCCAGAAAAGACTTGGAGGATGTGAAATGATCAAATGTGGCACAGGAACGCTTCCAGAATAAAAAATGTTGAGATTGGCCTTAATGTGGCAAATCATAACAAATGAAAAACAGGCAAGAGTGTAGTGGCTTTCAGATCAGTAGATATGGGTTAGCAATTCTTCTCTTTTTAACTTAGAAGCCTTCTGAATTACACTGTCTTCACCCATAAAATGAGGCTAACACTAATAGTACCTATTCATAGAGTTTCTGTGTATTCGAATATAAACACAAATTAACATGTACCAATCTATAATATGGAGTCCCTGGGTGGTACAAACAGTTAACACACTCGGCTGCTGCCTCAGAAGAAAGGCCTGGCAATCTACTTCCAAAAACCCCACGGGGCAATTCTACTCTGATATATATGGGGTCGTTATGAGTCACGATGGTACTAGTTTAGTGGTTTCATCTGTGATCTCATTATAATGTATAAATATACTAACATACTTACTAAGGTATAATATAGTAGTTATAAGGAGAACTGCACTGAAAATACAATTTAAAGTCATATGAGCTATCACAAATAACCTCTCTACTTAAATTTCAAGAAAAGCCACTCCTACTTTCCTTACTTCTGAGGTCAAATGCAACTTGAAGGAATTTTTGTAGTAAAAATTAACTAATTTTAAAGGTCAAAAAAGACCAATTATTCTTATCCAAACAGGATTCCAAAGGATTAATCCTTCACAAATGTAAACATTCACCTTTGATGCAGTTATACTGTGAGCAAAGGACTCCCGATAAGCTCTTGGCTGACAACAGAAGGCTTGACCACAGATTCGACAGAAAAGCAACACTTCAAACGCCGTGGGGTAAACGAACATGGAACTTGAGAAATGCAGTTGCAAAAACACTTGAAGACAATACTAGAAGTAAATGAAGTACATGAATTATTCATGTGAGAATCCGAAGATCCTGAGAAATGGTACTTGGGGAGGTGATTTTTCTCCCCAGTTCATCAAAAAGCCCAAATCCAGCCCCGGTTTCTGAAACCCAACACCCAGAGAATACAGTGAGAACATGCCTGGTTGGCCTTCCTATTTAAAACGGCAGTGGCTTGAAGGTTTTGCCTGTTTTTCTGTGATGCAGAAAACCCAAACAAACGTACAATCCACACGTGTAATGCATTTGCTACTATGTCATTTTCCCCAGAAGGGCAGCAAAACAGCTCTAGGGGCCTTCTGCCCTGAGTTCAGATCCTGCTGTGTGACCTCGGACACGTCACTTAACTTCTCTAATCGTCAGTTTCTTAATCTGTAAAATAAAGATGGAAAACCTGGTGGTGTAGTGGTTAACAACTACGGCTGCTAACCAAGAAGTCGGCAGTTCAAATCTACCGGGTGCTCCTTGGAAATCCTATGGGACAGTTCTACTCTGTACTGTAGGGTCACTATGAGTCAGAATCGACCAGATGGCAATGGGTTTATGGGTAAAATGAAGATAACATCATTTTCCTGTATTAGTTTCCTCGGGCTGCCATAATAAATTACCACAAACTTGGTGGTTTAAACTGCCACAAGCATGATTCTCTCACAGTTCAGAAGGCCAGAAGTTAAAGTCAAGACACAGGCAGGACCCCACTCCTTCTGAAGGCTCTAGGGGAGGATCTCGTCGCCCCTGGTGGTTGTCACATCCCTTTGTTTGTAGCCACATTGCTCCAGTCTCTGTCTCCATGGTCACTCTGTCTCCTCCACTTCTGTGTGCCTAGCTCCCTCTGTGTAACTCTTGTAAGGACACTTGTCATTAGATTTAGGGCCCCTCCAGATATTTCAGGATGATCTCTTCATTTCAAAATCCTTAATTACATCTACGTCCTGGGGATTAGAACATGGACATATCTTTTCAGAGGCCACTATTCAGCCTACTACACTGTCTCACAGGTTTGTTGTAAGGATTAAATATTAAAATAATATTTGTGAATTGTTTAACACAGGACCTGCCCTAGAACATAAACTCCATAAAGCAGAGATCTTGTTAAAATTGTCTACCATTAAAATTCTGGTACTTTAAACAGTGTCTGGCACACAGTGGTTACCCAATAAGTATCTGTGGAGTGAATGAATGAAGAATGAATGAATAGGACACGGCAGTGACCTGGCAGTGGTGGTGAATGTGAAAGGAGGTACAGCGCTTGCTGCAGCCTACAGCTTTGTGAGGGAGTCCCTAGGTGGCACAAATGGCTAAGCAATCAACTACTAGCTAAAAGGTTGGCAGTTCAAATCCACCCAGAGGCACCTTGGAAGAAAGGCCTCGTGGTCTGCTTCCAGAAGGTCACAGCCTGGAAACCCCATGGAGCAGTTTTACTCTGCATACATGGGGCTGCCATGAGTCGGCATCAACTTAATGGCCAAAACCAAAACCAAACACACTGCCATCGAGTTAGTCCGGACACAGTGATCCTATAGGACAGAGTAGAACCGCCCCATAGGATTTCCAAGGAGTGGCTAGTGGATTCAAGCTGCTGACGTTTTAGTTAGCAGTGGTAGCTCTCATTCCACTGTTAAGGAGAAATGTTAGTTAACCTAAAAGGCCTTTCCATGTACCTTTTTTTCCCATAATTATTCTCTACTTTTGTTTTGTTTTTTTGTTGTTGGCCTGGCAGTACGCCATCATTAAAACCTCTGCGCATCACTCAATAGCTGTGTATTAAATGAGAAACAAAATAAATTTTTTAATTTTTTAAAAAAGAAAGTTAGAGAAGCCCTCAAAAACAATTGCCAATTTTAAGAAAATTCAAAATGTAATCCTAGTTGCCAAGGCCTGGGGGAGGGGAGATTAGGAGAGACTGCATAAGGGGTAGGAGATGTCCGTCTGGGTGATGGTAAAGCTCTGGGATGCGAAAGAAGGGGTAGTTTCACAACATTTGTGAATGTACTTAATGCCACTCACTTTAAAATGACCACAATGGTAAATTTTACTTTATGTTTATTTTACTACAGGAAAAAAAAATTTTTTAATTCAATCCTAGCAAGGCATGTGTTGATTTAAAGCCATATTAAATCTATACTTTGTAACAGAAGCTTTACCTAAGGGTCCCAAAGGCATCAAACATGCAAAAAAATATATATATCATAAATGGAGTCAAATATCATGGAAGGAAGGAATTCTATTATATAAATGTTTATAAAGTACAGGCTTTAATTACCTCACATTACATAATAAGCAAGGCCCAATAATTTATCCAAAAGATTAATTTCTTTTGGGAGAAAGACCAACTAATAAGTGACATGAAAATTAATATTTAAGACAAATTCTTAATAAAAGTTTTCCTTTAAAGGGACTTTTTCCTGTAGGTCATTAAATTCAAATTAAATATACTTTAATGATTGACAACAAATGATGATGTGTAAAATCCTAAATTATAAAATTAAATAGAATATGAAAGAAACAGGTAATTTTTTATATAAATGATAAAAGCTGTATTAAAAATCATGCTACCAAAAATAAAGCTATAAATTAAGTTTCAGCTAAGGTAAAATGAAATTTTCAGTAGAAAAAAACATTTAGGAAATAAGCTTGTAAAATCCTGGCATATAAATACTAGCCACTAGATCCATCTGTTTATAACATTTCTGAAGGGTTATACTGGAACATTTAAGAAAGTCCAAATTAATCTGTCCAGATCGAAATGTAATTAAAAAGTACTATATTTAGCCTCTCAGCCCACTCACAATATTTCTTTCTCATAGACTGAAACTGGTTAAGCTGAAAGGTTCCTAATCATTTTATTCAAAGCATAATTGAATCTGAGTTTTTAGAGAGACCTCAAAGGTCATCTCAGTAGCCCCATCTTCCTTCTAATTTGAGAACCTACTACAGTAACCTGACAGATGGGCACTGTTCTTCTACTCAAATCCCCTGAGTAATGGGAAGTCCACAGCTCTGTTAGAGGGGACATTCCGTTGCTAAATAACCAATTGATAAAAGGGAACTCCTTCCCCTGACTTTATATCCTAAACATCCCACTAATTAGTCTTGGTCTTGCTAGCATTATCAACACGCATCCTACTCTTCGACAAAACCACTCCACAAACAGCTGAAGTCAATTACCCTGGGTCTGCTCTGCTCCCTCCTCAGTCCCCACTCTTCCCTCCCTTCTAGTCTATCTTCACAATGAACCCAGAACCATCCTTCTACAACAAAACAAAAAACCCAGATTATGTTTCTCCCTCAAAATCAAAATGCACACAGAACAGAGGTGTCCTAAGACTTCCACCTGTGACTCATGAGCTAAGAGCTCAGTTCTATGGACCAAACACACTCAGCATTAAGGAGATGACAGGACCTCATCTGTTTAGGGAGGGCTGGGGAGTCCACTGGAACAGGCAGAATGGAACCTAGCTCCAGAGTCCACACACATGTGCAAATGACAAACTGTTCACGTTTCATCAAGCCAAGGGATCCAACAATTGCTGTGAGGAAAGGCAAAGGAGATATCCTGCTCATATCGGTTTCCCAGGTGGTGGTGGGGAACAGATGAATGCCATCAAGTCAATTCTGACTCATAGCTGCCCCACAGGACAGAGTAGAACTGCCCCATAGGCTGTAATCTTTATGGAAGCAGATGGACAGGTTTCTCTCCACTGGAGCTGCTAGTGGGTTCGAACCACCAGCCTTTCAGTTAGCAGCTGAGTGCTTAACCATTGCACCACCAGGGCTCCTTTTCCCAGGGTGGCCATGACAAAATACTGAAAACTAGATGGCTTATAAGAACAGAAATTTATTGTCTCTCAGTCTGGAGGCTGGGAGTCTGTGATCAGGGTGTCAACCATGTTAATTCCTTCTGAGGGTTCTCTCCAACTTCTGGTGGCTCTAGGCATTCCTTGGCTTGCAGCTGCAGCATCATGTGACATTCTCTCTCTGTTCTCCCTATCTCTATGTATCTTCTCTTTTACAAGGATCCTAGTCATATAGGATTAGGACCGACCCCACTGCAGTATGACCCAATGTTAACCTAACTGATAACAGCTTCTAAAGCCCTATTTCCAAACAGAATCACTTTCACAGACACATGAGTTAGGACTTCAACATATATTTTGGGGGATGTGATTCAATCCCTAACAGCTGCTAAACAACTGTACTCCATGTCCACAAAGGGCTAAAGGAGAAGAAATGGCCTCCAGGAAAACAGTATGTCTGAACATACAGGGGAAATTTAACTGTCCGGCTCAGGGGACTCACTCAAATACCTTTAGAGCCATATAAAATACACAAGTGAAGCAAGGCTGAATACTGTACTCATACTGCAAACAGAAACACTTCTTTGCAAATTAAACTTACGTAAGTGTTCTTTAGCGCACCAAAAAACCAAATAACCAAACTAGCGCCGTCAAGTCAATTCCAACTCATAGCAACCCTACACATACACAAAACTCTTTTTCATTTTTCTTGAACTATGAAGCTCAAGAAACTATGAAAGAACTGAAGAGAACTTAAAGTGCTTACTGATGAAGATCAAAGACCACAGCCTTCAGTATGGATTACACCTCAACACAAAAAAGCAAAAATCCTCACAACTGGACCAATAAGCAACAACATGATAAATGGAGAAAATACTGAAGTTGTTAAGGATTTCATTTTACTTGGATCCACAATCAACACCATTGGAAGCTCTTGTTATTGTTCTTAGGTGCCATCAAGTCGGTTCCCACTCACATCGACCCTACGCGCAACACAACAAAACACTGCCCGGTCCTGAGCCATCCTTACAATCATTGTTATGCTTGAGCTCATTGTTGCAGCCACTGTGTCAATCCACCTCGTTAAGGGTCTCTCTCTTTTCTGCTGACCCTGTACTCTGCTAAGCATGATATCCTTCTCCAGGGACTGATCCCTCCTGAAAACATGTCCAAAGTATGTAAGATGCAGTCTCGCCATCCTTACCTCTAAGGAGTATTCTGGCTGTACCTCTTCCAAGACAGATTTGTTAGTTCTTTTCGCAGTCCACGGTATATTCAATATTCTTCGCCAACACCACAATTCAAAGGCGTCAATTCTTCTTCAGTCTTCCTTATTCATTCTCCAACTTTCACATGCATATGATGTGACTGAAAATACCATGCCTTGGGTCAGGCGCACCTTAGTCTTCAGGGTGACATCTTTGCTCTTCAACACTTTGAAGAACTTCTTTGCAGCAGATTTACCCAATGAAATGCGTCTTTTGATTTCTTGACTGCTGCTTCCATGGCTGTTGATTGTGGATCCAAGTAAAATGAAATCCTTGACAACTTCAGTCTTTCTCCGTTTATCATGATGTTGCTCATTGGTCCAGTTGTGAGGATTTTTGTTTTCTTTCTTTTTTTTTTTTTTTTTTATATTGAGGTGTAATCTACACTGAAGGCTGTGGTCTTTGATCTTCATCAGTAAGTGCTTCAAGTCCTCTTCACTTTCAGCAAGCAAGGTTGTGTCATCTGTGTAACACAAGTTGCTAATGAGTCTTCTTCCAATCCTGATGCCCCGTACTTCTTCATATATTCCAGCTTCTCGTATTATTTGCTCAGCATACAGATTGAATAAGTATTGTGAAAGAATACAACCCTGACACACATCTTTCCTGACTTTAAACCAATCAGTATCCCCTTGTTCTGTCTGAATAACTGCCTCTTGATCTATGTAAAGGTTCCTCAGGAGCACAATTAAGTGTTCCAGAATTCCCATTCTTCACAATGTTATCCATAGTTTGTTATGACCCACACAGTCAAATGCCTTTGCATAGTCAATAAAACACAGGTAAACATCCTTCTGGTATTCTCTGCTTTCAGCCAGGATCCATCTGACATCAGCAATGATATTCCTGGTTCCACGTCCTCTTCTGAAACCGGCCTGAATTTCTGGAAATTCCCTGTCGATATACTGAAGCAGCCGTTTTTGAATGATCTTCAGCAAAATTTTGCTTGTGTGTGATATTAATAATATTGTTCTATAATTTCCACATTCAGTTAGATCACTTTACTTAGGAACAGGCATAAATATGGCTCTCTTCCAGTCAGTTGGCCAGGAAGCTGTCTTCCATATTTCTTGGCAGAGATGAGTGAGCACCTCCAGCGCTGCATCTATTTCTTGAAACATCTCAATTGATATTCCATCAATTCTTGGAGCCTTGTTTTTCGCCAATGCCTTCAGAGCAGCTTGGACTTCTTCCTTTAGTACCATTGGTTCCTGATCATATGCCACCTCTTGAAATGGTTGAATATCGACTAATTCTTTTTGGTATAATGACTCTGTGTATTCCTTCCATCTTCTTTTGATGCTTCCTGCATCGTTTAATATTTTCCCCATGGAATCCTTCACTATTGCAATTCGAGGCTTCAATTTTTTTCTTCAGTTCTTTCACCTTGAGAAACGCCGAGCGTGTTCTTCCCCTTTGGTTTTCCATCTCCAGCTCCAGAATAAGACAGACAAGGAGGAAGTACCTGGCAGTCTACTTCTGAAAAGCATTAGCTAGTGAAAACCTTATGAATAGCAGTGAAACATCGTCTGATATAGTGCTGGAAGATGAGACCCCCAGGTTGGAAGGCACTCAAAAGATGACTGGGGAAGAGCTGCCTCCTCAAAGTAGAGTTGACCTTAACAACATGGATGGAGTAAACCTTTTGGGACCTTCATCTGCTGATGTGGCACGACTCAAAATGAGAAGAAACAGCTGTAAACATCCATTAATAATCAGAATCTAGAATGTACGAAGTATGAATCTAGGAAAATTGGAAATCGTCAAAAATGAAATGGAACGCATAAACATCGATATCCTAGGCATTAGTGAGCTGAAATGGACTGGTATTGGCCATTTTGAATTGGACAATCATATAGTCTACTATGCTGGGAATGACAATTCAAAGAGGAATGGTGTTGCATTCATCGTCAAAAGAATGATTCAAGATCTATCCTGAAGTACAACGCTGTCATTGATAGGATAATATCCATATGCCTACAAGGAAGACCAGTTAATACCACTATTATTCAAATGTACGCACCAACCACTAGGGCCAAAGATGAAGAAATGGAAGATTTTTATCAGTTGCTGCAGTCTGAAATTGATCGAACATGCAATCAAGATGCATTGATACTTACTGGCGATTGGAATGCAAAAGTTGGAAACAAAGAAGAAGGATCGGTAGTTGGAAAATATGGCCTTGCTGACAGAAACAATGCTGGAGATCGAACGATAGAATTTTGCAAGACCAGCGACTTCTTCATTGCAAACACCTTCTTTCACCAACATAAACAGTGACTATTTTTTTTTATACACATGGACCTCCCCAGAGGGAACACACAGAAATCAAATTGACTACATCTGTGGAAAGAGACGATGGAAAGCTCAACATCAACACTCAGAACGAGGCCAGGGGCCGACTGTGGAACAGACCATTAATTGCTTACATGCAAGTTCAAGCTGAAAATGAAGAAAATCAGAGCAAGTCCACGAGAGCCAAAATATGACCTTGAGTATATCCCGCCTGAATTTAGAGGCCATCTCAAGAATAGACTTGAGGCATTGAACACTAGTGACCAAAGACCAGACGAGTTGTGGAATGCTATCAAGGACATCATCTGTGAAGAAAGCAAGAGGTCACTGAAAAGACAAGAAAGAAAGAAAAGATCAAGGTGGATGTCAGAGGAGGCTCTGAAACTTGCTCTCAAACATTGAGCAGCTAAAGCAAAAGGAAGAATTTATGAAGCAAAAGAACTGAACAGAAGGTTTCAAAGGGCCTCTCGAGAAGACAAAATAAAGTATTATAATGCATGTGCAAAGAGCTGGAGATGGAAAACCAAAAGGGAAGAACACGCTCGGCGTTTCTCAAGGTGAAAGAACTGAAGAAAAAATTCAAGCCTCAAGTTGCAATAGTGAAGGATTCTATGGGGGAAATACTAAACGATGCAGGAAGCATCAAAAGAAGATGGAAGGAATACACAGAGTCATTATACCAAAAAGAATTAGTCGATATTTAACCATTTCAAGAGGTGGCATGTGATCAGGAACCGATGGTACTGAAGGAAGAAGTCCAAGCTGCTCTGAAGGCATTGGCGAAAAACAAGGCTCCAGGAATTGATGGAATATCAATTGAGATGTTTCAACAAACAGGTGAAGCTCTGGAGGTGCTCACTCATCTCTGCCAAGAAATATGGAAGACAGCTTCCTGGCCAACTGACTGGAAGAGAGCCATATTTATGCCTATTCCCAAGAAAGGTGATCCAACTGAATGTGGAAATTATAGAACAATATTATTAATATCACACACAAGCAAAATTTTGCTGAAGATCATTTAAAAACCGCTGCAGCAGTATATCGACAGGGAACTCCCAGAAATTCAGGCTGGTTTCAGGAGAGGATGTGGAACCAGGGATATCATTGCTGATGTCAGATGGATCCTGGCTGAAAGCAGAGAATACCAGAAGGATGTTTACCTGTGTTTTATTGATTATGCAAAGACATTTCACTGTGTGGATCATAACAAACTATGGATAACACTGCGAAGAATGGGAATTCTGGAACACTTAATTGTGCTCATGAGGAACCTTTACATAGACCAAGAGGCAGTTGTTTGGACAGAACAAGGGGATACTGATTGGTTTAAAGTAAGGAAAGATGTGTGTCACGGTTAGGTATTCTTTCGCCAGACCTATTTAATCTGTATGCTGAATGAATAATACGAGAAGCTGCACTATATGAAGAAGAACAGGGCATCAAGATTGGAGGAAGACTCACTAACAACCTACGTTATGCCGATGACACAGCCTTGCTTGCTGAAAGTGAAGAGGACTTGAAGCATTTATTAATGTAGATCAAAGACCAAAGCCTTCAGCATGGATTACACCTTAACATAAAGAAAACAAAAAGCCTCACAACTGGACCAATGAGCAACATCATGATAAACGGAGAAAAGATTGAAGTTGTCAAGGATTTCGTTTTACTTGGATCCACAATCAACAGCCATGGAAGCAGCAGTCAAGAAATCAAAAGACACATTGCATTGGGCAAATCTGCTGCAAAGGACCTCTTCAAAGTGTTGAAGAGCAAAGATGTCACCTTGAAGACTAAGGTGCACCTGACCCAAGCCATGGTATTTTTAATCACGTCATATGCATGTGAAAGCTGGACAATGAATAAGGAAGACTGAAGAAGAGTTGATGCCTCTGAATTGTGGTGCTGGCGAAGAATATTGAATATACCATGGACTGCCAAAAGAACGAACAAATCCGTCTTGGAAGAAGTACAACCAGAATGCTCCTTAGAAGCAAGGATGGAGAGACTGCGTCTTACATACTTTGGACGTGTTGTCAGGAGGGATCAGTCCCTGGAGAAGGACATCATGCTTGGCAGAGTACAGGGTCAGCGGAAAAGAGGAAGACCCTCGAGGAGGTGGATTGACACAGTGGCTGCAACAATGAGCTCAAGCATAACAACGATTGTAAGGATGTCGCAGGACCGGGCAGTGTTTCGTTCTGTTGTGCATAGAGTCGCTATGAGTCGGAACCGACTCGACGGCACCTAACAACAACAACAATCTGCCCACGGTCGCTGAGGAAAGAAATGTCAGAAACAGGATTCAAAGGACCCAGGTGGTCTAACTCCCAATAAACCTAGACTTCGGGCTTTTCAAATAGGTACATTTCAGTAAGTGGGTTTGAACCACACCGAAGTACAAAATAAACACCTCTCAAAGCCTAACTAGATATTCCTTCTGAATATTCTAATGTAGGTGATTGAAGGGTCAGTCAACACAAGCTTACCAATTATCATCAAAATTTTGAACATTATTATATTCAGTATTTACAAATAGGAGCCCTGGTGGTGAAGTGGTTAAGAGCTTGGCTGCTAACTAAAGCGTCACTAGTTTGGATTCTTGGAAACCCAATTGGGCAGTTCTACTCTGCCCCGGGGGGTCACTAAGAGTTGGAATCGACTCAATGACAATGGATTTTTTTTTTTATTTACAAATAAACATAGATATGTTAGACAACTTCCTGTTTACGTGGAATATAATGTTAAGCTTGATAATTACATGAGAGCACAAATCACATAAAAATAACTTTTAGCAGAAACTATCACATGACCCAAATATCCCAATCCTAGGTATATACCCAAAAGAACTGAAAGTAGAAACACAAACAGAAACTTGTACACCAGTGTTCACTGCAGCATTTTTCAGGATAGCCAAAAGGTGGAAACAACTTAAATGTCCGTCAACAGTTGAATGGGTAAACCAAATGTTGTACAGACATACAATGGGATATTAATCAGCCATAAAGAGAAATGAAGTCCTGACATATGCCACAACGTGGATGAACCTTGGAAACATTAGGCTGAGTGAAATAAGTCAGTCACAAAAGGACAAATATTTTATCATCCCACTTATAGGAAAGAAGCAAATGTTTAGAGACCAAAGTTTATTAGTGGTTACGAGGGGTGGGAGGGATAGAGAAAAGCATCGTATCAGCTTAAGGGGCACCGAGTTTCTGGAAACTGGGGTGGAATAATTTGGAAAAGGATGGGTGATGGTTGTATAACATGATGAAAATAAGCAACGTCACTGAATTGTACAAGTAAAAATTGTTGCATTGGCAAATGTTTTGTTATATATATTTTTACCACAGTGAAACGATTTTAAAAATCTGTTAGACAAATTAGATCTCCAAAATCTCCTGCAATGTGAATACATTCTTCATCGTATGACCTTGAGCAAGTTACACAATGGAGATCGTTTAACAGGGAAATCATTATATATCCAGTCAAAAAGTATCTGGTGTGCACCAGACACGTGCCAGACACCACTCTGGGCTCTGGAGACACGTGATGAACAACACAGACGAGCTTCCTGTCCTCGTGGAACTTTCGCTCCAGCGATGGTGGAGTTGAACAACAAGCCAATAAGTAAATGAACACACAAATGAGAAAACTATCGTGAATAGACAAGCACTGTGCAAAAAATTAAAACAGGATGATGCAGAAACAGGTGGCTAGGTGGTCAGAAAGTACCTTGAGCTGAGATCCAAAGGGCACAAAGGAGTCAGTCAAGTAAAGATGGGAGGCATTCTTGCCTAGAAAGTTTATAGTTATATGAGTATGTTTCAGCAAAGCAAGTGTGAACTGCAGATACTGCAAACACTCTCAGTGAACTGCCTGCATCCATTCCAAACCCTGTTCAGCTCTCCTGCTTTAGTACTTAACGCCAATATGCCTACTTGGTAAAACACCAGAGTCACAATGAAAGAACCTCCACAGCATAGCTGGAATCCTACCTTTCCTCAGTGGTTTCTTAATTTCCACAACTCCTGAGCTTACCTGATTTTACAACTCCGTTTAGAAAGGATGTGCTCTATTTGTTCTTAAAGAAGGCTTGGTGGTGCAATGGTTAAGCACTCAGCTGCTAACCGAAAGGTCGACAGTTCAAACCCACCCAGCCACTCCATGGGAGAAAAAACATGGTGATCCATTCCTGTAAAGGTTTCAGCCTAGGAAACCCCATGGGGTAGCTCTACTTTGTCACACAGGGTTTCAGAAACCACTCAACTGCACCCAACAATAATTTGTTCTTAAGCAGGTGGTCCAACTAGTTCCACAAGGTTTAAGCGTGTGCTCTATCAGAACTCGTCATCTAGAGAGATGGAAATTAAGGCTTCACGTGATGCGTCTTCTCCACTTAAAGTCCAGAAAGGATTGGCAAAGCATCTTTCCACCTGGAGTAGATCGTCCATCACATCAAATTACAGTGTCTGTAACAA
Source organism: Loxodonta africana (assembly GCF_030014295.1). NCBI lineage: Eukaryota > Metazoa > Chordata > Mammalia > Proboscidea > Elephantidae > Loxodonta > Loxodonta africana. The sequence goes on along the minus strand of NC_087342.1, from coordinate 224,933,515 downwards.
GCGACTTAGAGAAGAGCTGCCGCATGCAGGAACCTCAATTACCAGCACCTGACGAAGCTGCTTGGGCTTTCCAATCCATGCAAAGAGCAGTGAGCAGAACTGTATGGAATGTGGCGAGTAAGCAAAGAAATACAGACTGGCCTATGCTTTTACAGCCTTTGAGATGTACAGGTGTCTCCAACTTACTTACCCATTAGAAGAAGTGTGAGTGACACTTAGTGTAATCATTTATTCATCCCGAATGAGCTGGCTGAGGAGGTGTCTCTGTGGTTTAAGCACACAAGCCCTGGCCAAAGAAAGCAAAAACACAGAAGTGGTGAGAAAAAAATTTTTGAAAGTTAAAATGTTGTAATTAAGGCTCAATTTCTTAGCATTCTTTTGTATCTTGTATTCAATATGAGAGGGGAGAAACTAAAAGAAAAATCAAGGGTTAACTGATTAAACTATAAAGAAAATCTGACGGTCTTTCCATATCCTAGAAGTTCCTGGGTGGCACAATCAGTTAAATGCTCAGCTACGAACCAAAAGGTTGGTGGTTCATAAAGACATCACAAAAAAAAAAAAGAAAATTACAGACCAATATCCCTCATGAACATAGACACAAAAATCCTCAACAAAATTCTAGCCAACAGAATTCAACAACATATCAAAAAAATAATTCATCATGACCAAGTGGGATTCATACTAGCTATTCAGATATGGTTCAACATCAGAAAAACAATCACTGTAATCCATCACATAAATAAAACAAAAGATAAGAACCACCTGATCTTATCAATCGATGCAGAAAAGGCATTTAACAAAGTCCAACACCCATTCATGATAAAAACTCTCAGCAAAATAGGAATAGAAGGGAAATTCCTCAACATAATAAAGGGCATTTATACAAAGCCAACAGCCAACATCATCCTAAATGGAGAGAGTCTGAAAACATTCCCCTTGAGAATGGGAACCAGACAAGCATGCCCTTTATTACCACTCTTATTCAACATTATGCTGGGAGTTCTACCCAGAGCAGTAAGGCAAGAAAAAGAAATAAAGGGCATCCAAATTGGTAAGGAAGAAGTAAAAGTATCCCTATTAGCAGATAATATGATCTTATACACAGAAAACCCCCAAAAAATCCACAAAAAAGCTACTGCAACTAATAGAAGATTTCAGCAAAGTATCTAAAAATCACTTGAATCCCTCTACACCAACAAGGAGAACTTTGAAAAGGAAATCACCAAATCAATACCATTTACAATAGCCCCCAAGAAGATAAAATACTTAAAAATTAACTAGAGACATAAAAGACCTATACACAGAAAACTACAAATCACTACTTACTGCAAGAGGCCTACATAGTGGAAAAACACACCTTACTCATGGATAGGAAGACTCAACATTGTGAAAATGTCAATTCTGCCCAAAGCAATCTACAGATACAATGCCATACCAATCCTAATACCAATGACATTTTTTAACGAGTTGGAGAAACAAATCACCTACTTCATGTGGAAAGGGAAGAGTACCTGGATAAGCAAAGCATTACTGAAGAAGAAGAACAAAGTGGGAGCCCTCACTCTACCTGATTTTAGAGCCTATTATACTGCCACGGTAGTCAAAACAGTCTGGTACTGGCACAACAGATACATAGACCAGTGGAACAGAATTGAGAATTCAGACATAAATTCATCCACCTATGAGCAGCTGATATTTGACAAAAGCCCAAAGTACGTTAAATGAGGAAAAGACAGTCTTTTTAACAAATGATGCTGGCATAACTGGATATCCATCTGCAAAAAAATGAAACAAGACTCATATCTCACACCACATACAAAAACTAACTCATAATGGATCAAAGATCTAAATATAAAATCTAAAATGATAAAGATCATGGAAGAAAAAATAGGGACAATGCTAGGAGCCCTAATACATGGCATAAACAGAATACAAACCATAACTAACAATGCACAAATACAAGAAGAGAAACTAGAGGGAGCTCCTAAAAATCAAACACTTGTGCTTATCAAAAGACTTCACCAAAAGAATAAAAAGACAACCTACAGACTGGGAAAAAATGTTTCACTTGATGTATCCGATAAGGGTATAATCTCTAAAATCTACAAGATACTGCAACACCTCAACAATAAAAAGACAAATAACCCAATTAAAAAATGGGCAAAGGGTATGAACAGACACTTCACCAAAGAAGACATTCAGGCGGCTAACAGATACTTGAGGAAATGTTCAAGATCATTAGCCATTAGAGAAATCCAAATCAAAGCTACGATGAGATACCATCTCACCCCAGCAAGGCTGGTATTAATCCAAAAAACACAAAATAATAAATGTTGAAGAGGCTGTGGAGAGACTGGGACACTTACAGACTGCTGATGGGAATGTAAAACGTTACAACCACTTTGGAAATTGACTTGGCTCTTCCTTAAAAAGCTAGGAATAGAGGTTCCATATGATTCAGCAATCCTACTCTAGAGAAATAAGAGCTGTCACACAAACAGATATGTACGCACTCATGTTCACTGCAGCATTGTTTACAATAGCAAAAAGATGGAAACAATCTACATGCCCATTAACAGATGACTGGATAAACAAATTAGGGTACACACACAGTGGAATACTATGCAATGATGAAAAACGATGACGAATCTGCAAAACATCTCACAACACGGGTGAATTTGGAGGCCATTATGCTGAGTGAAATTAGTAAGTCCCAAAAGGACAAATATTGTATGAGACCACTATTATAAGAACTCAAGAAAAAGTTTAAACACAGAAGAAAATACTATTTGATGGTTACAAGGGTGGGGAGGGAGGAAAAGGGGAATACATTAACTAGATATAAGACAAGAATCATCTTAGGTAAAGGGAAGGACAACACACAATACAGGGGAAGTCAGCAAAACTGGACTAAAGCAAAAGCTAAGAAGTTTCCTGTACACAACCAAATACTTTGAGGGACAGAGTAGCTGGGGCTGGGGCCTGGGCACCATGGTTTCAGAAGACATCTAGGTCAATTGTCATAACAAAGTTTATTAAGAAAATGTTCTGCACCCCACTTTGGTGAGTGGTATCTGGGGTCTTCAAAGCTTGTGACTGGCCATCTGAGATGCATCAATTGGTCCCAACCCATCTGGAGCAAAGGAGAATGAGGAACACCAAAGGCACAAGGAAAATACTACCCCAAGAGACAAAAGAGCCACATAAACCAGAGACTCCACCAGACTGAGACCAGAAGAACTAAATGGTGCCCAGCTACCACCAATGACGGCCCTGACAGGGAACACAATAGACAGTCCCTGATGGAGCAGGAGAAAGTGTGGAGCAGAACCTAAACTCATGTAAAAAGACCGGACTTAATGGTCTGAGACTGGAGGAACCCCTGAAGCCATGGCCCCCAGACGCTCTGTTAACCCAGGACTAAAACCTTTCCCAAGGCCCACTCTTCAGACAAAGATTAGACTATAAAAAATAAAATAATACTCGTGAAGAGCGTGCTTCTTAGTTCAAGCAGATACACGAGACCAGATGGATGGCTGTTGTCCGAAGGCAGAATGAGAAGGCAGGACGGGACAGGAACTGGTTGAATGGACACAAGAAACCCAGGGTGGAAAGGGGGAGTATGCTGTCTCATTATATGGATTGTAACTAATGTCACATAACAATATGTGTATAAATTTTTGTATGAGAAACTAACTTGAGCTATAAACTTTCACCTAAAGCACAAATACAGAAAAAAAAAAGTTGGTGGTACAAACGCATCTAGAGGTACCTTGGAAGAAAGGCCTGGCAATTTGCTTCTGAAAGGCCACAGCCATGAAAATCCTATGGAGCAGTTCTACTTGGCAAGCATGAGGTTGCCATAAGTTGGAATCGACTCTACAGGAAGTGGTTTGGGTTTTTTTGATTTCCACATTCTAATCTAAATGGAGAAGCTGGTTTATTGCTTCATCCCATAACTTCATACAGCTAAGCCATTTTGTAGATAGGTAGACAAACATGATCGATAGATGATGAATGGATGGATGGATGAATAGATGCAGAGAAAGAGTGTGACCCTCCTTCAAGCAAGCCACTATTTCAGGTGTTGGGCATAGATCAATAACTGAGAGAGAAAGTTTACTCTCAGTGAGCTTTATTTCAATGGGAGGAAGCAGCCTAAACAAACAGGAAAAATATCTTATAGTGATAAAAGCTATGCAGAGACTTAAAACTGGGTAATGAGAGAGTGGGCAGTGGTGTCACTAGGGTTGGTGTCACCCAGTGGATAACTCATGGTGGCACCCTCTCCGCCCCGCCATGGACCTCCTCCCATACCAGACCATACAGAATTCTTAGTAACGTTTTTTGTACTCATTAGTTGTAATTCCCGTATAACACTCCATCTTTTCCTTTAATTACTACTTCATTCTCAAAAAAGTTATTGATGTAAGTTCACAAATACTAGTTACGACAATACTATAGCTAAAACACCAGAAAATTTGACAAAATCAGAGACTATTAAACACTGTCAACAGCAAAAACAACAGCGCATGCTTGTAGTGGGTGCAAACAAGACCACATGATTGGAAGCGTCATTGTAACTGGGTAATAACGACAGCTCTGAGGGAGTGCATTAGAAGGTTCAAAAAGTCAAATTAGCATGGAGTTTTAGCCTTGTAGGTGTATTGATTCATGTAAGCTGGGCTTACGAAAAATGTTTTTATTGTTATAACTAACTAGAGGGATATTTTTATTAAAAATAACAATAATAATAAATTTCTGCTGAAACACTGCACAAAATCTTTTTGGTGTAACCCCCCCAAGAGTGCCACCCAGTGTGATCTGCACCTCCCCACCCCCCCACGCCCACCCCTGCACTCCTCTAGGGATGCCACTGAGAGTGAATGAGGAGTGGTTAATTTAAACTGGATGATCAGGAAATCATTCTTTGACATGACAACTAGGCTGAGAGCTGAGTGGTATTTCAGTGTTAGGGAAACAATCCCCCAGGCAGAGGGATTTACCAAGACCCTAGTAGCTTTTTTTTTTTTTTGTAGCTTGGCAACAACAGTTATCACGGATCGTGGGGCAGAATACAAACACAAGTGGTTTGGTTCAAAGGACCTGGGCTTCACTACTAATTAAGTTGGTTTTGGGGCCCTCTCATCTTATGGAGAATTCTACCTTCTTCTTATGTTTGACGCATGGCCAAATGATACATTAAAATTCATGGGGCCCCTTAGTCAACATATCAGAAAGTACCTCCCTTTTCTTTTATTGTTTAAAAAGGAAAACAGATTACTTTCAAAGAGTGAGATCTGTCTTTCTATAAGGTATTACTTCCCCCTGCTCTGTACACAAGATACTGTATTATACTAATAATTAATGTACTATGGGGTCACAGTCCATGATAAAGAATGTAGACTTTGGAGCCAGGAGACCTGGGTTCAAACCCTGACATCCCCATTTCCACCTGAGTGAGCTCAGCCTGGTTATTTAAATCGTCTGGTTTCTTCATCTATGAATGGAATTAATAGTGTCTGCCTTTTTTTTTTTTTTTTGCCTTATAGGGCTGTGGGGTATCGGCGATTCAGTGGTAGAATTCTCACATTCCATGCAGGAGTTCCAAGCTCGATTCCTGACCAACGAACCTCATGCACAATCACTGTCCATCTGTCAGTGGAGGTTTTCATGTTGTTAAGATACTGAACAGGTTTCAAAGGAGCTTCCAGACTATGACAGACTAGGAAGAAAGGCCTGAAGATCCACTTCCCAAAAATTAGCCAATGAAAACCTATGGATCACAACAGTCTTATCCACAACTGATCATGGGGATGGCATAGAACCAGGCAATGCTTTGTTTCATTGTGCCTGGGGTCAGCACGGGTTGAAGGCCAACTCAACAGAAGCTAACAATGCCACCTTACGGGGCTATTCCAAGTATTTCATGGAATAATGCATGAAAAATACTTCATACAGGATTGAAACGTGAAATGTAATAAACCACTACCAGACTTTCATTGTAAAAAGTTGCTACTGGAAGAGGTTTTGATTAGTATAATAACTCAGGCTATAGAAATATACCTATATAAGTAGGCATACTAGAAACCGAACCCATTGCCATCAAGTTGATTCTGACTCACAACAACCCTATAAGACAGAGTAAAACTGCCCCATATGGTTTCCAAGGAGCAGATGGTAGATTCGAACTGCTGACCTTTTGGTTGGCAGCCATAGCTCTTAACTACCGGACAATTTTCACTTACAGAATCATGGAATAGTAGACCTGGGATGGGCCTTTCAAAGTTGGCCCAACTCCCTCACTCTACAGATGAGAGCTTAAAACCAAAGAAGGTGGCCTGACCTGCCCAAGGTGATACAATTAATTCAGAGAAATTTTTTTAAAACCTTATATATTTGATCAAGAATGCCTGCCTTATAGGATACATCTTATATTGGCTTATATTTTTAATTCACTTTGTAATTAACCCAGGGCAGACAAAAAAATATTTTTGAAAGCTAAGAATTGAAAACAAAACCAAGCTTCAGTGGGCTGAAAAAACCAGGAATTACTGTATTATACTGATGGCTTGATCGATGGTTACTTACTAGCCAAGAAGTTATAAAATACAGGTAGTCCCTGACTTATGACGTATCCTAGTTACGACAAACTGCACTTATGACCATTCTTTTCCTTTTTTATAATTTGTGTATTTCATTATGTATGCATGTCTGTATTAAAGGAAAGCCTGGCCGCGGAGCGGGTAAGTGCTACGGCTGCTCACCAAAAGGTCAGTAGTTCAAATCCGCCAGGCGCTCCTTGGAAACTCTAGGGGCAGCTCTGCTCTGACCTATAGAGTCGCTATGAGTCAGAGCTGACTCGATGGCAACGGGCATGGCTTTGGTTTTTTGTATGTATTAAAATATATATGTAAGTTCATACGAAATGTTTTCAACCCCCAAAGACAAATAAAGATCGTATTTATAAAGATACTGATAATAAAAAGGCAATAATAATGAAAACTAAAAAAAATGAGGTATTCAACTAAAGTTTGAACCGCCTTACACAGAGTCATCAGAACAGAACCACGTCGGAAGTTGAGACGGCCTGTACAGTAAAATCTGCAAAGCCAGAACATGAGTAAGGTGGAAACCTGTCAGAGAAGGAAAACTCAAATATTTTCCACTAAATAGAGAGTGATAGAAAAGTTGGGACTACACCCTGTCAAAGGCAGAAAACTTGAAAGACCCGGAAGATCTTCCACGTTCTAATTTGTACAGTGATAACAACAATGTTACATCTCCAGCATCTATTATGTGACAGAAGCTGTCCATGCATTCAGGCTTGGAGATGTTAGGATATGTGTCTGACTAAGGGTGCCCAGCTGGGAGACCTGAGGCAAGGTTTCTTCCACAAGTGTAGCGACCTCCCTTGTCCCATCGCACCGGAGGGCACGTAAGTGGTGTGGGGAAGAGACTTCTTCCAGAGGGGCAGCCGACACAGGCTCCTCAGGCATTGGTGGCAACGGCAAGGACACAAAGCAGGGGTGGTTCTGTATAAACACACACGTCACACCATCTGCAAGAAATCAGGCAGCCACTAAAAATCTAAAAAGCTTCACCCAGACATCAATGTCCCACAGAACAGAAATACCTGGAAGATCTTAAGTCACCTGAAATACTTGAGCCCTACACTTGGGTCTCATCAGACCACTGCCCACCAAGCCCACCACTGAAGACACATTGAATATCTTGCCATTTAATGAAACTTATTCTCCATGCCTTTGTACACACTGTTCCCCACTGAGAGTGCTCCCTGGAGAACTCCTAATTACCACTCAAAACCCAGCTTATGTGCCTCCTCTTCCCTGATTGCCTACCTTCCTCCCCCAAAACACGCAGTGCTATCCCTCCCTCCTTCCTGTCACCACGCTGGCTAACAGAGTCAACTGCATTGCATTTTTTTAACTTGTCTCTTTTCTTAGATTTTTAATTGCTTTGAAAGTGAAGGGCTCATCTTATGTATTTGTGTTTTCCTGATATCTAGCACAGAGCCGTACATGTGGGTGCCTAAAAAAATGTATGGTGAATGGATCCATGGAAGAACTGATAAATCAAATTGTTCATACAACACGATTTAATTTTTATCTAACCTGCTTTTCCATCACATCACCATGACCTAAACTAGAAGTAAACGGGACGTTATATGTTAAATATATATATATATTTTTATGTTAAATGGAAACCCTGGTGGCGTAGTGGTTAAGTGCTATGGCTGCTAACCAAAGGGTTGGCAGTTCGAATCCGCCAGGCACTCCTTGGAAACCCTATCGGGCAGTTCTACTCTGTCCTATAGGGTCGCTATGAGTTGGAATTGACTCGACAGCACTGGGTTTGGTTTTGGTTTTGTTTATATGTTAAATACTCATCTTTTGGGATTGAAATGATTCCAGACAAGATTATAGGATGTTTACACTTAGAGCACTTTGATTTCAACCCTACACATTCTGCAGAATGAGTCCCAGGAAGGGTAAATCGGACCTGCTCACAGCCCCACGGATAGTGGGAAAGAACTAGCCCAAGAACTTAAATCTCTAAACATCTATGTCAGTTCTGTTCTCAGTGTGCCAAATTAGTGGTTGGCAATAATGTCCTCCCTGGACTCTTGTCCTCTTTACTATCTTTTCCACTGTTCTTTTGTATTCTAGGAACACATGAACAATTACCCTTCATCTAGCTGCACTACAGGGCCCTGGGTGGCACAGACGGTTGGTGTTCTACTACCAAGCTGAAGTTTGGCAGCCTGAACTCATCCAGCGGTGCCACGGAAGAAGGGCCTGGTGATCTACTTCTATAACGATACAGCCAAGAAAACCATATGGAGCAGTTCTACTCTGTAACATGAGTTGGAATTGGCATGACGGCAATGGGTTTTGTTGTTGTATGGATGTATGTATTTATTCATTCATTCATTCCTTCATTTATTGGTTAGCAGCGCTTCAAGTGGATATTCTGTCAACAGTGTACACTGAGTTTCGGTGTTAATTAAAGTCATGCTTGGAGTTCCTGGGTGGTGCAAACAGTTAACATGCTCCGCTGCTAACCAAAAGGTTGGAGGCTTGAGCCCAGAAAGAGGTACCTCAGAAGAAAGTCTTGGCACTCTACTTCCAAAAAGCCAGCCATTAAAAATTCTATGGAGCACAGTTCTACCCTGGCACACATGGGGTCACCATGAGTCTGAACTGACTCCATGGAAATTGGTTTATCTGGCTGACATCATGCTTTAAGGAGAATTAGCAATGGGACAGGTACTATTAAATCTCACAACTACTGAAAGATCTAACAGGACTCCTTGTGTATTTGAGTCTGTAAGATTCAAGGTTGTTGGTGTTGTGTGCCAACAAGTTGATTCTGACTCATAGTGACCCTGCAGGACAGAGAACTGCCCCATGGGCTTTCCTAGGCTGTAAATCTTTACAGGAGCAGAGCCCCAGGTCTTTTCTCCTACAGATTCAACCTTTTGGTTAGCAGCCAAGTGCTTAACCATTGTGCCACCGAGTCTCCTAGATTCAAGGTAGTGCTACGTAAACTACACCTATAATGAAACTCAAGCAGTTCCACTTTGTCAGTTATACGAAGTGTGTGCTGTGTGCCTTCTTTAAATAACAATTTTCGCCAGCCTCTCACGTCAGCTATTACCCATAACTGCATGTAAGTACCACGTGTGGACAGAGTCATCAATCGACAGATTGCCCTCATGCTCTTTTCAGCCTGAAAACCAGACACTCGCGAAGCCCGGACCCACCTGCCCTCACTATGACATCACTGTAATTTAACATGACTATATCTTAATTTCTCTCCTGACGTTTGTGATTTAAAGTGGTTAAATTTTTACAGAGGTAGAAATTCTGCCCCCACCCCTACCCCAAAAGCTGAACGTGACCTGGGCTTCAGCTACATCACATCGTTTTAAAATAAATAAATGAAAAAGGAAGCCCACACGTAAGCAATGCTACAACATCAATCAATCTAGAAAACTATTGTCAAGCCCTGGGCTAAGTTCACAGAGTGCCCGGCGTTTATAAAACTTTCACTGCTGGAGACTGAAAGCATGCAGAGCCTGGAGCTCTCAGCCTAACAATCAACACAGGTCAAGGAGAAATTGCTGGAAAAGAGACAGATAATGTTGCTACTTAACCTCTGCCCTTAAAATACGCTCTCCTGCCTATCCTCAACTAGGTAGAAAGAATGCATTTCTTGCTAAGAAATTTCTCTCTAAACTTTATGCCTTCTTCAAATGATATTTTTCTTTGGAACCACCATCACCCTGAATTTAAAAAAAAAAAAAAAAGTTTTCAAGTTTCTGAGTTTCCTTTAGCCTTGCTATCAACTAGGCAGCTTATCAATTCAGATACCTACTCAGTGTTTGTAGTAAAACAATAGAGTCAGTAGGAGATTTTCCAGGGGCCAGAAGACAGGACTGGGAGTGAGAAATTCGACTCCCCATCTCCATTAACCCCTCGTGTGATCTAGGTCTCTACAATTTGACTAACCGTCCACAGGTGGGTTATTTAGTATCTGTCTCTCAGGGTCCTTAGAGATTTCAGGGACATAATGAACAAAGCACTCTGGACTCAGTCTCGAAGGCATTAGGTAAGACTACATCACAATGTGCTGTGTGCCTTCATTAAATAACAGTTTTCACCAGCCTCTCATGTCTACACTAACACACTGTTCTGTACAAAGAAAGAATAGAATCAGATGCTGCTCGCAACAAAGAAAGACTGTAGGGTCATCCAGGAGACTACAGAATGTTAGAGAAGCAGCCATTCATGACAACGGACGACTAATTACAATGAAAATAGAAGTTTCAGTCTATCCTTCCCAAGTGGCAGACGTTTATACACATGGAGCTCAGTATTTTCTGCTTACCACAAACCAAGTTACAACAAAACCAAGTTACAACAAGGTCCTTGTTATTTATAAAATGGCTCATGTGAGGCACCAAAAGAAATCAGTTAATGGCTAAGAGCATAACAGGATGCATCCATTTAAGCCCACTGTGTCCTTCAAGCTGGTGACCCCTTCAGCCAACCAGGATTCCGTTCAGAACAAGTTTACCCTAGGATTTGCAAAAGGGTTCTTATATCCAGTAATGAATTCAAGGAAGCAAAAGTTGGCACATTGCAGCTTGAGTGCCTATATAAAAAACAGGCATTTATTAGGTTAACTAAATTGAATTCACAGAGCCCTGCTGGTACAGTGGTTAAGACCTTGGCTGCTAACCAAAAGATCTGCAGTTCATATCCACTAGCTGCTCCTTGGAAACCCTATAGGGCAGTTCTACCCTGTCCCATAGCGTCACTCTGAGTTGGAATCGGCTTGACAGCAACAGGTTTGGTTTTTTAAACTGAGTTCAAGAAGTATTTGTTTATATATCCTAAGATGGCTAATATCAGAAAATGGAAAATAACAAGTGTTGGTGAGTGCAGTGCATCAAGTTTCTCTTTATATATGGCCATTCTGGCCCTGGGTTTGTAGTTCTGCCAGGATGATTTCCTAGGCCACAATCTTGCAGAGATTGGATAGTTTACTATGCAAATAAGTGTGTAAAACTCCTGCCTACAGAAAATGTCAGTTATTATGGAAATGGATGGAACCACTTGTGGTCCAGCTAGAGGATTGGTCAATTTAATCCAGCAAGGGGATTGGTCAATTATTATGCAAACAGTGGCTTGAAAACATGCCCAGTAGGATTTAGTCACTTGTCAGGGGCAAGGAGACAGAGAGAGAGAACAAGCCCAGTGGCATGCAAGGCCAAGATGGGGTGTGCACAGCCAAGAGGAGGCCTGACCTGAAGGGGCACGCACAGCTGAAACTGGGCATGTACAAACAAGAGAGAGCTGAGAGAGCTTCCCTACACTGAAGAAGGGAGGGATGAGCTCTTTACTTTGGGGGACCCTTGCAGACCTCGTCTGCATGCTTCCTGAAGCTGATCCCGAGTTGTAGCCTGTTGCTTCCCTAATAAACCATAGAACTGTAAGCACAGTCTGTGAGTCCTGTGAGATGTTGCAGCAAATTGCTGAACCCAACAGAGAGAGAAAGGAGCTGAGGGGAGGGTGCATGGTTGATGTCAAGATAATGGAGAAGTTAGAAATCTGGGATGTTTAACCTCCACCTATTAGGAACCAGCTTTGTTCTGATTCTTCTTAATGAAATAATACATGAAGCAAGGATAGGGAGAAATCGGAACCTCCCGCACTGCTGGTGGGAATATAAAATGGTGCAGCCACTGTGGAAAAGAGTATACTAATGCCCCAAAAAGTTAAACTTAGAATTATCATCGTTGTCGCTGTTGTCAGGTGCCTTCAAGTCGGTTCCAACTTATAGTGACCCCATGTACAATAGAATGAAACACTGCCCGGTCCTGCACCATCCTCACGATCATTGTTAACAATTGTTATATATTAATATCATATGACCTGGCAATTCTACTTCTGGGTATATATACCCAAAAGACTTCAAAGTAGGTAGGGAAACAGATACGTATAAACCAGTGCTCACGGCAGCATTATTCACAATAGCCAAAAGGTACAAATAAACCAAGTGTCCAAACAGATGAATGGATAAACAAAATGTGTATACATACAATGGAATACTATTCAGCCATAAAGAGAACTGAAGTGCCGATACATGCTACAACATCGATGAACTTTTAAAACTCTATGCTGAGGGAAATAAGTCAGACACAAAGGGGCAAATATTGTATGATCCCACTTATCTAAAACATCTAGAATAGACAAAAGTTTATCAGTGGTTACCAGGGGCTCTGGGGAGGGGTGAACAGGGAGCTATTGCTTAAGGGGTACTAAGTCTCTGTGTGGGGTGATGCAAAACTTTTGGAAATAGATAGCTCAACATGATGATGTAATTAATGTTAAAAAAAAATTAATGTTACTGAATTGTAAAATGGCAAACTTTTGTTTTATATATGTATATATATATATATATATAAAATAAATTTTAAGTATTTGTTGACCATCTACTTTGTTCAAGGCACTATGCTGGGAATATGATGATGAACGAGAGTTTACTTACACCTTGCGCAGCCTGTGAACAGGTAAGCCATCAGTCACAACATAGCATGGGAAGGAGTATAGCCCAGGGCAGGTAAGATGCTAGAGAGGCACACAGGAGTGGCCCCAAAACCAATCACTCCTACGCCACAAAAATGACCTACACTCAGTAGCCCAGGTAGATCGGAACGGATCTTTCTCCACTAGGGTCCCATGACTGCTTTAGAACATGTCTAAATGCTCTGACTCTGCCTCCTACTGAGGAGGGGAGTCTATCTATGCCCCGTCCCCTTCAATCCTCTTCAGATAAGAGTACAGCAGACCAACCCTATGGGACTTCCAAGGTGAGTTCATTAAGGGCCAAGGTTTACATCTGGTTTCCTTGGGACACTTGTCTTGAAGCCCTGAGGTAGTATCTTCATCATCTTAGTTTCCGAGATTCTTGTATCTACTTGTCACACCCCCCTCCCCCCCCAAAAAACAAACCCATGGCCGTCAAGTTGATTCCAACTCATAGCAACCCTATAGGACAGAGTAGAACTGCCCAGAGGGTTTCCAAAGAGCATCTGGTGGATTCAAACTCCTGATCTTTTCATTAGCGCTGGACTCTTAACCACTATGCCAGCAGGGTTTCACACCGTATTTTCCAGCACATGAGAAAATACTACTAAGGATCCTATCTCATCCCTTGCCGAGACAACATTTAGCATTGGTGTCTTAAAGCCACACTGAATTTCAGCTTCTAGGCTGATTGACAGAACTCAGTAACAGATTGGGAACAGCCTTCTTCATTAGAGAAAGGAAGTTTATTTCTTATCACTTCCAAAGCCACAGCATCTGTGCACCAAGAATTATATATTTAGTGTTAGGGGAAAAGGCGGCCTGGTGGCACAATGGTTAAGTACTCGGCTGCTAACCTAAAGGTTGATGTTTCAAACCCACCCAGGGCCTCCGTGGAAGAAAGGCCTGGTGATCTGCTTCCGTAAAGATTACAGCAGAGGAAACCCTATGGGGCAGTTTTACTCTGACACACGGGGTTGCTATGAATGGAAAATCAACTCAACAGTATCAATAACAGCACCAGGAGAGAAGACAGTGGTGGTTCAGCAGTAGAATTCTTGCCTTCCACATAGGAGAACCCATGGCCGCCAAGCTGATTCCGACTCATAGTGACCCTCCGTGTTAAACAGGAGAACTGCTCCATAGGGTTTTCAAGGCTGTAATCTTTACAGAAGCAGATCACCAGGCCACGCATTTGCACCACCCAGGGATGCCACTCCACGCAGGAGACCTGGGTTCGATTCCCAGCCAATGTACCTCGAGCACAATCACCGCCCATCTGACAGTGGAGGCTTGCATGTTGCTATGATGCTGAGCAGGTTTCAGCGGAGCTTTCAGATTAAGATGGACTAGGAAGAAAGGCCTGGCAATGTACTTCCCAAAATCAGCTAAGGAAAACCCTATGGGTCACAATGGTCAGAACCTGTTATGCATGGGGCTACCATGCCAACAGCAGCTAACAGCAGCAACCAGCATTAGGGAAGCGTGCCCCATATTTGAAACACAAAAGGCATAGCACTCATCCTTGGGAAGCAGGAATGAGTCAGTTACCTTGTACATAAGAAACTTACAACTATGTGGGTCAGGGGACAACCTGGATGACGACCTGCTTTCCTCCTCCTCCCTCCTGTGAAAGAATTGTCCTGCCCATCTCTAGTTCTTCCAGCGCCATCAGTAATCAGAGCTGCCCCACCACCATTCCTAGCAGCTGCTCAGAGAAAAAAGGTGAAAGAGAACAAAAAGAGGAACAAGAGTCATAAATAAATACAACAGGATGCTTGTGTGAACGTGGGAGGCGGGGTGTTAAAAAGTAGTGGTGCCTCTCTGTTAACTCTTTCCCTACCCTCTCCATGTATCATATTCTGCCCCATGGAGTTCCAGCGACACAAGCCCTAGCTAGGCATAACAAAGCTCTACCTTAATAAGAGGCAGCATGTCCCACTTAAAGCTAAAGGAATAACTGAATGAAGTGATACCCACTCACTTGTTACAGGAACAGCTTACACTTGTACAATGCTATCATTTTCTTTACCCCATCCTTAAATTGAGCAAAGCGCTCCTTCTCGGTAACTAAAGAAGGATAGGGATGAAAGAAAAAGTGAGTAAATGAAATCAAATGAGGTTCCATTGAATAACTATTAAATCAGTAAATTAGCATGACACACACCTACTGCCATCCAGTCGATTCCGACTCATAGTAACCTAATAGGACGGAGTAGAACTGCCTCATGGGGTGTCCAAGGCTGTAATCTTCACAGAGGCACGCTGCCACATCTTTTTTCCCACGGATTGGCCAGTGGGTTTGAACCACCAACCTTCTGGTTAGTAGCGGAGCGCTTTAACCACTGTGCCACCAGGGCCCACTGCACAACACAATAGCTTATACAAAGCAGCAGAGCAGCGGCACAAACACAAATAGAAGCTGTCCTACAACACGAATTCAAATGCTCCTGGAGTGAAAGTCAGAGAAGGAAAACTGGGAGGCTCTCTGGCGTTGAAACAGGAAATAAACATTTGTACATCATTTGAAAGGGCACACACCAGAAAATGCAGGTATTAAACTAATTCAACCACTTTTATATCAGAAAGTGCTCAAATCTGTCACAGATTCTGAGCCATCTATCTATAAAGAATCATGCCTTCAACAGCCCTCAGTAAACACGTGTGGGATGAACGACTCTCGGGGATCTAAAGCTATAGAGCAAGACTGACAGACACACCCGCTTGCCTGGGCTGTGTGAGTGGTCGGTAGGAAAATAACGGGGGTGGGCCGCCTACTTTTGTCTCAAAGCTCAGTTGACTGAACCAGATGAATTTTCCAAAGGATAACTTTACCTCATTCCTGGGCTAGACATAACTGATAAAGAAAACAGCATATTATAGAAAAGAAATTGGTGGGTTTTTCCAGAGGACTTTTTATTTATAAGGGTCTGGGCTTTTTTATTTATAAGGACAGTGTAACCAAGGATCATTTTGACAATGTCTCAAAAGTGCATCATTGTTGAATGAATATAAAGGGAAGAGTGAACAAATCAATGAATGGACAAATGGTGACACGAGTCATTTCTATATTCCTCGTGGCAGGGGAATCAGCCATTCCTGGATTTAAGTAGTATACGGAAGGATTTGTCCTCGACTCCTCACGCTACAGCCTTGCACAAAGTGAAACTGCAGGTGACTGAAAAACCTCACCTTCCTACGTTTCTCAAAGCTGTCACATGTCTCCTTCTCAAAGAGAGAGCGCAAGGAAGTGCTTCAACGGGCAAAGAAATACTTTCTAGCTGGCTGTGGTTTTCCAGGAAATAATGACTTCAGAGTCATAAGCTTCGCTGAGAAAGTTAATGCGATTGACCCTGCCAGAGAAGCATTCAGTTCATCTGATCGAGGCGTGCTTCAAGGTTCCTTTAGCTGTCCTCTGGTGAGATCTCATGCGTTCATCCCAAGGCTGGAGAAATAAAACATTGTTTCAGGTGCCAGTTTTTTAGCAACATGCCACCCAGGGCTTTAAATCGCACTAGAGCTTAAAAGATGCCATGCTCTACTTGATGCTTGAAGACACCATGTTGTTTTTACCTCAACTTCTGTTCCAAGTCAAACATTTAGGAAAGTCTGAAGAAAACCCATGGGTGGTGTCTTAGTCATCTAGTGCTGCTGTAACAGAAATACCACAAGTGGATGGCTTTAACAAAGAGAAGTTTATTCTCTCACAGTCCAGTAGGCTAGAAGTTCCAGAGGGCACCAGCTCCAGAGGAAGTCTTTCTCTCTCTGTCAGCTCTGGGGGAAAGCCCTCATCATCAGTCTTCCCATGGTCTGGGAGCATCTCAGCACAGGAACCTTAGGTCCAAAGGTTGTGCTCTGCTCCTAGCACTGCTTTCTTGGTGGTATGAGGTCCACGCGTCTCTCTGCTTGCTTCTCTCTTTTATATCTCAAAAGAGACTGGCTTTAAGACACTAACTAATCTTGTAGACCTCATCAATATAACTGCCACTTTTTTAATCTATCTTATTACATCATAGTGATAGGATTTACAACACACAGGGAAACCACATCAGAAGATAAAATGCTAGACAATCATACAAAGAAATCATGACATGGCCAAGTTGACAGATATTTTTGGGGGACACAATTCAATCCATGACAGATAGGCACCTCACCTAACCATTAATTAACAAATTATAATTTTATCTCAGAAAATAAAAGATCTGTAGGTTTTATAACAAATTCTCCTTCAAGCAATCTTCATAAATGTTTTAATTTCCTCCTACCAACAAACAGCAGAAGTAAGATAAAATGCACAAGCTAAGAAGGCCCTTGTACACTTGTGCTGATGGTTATGGAAAGCAGAGATAAGTCAATGAATCATGGTAACAAGCACAAAACTGACAACCACAGAAAAGACAATTAAGCCTTTCTGGAAGGTGAGAAGAACACTTGATAGAAGGCTACTTGGCTTTTGACTCATCAATTAATGATGTAGAAAGGATCACACGTTGGAATGGCCAGTGGTCATACAGATGTTCCCGTTTCATTCTACCATTAGGGGGCAAATCTAAAATGACCCAAGAAGCAAACTGATCTCAGGAACTTTCTTAATAAAACAAAGGCCAGTTTGCATAAAAAAAAAAAATCAGTCTAAAGTTTCACACTACCTACATCTGAGTCTCCAGCTGCGCTGACAAGTAACTCATTCTACATGCTGTCACATTTATGTTGTGATTTACAGCCAAGTGCTAAACGGGGCACTGTAGATGCATGACACAATGATGAACCAGGCCCAGCACCAGGCCTCAAAGCCCCTGGAGTTAGTCAGGGAGAAGAGACAGCAAACAAAGACATTTTAAATCATATAAAGAGGTCAGATAAACTGGCCATCTGGATGGGAGCAAGTGGTGCTGTGAAGAATGCCAGAAACTTCCTTTGGCTTAAAAAAAAAATTAAAAAAAAAGAAACAATTATTAAATCTATCCAAGACAAAGGTTTGCAGCAGCAACAGCAACAACCAGGAAGATCATCAAGCCAAAAAGCTGAAGGAAGAATGAGTCAACTGAAGAGATATATTTTGGATGCAGGCCAAAAGGAGAAGAAAACGAAATGTGCCCAAAGAAAAATATCAATCTCTGTAATGGAACAAACTACAGAACTTTCAGATAAAGATTGGAGGATGCACGGAATCTATTCCCAAAGAGATTAGGGCAGATACTGCACCCATAAAACTAGAGCAGGCTGGGATCAAGAAAGATTGCAAAAGGATGCCACCCACCAGAGGCTGGTTAGAACACAGGAGCTCTGAGAACGACTCTTGGAGGTGGACACTCAAACAAGTGTCAGACAATGTCGGGCTGGGCGGAGCAGGAAAGCCCTGCTGGGTGACCCAAGCCTGAAAGAATATGCCCAACATGAACATGGGCAACCAGAAGGCCTTGCCTTCTTGTAAGGAGAACAGCATGCATTAAGGACAGAGAGACCAGGAACTTGAGACTCACAGAAGACACTGAGGACCGCTGAGTCTGGATGACATGCGGGATGACGTTAAGTTCAAGAGGAGAAAAAGAACCAAATGTGAGCTGACCAAGGCTCCTAAGATCCAGGCTGGGTTACTTGCACTTTCTTCATCAGAAGACAACCTTGGAAGCCGAAGTCACTACCAGCCGTTTGTGCATTCCTTCCTATAGGCACTCTTATCAACGCCATCCATCAATATTTAATGAGCATTCATTGTAAAGACCACCACCCATCTGTTGGTTTGTCATACCCCGGTGGCTTATGTGTTGCTCTGAATGCAGAAAGCTATGCCACCGGTTTTTCAAAACACCAGCAGCGTCACCCATGATGGACAGGTTTCAGCAGAGCTTCCAGGCTAAGACAGACTAGGAAGAAAGGCTTGGGGTTGTACTCCTGAAAATTAGCCAATGAAAACTGTATGGATCACAACAGAATACTATCCAATAGAGTGCTAGAAGATGAGCCCCTAGGTTGGAAGGCACTCAAAATACACAGTGGCTACAACAATGAACTTGAGCATACCAACAATCCAGAAGATGGCATAAGACCAGGCAACATTTTGTTCTGTTGTACATGGGGTTGCCATGAGTCAGAGTTGACTCACAGCAATGAGCAACAATTGTAAAGAAGTTGGCAATGATGAAAATTGACTGAAATTCTCAAGTGGGTTTGCAAAATAGAAAAGAATTCATTCATAACAAAATGAAAGCCAGGGCTGTCGGGGGTAAGAGCCAATCCCGGATCTGTCATGAGGAGTTCCCAGCTTTGTCACGAACCTGCCTCTCACCATCTAATTTTCCCCCATGCAAAACACAAATAAAATACCCACCTCCTGGGACTCTTGAGCAAACCAAATGAGAAAATGTCTTTAATTACCTGATCCAGTGCCTCGTACAAGTTATAAAGGGTAAGAAGCAAACGTGAATTCTCTCTTCCTGCCCTGGTTTCTGCAGTCCCAGCCCTCAAGTACAGGTTTTCTTCCACCATAAGCAGCACTCACAAAAACTCTGAATTATTTTTAACAAGCACAAGGCTAGCAAGATGACTCAGTAATACCACAGCCAGGCCTAAATGTCCGTTACTAACAAATACTGTAAAGCGTTTGCAAAGAAAAAAAAAAAAACTCTAGGAACTGAGTAAGCAGGTCAATTCTAAGTTAAGGGGGAAAAGTAAATTGAGAAACCTACATAATTAGACGTAGAGACTGCTGTGCTTCAATATCTATAGTAACACTGTAAAAATATTTTCAGAACATTCTAAAACCAATAGTAAGAAGGATACTTCAGGTCCTGATTAAAATGAACTTTGAGAGTTCCTCTCATCCCAGAAGAGCTAGGATGCTTTCTGAATGCACTGGCTCTTGTAGGTCCTTTTCTGAGTTTACCGTAAGGTTTTAGTCCTATAGGATTGCTGTTGTTTAAAAAAATGACCCTTGATACATGCTACAACACGGACAAACCTGGAAAACATCGGGCTGAGTAAAATAAGTCAGTCACAAAAGGACAAACATTGTCTGATCCCACTTGTATGAAATATCTAGAATAAGCAAGTGTATAGAGATCAAGTGTGGGAACCCCGGTGGCTCGATGGTTAAGTGTTCAGCTGCTAACCAAAAGGTCAGCAGTTCAAATCCACCAGCCACTCCCCGGAAACCCTATGGGGCAGTTCTACTCTGTCATATAGGGTCACTATGAGTTGGAATTGAATGAACAGCAATGGGTTTGTTTTTTGTTTTGTTTTGTTTTGTTTTTGGTAAAGAGATCAAAGTGATTACCAGTGGCAGGCAAGAGGGAGGGGGAAAGAAAAGACAGTGATTAGGGGACACTAAGCTTCTGTTAAAGGTGATGGAAAAATTCAGGAATGGTAATGGTTGAACAACATGGTAAAGATATTTAATATCACTAAATCGTACATGGGAAGATTACACAATTTTAAAAAATACTGTAAAAAAAATCACCCATCACTAAGAAAGGCACAAAGAAGCCCTGGTGGCACAGTGGTTAAGTGCTCAGCTGCTAACCGAATGGTTGGCAGTTCGAACCCACAAGCCACTCCGTGGGAGAAAGATGTGGCAGTCTGCTTTCGTAAAGATTACAACCTTGGAAACCCTATGGGGCAATTCTACCCTACGGGGCAATTCTACAGGGTCGCTATGAGTCGAAACGAACTCGAGGGCAACAGGTTTGGTTTGTTTTTTTAAGAAAGGCAGTAAGTGCATTTGAGGAGTTTGTACACTAAACAGCTTCCTGTCCTTCAGGCCTAACACACAAAGAACGATGGGCCTTGTTGAGAAATGAGTGTAAATTGTGGCAAATTTATTGACAGTTAAATTGTGCGTGTGAAATAAAAAAGAACTCCGGGGAAGGGTATGAATTTCAAACACTCAGTAGCAGGAAGGTGGCCCAGGGTTTTACCTATGTGACATTTTTCAGGATTCCTGTGACTGTCCATTCAGCAGTCAATCCGGCCTCTCAGTACCACACAGCACCCAATTACAATGACCAGCTCGAGATGATCAGTACTGCCCTAGAGTCACAAGCACAGACCTTCCTTAGGGTGAAAGCACTTCAGACCTTTAATTTTAATTACTTCACTATGAAATTAGCAACATCTTCTCCATAGATACTTTATTACCTGTTATTTCTGGAGGATGAGTGACTGAAAGGACCCCATTTAGAAAAGTGCTGTAGATGGGGAGGAGACAGGGCAGAAAGGGACAGTGACATACGGACCTTTAGCACACGAAATGCATGTTCAGGAATATAACTTGAACCCATCCTTCAGGGCCCTCAGTTAATGCTCCATCCCTCCCTCCTCTTGCTCCCCCTCCCCCAGGCACCCCCACTCCATTGTCTCCTGCCCCAACCCTTTCTAGTAAGCATTCCTTCAAGCTGGAACCTAAACTGCTTGCTGGCTCTGAGCCTGGCCCACCCCACTACTGCCTGGGGGCTCTCCCTGCAGCTGGCCCACCAACTCTCTTTATTACACATCTCCTCTTCCCTTGTCGTTTTATACAATATTCCTTTGTCAAATCTTACTCTCACCCTACTCAAAACCTTACGGACCTGGTGAAGGATAAGAGGGTCACAACACTGGGGAAATTGGCACAGCTTGGCCGAGGCAAAGTCACAGAAGCTTCACAAACATATCCAAACTCCCTGAGAGACTCCCCTTTAGGGACTCCCAAGTGACACTGGACAAGTGAAAAGGAAAGGTAGATTCATTGCATCCCAACTCCCCCAGGAAAGTAAAATAAAAAGTCAAGGATGAAGGTTTTGTAGACCAGTTGGGGTTTTTTTTAGTCCAAATGTTACTGGAATAAGGTTCTTGCCTCTCACCAGTCAAGAATGAGCAGGTAAGGCGCGTAGTTTTCCACACGAGCAAAGCTTTACTGAAGAGGCTTGCAAGCAAGCAGAGACGAGGAGGGCCTAGAGCAACCCTTACCCTCATCTCACAGAACAAAAGACAGCCCTGAGTTTTTAAAAGTTCTTGGGCAGGAAAAGATTCATGTTTATTCATAGGCACAGGTGGGGATATGTTAACTAAGGTGCGCAGGCAGCAGCTTTCAAAGATGGCTCCTGTCCCGGAGGCCTCTGGGATTCATAAAAATAGCAGGGCTTATTATGGGGTGTCACGCCAGGGCAGTCTCCATGTGCTCAATATATTCAATTCCCTGGCTGGGGCTGTAGCCCCTCGCTCCCCCTGGTGGAAGGTCACACAGTGGTCACAGGTAGATGTTCTGTGCATATCCCTGGGGCTGGTTTTCTCCAGCTGCTTCGGAAAGGCAACTTTAAAGAAGTTTGGGTGCTATTTTTAGATACCTTGACCTATTGTTCTGGGGAATGGCTTTGTGTCTGAGCCCTGGCCCATTTCTTGTTACTTTGTTCACAGATTTGGGGGCCCCTCTGTTCTCTGTCTTACTAAGTCTCTAGGTTCTACACTCAACCCCCCATTACCTCCCTGATAGTACAGTCTATTTCTCTTTCACTTGCTTCTCCTCTAACCACACCAGTCTCTTGGCTATTGTTCAAACAGGCACCGTCTCATCTCAGGGCCTTTGCTCCCTGTCTTACAAAGTCGTGATACAAAAAGGCCAAAATCAAAAATCCATTGCTGTCAAGTTGATTCCACATCATACCAACCCCATGCAAGAGAAGTGTTCCATAGCTTTTTCTTGGCTGTAATTTTCACAGAAGCAGATCTCCAGGCCTTTCTTCTGAGGCACTGCTGGGTGGGTTCAAGCCACCAACCTTGAGGTTAGTGGCTAGGAGCAAACCATTGGTGCCACCTGGGGATCTCACAAAAAAGCCAGTGTCCTAGTAATCTCTTTGCTATAACACAACTTGCCTGCATTAAAAAGATTTGTATGCTATGTAACACGGTTTTCGAAAATGTTCTAGATTAATTAGGCAGAGGGTTTTATTTTTAATTCGTTTATCTTGAACCATACACCCTAACACTTATTCCCTTCTCCCTGCAGGAGCAGCAAGCAATTCAGGGGGAGCCAGAGTCAAGTCCCCAGCCTGGTGGCCTCTGGGACTGGGCCCCAACCTCATCCAGACCTCCCCCCACCATCCCACTCTGCAGAACTGCCCTGAGCCTCAATTCCTCCGTCCCCATCTACCAGCCAGCCCCTCTGTCCATCAGCTCCTCAAGGCCCTTGTCATGAGATGAACGTTGGCGGCCCCATCTCCACCTCTGCTGACAGTCTGCCATCTACTCTGACCTCACACCCTGTAGGATTCCAGTCCTTTCAAACTGCGCGGGGGTCGAGTCTACAGACAGAAAAGTAGATCAGTCACAGCTTAAGAACCAACACCTCTTTGTACCTTAGAGAACCTACTACACACACAGACAAGAGGCTTATTGAACATCTTTTGAAAAACATGTTAAATACGCTTATCATTCTATTAAGATAATAAGTTTAATATTCTTCAGTTTTGTGCAGACTAATTATTTTACCAATAACTAACTTTACAAGTAAACTGACTGATTTGCAGAGGAACTGGTGATTCAGTTTGTCATTGGGAATTAATTTTTGATTTGAATTTTTGCATTTGCATCAAGAAATTATTAATCATATCAGCTTTGATCAGCCATGAAAATATTACGATTTATGCAGGACCTGGGGTTATAACCCATCCAGAGGCACCTTGGAAGAAAGGCCTGGCAACCTGCTTCCCAAAGGTCACAGCCTTGAAAACCCTATGGAGCTCAGTTCTACAATGACACTCATGAGGTCACCATGAGCAGGATTCGACTCAATGTCTACTACTTCGGTTTTGGTTTGGTTATTGTGGTGTTATAGTGGTTCTCATCAATATGGGACTGCACCTGTGCTGAGTCTTGGTCTGAATCAGAAACTCAGTATCTTGGCTCTAGTGCAGATCCACCAACAAGTTGCCCTGGAGAAGGCACCCTTAAGTTCTCTACCTCCCTCCAGATTCATCAAAGCATTTTCTACCTCCAGCCTCAGAGGGATTCTGTGAGCATGACTGCCATCTGAAGGATCTTTGATCTTTGGGATGAAAGGTGCTAATAGTGTTTTGTTGGGAAGCAGTCCCACTCTGCCCTGTGGGGAGGTTCAGAGCTCTTCTTCCAGGGTTATCTGCTGCAGGTAAGAAAACATCATGTTTGAGGTGGAGATAAAGATGGATGTGTAATTACAGGGAAGTGGGCAGCTCTCTGTGAAGCAGAGACCAGAGGCCCTTCCAGTCTCACTTTTCCTCAGCTGTGATGCTGGGGGAGCCCTGGTGGTGCAGTGCCTAAGAGCTCGGCTACTAACCAAAAGGTCAGCAGTTTAAATCCACCAGCCGCTCCTTGGAAACCCTATGGGCCAGTTCTGCTCCATCCTGTAGGGTTGCTATGAGTTAGAATCGACTCCACAGGAACTGGTTTGGTTTGGTTTGGGGTGTTGCTGAGGGTGACCTTGCCTCACTTTCTTCCTCTGAAAATCCACCTTCGGCACATGAAGCCACCTCACAACCCATAATTATGAGAAGCAGGACTTCTGATCAGTGGAAATGAAACTGAAGTGGAAACATTTGTATAAAATAATACTGCAAGTATGTAAAGCGGGGCTTGGCTATAATTTCAGGTCCTTCTATAAAATACTTGTTGTTGTTGTGTGCTGTCAAGATGATTCTGACTCACAGCATCCCATGTGAAAAAACAGAACTGCCCCATAGGGTTTCCTAGGCTGTAATCTTTAAGAGAACAAATCGCCGAGTCTTTTCTCCCTCTCATCGAAACACATGCCTGTTCTTCAGAGCGTGTTTCACAGTTGTGATACTATATTTTCACTTAGGCGGTAGGTTAATCAGTGTGTCTCTTCTCTTTCACTGTGAATTCAGTGACAGCAAGAGACAAATGCATTTTGCTCACTGTCGTAGTTTGGGTGCCCCAGAAATGAAGCCTTTAGATAGGATTGGGGTGCAGACAGTCACCACCGGAAGACGGAAGGAGGGAGGGCAGGGAGAGGGAACCAGGGAAGAAAGGAAGGTCAATATAAGGGTGCATTATCGAGGCAACCGCTGTGGACGACAGGGCTTCACGTCCGCCAGGGCCTCCTAGAAGCATCTGGAATGCCCTAGAACTGTCTCTGGAGGACAGAAGGCAGAAGCACTTGTCCACTGGCCTTGGTCCCCCATTGGTTCAGGGCCATCCCCGGGGTGTTAATGCCTCCCCATTTCCGTCTGCTTGCACACCAAGTGGGTTCCCACAGCATCAGAGAACAGGGCAGGAAGCAGGTACAACGCCATCACAAGGCACATCTGCGACCCTAGTGAACTGTCTGTGCTAGATGAGTGTGAAAACGGGAGCGGCCAAGAGGATATGCCACAGGGAGCAGCAGTGTTGGCTACACACACTCACGTTTACCTGTGCCTAGTACAGTGCCTGGCACGCTGCAGGACCTCAGGAAATGGTAGACTGGTGGTGGTTATCAAGATCATTACTGTCTTTGTTATATGAATACAACTTCTTTCTGAAAGTACTGGTTAAAACCAAAAAGCCAAACCCGTTGCCATCGAGTCGATTCTGACTCATGGCAACTCCATAAAATTTTTTTTATTGCAATGACAAGAGCTTTCTTGGCTATAATCTTTATGGAAGCAGATCACTAGGTCTTTCTTTGGTGGTACTACTGCATGGGTTCAATCAACCAAAACACACGGGTAGCGTATTAAAAAAAGAATAAGTCTGGGGAAACGTAACTCCATTATGATGTTCTATACAGTCTCACCACAAGGGAGCACTCAGGAGCTGCTAGGGTTTTTGCTCTCCGCTCCTACCACAGTAACAAAAAGAGCCCTGGTGACGCAATGGTTAAGCGCTAGGCTGCTAACCAAAAGGTCAGTGGTTTGAACCCACCCGCAGCTCTGCAGAAGAAAGATGTGGCAGTCTGCTTCCGTGAAGATTAGTCTTGGCAGTTCTACTTTGTCCTACAGGTTGACAACAATGGATCTGGTTTTCGCTTTACAGTAGCAAAAAGAGGAAACTTTTAAAGCGGTGCAATGAGAAGAATGACACGTGCTTCCTAACTTAGTAGCTAGACTTAATAACTTGGCCATGTGTTCTCAAATATTATTTTTGCCTCTAGGACCTCAAGATGTTTGCACACTGGAAGGCAAATATTTATGTCCAAAATAACTGGGGACCCTAAGGTAAAAGTAGCTTCAAGATATTAACTGGGTGATACAATAATATACTACAAGCAAGGACATGCATGCAAAATCTTAAGGAAGAGTGAGGCTAAGCAGCATGGCCCAAAACCAAAAAACCAAACCCGATGCCATTGAGTCAATTCTGACTCATAGTAACCCTACAGGACAGAGTAGAACTGCCCCATAGAGTTTTCAAGGAGTGCCTGGTAGATTCGAACTGCCGACCTTTTGGTTAGCAGCCCTAGTAGGAGGCTGGAAAGTTTGGGACCTGTGGCAGTGAAATTCCCAGCAGTGGGATGGCCAGGGACCTGAAGAATGTAACTCTCAGTATTAAGATGTAAATCCGGCCCCACCTCTTATTCCTAACCATGGTAAAGTGTAATACATAACACCAATACTTGTAGGTGTGGTTAGGTGAAAAATAAAAACGAAAAAGCAAGGAAAAGAAAAGGCGATCCTCATCTAAGTAGGTTAGCCCAGAGATCATGGCGGGGGGGGTGACCTTGGGAGGTGAAGATGGAGTGAGCTCAAGGTCAAAGGGGACAAGAACTCAGAGCCAGAGTCAAACAGGAGAACACACGTCTCCTAGTGAAAATTTCCAGATTTCTTGGTGATACTGGACTTCTCCAAGGAAATGTGACAGAATGATCTAAATATCAAAGGACAAGGAGATTCCAGTGGACATGTGGCTTTCAACTCTAATGGTAACTGAAGATGAGTACAACCAACATATTATAAAAGTTCGGTGGAAGAAGAGGTTGCCTTGCGGGGGCGGGGGAGGAGGGGCAAGAAGTGAAGGAGGAGTTACAAAATGTTCTCTCCCCGACAAGGTAGAAAACTAACATCCTCTGTGCCAAGCCCAGGGTGGGTTCCCCACAGTCCCATGCGGTCTTTAGGGCCCTGCTCCCTTTGGGGTCCTGCGATGTTGTGGCTGTACCATAAGACCTTCCACAGGCCTTTTCTGATAACCCTGCAAACCTGCAGGTCAGGGATGATCTTAAAGAGAAATACTTGTAAAGAACTAATCAAAAAATCCTTACTTCAACGAAACTGCTTGATATCACTGAATGTATTTTTTTAGCTTATTGTTAAAACCTGGGATGGCTTCCCATTTCTGAAATCGACATCTATTATGAAGGATAAAAACTGAAGAAAACCCAGGGCCAAACTGGAAAGACATAACAGGATTATGACGCAGAAGTACCATACAATATGGGAGCCCATCCACCTTCTTCTGGCCGGCCCCGCTGGAAGCTCGTTTGCACACCAGTCTCCTCACCCAAGAAGAGATGTCTTCAGGCAGTTGTTAAAGCACTGGACTCTGTGCAAATATAACCCCACACCATTCTCTCTGCCCCCTCCTGGTCTTCACAGTCTCCTGTGATGCTGGTGTAAATAAACAAGAACCCTACAGGGATACAGAAAATTAGGAGCAGAGAGGTATCCTCGTTGTGAGGTGAAAGGGGCAGCAGGAACGGAGGTCAGAGAAAGGGGAGAGTGAGAAAGAGGACAAGAATAACTCTATGATGAGAGAAAAGACTCAGGGCTACTTTGGATGGCACATCAACAGCTTCCGAGTGCCACTGGGGTTTCAAAAATTAAAGACTACCCATCCTAGAGACCAAAATCTGGACTTTCAGATATACATCAAATACCTTATCTCCAAATTACTAATACTGGGTCAGTCTACAGCTAGGAGTTGTTAACACTAATTAGCAGTGTGCCTGGCTGCCAAATAGGCTTGAATATCTGTTCCTATCAGGTGTCAAAGCAGAGTCGCCCACTGTACCAAAATGAGCTGTTTCTCCTCTGCATAGTCATGATTTTTATTCAAACCTCAAGTCACACTTTAAATATAGACAAGAAATTAGGCTTTTATATTAAGGAAAAAATGTAATTTTTTAAATTAAAAAAAAAGTCACATAAAGACCCAAAAAAAAGAAATGTACAATTATTTCCACAAGCTCATTATTTAGTAGAATTTGCATTCCTAAACTACACTGAAACCTGTGAGAGTCAGAACTCAGTGAGTCTGTCTTCTTTTTCCAGGTCTCTCAAGTTTTCTGTCTTTGACAGGGCTCAGTCTTACCACTTTTCTATCTCTGCTTTTAGTGGAAAATATTTGAGTTTTCCTTTTCTGACAGGTTTCTGCCTTACATAGGTTCCGGCTTTTGCAGGTTTTACTATATAAGCAAAACTAGAAAGAAATGGCATAATAGTGTATTACCACTATCCTGTCTTGCAGAGTAGAGGTGAGGGAAGGGCAGGGGAGGAAAACAGAAGAGGAAGGAAAAAGGCGGGAGGGGACGAGGGGATGAGGGAAGGCCAAAAGAAGCGGGGAGAGAAAGGGAAGGAAGATGGGATGGGATGAGATGGTGTTATGGAATGAATTTTGCCTCCCCCCAAAAATGTGTGTCAATTTGGCTAGTCCATGTTTCCCAGTATTGTGTGATTGTCCACCATTTTGTCATCTGATGTGATTTCCTACATGTCGTAAATCCTAACTCTGTGGTGTTAATGCCCTGTTATTGTGACTTACAGGGCTCTGAGAATTGACCAAATACCAATTGGGATATTTCAACAAACAGATGCAGCAATGGAGGTGCTCACTCATCTATACCAGGAAATTTGGAGGACAGCTACCTGGCCAATCAGCTGGAAGAGGTCCATATTTATGCCTATTTCAAAGAAAGATGATTCAACTGAATGCAGAAATTATTGAACAATATCTTTAATATCATATGCAAGCAAAATTTTGCTGCAGATCATTCAAAAGCAGCTGCAGCAGTACATCAACAGGAGACTGCCAGAAATTCAAGCCGGATTCAGAAGAGGACATGGAATCAGGGTTATCATTGCTGATGCCAGATACACATTGGCTGAAAGCAGAAAACACCAGAAAGATGTTTACCCGTGTTTTATAGACTATGCAAAGGCATTCACTTGTGTAGATCATAACAAATTATGGATAACATTATGAACAATGAGAATTCCAAAACAATTAATTGTGCTCATGAGGAATCTGTACATAGATCAAGAGGCAGTCGTTCAAACAGAACATGGAGATACTGCATGGTTTAAAGTCAGGAAAGGTGTGCATCAGGGTTGTATTCTTTCTGGAAGGTATTATGCTGAGTGAAATAAATCAATCGCGAAAGGACAAATATTATATGAGACCACTATTACAAAAACCCATGAAAAGGTTTACACACAAAAAGAAACAATCTTTGAAGGTTACGAGGGAGGGAAGGGGTAGGGAGGAAAAAACTCTAGACAATACATAAGTGGTAACTCTGATAAAGGGTAAGACAGTACACAGTACTGGGGAAGCCAGCACAACTTGACCAAGGCAAGGTCGTGCAAGCTCCGAAAAACCAAAATTGAACACATCAAGTCAATTCTGACTCATAGTCCATAGACACATCCAAACTCCCTGAGGGACTGAATTACTGGGCAGAGGGCTGTGGGGACCATAGTCACGAGGAACATCTAGCTCAATTAGCATAACATAGTTTATAAAGAAAATGTTCTACATCCTACTTTGGTGAGTAGCATCTGGGGTCTTAAAAGCTTGCGAGTGGCCATATAAGACACTCTACTGGTCTCGCCCTGTCTGAGCAAAGGAGAATGAAAAAAACCAAAGACACAAAGGAAAGTTAGTCCAAAGGACTAATGGACCACAACTACCACAGCCTCTACAGACTGAGTCCAGCACAATCTGATGGTACCCAACTACCACCACCAATTGCTCTGACAGGGAACAAAATAGAGGATCCCGGACAGAGCTGGAGAAAAACACTGAACAAAATTCTAACTCACACAAAAATTTTAAAAAGACCAGACTTACTGGTCTGACAGAGACTGGAGAAACCCCAAGAGTATGGACCCTGACATCTTTTCAACTCAGTACTCAAGTCACTCCTGAGGTTCACCATTTAGCCAAAGATCAGACAAGCCCATAAAACAAAACGAGACTAAATGGGCACACCAGCCCAGGGGCAAGGACGAGAAGGCAGGAGGGGGCAGGAAAGCTGGTAATGGGGAACCAAGGCCGAGCAGGGGAGAGTGTTAACATGTTGTGGGGTTGTCAACCAATGTCACAAAACAACATGTGTATTAATCGTTTAATGAGAAACTAATTTGCTCTGTAAACCTTCATCTAAAGTACTACAAAAAAAAAAAAAGACAATCCTTAATGAGATGGATTGACACAGTGGCTGTAAAAATGGGCTTAGGCATAGCAACGATTGTGAAGATGGCATAGGATTGGGCAGTGTTTTGTTCTGTTGTACATAGGGTCACCGTGTTTTGGAACTAATTTGATGGCACCTAACAACGACAACAACATGATGTTAATGAGGAGAGATTATTGGCAGTTATGTTAATGAGTCAGGACTCAATCTACAAGATTAGGTTGTGTCTTAAAGCAATCTCTTTTGAGCTATAAAAGGAAGAAGCGAGCAGAGAGATATGGAGACCTCATACGACCAGAAAAGCAATGCCGGGAGCAGAGTGCATCCTTCGGACCCGAGGTTCCTGTGCTGAGAAGCTCCTAGACCAGGGGGAGATTAATGACAAGGACCTTCGCCCAGAACCAACAGAGAGAGAAAGCCTTTCCCTGGAGAGGGCACCCTGAATTTGGACTTCTAGCCTCCTAGACTATAAGAGAATAAATTTCTCTTTCTTAAAGCCATCCACTTGTGGTATTTCTGTTACAACAGCACTAGATAACTAAGACAGATGGGATGGGATGGGGTGGGGTGGGGTGGGGTGGGATGGGGTGGGGTAGAATGCAGTAGGGTGGAGTGAGATGGGGTAGGGTGGGGTGGGGTAGTGCAAGGTGAGGGGAGGTGAGGAGAAATGAGTTGAGGAGATGTTTACCTTCACAACAGTAGTAACTAGACCCGGGAATAAATATGTAACCTACAGGACGCATGACATGTTTATTTTCAGTACCCTCACACACAAGTTATTAATCACTCTAGCCATGGAGTACAATTATATAGCCTAGTTTTAATCTTCAAACACTGTCAACCCTCCACCTGGACTTACTCAAAAGCGCTTTGCCCCCGAAGTCTCAACCATGGTAATAAAATTCAGGAGTGAGATACTTCCCCTCTGGGTCTGCCAGCTCTTATACTGCATTTGGTTTGGGGCCAAACCAAAAGTTCTGAGGAAGTCAGCTATTCAAATTCCAGCTCAAAATATATTCACAATAGACAATTAAAGCATAGGCATGATGCCTTATGTAAATTTATCAGGGTTTTATTGTTCAGCAATTTTTATGAAACGATATGTCTTTCCATGAGTTATGCTATTTTCACGTCCTAGCACTGTAAAAACTTAACTCCAGGTTTCAGGTATAGTTCTTCAAAGTTAGGTCCTATAGCCTACATTATTTTATTCTAATACTCACCGACAACATCCAAATCCTACAATGGCAAAGAAAGTTGTCTTAGTCATCTAGTGCTGCTATAATAGAAATACCACAGGTGGATGGCTTTAACAAACAGAAATTTATTCTCACAGTCTGCTAGGATAAAAGCCCAAATTCAGGGCGTCAGCTCCAGGGGAAGGCTTTCTCTTCCTGTTGGTTCTGGAGGAAGGTCCTTGTCATCAATCTTCCCTTGGTCTGGGAGCATCTCAGAGCACGAACGTCAGGTCCAAAGGTCACACTCTGTTTCTGGCTCTGCTTCCTGGTGGTATGACATCCCCATGTCTCTCTGCTTGCTTCTCTCTTTTATAGCTCAAAAGAGATTGGCTTAAGACACTATCTCATCTTGTAGAGCTCATCAATATAACTGCCGCTGATCCATCTCATTAACATCATAGTAATAGGATTTATAACACACAGGGAAAAAACATCAGATGACAAAATGTTAGACAATCATACAATACTGGGAATCATGGCCCAGCCAAGTGGACAGATATGTTAGGGGGACACAATTCAATCCATGACAGAAGTCTTTTGGGTAATTAACCAATCAGCTTCAAGTAAAAGAAGCTTGAAAGGAATTTATGGATAAATTTACAGATTGTCAATAAAACCCTACACCCAAGATGCATAGTTATAAGAGGAAATAGTCAACTTTCTAAGCTATAACATATCTATCCTTTATGAGTTAGGCATATACTACTGGTCTATCGCTTGTTCTTCTAAGCTTCTCCATAGTCTTCTCATTGATTTCTTGCCTATGAAATTTTATTCCATACAAATATCTGGCCATATTTATCCATTCATTCATTCCATGTAATTTCTTTTTTCTATTTATTATTTATATCCAAGGTAGTTATTGAGCTTCCCTACCTTACACCCACACATATATTGTTTAATTTTTTTATTCAATTATACATTACATGTAATAAAGTACACAAATCTTAACTATACAGTTCTACAATTTTTTACATACGTATACATTATGTAACTATTGCCCATATGAAGATATATTGTAGGAGATGTTCTACATTTTCGGCTCTCTTGTCTTCTACCCCAGTTAACACCAACCCAAAAGTCATTTCTAATCTAAACATCTATTCCCATAGATTAGTTTTGCCTATTCATGAAGCTCATATAAATAGAGCCATACAGTATGATCTCTGTCACTCAATATTATGACTGTAGGATCCATTCATGTTGTTGCATGTGGTGGTAGGTTTGTTGTTGCTTTTTTTTTCTCATAGCACAACTTATTTATCAGTTTTATTGCTGGTAAACATTTTGGTCATTTCCAGTTTGAGGCTCTTAAGAATCAGGCTGCTATGAACATTCCGGTACATGCCTTTTAGTGGACATAATTTCTCGTGTTTTTAATGTATGTACTTCCAAACGTTTTCTCATTGAAAACTGGAAAATCAGAATTCTTTATTTTGATATTTCCCAAAGCAATGCAGATACAGATTTGAGCAGAAACTCTCTTTTGTCCATTCTCTGGCATTAAACAGGATAAGGAGTGAGACTCTAGTGTTGTACTGAGGATCCAAGAGGATGGCTGTCCTGTCATTTAAGAATCAACACATAACTGTACATGTACACACACACACACACGCACACAGCCACAACTACACACTCTCCACCCTTGAATCACATCAAAGCTGTGGTATAAGTACACAGGACAGAGGGCTACCACAATCCAATCTACTGTTAAAATGTTGCTTTTTAAAAGATCATGGAAAAAACGTATTTAAAGTATCATTTACAATTTGATATGGAGATCTTGTTACTGCATTTCTGAGTGTTGAATCAGCACCCCTTTTATTAAATCACATTGCCCAGCCACTGAATCTAAAGCAGTTATTTTCTTTAAAGAAATGTATACAAGTCACAGCCCAGGAGAAAATATCTGCAAATCACATATCCAAATGACAATATCCAGAATATATAAAGAATTCACAAAACTCAACAATAAGAAAACAATCCAATTTTTTTTTTAATTGGCAAAAGAGGGGGGCAAGATGGCAGAATAGACAGATGCTTCCGGCAAACCCTCTTACAACAAAGACTCAAAAAAACAAGTGAAACGAGTATATTTATGACAAGCTAGGAGCCCTGAACATCAAAGGCAAAGTTAGAAACCGAACTGAGTGGCAGGGGGAGGAAGAGATAGTTCAGAAGTGGAGAGGGGTTACCGGACCTGAATCTCCAGGAGCCCTCAGACACCATTCCAGGGAGTGGCTACAGCGGGCTGGTACTAGCATTCAGCTGCAGTTTCCTCAGGGAGAAGCAGCCAGCCACACAGCCTACTCATACTTCCGAAACCAGAGAACAGCACTCTTGGCAAAAACTAAGTACTTGCATATATTTTACGGCGCCCCCCACCCACAAGCTGGCTTCAGCAGCTATTGATTTTCCTGGGCCTGAGATAGGCCCTACTGAGTGCGCTGAGCCATCTTCCCGGCCCTGGAGAAGGAATAAATTCACAATTGGGGGAAAAGATAATTTGCCACCTCCACTAAGCAGGGGAGCTCAGGACAGAAGCAGCTCCTACACAGACATAAATGGTCTGTGGACTTTGAGTACCTCTCCCCCCGCCGGCATGGGCCTGTGTGGGCCTATTTCAGGACAATAGGCCCTTATTGGCAGACTACAACTGTTTCAGTTGTGCGGTGGAGAGGTGGGTATTTGATGTTTGACGCTGCTTTGCCTATTAAACAGGGTCATCACCTACCCACATCAGGGGCCTAAGGACTGGTGGCTCCACTCAGGTCATCCAGCCACCCGAGACATGGGATCCAAGGATAACTGGTACCTCCCAGTCCTTACAACCAAAAACACTGGGTGCCCATGGTCCGCCTGCAGAACCGCCCCCCCCCATCTGTATGCTATAGGGAAGAGGGGCACACTTTCCTCAGAGTCACTTGGGGAACAATTCCCAGCCCCCTGCCTTGTTCAGACTGTGACCCCTGCTGCAACCAGACACCAGTACCTGCACCAATCACCCCTGCCCCTCTAAGACTGTAGGACAGAGCCTGTACCACACACTTGATGATCAGATACCGCAACACCTGAGCTAAATTCATACAAGAAAAGTGAATGGTCTCCTAGACTGATATACCTGATAACAGCTCTACTCATCTGGGGATAGGACATCAGAGCTCCAAAGGTGAAAATAATCAAGTTAGCTCACTCAAGCAACCCCTTCGGGCATACCAAAACAAAACAAAGCAAGAAGCTACAATATAGTACCCAAACAATATAGTAAGCAAAAATAAAATAAACTAATAACTTATAGATGGCTCAGAGACAACAGTCAATATCAAGTCACATAAAGAAACAGACCATGATCACCTCAACAAGCTCTCAAAACAAAGAATCAACGGATCTTCTAGATGAGTGTCTTCCTGGAATTACCAGAGGCAGAATACTAAAGATTAATATACAGAACCCTTCAAGACATCACAAAGGATATGAGGCAATACGTGGAACAAGCCAAGGAACACACAGATAAAGCAGTTGAAGAAATTAAAAAGGTTATTCAGGAACACAATGAAAAATTTAATAAGCTGGAAAAATCCATAGACAGGCAGCAATCAGAAATTCAGAAGATTAACAATAAAATTACAGAAGTAGACAACTCAACAGAAAGCCAGAGGAGCAGAATTGAGCAAGTGGAAGGCAGAATTTGTGATCTTGAAGATAAAGCACTTGGCACCAATATATTTGAAGAAAAATCAGACAAAAGAATTTTTAAAAATGAAGAAACCTTAAGAATCACGTGGGACTCTATCAAGAGAAATAACCTACGAGTGATTGGAGTACCAGAACAGGGAGGGATAACAGAAATACAGAGAGAATTGTTGAAGATTTGTTGGCAGAAAACTTTCCTTATATCGTGAAAGATGAGAAGATATCTATCCAAGATGCTCATCGAACTCCACATAAGGTAGATCTTAAAAGAAAGCCACCAAGACATATTATAATCAAACTTGCCAAAACTAAGGATAAAGAGAGAATTTTAAGAGCAGCTAAGGATAAACGAAAAGTCACCTACAAAGGAGAGTCAATAAGAATAAACTCAGACTACTTGGCAGAAACGATGCAGGCAAGAAGACAATGTGTGACTTATATAAAAATTGACAAAAGATATGAACAGATGCTTCATAAAAAAAGATAGACAGATGGCAAATAAGCACATGAAAAGATGCTCAATGCCATTAGTCATTAGGGAAACGCAAATTAAAACCAGAAGGTGACACCACTACACACCTATGAGAATGACTAAAATTCAAAACTGACAACACCTAATGCTGGTGTGGATGTGGAGAAACAGGAGGGAAATGTAAACTGGTACAGCCACTCTGGAAAATACCTGAGCAGTTTCTTACAAAGTTAAGCATACACTTGCCATTCAAACCGGCAGTTCCATGCCTACGTACTTACCCAACTGAATTTAATTATGTTTACACAAAAGCCTTTATGCGAATGTTTTATTCATAACCTCCAAAAACTGGAAACAGCCAAAATGTTCTTCAACAACTGAATGGTTAACAAACAGTAGTACATACGTACAACAGAATACAACTCAGCAAAAAAAAAAAAAGGAATAAACTGTTCACCCAGTAACTTGGATGAATCTTAAATGCATTTCACTAAATTAAAGAAGCTGAATATTTTAAGATTCTAGGTACCTTATTTTTCTGCAAATAATATGCATGTTACACATTATTTTTTACAACTCTGTCTTTCCCTCCCCCTGCAAGTTACTTTTATAAGCATATTAATGCTTTTTTTTTTTTTTTACAGCAACATGCAATGACATTCTGGAAAAGCCAAATTCTAGGGACAGAATCAGTAGTTGCCAGGGGTTGAGGGACCACACAGGGGTTTTTAGGGTGACAGAACTGTTTAGTACATCACTATGATAGTAGATACATGACTCTATGCATTTGCAAACCTCACAGAACTGTACACCACAAAAAAAGTGAACTTAACTGTATGCAATTTTTTGTTTTTTTAATTAACCAGGTGTCAGGAGATCTCAGGATGGAATGCAGACTTTAACAAAGGAATCTAACTATGCTACAAATGTATGACATGACTTCACTTTTGGCCGTGGAGGGACTGGCCTAAATAACTTTGGAAACCAGTGTTCTGGCTGGATATTGTAAGGCTAAAGACAAAAAGAACTGTGCAGAAACACTGTACTTTATTGGAAAATTAGTTGCTCTTAGGGTTAAGAGGTAGCAATTTGGAAACTACATATATACTAGGATTGAACAAATTCATAAATAGGTTGTAGATAATGGAAGCCAAACTTTCATTGTCAGAAAAAGGAGTTACAAGTAAGAAAAGGGGGAAGGCTAGAATGAATCTTGTGATGCTAGATTACAGTTGGAGACATCAGTATGAACTCATGTTTGGATGGATGGATGGACGGACGGACGGACGGATGGGATGGGATGCATGGATAAAGAGAGAGAGGGAAATGTATTTTAAATGGGATGTGTGTGTGTATGTATCTATATATATACACATATATATTTCCTAACTTTGTTCATTGAGAGGGCCTAGAAGAAGCAGCCACTCTCCAGTAGCAATGAGCACACCCAGCACCAGATTTTGGTTTCTAAATATCATTCTCCAATAAAAAGAACCAGAGCTCCTTGGCTGATCCTAGAGCTGGAGTACAGAAAAACTGAAGATGAGCCTGGTATATTCCGTAGTGCCAGAACGTCAAACAGATACAGGGGTCAAACTGAAAGAGCTCTCAGTGGCCAAAGTTGGGAAAATCTGAGCAGCATAATAATGATAGTATCAGATTATAACCAACAGAATAAAATAGTTACATATCCCCATTGATATAAATAATTAGATAAATAAATGAATTAATGAATAAATAAATACAGAGAGGTGAAGAACGACTAAAAACAACAATAATAAAGAGAAGGGCATATCATTTCTATGATATTCGTCCCCCAAATCCAAAACCTCAATCTAATATGGAAAACACCAGAAAAACACAAATAGAGGAATATTTTACAAAATTTTTTATTATTACTCATCAAATATATCAAGGTCATGCAGCATAGGAAAAAAGCAATAAACAATCTCAGGTTGGAGGATACTAAGGGAACACGAAAATTAAATGCAATATAGAACCATGGACTGATCTAAAAACAGAAAGGGTATATTTGTGGAAAAACTGGGGAAGGCTAAATAAAGTCTGTAGTTTAGTTAATAGTATTGTACCTGTTGCCGTCGAGTTGACTGCACTCATAGCGACCCTAAAAGGACACAGTAGAGCTGCCCCACAGTATTTCCAAGGAGCAGCTGATGAATTCACACTGCTGACCTTTTAATTAGCAGCCATAGCTTTTAACCGCTATGCCAACAGGGCTCCACAGCAGTATTGTACCAGTGTTAATTTTCTAGTGTTGATGCCTGAAACATCTCTCTCTCCATGTTGCATAGCTAACTCCTACTAATCCTTCAAAGCACCGGTCAGATGCCTCCTCCTCCAGAAGCCTTTCACGATTGCTTTCCCTTCAGTTTGTGTTAGATACCATTCCTCTGTGTGTCTATCATTACACTTACCACTTAGTGCTGTTTTTGTTTTTATCCCGTTTAGTAACTCTTATGTCCTTTAGGGTCGCTATGAGTCAGAACTCACAGGACGGCAACAGGTTTAGTTTTGGGGTCTTTTTTAGTTGCCTACAGAGACCTGGAAAATAAAATGCATCCCATTGGAAACCCTGGTGGTGTAGTGGTTAAGTGAAACAGCTAATAACCAAAAGGTCAGCAGTTCAATTCCACCAGGTGCTCCTTGGAAACTCTATGGGGCAGTTCTACTCTGTCCTATAGGGTCACTATGAGTCGTCATCAACTTGATGGCAATGGGTTTGGGGTTTTTTTTTGTTACTTCAATATAATTATCAGTGTGTTTTTCCCATTCTAATTCTAGATCCCTGGGGACAACATATAGTGGGTGATTATGATCATGAGCTTTGGAGACCCAAAAGGTCTGAATTCAAATCTCAGCTTCACGAT
The DNA here is from genome assembly GCF_030014295.1 of Loxodonta africana. Taxonomy (NCBI): domain Eukaryota; kingdom Metazoa; phylum Chordata; class Mammalia; order Proboscidea; family Elephantidae; genus Loxodonta; species Loxodonta africana. The sequence continues at coordinate 224,894,744 of NC_087342.1, read as the reverse complement.
TTATTGTGTGACCTTGGGCAAGTTACTTAAGTCTTTCAGGGCCTCAGTTTTGATCACTGGTAAAATAGACATAAGACAAAGAATTGTTTGAGCAGTTAATGAAATAACTGAGATAAAGTGATTAGCTCAGTGTTTGTAAATAGTATGCATTCAATAAGAGTAGCAACTATTACCATCATCATGTTTACTAATATCACAGGCTAAGTCTTTTATTCCAGTGCTTTGTACAGTACCTGGAAGGTGACAGAAACTCAATAAATGTTTGCTAAGTAAATAAAAAAGTTAATAAATAAATCTCTACGGGCAAACATTTATCCAATATCTACTTCACATATTAGCAGTTTTTATCCCCAAGGGCTTTACAGTATAGAGTCAGTTCCCTTCCTGCACATTAAAAACACCTGAGGAGTTTTAACAATATACTAATGGAGGAACAGAAAATATACATATAAAATATGTACTAAAAAGAAAAATACAGAGGCAATGACATCTCAGTAGCAATGAGCACACCTAGTGCTCAGATCTTGGTTTCTAATACCATTCTAATACCAGCAAGCTAGGATTCCTTGGAGAAATGGCTGATTCTGGGACTATGGCAGGAAAAACCTACAGTGATGGGAGTATTTCAAAGGCATACAGCAATGAACTGAAAAAGCTCCCAATGGCCAAAGCTGGAACCATTTGAGCAACAAAATAAAGTAGTATTGGATTATAATCCAAAGTGTAAAATAAATATCTGTGAATTCAGACTGATATAAATAAATGATTAAATAAATAAATGGGGGGGTAGATAAATCTGTACAGAATTCAACATAATTTGCATAGAAACCTTACCTTCAGAGAGGCAGAGTATAACACCCCACTACTTAACTGTGGACTGCAGACAGTGACTTTTTTCCAAAGAGTATAGTATGGAAAGGGTAAAAAAGAGTAATTTTACAGTGGAAAAACCTGACAAATACTACTTCAAGCCAAGTGATCTAGGTTACCATCAACAGCAATAAGTCATATAGATGATATATACCCTTGATATCATATAATAAGAATGGCACTTTACCTCTGGGGTCTTCCTCCTAAAAACACATTACCTCAGTCTAATTATGAGGAAAACATCAGAAAATTGAAGGACATTCTACAAAATATTTGACTAATATTTCTCAAAACTCTTAAAGTCATCAGAAACAAGGCAAATGTGAAAAACAATCACAATCAAGAGGATTCTAAGGAGGCTTGATAAGTTAAAGGTAACGTGGTATCCTGAACAGAGAAAGACATCAGGAGAAAAACAAAAAATCTGAATAAAGTATGAACTTTAGTTAATAATGATGAAGCAATATCAGTTTGAGGAGTAGGGTATACTTGACCCAAGCCGTGGTATTTTCAATTGCCTCATATGCATGTGAAAGCTGGACAATGAATAAGGAAGACCAAAGAAGAATTGATGCCTTTGAATTATAGTGTTGGCAAAGAATATTGGATACACCACGGACTGCCAGAAGAACGAACAACTCTATCTTGAAGAAGTACAGCCAGAATACTCCTTGGAAACAAGGATGGCAAGACTTCGTCTCACATATTTTGGATAAGTTATCAGAAGGGACTAGTCCCTGGAGAAGGACATCATGCTTGGTAAAGTACATGGTCAAGGAAAAAGAGGAAGACCCTCAAAAAGATGGATTGACACAGTGGGTGCAACAATGGGCTCAAATACAGAAACGATTGTGAGGATAGTGCAAGCCTGGGTAGTGTTTCATTCTGTTGTACATAGGGTCACTATGACTTGGAATTGACTCGATGACACCTAACGACAACAAATTGGTTCATCAACTATGATAAATGTACCATAATAATGTTAGATGTTCATAATAGGAGAATCTGGATGTGGGATTCATGGGAACCTTCTATACTATCTTCATGATAATTCTGTAAATCTACAACTGCTCTAAAATAGTTTAGTTTAAAACAGGAAAATAAAGTTGGCCAAGATATACATGGATGGCATCAGTGCACTTTCATATGTCAGAAAGCAAAGAAATTGCTGAAGAATCTTGAAATATTTCAGAAAAGAGTACAACTCAGTATGGGAAATAGGCAAATGTGAGTAAAAACTATGAATTCCCAGGACCCAAAAGAGGAACAACAGGAGACCAACTAGAACCAATTAGACTGGAGGACAGAAAATATAGGAAAATAGTAAAAAGATAGTTGTCATAATCTATTTGTGAAGCAAAATGACTGTGAACTAATATAGTTAATTTTGAATAGATTTTTCTGACCTTAAATCTTTTACCAAACACCTCTCCTCTCTCTCTCTCTCTCTCTCTCTCTAACATGTTCATTCAGTAATATCCACAACTATTCTATCTCCTTATACAAAAGATCTTTTCAAATTACACATTAATTAATCATTAAGGGAGAGTGGGCAAGAAAATCTCACTTATGAAATCAAAATCTGTTTCAGATTTCAGAAGATGAATCCCCAAACTTGAGTCAGAAGTCAAGATTTTACTGAGTTTGTTTTAATCACTGAAGATAAAACTTGATATGAAAATATATTTATTCAATCTCATGTAACCTTGCTTCGTAAAGCTCACCCCTCAGGAGACACCATGGGTAATCAGCACGTCTTTGTTAGTTTTCTTTGGAAAACATCTGCACAGAAACACGATAATATTTCTGACGTGTGAGAGGAACTTGGAATCTTTAAACTGCTGTTAACGTGAGACACTTTGATTTTAGCATGTACCACAAAAGGAATAAGCCAAAGCTTAGAAAATATACACAGCCCAGAAAGACACACTTCTTTCTTGTTTTCATGAAATATGTTCTGGAATGGTCAGCGGTCCAGACAAATTCATTCTAACATGAAACACACCCAAGTAATGATTCCCCAAGTAAAGGAACCGGCTCCACCTGGTAATCCCAGCCAAACACCATGTTCCAGGGCTGCCTGCAACCATAAAATGTTCTCAGTCCATCACACATTTGTTTAAATATCAAAATAACATTTCAAAATTATTTTCTTAGTATATACATAGACCATAGAGATTAAACCAATGTCCTCAATTAAATTATAGACTTTAAGATGCATATCCCTGCGTTCTCTTCCACAAATGCCATGAATGCCGAAACAAATACCCTGCGGAGTTGTGAAGCTTTCTGCAATGACACTTTACACCAATGTACACAATTTACACTTTCTTGGCTAATACCATAGAAGATCCTTAATATCACAATCACAATATTGTATTTAAAAAATAATTCTTACAGAATAGAAATCCCTTTTACACCTTAAATACTTATGCCCACGTTACTACCAAATAAATTTCCCAATTTCCTTTTATTCTTTCTCCCATACTTAATTTTCTTCTTTCCCTTCATCTAACTTCCATTTCTGAGATTGCCAAAGGTGTCTCTGAGCATTATTTAGCACCAAGTGACAGCAACAAGTTTACAAAGTTGCAAAATCCAGAAGAGTATATTTTAATTTGTAGAGTATTAGAGTGCAGAGGGGCCCAGGAGGCCTTCTAGACCAGAATTCCAACATCCCTATATCACACCCATGGCAAACATCAATAATCAATCATGATCCTTCCCAACTAGACTGCACTGACTCAAATCCCCTTAATTGTCTACCACGCACACCCACTAATCAGTCAGAGCTGATATTTGTGCTGAAGACTAATTGCTACACCTGCCCTAATCCAACTCCCCCATTTTATGAACAAGGAAACTGAAATACAGAAAAATGAAACATGCCCAGGGTCACCCAGTGAGAAAGCCAAAGGTTAAATTCACATTCTTATAGGCCATTAGTATTTCCAGAAGGTTACATATTTTCCTTGTGTAATTTATAACTGCTTTATAGTATTCTAATTCCCAAGGTATATGAATCTGTCATGAAAATCCACATCCAGACATAAGATAAATTAAGGTGATTATTCACTTCACAACTAGATCTTTACAGGACTTTAAAATAAGTTTTCACTGGGTAATATATTTTAATTAATACTTGATTTTAAAATTGATTTACGAGTACTATCTCAGGAACCACATAAATAGCAACCTTACTTGGTATGGTTGTTACATTCACTATCTCACAGGAGGGAAAGCGGTGTTTTTAAAATTTTAACGCACTTACTTGATTTAAAGTCTAAAGTTAATCAGTACCCTTACCTCCTACCAAACAATACAAAAACCTTAAAACATCCCCCCCAACAAAATACCCAGTTATCGTCTTTCCCATCTTCCATGTTATTGTTATACAGTATTTTAGATCTACCTGTTTCAAACACCCCAAAATTGTCAACATTTTCTGTTTCTGTAATCTGACGCTTGTTATCACAGGTACCAGAGATTTGTATTTGACGTATCTTTTCTAGGGAACACAATTCAACCCACAAGAGCTACAACATGGGTAATTATCCCCGATCTATCTTTAAATTCACTAATTCTCTCTTTGCTTTGTCTAATCTGCTATTAACTGTCTACTGAGTTTTTCATTTCAACAACTGCTTTTTATTTCTACAACTTTTATCTGATTCCTGTTCAAATCTCTCTAGTCTTAATAGTATACTGCTATTTCTACTCTGTCCTATAGGGTCGCTACGAGTCGGAATCGACTCGACAGCAGTGGTTTTTGGGTATTTTTATCCTTAATCTTAATTAGTTCTAACACACTTATTTCATCATTTCTTTCAGTCTCTTTTATTAGCTTAAGTTCTTAGAGCACAAGTACTCCGATTTGTTGTTGCTGCTGGCTGTTTTTTTTGTTTTTTTTTTTTTACCTCTGCCTCTTCACAGTGGACTCTTTCTTCACATTGTTTGTAATTTATGACCATGAGCTCATCTTCAGAGAAAAATTTTTTCTGTGGGATTCTCAAGTTGTTTCTCTTGGCTGTCCCTGTGGACCCTATGTACTCTTAGTGAATTCACCACTGACCACAGGATGGTTGTAGCTTAGGGGGTGAGAAGGATAAGAGAACAAATCATGTCACTACACAGAATGGGAGTGACTCAAGAGAAGACACACATTAACCAAGCTCAAAGAGGACAATCTAGAGAACTGGATGACAGTGTTTTAACTAGCAATGGAAAACACAGCTCTTCAGCAGACCAAGATCTTTACATCAGCATGACTTACACAGAAGGTAAACATGGAATAGAAAACTATCACCAGGAGGATGTTTGGTGAACATGGACACAGAAGAAGGGGAGCTGGCTGGACAAAATGAAAATGTAATGCCATCAGGCTGAAAGACCCGAAACATTCATCTCCCCCACCATTCTTTGCCAATGAAACGTAAATGTTCAAAGTTCATTGGATGTGTTAACAATAAAGTTAGTCAGGTTACATCTGGGTCATACACTCCTTTCTGTCACCTTCAGGTGATTCTGCATATCTCTGTTTTGATCCATTATGAACTGCTTTACAGTTTATCTTTCAAAGAGAAATTCCCCTTGTCTGAGTCATTGAGAGGGACGCTAATCATTTTTTACCTGCAACGACTGTCAAAATTGTTAAAATGTCTCACTAATGACAAAATACATAGTAATACATTTTTGTAGTAAGTATTTGGAAGTAGTTTCAAACCTATATAAAAGTTGCAAGAGGAGTTTAAAGCGCTCCCACATTTCCCTCAGTCTTATCCATTTGCTTCATAAACTCCTTAAAGTAATACCTTGATAAATATCTTGTATTTCTGTCGGCTGAACTTTCTAGATATACACAATATTTCTTTAATGATCCAATACTTTGGAGCCCCACAGTCATGAAAATAATCCATTGTTATTCTCCTATAGCTTAGAAGGAACCCCAGTGACCCAGTGGTGAAGAGGTACAGCTGCTAACCAAAAGGTCAGCAGTTCAAATCCACCAGCTACTCCTTGGAAACCCTATGGGGCAGTTCTGCCCTGTCCAACAGGGTTTATGTGTCAGAATCAACTCTACGGCAAAGGGTCTGGTCTTTGGTTTTATACCTTAGAAATGTATAGAAGATTGGGTTGAACTTGCAGTAATACTAGGGTACACTCTGAATTTTGCTTTTAGAAACAAATTTCATTCATCCAACAAACATTGCACTGATGCTAGTTGCTAAATTTAGAACAGCCAACAAAACAAGAATGGTCCCAGCACTTACAGAAATCACAGATTATTTTCCTAAAATTTGCTTCTGTCATAAAAATAGATTCCAGAAAAACGTGTGGCTGATCAGATCACAGAGAACAGTGATTTTCCTATGTCGTACATCATACTGACATTTTTAAGCCTTCAATTTCTAGCATTTTTAAAGAATAATCAGGAGATAACTAGAATGTTAAAGTTATATGTATGACTAATCCTTATATCAAATAAATTGTATATAAGTTCAAATGGCATGACAAAATGCAATATTATTTAGTCACCTAAAATATAAATAAATCACTGATATTATTTTTTTAATGGCATAAGTAAAATAATGCAAATAAAAGTAAAATTGCCCTAATCTCCTGCTTTAGAGGGTGTTATGGATTGAATTGTGTCCCCTAAAAATGTGTGTCAACTTGGCTAGGCCAGGATTCCTAGTATTGTGTGGCTGTCTTCCATTTTGTGATCTTAAGTATTTATCCTATGTGTTGTAAATCCTTACTTCTATGATATTAATAAGGCAGGATTAGAGGAAGTTATGTTAATGAGGCAGGACACAATCTATAGGATTAGGTCGTATCTTGAGTCAATCTCCTTTAAGATATAAAAGAGAGAATTAAGCAGAGAGGAGAGGGACCTCATTATCACCAAGCAAGAACAGCCAGAGGTACAGGCCATCCTTTGGACTCAGGGTCCCTGCCCTGAGAAGCTCCTAGACTCAGGGGAAGATAGATGACAAGGACCTTTCCCCAGAGCTGACAGAGAGAGAAAGGCTTCCCCTGGAGCTGGAGTCCTGAATTCAGACTTCTAGCCTCCTAGACTGTAAGAGAATAAACTTCTGTTCATTAAAGCCATCCATTTGTGGTATTTCTGTTATAGCAGCACTAGATACTAAGACGGGTGGTTATTATATTCTGCATCGTAATATGTTATGTATAGGAGCACAAATTAATCACATTCTCCTCCATGCCTACTCCTTCTCTCCTCTTCCCATCCACTTCTTCTTCCTCCCCACACACACCACACAGAACAAGTCACTTTCCATGGTGGTAACTGCTGAGTGGACTGTGGGAAACATCCCTTTAAATACAGCAGTATGGCAGAGATTGCCACTTCATTTTAAATTGGTTGCTAAGTCTTTCAAAGAGATGAGATTTGAGAAATCATTTGATAGAAAAGAACCAAAGCTGGACAAGAGGACACTCTCAGACCAAAATTACCTTGCCAGTAGACTTACAGGAAACACAGTGGTTTAGTAGGAAGAACGTGAGCTTTGGAACCAGGTCGGCTTGGGTCTCCATTCTGGCCTACCCATTAGTAACAGTACATTTTGCCCTTCTCTAAGTAAAACAAAAGTGAATAAAGCCTAACTTGAATTGTTGAGAGGATTAAAAATAACAATGCATGGGGCCTGGCATTGCACCTAGAACATATTATGTGCTTCATAACTAGCACCAGTGGATAGGTTCCAATGGGCTCCACAAAGCCCACTTCTCTCCCTTTCCATTGTGTACCTTGAGGTAGTCTGTCTAGATTTTGCCTCTGGCATCCATAATCTGCATTTTCTCATTCTCCACTGCAAACCATTTGCTTCAGTTTCCATACTTGTTTCCCATCTGTCTCGTAGACTTACCATTTCAAACCTTCCCCTGCTACCCAGCTTGTCCTCACCCTTAGCACAAACCAGTTCTTCTTTGCCCCATGCCTTTTAGCTTTGAGTCAGCACCACCCTCTCTCCACTCCCCTTGCTCTGCATCAGACACTTTGATTATTGAACTCAGGGGCAGAACGAGAATGCAGAAAATGAAGAGAAGTGGGTGACACTCTCTATTACAGCTTGAAAATTACTCTGGAGAGGATCTAGGGTAAATGAATAAAAGTGATGCTTAGGGAGATGGCTGGCTCTGTGAAGAATAGGGCAAGGCAGCAAGGATTGGTGAGAATGAGGCATCTCTGGGCAAGGGAGCAAAAGAGGAGCTTGTAACAGTTCAAATAAGAACCACGTTATGCATTTAGAAAAGAAGGAAAACCACTGTAAGAGAGATGGCAGAGCCTGGGCCACAGGCATCCACTCACTGAAGACCTAACTAAGCACTTGCTGTAACGGCGTTTGATGATCCTTTGTCACTGGGCCAAAGCGTCTTAGGTTCTTGCAAAGAAAGCAAAGGCTAGGAAACCACCCTGCCTCCTGATCCTCTCACTCTGTTTCAGATATAACCCCTTCCAGTAAGCATCACGCTTGGTAAAGTAGAAAAAAAAGTAGAGGTTCAGTGAAAAAGAGGAACACCCTCAACAAGATGGAGCGACAGAGTGACTGCAACCATGGGCTCAAGCATGACAATGATTATGAAGATGGCGCGGGACTGGGCAGCATTGCGTTCTGTTGTACGCAGGGTCGCTATGAGATGGAACTGACTCGATGGCACCTAACAACAACTACAGTAAGCAGGCATTGGAGCTTTGTTATTTGATGCCGTTATTTATTTCTTCTGGAAATGGAAAAGTAAAAAGTGATCATTTCAAACTGTATCCAGACAGGGCTCTAATTTTTCCGAGATGGTGACATAATTCATAAATGAAATAAGTCAGCAGGAATGTGTATTTGACACCTACAACTTAGAATAACTTGTTTTAGAAGACCTTCCCTCTACAAATTGGCCCGGCAGTAGCTACAAAGTCACTTTGGATTTTTAATTCCAGTAATAAAAATCAGCAGAGATTAATTTACCAAATTACTTAATTCAAAAGTCAAAATCAATTATTCTAAGAAAAAGTGTTACCATTGAAATGAGAAAATTTAGTGTTCTTACACTTCTGAGAATTTTAGATTTTGCTCCAAAAGCTTCCTCTGAACCTAAAACAATGGTATTAGTATATCTTCATTTACAAAGGCCAGGCAGTGGTTGAGAAAGTGTTATGGCTAAAGCTATCAAAAACTGGTCAGCTTTCACCCAAATACAACACTCACCATGGTGCTATTTCTCTTATTATGTTATACATTTAAAATAGGCTTTTGCCTATAACTACCACATTCTTTTTCTGACAAGCCAAGTTTTTGTAGCTTAAAAAGAAAAATTTAACTAAAAGCTTTCTGCTTACCTTGAAGTCAATTACTCTATTTTCCTTTCTAGCCAAATACTTACGATCGGGATTTTTTTGTTTTTTTGTTTTTAATTAATGCTCTTTTTTTAAGGACTGCTATTACTTCGAATTAGAATTATTACTTCAAATTAGAACTATTCTGATAAATGAACCAATTATGAAACCGGGAGTCAGAACAGGCTCTTAGGATGCACACCCAGAACAAGGTTAGCTGCTGTTAACGCAACAGACGTGCCAAGACTTAGCTGCAAGTAAAATCAGACAAACTCTGGCCACAGCCAAATCTGACAATTATTATAGCATTAATGACCCACCGTTAATGAGTAAGCTTGGCAACTAAGTATGCAAAAGTTAGGAAAGCGCAGAGGCTGAAACAGAACCATATCCCATTATCTGAGTTTTTTAAAGACCTCAGTAATATCCAGGTATGAACTAATTGTAGAACCAGGCTTTTGTGAAAACACACTCCCTGCTCAGCCTCAGTAGGGTGGTGATCTACCAGCCAGTGACTCTCGCCAGGAAGTCTGACAAGCAGAAATGTTCTGACTGTTCTCTATAGTGTCTGGAGGTCAAAGTAATGAAAGACCCTGTTCCAAGTTCACACGTGCATTTGGCAGCCAGTTTTTTTTATCACGCAGCCTCTGGTTTTTGCTTCAACAAGAGTCATGTTCCCTTTCAATGAAAGGATGGAGGATTTCAAGATCGCTGTTCAAGCTTGCCCTGAGTTTGTTTGTTGCACCACTCGCCACACTACAAAAATATTATTTTGAGGCATTTCAACCAAAACTCTCCCACAGTCCATATGCTAACTTCCCAAAGAGATCAGATCCCTACCTCAGCCTCCCCTGTTGTTTTGGCTTCCTGGTCCTCAGGCCCTACCCCCACCGCTTTTCAGTGAGAAGTTTTTTGACTTCTTCAGCCCAAAACACACCTGATCCCCCATTCTTCCTCCTCCTACTCTATCCTCTGCTTTTTATGATGATGTTTTTCCTTGTGGCCTTGTTTATTCGTTTCTTGTTTTCTTCTGTATGGTCTGTTTCAAACATCATGGTGACTTTAAAGGATAGCAACAAAATATACAATCAGAATTTTTAAAAAAACTCCCTCTTAGCCACCCCAACGCCAACATTGGCCATTCAGCTCTGTTGCTGTTAGCTCCTGTCAAGTCATCCTCTAACTCACGAGGACGCCATGCACAACAAACAAACACCACGCGGTCCCGCGCCGTCCCCATGACCAACTGTGGATCAGACCATTGTGATCCATAGAGTTTTCACTGGATGATTTGTAGAAACAGATTTCCAGGCCCTTCTTCCTACTCTGTCTTAGTCTGGTAGCTGCACTGAAACCTGTTCAGCCATGATAGCAGCAGGTGAGCCTTCACTGAGAGACAGGTGTTGGCTGCTCTTGAGGTACGTTGACCAGAATCAGACCCAGGTCTCCCCCATGGAAGACAAGGACTGTACCAGTGAACCACCGCTGCCTCCTACTCAGCTCTACATAACTCAAGTATCAGCACCGTCAGAGCCTGTTCCTGTGCTGGTGTTTACTTGTGACGTTCACCTGTTTTGTCCTGTTTGCATTTCTCCATGAAACTGAGTGGGCAGAAAGCGCTATGGGAGAATCCATGTCCTAACACACTTCTCCTCTTTACCTTAAAAGGGAAAGTACTTTTTGTTCTCTTTAAACCATGTGTTTTAAGGTATCAATAAGCTGTTTAGAAGGTACATGAAAGAGAAAAAAGAAAGCGAGAAAGAGAGGAGACGGGATGGTATTAAGGGTTTCCTTTTTTTTTTACCTGACTAGGTTCAGGTTTAGTGCGTAAGGATCTTTGCAGCCTGGACCACCCAGAGGTGCTGCTCTCCTGCCAGGACCCTTCCTTCCCTGGTGAATCTGGGACAAGAAGAAGGTGAGAAGAATAAACAACAAGAGGGAAGAGACAGCCAAAATAAAAAAGAGGTGAAGATGTTTTGTACCCTGAAGCCAGACCAAACATGAAAGAACCAACCTCAACTCCTCCTTCTCCCTCCTTACCCCAAACATACTCATCTTCACCAATTTGAGTAAAAAAAAAAAAATCTCCATTCACGCATCTCCACAGAATCCTACAATTTCTACCCCCATGGCTCATCTCGCCCTGAGTTTCCGACAACAGTAGCCATTGTCAGCCAGCTGACTCAAACTCAAGGCAATCCCATGCATGTCAAAGTAGAACTGTGCTCTACAAGGTTTTTAATAGCTAATTTTTCAGGGGTAGATCACCAGGCCTTTCTTTCAAGGTGCCCCTCAGTGGGCTTAGACATCCAACCTTTCAGTTATCAGCTGGGGGTGTTAACCATCACCACTCAGGGATTCCTCCAACAAGAGTACACAACAGTAACTAATCAAAACCAGGCGGTAGGGGGAAATTTGGTGTTGGGAAGTGGCTGCCACACAGAGAAGGAGCTCTCTTGGAGGTAAGAATGCCCCCGCTGACCTCCCTCGACTCTGCAGAAGGCACAGGAGGGTGCAGAGGAGTCTCCGAGAGGAGCGAAAACACTCCTGGGGTGAAGCACTGGACAATCTGCAAGCAAATTCCTCACGTCAAATGCTCCATGTTGCCTAACTTCCAGCTCTAGATGGCAGACAGTGCAAAGAGGCTACCTCCCTCCTAGTTTAGCACTGAAATGACAGGAAAAAGAAAAATCTTTTCAAGAAAGAAAGAAAATAAAGAACTTAAAGCAGAAGGGTTGAGCTCTCTCATATCGCTTCCCCTTCCCTCATCTTTCCCCAAAAAACAGAACCTATGCCAGAAATTCAAGCTGAATTCAGGAGAGGGTGTGGAATGAGAGATATCACGGCTGATGTCAGATCAATCTAGTCTGAAAGCAGAGAATACCAGAAAGACTTTAGCTGTGTTTTATTGACTATGCAAAGGCATTCGACTCTGTGGATCATAACAAATTATGGATAACATTGTCAAGAATGAGAACTCCAGAGCATTTAATTGTGCTCATGAGGAGCCTGTACATAGACCAAGAGGCAGTCATTTGAACAGAACAAGGGGAAACTGTGTAGTATAAAGCCAGGAAAGGTGTGCATCAGGGCTGTATCTTTTCACCATACTTATTCAATCTATATGCTGAGCAGATAATCTGAGAAGCTGGACTATATGAAGAAGAATGGGGTGTCAAGACTGGAGGAAGACTCATTAACAACCTGCGTTATACAGATGACACAACATTGCTTGCTGAAAGCGAAGAAGATTTGAAGCATTTACTGATGGAGATCAAATACTACAAACTTCAGTATGTAGTATTTGGTCCAATAAACACCATCATGATAAACACAGAAAAGACTGAAGTTGTCAAGGATTTCATTTTACTTAGATCCACAATCAATGTCCATGGAAACAGCAGTCAAGAAATCAAATGACATATTGCACTGGGCAGATCTGGTGCAAAAGACCTCTTTAAGGTGTTAAAAAGCAAAGATGTCACCTTGAGGACTAAGGTGCACCTGACCCAAGCCATGGTATTTTCAAACACCTCATATGCATGCAAAAGCTGGACAATGAATAAGGAAGACCAGAGAAGAACTGATGCCTTTGAATGACGGTGTTGGCAAAGAATATTGAATATGCTATGGACTGACAAAAGAACGAACAAATCTGTCTTGGAAGAAGTACAGCCAGAATGCTCCTTAGAAGGGAGGATGGCAAGACTTTGTCTTATATACTTTGGACATGTTATCAGGAGGGAGCAGTCCCTGGAGAAGAATATCATGCTTGGTAAAATAGGGAAAAAGAGGAAGACCAACTTGATAGCACCTAACAACAAAAGCAGTAAAGAATGCCTGCCTTGAGCCTTATGCTCCATCTACACGGAATCGAACAGACAACAGCAACTCGAAAGATTAGACAAGAACCTTAGGAGGCAGCAGTGTATGTTAATGGGAGAGGAACAACTAGGAAAAGGAGGGTGAGAATGGTTGCACAACTCGAAGAATGTAATCAATGTCACTGAATTATACACGTAGAAACTATAGAATTGGTGTATGTTTTGCTGTGTATATCCTCAACACCACCAGATAAAATAATTTTTTTTTTTTTTTTTTTTTAAAAGAACCTATAAAGCTAAAGCCACAGCACAGCCTTGTACCCAAAGGCTAAAACCAAGAAAACAGATAATATGCTTGGGAACAATCCAACTGTTGGTATCTAGATAACGGGTAACACTCAGCCTCCACACCATCTGGAAGGTAATATTGAGAAATATTATGGGGCAAAACAAGAAAAGACCAGACAATGGATAACATATCCATAGATCCCACATCCATCCAATATGAGTTTCAGAAACAGCCAACCAAGGTAATAAAGAGAAAGAGAAAAAAATCAGAGCAGGAAGGCAATTTCCTCCAGCTGACCACACACATCCTCAGGTTGAAAGGACCCAACTAGCGTTAAGGTGAATGAAGGAGAAACAGCCCAAGTTAAACTGCTGCAGCTTCATCAGTGCTCCTGTTTGTAACCAAGAGGGCCCTGCAATACGCAGCCACATCGCACGCCTTAGAAACAGAAGGTGGCTGTGTGGTTCCGCGGTAAGAGAACCAAATCAGAAAAAGGACACCTGGCTTCTGGTCTGGGCTCTAAGATCTGTATCTGTCTCCTCTGTAAAATGGAGACAGTCGCAGGCCCATCTTCCCCCAACCCTCCCTGGCTATGTTGAGGATAACATAGATGCAAACCATCTAGCAAACAGGAAGTGTCATATAAACCTAAACTATTATTGCCAGCATCAACTTGTATGCTTTCTCATATAATTTAAGGTGTGCCTCACATTTATCATAACATATTAGTATTTTGGCCAAAACCCCCAAAATCATATTACAACTGTCTGATTTTCTGTAACCCTTCAAAACTAAGCCACACTCCTCAAATACACAGTGGCATGCACTCTTGAACGTAAGGCCTGGCAATCTGCTTCTGAAAGTCTTAAAAACCCTATAAACCCTAAAAAACCAAACCTGTTGCTGTCGAGTTGATTCCGACTCATACTAACCCTATAGGACAGACCAGAACTGCCCCATAGGGTTTCTAAGGAGCAGCTGGTGGATTCCAACAGCCAACCTTTTGATTAGCGGTTCTACTCTGCACACATGGGGTCACCATAAGCCAGAATCTACTAGACAACAACCATCCTAAAATTAAAGTAACTGAGGGATAAATGAGCTGAAAAGATCAGTGACATCCTTAAATGATCTGCCAGAATGGATTCACCAATGGGACCCTTTCTATTTCAACCAGCTGGGAAGGCGAATGCTAAATGACCTGGTTGGGGTCACATATGCCAGTGTACCAGGCCCTGGAAAGCTGGTCTGAACCCTAGGAACCAGAGAACAGAATGAGAAGGTGGTGAAGACCAGGACAGCTCACCTGGATCAGGACTGGAGGCCCCATCCACGGGGACACTGGAGGAAAGAGCTCTCCTCTCTCTCACTGAACAAACACAGCAGAGAAAGTCTAGAGAAAAGCACAGCAAAGCTGTAACACTGGCATTTGGCCAACCTGACAAAGTGAAGGGAAAATTTCCAATACAAAACTGTCTCAATTGGAGCTATTTGTTCATTTATTTGAAGGCAAGTTGGTGCCAGCACGTCATTTATTTTCCTTTCATACTAAAAATAAAGTTTTCCAATCTGACCTAATTGGGTCTAACGTCACATGGGCAACATGAACGCCTCAGGTGAAGGGGAAAAAAGTATGGAGGAATTTATTTAAAAACACACCATATAGTCCATATTTTAACTAAAGTGTTGTCAGAATTTGGAACAAAGAGTGTTTATATACCAAATACTCACTGGTGATAAAGTTCATAAATTTTCGGTACTCATCTGAAAACAGCTGTGACCAAATCAAAGCTGTAAAATGAACATGAAAACTATTTTTATTCCTTTTTATAATCCCTCCCTTTTTCACTGATCATAATCAGAAGCTCAGAAGGATACAAAATTCCTCATTTTACTCCTTTGAAATATCACTTTTTCTACCACACCCTTTTCTTTAGATTGAGTACAGACCCAGCCAAGAATAATTTAGTTAAATTCAACCAATGTAAATAACTGATTTTGTAAAAAAAAAATATATATATATGTATATTTATGTTGTTGTTAGGTGCCACTGAGTCGATTCCGGCTCATAGCGATCCTGTAGGACACAGAACTACCCTGTAGGGTTTCCAAGAGTGGCTGGTGGATTCGAACTGCCAACCTTTTGGTTAGCAGCCAAGCTCTTAACCACTGCGCCACCAAGAACATGAACTTCATTTATATATATATACACACATTGGACTTCATTTAATTTCATCTTTCCAGAAACTAAAATAAATAGAACAGCCTTCGGTTCACCACAAAAACAAACAAGTATTATGATTTCCCCCCATCCCTGAAAAAACAAACTTGACATTTTTTTCAAATCATTTTCTATTCATCTATTGGACTGAAACTGTATAAAAGCCTACTTGAATGATAATGAGGTTTAACTGGTTTTAAAAATTTGTTTTTCACTTTTAACTTAACATTCAAATTCTGAAGTGAAAATGAATTTGCCAATACACTCTAGCGCCCAACTGGCACGTACAGCACCCAACTGGCAATCTGGACCCTAAAATTTCCATCCAAAAATAAGGGATTTGGCTGAGCTGAAACATTTGAACGGCAGCTGCCCGGCCTCTACTCAGGCATGGCAAGTACCCCGCTCCCCCATCATAAGAAATTATGCTCCAGACAAAGAAGGAGACACTTTCTGTGATTTCTACTTTCATAATCATTGTATGTATAAAGTTAAAAAAAGAAAAACGGCCGTGGAGTCGATTCTTACTCATAGCAACTCTCTAGAATTGCTCCACAGGGTTTTCAAGGCTATAGTCTTTACAGAAGCAAACTGCCACATCTTTCCCCCAAAGAGTGGATGGTGGCTTTGAAGCACCAACTTTTCATTTAGCAGTGGAGCACTTAACCAGTGCCCTACCAGGGCTCTTTATATGAAGTTAATAGGTATTATGTTAATTCTGAAAGTTCCATCTCTTCTACCCAAAAGAAAAACTGTGTTATGACTGAAGGTAAAACAAAATAACTACAACAAAAACCAGGACTCCACTACTTCTTGCTCTGCACGGGCTGCGACTCATCAAATGTCTCTTCCCTGACATTCTTCAAGTTGCTTCCAACGAGTCCATCTGGTCACTCAGCCTCGCTTTCAATGATTAAGGCTCTGTAACAGCTCCATTAAAGCCCTGAGTGATACTGAGGAATTCCCTGAAGTAATGAGATTATTCTGATCTCTGATGGATGAAGTATTTATATAAGCAAGGGGACAGATATGAAGGCTAATCAGAAACGGGGGGAAAGATGAGAAAGTAGTTAGACAAAGTAATTAGACAAAGAAGAGAAGATTATACGTCTTCTGTGACACAAGAATGCCCCAAGGTCATAATTATCATGGAAATTGTATACAATTTCTCAGAGAATTCCTCTTTTTTTTTTTTTTTTTTAATGCAAGTCTAGGCGAGAAATTCAAAGTTAATTGGTTTTGGTCCAAGGTCACTTCGTAACATTGAATTACAGTACAAAATGTTGCCAAATTGAAGTTTGGGGAACCGATTAAATTAGACATTGACTACAGCGACTTTAAACTACGTGAACCATCTTCCATCCCTATGGGGTTCCTTGCTGCTTCTTGTCAGTCTTTCCATTGTACTTGCTGCATTTTTGCAAATCTTTTTGCCTCTGAGAAGAAAGCTCAGAGGAAGGGAAACACAGTTTGCTCCATGGGGTACCCACTTTGTTCTGGTTACCGTTTTGGAATAAAGACGAGTTACCTTAAGCTAATGAAGCTTAAGCATCAGAGCCCTTTCTAAGGCCCTGGGAAGGGCCCCAACAGTGTATTCACAACTTAGTGTTCCTGTAAAGGTTACAGAAGTGAGAGGCCTTCCAAATCCTGTGAGCTTGAGGTCCAAAAAAGCAGCCCTGGTGGTGTAAACAGTTAAGCGCTCAACTACTAATCGCAAGGCTGAGGTTCCAACCCACCCAGAGTCGCCTAGGAAGAAAGGCCTGGCAATCTGCTTCTAAAAGATCACAGCCTTGAAAACCCTACGGAGGGCAGTTCTACTCTGCACACACGGAGTCACCCTGAGTCAGAACTGACTCAACAGCAACTGGCTTGTTTTTGGTTTTAGGTCCAACAGAGTTCCTGCGTGGTGCAAAAAAGGTTAATGTGCTCGGCCACTAACCGAAAGGTTGGAGATTAAAGTCTGTCCAGAGGTGCCTTGGAAGAGAGGCCTGGTGGTGTCTCAGCCCCTGGAAATCCTACGGAGCACAGTTCTACTCCGACATACAGGGGCCTCCATGAGTCAGAGTTTACGCCACAGCAGCTGCTTATTTTCTGAGGTCCAGCAAAACCTGGATCCCCCTGGACCCACACTTTACTTCTCACAGCCTTTGCCTAGTGTTCCTACAGTTTCCGAAATCCTCAGGAAAACAGGGGAAGCAGCATACTCCCCAGGAGGCAGTGAGGGTCCTCAGGACTTTGCCTTCCAGACATGCCCCTGAGAGATCTCAAGGAATTTCCGTGGTCGGGGAAGGCACAGGAAACAGGAAGGACTTGGTTCTCACTAAGGACGGTGAAAACATAATCCTGGCCATCAAAACCTTCTCAGGAAGCTGGCCAAAACATTACTTTCAAGTTGAAAACTTGGTACATGCCAACTTGACTACCCCTGGTAAAACAGGAAATCCTGGAAACCCTGGTGGTGTAGTGGTTAAAAGCTATGGCTGCTAACCAAAAGGTCAGCAGTTCAAATCCACCAGACACTCCATGAAAACCCTATGGGACAGTTCTAGTCTGTCCTACAGGGTCATTATGAGTCGGAATCAACTCAATGGCAATGAGTTTGGGCTTCTTTTTTTGTAAAACAGGTGTGTGGTGGTTAAGATTGTGTGTCAACTTGGCTGGGCCATGATTCTCAGTGTTTTGGCTGTCATGTAATGTTGTGATCACTTCCCTGTTGAGATCTGATATGTGATTACCCCCACGATAGGATCTGCTGTGAGTAGCCAATCAGTTGAAAGGGAATTTCCTTGGGTGTGTAGCCTGCATGGAATATAAGCAGACATTCTGGCAAGGCACACACCACACACGAGGAAGACAGACAACATGTTAGGGTTGTCCACAAGCAAAAGAGTGCCAAAGACTGCCGGTGAACACCAGAGCTAGAAGAGTCGCTCACAGAAGGAATGACATAGCCGAGACTCTCATTTGGACTTTTAGCCTCCAGAACAGTGAGAAAACAAATTTCTCTTCTTTAAAGCAACCCACTTGTGGTATTTGTGTTACCCAGCACTAGGGAACTGAGACAGGGGTTGAGGTAGTGTGTGGGGCGGCAGTGGTATGGCACTCATCCCATCCCACTGCCCTGCCCCATGCCCTCCCCACACCCAGGATACCTCTTCCAGGCTGGTTGTTTCATAGCTTTAACTCTAAATTCCCCTTCTAAATCTAGAGTTTCTCAAAAAACATTCCTTACTTCCAAATAATAAAAAACCTCCCCACCTCTCAGTTCCCTCTTTTTCTCCTTCAACCGGCATTTCCCAAGTAGGGTGACATAACTGAAAACTAGAACAAACCATAGCACATCAATAAGATAATGCCACTTCAGTGCCCCAAGTACCCCTTAGGGGCAAGGAGATCTGGACCCAAGAGAAGAGAAGGTAGAGAAGACAGGAGGTTAGCATATAGGTGGAAATTATATTAGAAGGACAATAGCTAGCTTTAGCACACAATATTTTGCAATTTATTAAGTACATATATATATATATATAAAATCTCACCACCACCTGTCAGTTTGTCCTAATGTGGTGGCTTGTGTGTTGCTGTGGTGCCGGAAGCTACACCACCAGTATTTCAAATACCAGCAAGACTGCCCATGATGGACAGGTTTCAGCGGAGCTTCCAGATTAAGACAGGTTAGGAAGAAAGGCCTAGAGATCTACTTCTGAAAATTAGCCAGTGAAAACCCTACGGATCACACAGAATATTATCCAATATACTGCTGGAAGATGAGCCTCTTAAGTTGGAAGCCATTCAAAATACACAGTGGCCACAACAATGGACTCGAACATACTAACGATTGTGAAGATGGCACAGGATCAGGCAATGTTTCGTTCTGTTGTACATAGGGTCACCATGAGTCAGAGCAGATTCAACAGCAACTAACAACAACAACATATATTTCTCATACATTCCTCAACGCTACTTTATTCATGGCCCTGGAACTACTAAGTGGTAAAGCCGGGATGTGAAATTATTTCGCATACCACTTCAGAAAAGTATCTAGTTCCATACTGGAATGCCTGCATAATTCATCTCACTAAACAAACGGGAGTAAAAAGTACCAGTATCTTTCATCATCTTTAGAAAAGTACATAATAATGAAAGAATTAAAGCAAGGTTAACCCCAAACTTCAACTATAGCTACTGTAACCACAGTCTCCCATTGATTCAGGAGATTTCTAAAACTCTCAGCAGCCCATACATTCCAACAGCTCACAGCCTCTCAAACAAGAAGCTCTTCACACTATCACCTAAACTCCCCCACCTTAATTTAAATCCATTTCCTTCAGGCCTCTGCTCTATGGCCCATATAACTGCTTCAATCCTCCTCCCACTACTCATAGCTTTCTCATTTAGTCCTCATTTTCCAAAGTTTGAGTTCACTTTTTTTTAACCTTTACCATAGACGTCCATTGCTGTCAAGTCAATTCTGAGTCATAGCGACCCTACAGGACAGAACAGAACTGCCCCATAGGGTTTCCAAGGAGCGGCTAGTGGATTCAAACTGCTTGACCTTTTGGTTAGCAGACGTGCTCTAAACTACTGTGCTACCAGGGCCCCAGACATCATGCTCGGTAAAACAGAGGGTCAGCAAAAAAGAGGAAGACCCTCAATGAGATGGATTGACACAGTGGCTGCAACAATGGGCTCAAGTATAACAATGACTGTAAGAATGGTGCAGGACTAGGTGATGTTTCGTTCTGCTGTACACAGGTTGATATGAGTCAAACCGAATCAATAGCACCTAACAACAACAATCATAAACACCTTATTTTTCATTTTTGTTTTTATTCTAACTTCTTATCTCAGCAGTCAATATCTTCAATACTTCATTGAACAGAGGGAGAAGACGGCAAAGGAAACAGGCAAACAGTGTTTCACTCCGATTTTCTCTGTGTTCTGCATCCCACCTCCAACTAACCACAAGGAAAGACCATTCAGGGCCACCTAAAGGGAAGGGAAATGTGGTTTCTGAGTCTCCCTTTCTACCATCGTGCTCAGAGGCAGGCAGCACTGAGGACAAAGAGCTAGTCTCTCCAGCCCAGACGTCCCACCAGAGGGAGAGGACAGGAGTACAGGACAGGGCAAAACCCAGTCCACAGAGACCTGGCTGGCAGATGGTGGGTCAGAGGGCACCAGGAGCTGAAAGGCTTCTCAGAACAAATGAGTAATCTGAAGAATAATAGGGGTCAGGAAGGCTTTACAAACCTGGAGCAGTTAGAGACGTTTCTTAAATTTACTAAGATCTTTATTACATGGGTGTGTACACTTCAGAAAAACTCACCCAGCTCCACACGTAGGATTTGTGCACTTTATACTTCAATAAAAAAGTTCTTTAAAACTGCTCCTTTCTTAGCGACTCAGCAGGAGAGAATTTTTTTTCCAAAACAAACCAAGCTCTCCTTTCTCCTAAGACTGGAGAAAGAGATTGCCTCGTTAGTTCCTAAAAGCAAACATGGACAAACAAAGAATTCCTTACGGTCAGCTAGGTGCTGCAAAAACAGGATAGAGAACAGAGACTCAGCCAAGCACAGCTTCGGATAAATTTGTAGGGAAAGGAAAGCCTTGGAAACAAACCCTGGAGAATGCAGTGAGAACATTCATGCTGATGTCCACAGCAGTGGAGAAGAGCATTTAAATTGTGGGTGATTCCAGCGGGCTATGATCGTATTTTCAGGACAATGTAGATACAGAGGTATTTTCAAGTCTTAATCATTTGGAAAAGATAATTCTAGAGCTTTTTAATTCAGGAGAAAGGAAAGATGGTAATATCCTCAGTTCACTTCAAACCAAACCAAACCCGCTGTCATCCTCAGGACCTAATATGAGCTAGGTATAGTGCAAAGCAAGGAGTCCTGCTGGTGGAATACTTAAGCGCCCAGCTGCTAACTGAAAGAAAAGTCGGCAATTTGAACCCATCCAACTGCTCCACAGGATAAAGACCTGGCAATCTGCTTCTGCAAAAATCACAGCCCAGAAAATCCTATGGGGCAACTCTACTCTGTTACATGAAGGCGCCATGAATTGGAATCGACTCAACACTCAACATTCGGCATTCAATAGTCTTTCAACAAATGTTTGTTGAGTGTCTGCTGCATGCTGGAGCATCTTTAAAATTCTAATTATCATCTGTAACTTTCCACCTAGGCAGATCTTAATGAGCCACACTCTATAGACAGTTTTCCTCTTTTTTGGACCTGCCCAGACGGATCCATGTACCAAAAATGGATCCACAATTGTTGCTGATGTATTGAACATAAGCTCCAAGTCCTAGAAAAATTAAAAGTTCTAATCACAGAAATGTTCATATTTCAAAAAAAAATCGATACAAGTTACCATCATGTTATTATCACAGCCGTTTAAGGGCTCATTTACATCAATCAAGCCAGGATGGTGTGCAGGATTCTGTCAAGTTGAAGGACTTAGACTCTGATTTCAAGACTCAACAACTGTTGAATAGGTACGTAAATCATGGATAGTACTTCCAAACAATGGAATACTGCTCAGCAGTAAAAGGAAACCAACTACTGACACACATATCAGCGTGGATTCATATCAAAAACATTATGCTAATTGAAAGAGGCCAGGAAGAAAAGAGTTAAGTACTGGATGATTTAGATGACATTCTAGAAAAGGCAAACCTGTAGTAACAGGAGGCAGGTCAGTGGTGCCTGGGGCCAGAGGTGAGGGAAGAGGATTAACTGCAAAGTGGATTAACTGCAAAAAGGCACAAGAAAACATTTGGGGTGATAGAGGCCTTGATTGCGGTAGTTATATGACTGACAGACCCATAGGGGTACATGACTATACATTTCTCAAAACTCATCAATTCGGGAACGTTCATTGAGTCACTTCCAATAAGTGATTTTACTGTATTTTCTCTCAATGCTGTTTTCAGTTGGCATTGAATCAATTCCGACACATGGCAAGCCCATATGTTACAGAGTAGAACTGCTCCATAGGGTTTTCTTGTAACCCTTAAGGATGCAGATCACCAAACCTTTTCTTCTGCAGTGCCACTGGGTAGGTTCGAAACGCCAACCTGTAGGTTAACAGTCGAGTGGAAACCATTTGAGCCACCTAGGGACCTCATACCTCAAGAGAAAAACCAAACCCAATGCCATCGAGTCAATTGCGACTCCTAACGATCCTATATAGAGCTACATAAAAAGAATTTCCCCCACGTGTCTGTCAGTTTGCCGTACTGTGGGGGCTTGTGTGTTGCTGTGATGCTAGAAGCTATGCCACCAGTATTCAGATAACAGCAGGGTCACCCATGGAGGACAGGTTTCAGCTGAGCTTTCAGACTAAGACAGACTAGGAAGAAGGACCCAGCAGTCTACTTCTGAAAAGCATTAGCCAATGAAAACCTTATGAATAGCAGTGGAACATTGTCTGATATAGTGCTGGAAGATGAGACCCCCAGGTTGGAAGGCACTCAAAAGATGACTGGGGAAGAGCTGCCCCCTCAAAGTAGAGTTGACCTTAATGACGTGGATGGAGTAAAGCTTCTGGGACCTTCATTTGCTGATGTGGCACGACTCAAAATGAGAAGAAACAGCCGCAAATATCCATTAGTAATAGGAACCTGGAATGTACGAAGTATGAATCTAGGAAAATTGGAAATAGTCAAAAATGAAATGGAACGCATAAATATCAATATCCTAGGCATTAGTGAGCTGAAATGGACTGGCATTGGCCATTTTGAATCGGATAGTCATATAGTCTACCATGCTGGAAATGACAACTCGAAGAGGAATGGTGTTGTTGCATTCATCGTCAAAAAGAACGTTTCAAGGTCTATCCTGTGAAGAATAGGAATTCCAGAACACTTAATTGTGCTCATGAGGAACCTTTACATAGATCAAGAGGCAGTTGTTTGGACAGAACAAGGAGATACCGATTGGTTTAAAGTCAGGAAAGGTGAGCGTCAGGGTTGTATTCTTTCACCATACCTATTGAATCTGTATGCTGAACAAATAATATGAGAAGCTGGACTATATGAAGAAGAACGGGGCATCAGGATTGGAGTAAGACTCATTAACAACCTGCGTTATGCAGATGACACAACCGTGCTTGCTGAAAGTGAAGAGGACTTGAAGCACTTACTAATGAAGATTAAAGTCCACAGCCTTCAGTATGGGTTACACCTCAACATGAAGAAAACAAAAATCCTCACAACTGGACCAGTGAGCAACATCATGATAAATGGAGAAAAGGTTGACGTTGTCAAGGATTTCATTTTACTTGGATCCACAATCAACAGCCATGGAAGTGGCAGTCAAGAAATCAAAAGACGCATTGCATTGGCCAAATCTGCTGCAAAGGACCTCTTCAAAGTGTTGAAGAGCAAAGATGCCACCCTGAAGACTAAGGTGCGCCTGACCCAAGCCATGGTATTTTCAATCGCATCATATGCATGTGAAAGCTGGACAGTGAATAAGGAAGACTGAAGAAGAGTTGACGCCTTTGAATAGTGGTGTTGGCGAAGAATATTGAATATACCATGGACTGCAAAAGAATGAACAATTCTGTCTTAGAAGAAGTACAACCAGAATGCTCCTTAGAGGCAAGGATGGCGAAACTGCGTCTTACATACTTTGGACATGTTGTCAGGAGGGATCAGTCCCTGGAGAAGGACATCATGCTTGGCAGAGTACAGGGTCAACAGAAAAGAGGAAGACCCTCAACGAGGTGGACTGACACAGTGGCTGCAACAATGAGCTCAAGCATAACAATGATTGTAAGGATGGCGCAGGACCAGGCAGTGTTTCGTTCTGTTGTGCATAGGGTTGCTATGAGTCGGAACCGACTCCACGGCACCTAACAACAACAACAAAAAGACTTTACAAGACTTTTTCATTAAAATGATGGGGTTCCTTGGAAACATTTATTCATATATGCAGCCATTCAACATTTATTAAGCACATACAACGTGTGAGGCTCACACAGCTCCTATTCTCAGGGGGCTCAGAGGTTTGTTGGGGAAGGGAGGCCAGGCAAGCCAACAAGGACACATGATGGGTGTAACTGAAGAGACACCCCCAAGACGGCTCTGGGCTGATGACTGAGGAGGAGGGCAGATGAAGCGGTCAGAGGAAAGGATGCTGGAGCTGAAGCTAAGTAGGTGTAGGAGGTGGAAAGAAGAAGGGCAAACACAGGGGTTTTCTCTGAGGAAGTAACAGCATAGGATGAGAATGTTGGGCATGAGAGCATGGCAAGTAGGGAGGGTGACCAAGGCAAGAGGAGCATTCTGGGCAACTAGGGAGGGCAGAAAGGCAGGGGCAAAGATAAGATGACTCACTAAAGAGGACCCGGGGCTCATCTTAGGGCGAGCATCACCATTTGACACTGGGAAAAGGAAGGAGAATCCAGAAGGAGGCAGGAAAGGACTGGTCAGCAAAGTAAGAAGAAAGCAGAGGGAAGGCAGCTGGCCCAGTGGAGGAAAATACCTCAAGGAGGAGGAAAGAGATAATAGCGTTCAAGGAAGCAGAAAGGACCACAATCAGGTAGATGCGATTTAAGAACTACTGTCTTGGGCAAACCTTCTTTTTCTCAGTATAACTCCTAATTTGTATTGTTTACTTTTCGACTAAGGTAAGCCTTTCTATTTTTAAATTTCTTTAATATCTTTAAACCTGAGAAATGTTCTATGTGCCTACTCTGGATTTCAGAACCGAAGTGCTATACCAATTATGAGATTAGGGCATATCATCAAATAAGAAAATGGATACTTTAAACCACATATATTTTAGACCACAGATAATACTTCTCAAAAGCATAGTTTTATCTTTTTACCTGTTGTTTTGGGGAGAGAACTCATCAGCCCTTAGGAAAATAGGATAGCATAAGACTTAGCCATGGCCCCTGAGAGACACCAGAAAGGGCCCAGCAGGAACAGCACAAAGCCTGTCCCCTCTGGCCCCATTTAAGGTGGGCTCAGGCAAGGCTGCAGGAGTCCTGGGGCCCTCCAGGCTTCAGCGAATACACACGAATTCAAAATGGCATCCAGCTGCACTAGCTGATTCCCCAACGCCCAGGAAGAGAACCAGAAGACCTGGGAACAAGGGAAATCAAAACCTGTTTGACCAGATGTATGTTTAAGATACAGCGCAAGAGGCTCCCAGGCAAGAGCATCAGCGTGTACAGCCCTGGGAGGAAACAGAAAGGAGCTGTACAGCCCTGGGAGGAAACAGAAAGGAGCTGTACAGCCCTGGGAGGAAACAGAAAGGAGCTGTACAGCTCTGGGAGGGAACAGAAAGGAGCTGGGATTTCAAACTGCAATTGCTGAACACATAGCTGTTTTCAACTCAAAGGCAGAAAATATTGGGGGAAATGGTTCTTCTATGGACCAAGGATTCCTTTCGCTTACACACAAGTCATGGCGGCACGGTGGTTAAGAGCTCAGCTGCTAACCAAAGTCTGTTTGAATCCACCAGCCGCTCCTTGGAAACCCTATAGGGCAGTTCTACTCTGTCCTATAGGGTCGCTATGAGTCAGAATCGACTCGATGGCTGTGGGTTTTGGGTTTTCAGTGGCAGGAAGGGCATTCACTTACAGCAAGCGACCTGGGACACACTGCTTTTTTTTTTTTTTTTTTTAATCTCCTGAGTCTTAGATGCGGAATGAAGAAATGAAGAAAACAAATCTTGGTCATCCTCAAAGGATTCCCCCTGAATTATTTCGGCAGATGCCTTAATTCTCCATTTAATTTAGTTTGTGTGGACAAGAGATTTCATGATTAACGCCGCACGATAGATAGCTATCAGCCTCCCTGTTTCCAAACGTAAACGTTCGGAGTGATCTGTTCTGTGTATCATATGGTGAGTGGGAAGTGGGGAAAGGATCACAATTTAACCTTTCCAAACTTTAATTCCTGTCTGCAGACAAGCAGACAGGTTCACACAGGCTTAGGACATGTGGACAGACAAGGAGAGAATACAGAAACACTGAGGAAAACATTTTGGCAAAATGGCTGAGATTGTTGAGAACAAACATAACTTTCTTTCCCACATTACTGCAGCTTCTCTCAGCAAACTAGACATTTTTTCCCACAGATCTTCAGTCCATATTTCATAGAGCATATTCTATATTTTATAGTCTTTCCTGTATTTTGAGAGGTTCTCCTGCCATATCAAAGCTGTATTCACAGAGCTGCAACTTTTCTACCCCAGTTAACAGCCCCTGGTCTTCTTCTTCTGAACTTTGAAACATGAACTACAATAAATGTCTCACAAAAAAGAAAAAAAACATTGCCTTTGAGTCAATTCCAACTCATAGCGACCCTATAGGACAGAATAGAACTGCCCCACACGGTTTCCAAGGAGCACCTCGTGGATTCGAATTGTCTACCTTTTGGTTAGCAGCCGTAGCCTTAAACGCTATGCCACCAGGGTTTCCAACTGTCTTATGGATGCCTCAAATTACACATAGAATGTGCTTTTCATTCCAGGACTCTCCCTTCCTTTTGATTCCACCCAAAAGTAAGGAAAGTAAATACGATCGTTCTAATCAATAATGGTATGTTTTAAATCCTTAAACCCTTGACACAGAAATCTCTCCTCATACATTTAAGTAAATACGATCATTCTAATTAATAATGTTACCTTTTAAATCCTTAAACCCTTGACACAGAAATCTCTCCTGATGCATTTAATTTCTTTTATTTAAACACATGCTCTGCAGTTTGTTTGGCCTTAAAAGGCCAGAAAGGCACAATAACATCCAGGCGAACCACCTCTTCATTTTCAAAATCAAACACACACACACAAAAATCTTTGGTAATGTGACACAAC
The DNA here is from genome assembly GCF_030014295.1 of Loxodonta africana. Lineage (NCBI taxonomy): Eukaryota > Metazoa > Chordata > Mammalia > Proboscidea > Elephantidae > Loxodonta > Loxodonta africana. The sequence continues at coordinate 224,867,353 of NC_087342.1, read as the reverse complement.
TAATAAGAAGAATTGGAGGTAATTATAAAAAAGGCAGAAATAAAATTATTTGAAATACCAGTACCAGTGACTGAGTCTTTCACAAAGGCACATTTCGATTTATCTTGACTAACTCTAATAAACACATAACATATCCAGAAGCACAAATGTACTTAGCCTTTTAAAAACAAAGAAACTGACAGGTTAAGTAATACATTTGACGAGCTAACAACAACCATATGTATTCGTAAATATGCATTTTCACACTGGGGGTTTCAGCATACTATCAAAGAGTTAAAAGTATTAGGAGGTGTCCCATTAATACCAGTTACATAGAATTTCATAAAAATTCTTTGCCATCTATGAAAAAGAGAAATAACAATGATCAAGGAGGGCAAAGAGCCTCAAAGAAACTCATTTTAACAAAACAAGAATGCATTCTCAAATTATTATATCCTGATCATTACAAAGTATGGACTAGTATTAAGACTAAAAGAAATACCTTTGGGCAGCCTATTAGACGTCATTACTACGTCAGAGACTTCCTTATCTTTTATTTTCCAGGTCTTCTAGCAAGATCTAAGCACAGTAAACTCACTCAATGAGAGGTTTAACCTCATTATCTGGAAGGCTATGGAATCTCCATGGTTGACCTAGAAACTCAGGCCACACGGCCCCAAAAATTCTACAGTGACCAGCAAATCTGAAACCTAACGTCCACCCTTAGAGAAAAGGAGCCTTCTTCCCGGATTTACAAACTGGTGGCAGTCCCTGGAGAAGGATATTGTGCTTGGTAAGGCAGAGGGTCAGCGAAAAAGAGAAAGACCCTCAATGAGATGGACTGACACAGTGGCTGCAACACAGCAACGATTGTGAGGATGGTGCAGGCAGCGTTTCATTCCGTTGTACACGGAGACTCTGTGAGTCGGAAGACTTGACGACATGTAACAACAACAAAGTATTCCACGAGGTGGGGGAAAGGTAGCTAAAACATCTTCCCCAACAACAAGAAGACTCAGAGAAAGTCCCGTATTACCAAGCGTTCCCAATAGTACTGAGTATCTAAGCAGGTGCCCCTTTAGCAGTGGGGTGAACAATAATACCAGGAGACTTGTGATTGGGAGGCAGGACAGGAGCAGAGACCATCAGCGAATTCCTTCTCACAGCTAGCCACGGTCAAATCCTGCAGTTCCACTCAAACTGAATTTCTTCAGGGGATCATAGTTCGAAAATCTGGGCAGCTATCACAAGACTTTTAAAAGCAATTTCTTCACCAACAGAAGGCAGTTCAGTTTTAACTGTAACACCTTAAGCTCTTTCTCTGGTTTTTGTTTGTTTTGTTTTGCTAGGCTAAAACTCATCCCAATTTGACTGTGAAGTAGCTGAGGAATAAACTGGGTTTTCCCCTCAACCTGGACTAATGACACTGAAAAATTCTTGCCTGGGGGAGGGGGAGTTTGGAAGTGTCACTCCTACCTGTGGATAATCCCTTTACCTGTGCATTACAGCCAATTTCTGGCAGGCTCTTTAGAGACTTGATTTTAGCAAATAAAATAAAAGAGACTTTATTTCATCTCTTTCCAAAACATTCCACCTCTCCCTCCTAATCTAGGCGGGTTTCATTTCCCTTCCTCAAGTTTTTATCCCCTCCAGGTGCCGCGCTATCACCCTCCCTCCCTTCTCAAACTCTGTTTGTAATTTTAAAAAGTTATCATACAGTAATAAAAGGAGCTCTGGTGGTGCAGTGGTTAAGCTCTCGGCTGCTAACTAAAAGGCTGGCGGTTTGAACCCACCAGCTGCTCAGGGCGAGAAAGATGTGGCAGTCAGCTTCCATAAAGACTGTTGTTGTTTGGGACCGTGAAATCGATTCCAACTCATAGTGACCTGGTGTAACAAAGCAAAATTGTCCTATAGGGTTTTCTAGACTGAAATCTTTACAGAAGCAGATCACCAGGTCTTTTCTTCCTTGGAGCCACTAGGTAAGTTCCAACTGCTGACCTTTCGGTTAGCAGCCTAGTGCGTTATCACTGAGCCAATAGGGCTCCTTTCCATAAAGATTACAGCCTCAGAATCTACCCTATGTGGCAGCTCTATCCTGTCCTATAAGGTCACTAAGAGTTTGGAATCAACTTGATGGCACACAACAACACAGCAACACAGTGATTTAAGAAAATTTAAGCCCAGTTGCTTCCACAAGTTATGACTATTAAACTTTCAAAGAATAGCAAATCCTTGTGCTATATATCGCCCTAAGTATAGATGGAAAGTTTACCAAACTTTTTTTATAATGAACTAAACTGCAGTAAGACCAGAAAAGAAATGATGAATAGATATTGCTCCTATTTTTAAGAATGATGTCTACTTAGAAAATAAAAAAGAGTCAATTGAAATGGGTTAGAATTATTAAGTTTGGAAAGAGGACAATATGATGAATATACAAAGTCGATAGTCTCCCATAGATCAGTAATAACCAATTAAAAATGTAATTGAGGAAGAAAATCCTTTTTCATTCAGCAGCAAAAATTACTAAATGACTAGGAAGAAATTAACAATAACATGTACTACCTATTAAAACAAAGAACCTAAAAATTTTACTGAAGAGCATAAAATAAAACCTAAAAAGTTCTAAGACAGTCTATATTCCTAGATAGCCAGTTGCCATTGAGTCAATTCTGACTCACGGCCACCCCGTGTGTGTCACAGTAGAACTGTGCTTCATGAGGTTTTCGATGGCTTATTTTTCAAAAGTAGATCACCACGCCTTTCTTCCAAGGCACCTATGGGTAGACTCAAACCTCTGCCCTTCCAGGTAGCAGCTAAGCATGCTAACTGTTCGCATCACTCAAGATTCAAATCAATAGGAAATCAGTTTCCCCTAATTTACTATACATTCAACGCAATCCAGGATGGGTTTTCAAATGCAACCTGACGGAATAATTCTAACGTTCATCTGAAAGAATAACATTACTGAGAACAGCCAAGAAGGAAAGCTTCGAAAAACAGAATAACAAGGGAGTATTTGCCATATCAAATGGCAAAATATCCTATAAAATTACTGTCATTTTAACAGTTTGTTATTGAACAGAAATAAGAGTCCAGAACCAGATCCAAGTTACATGGAGACGTAGAATATGACCAAGGTGGTGTTTCCCACAGAGAAAAGATGGACAACACAACAAATGATGTTACAACAACTAAGTTTTTTCTATTCCCAACCCACTGCTCTGCTGTACAGGTTCAGCAATGTGTACAATCAGCCTCCCCTGATCACAGGCAGTGCCCCAGGTCAAAGGGTGTGTGTGAGCTTACGACAGCTTCTCCTCAAGTCCCCACCGCGGGCGTGAACCCACACTCGACTGATGCCAGAATCACAGTCTTAGACTTGAACTCTCAAGTTCTCACGGTAGAACCACGGCCCCGCCTCTACAATTTCAGAGGCTGCTCCAGGGCCAAGGGGCCACACAGGCTGCTGTGTAAATCATGGTGTGTCAGGCCCTGGAAGCCGCCAGCCCTGCCTGGGTGTATCACCTCCAGTGTGCAGCCCTTGTTCCAGAAACATATCCAACCCTTCCCAGCGTTCTGAGTGGTCCATGTCCCTCAGAACATGACAAGTCACCACACTGAATTTTGCAAAGAAAAGTCTCTGCTTTGCATTAAAACATTCTACCCCCACGGAGGAGAGGGAAAGCAAAAATGAGAGACCGTCCATTCTTATTACAAAGAGATGATCCTTCCTGGGAACCCTGGGAAAAGCATGTCAGAAATGATGCCAAGATCATTTGGATTTGCTGAGAAATGAATAAAGATGTTATCCTTTGAAATTCTGAACATGTCCCTAAGGGGAACGCTGTTTAGCGTTTTACAGCATGACAGCTTACCCAGGTCTTAAAGACTCCTCTCGCTAGAGGCTCTTTTTTATCTAGTACTCAACCAAAACTGTGTAGCACTTTAAGAAGACAAAGCAAAAATGCCTGGATATAAGTTGTTTTATGTTTCCATGTAGAAGCCCAACCTATCACTATCAGAGCCCCAGCAGGACTGCCAAACCCCTCTGAGCAAGAAAGAACTGTAAGAGAACCGATTAGATTCCCGAGATGGAATTACCGAGAAATGTAGAGACCAGTCCCCACTGTCCCTGGTCCTCAGAACTGCCAGGCGGGACCTAGCTCCAGCCACTAAACAGCAAAAGGTCCAAGCCCTTTTCACAATGCTCCAGGTTTTGTTTTGTTTTTTTCCTTCCCTTCCTCCTTTTTTTTTTTTTAAAAAAGGGCTCATGTGTGTTTTTGTATGTGCACAAAAATAGGTTTTAAAACGTCGTCAGCAAATTTGGCAGATACTGTTCTAGCTTAGGAGCCCTGGTAGTGCAGTGGTTCAGAGCTCGGCAGCTAACCAAAAGGTCAGCAGTTCAAATCCACCAGCTGCTCCTTGGAAACCCTATGGTGCAGCTCTACTCTCGGTCACTGTGAGTTGGAATCAACTCACGGTAATGGGTTCTTCTAGCTTCAGAAGCCCTGATGGTACAGTGGTTAAGCGTTCAGCTGCTAACCTAAAGCTCAGTGGTTCGAACCCACCAGCTAGCTGCTCATAGGAGAAAGATGTGGCGGTCTGTTTCAGTAAAGATTACAGCCTTGGAAACCCAATAGAGCAGTTCTACTCTGTCCTGTACAGTTGCTATGAGTCAGAATCAACTAAACAGCAATGGGTTTGGTTTTTGGTATTCTTGCTTCAGGGAGTCCCTGGGTGGTACAAACAGTTAAGCGCTCAGCTGTTAACCAAAAGGTCGGCAGTTTGAATCTACTCAAAGGCCCCTCGGAAGACAGGCCTGGCAATCTACTTCTAAAACATCACAGCCACTGAAAACCCTACGGAGCACAGTTATACTCTGGCACATAGCAGGGGTCACCATGAGTCAGAATCAACTCGACAGTAAATGGTTTTTTGTTTATGTGTTTGTTTTTTTAAATTCCAGCGTCAGGGAGTCCCTAGGTAGTGCCAAGGGTTAAGTGTTGGCTCTTAACTGTAAAAGGTTGGGGATTCATATCCACCCAGAGGCACCTCAGAAGAAAGGCTTGGTGGTCTACTTCGAAAAATCAGCCATTGAAAACACTATGGAGCACAGGTCTACCCTGACACACATGGAGTCTCCAGGAGTTGGGGTTGACTCAAGGGCACCTGGCTTTATTCTAGCTTCCTTAATCAAAGACACACATATTTTCAATGAAATTAATGTTAACTATGAAGAAAACAATATTACAATGTATCTGGGCACACATTAAATAACTCCCACTTTTATTTAAATAAAACCTGGTTCTGTAAGATGCAAGATAATTACAATGACATTTAACAAAGTACAAGCCAAGCATCTGAACACACGTCACCTCTCCAGATCTGCATCTTTATCTGTAGGATGCATGCCACAGGGCTGAGCTCCAGTGTTCTGCCCCTGTACTGAATTCTAACACTGGTGCTCTCCACTCTGACGGTGCAGGACACAAAATGGGTGAGAAACGCAGGGACGTTTGCTTAGGAAAGTGAAACCCTGACTTGGCTCCCCTATGGTATCATTTACTTTTTATAGCTTGGCTTTCCCACACAGTAATTGCTTTCTTTTTTTAAAAGACACAGATTTACACCACATTTAATTTGAATGTCCCTATTTATAGGCTTCAGTCTACCATAATAGCAAATTCACAAGATCCCAGCCCTGAAGACCTAAACACAACAGTAGTTTTGGAAGAGGATTCTTTTTTCACATAAAGCAAAAATATTAAAGCAGGTAAAGGTGATAACTTACCCATCTGTCACCAAAAAAACAATTCCAAATTATGACAATCTCAGGGGAAAAAAAATACACAATTTTTTTCCAGGAAATTTATGGTCTGAAAACTCCTTTATAAAATTTTAAAGTTTATATCATTTTTTTTTTTTCATTTTTGTTGGCTCTTACAATCTCTAGTTCAAATACTGGTGCTTAAATCTTTCAGTTGGAAAAGTAGTTATTCAAGACAACTTCCATCTGTCATAAAGCAGGGATGTAATTCACTTTTGTTCAATTATTTACTTCTTGCCAGAGAAAGGTGGCAGTAAATACTTTTCACAGAATCATACAACTGTAAAGAACAGCAAGGCCAAGGCCAAGGAACAAGTGCTTTGGAGTCAGAGTGGGTCAAAACGCAGCTCTCCTGTTTAATTCTTCAACCCTCTGAGCCTGGGTCCTTCCCTGCATGCTGGGAGAGAATCGCTCTTGGTGACTTGTCCAGTGTTAAATGACATGTTGATAAAGTGCCTGGTAAAGTCCCTAGCATGAGGCATTCATGGTTCAGTGGTAGAATTCTCACCTTCCACGTGGAAGAGCTGGGTTCAGTTCCTGGCCAATGCACCTTATGCATAGCCACCACCCATCTGTCAATGGAGGCTTGGGTGGAGCCCTGGTAGCTAATTGCTCAGCTGCTAACTAAAAGGTTAGTGGTTCAAACCCACCCAGTGTCTCCACAGGAGGAAAGACCTGGCAATCTGCTCCTGTAAAGATTACAGCCTAGGAAACCCTATGTGGCAGTTCTACCCTGTCCTATAGGGACTCTGTGAGTTGGAATCAACTCAGTGGCACGTAGCACCAATGACATGATGCTGAACAGGTTTCAGCAGAGCTTCCAAACTAAGATAGACTAGGAAGAGAGGCCTGGCACTTTACTTGTGAAAATCAGCCAGTGAAAACCCTATGGATCACAATGGTCTGACGCACAATCCATCGTGGGGATGGCGCCAGGCCAGAAAGCATTCAGTTCCACTGTGCATGGGATCACCTGACAGTGGCTGACAGCAGTAACAGCGATCCCTGGCACTGGCATCAACAAGATGAGGATGTTGCCGAGGACAACATACAAAACACTTTCTGCAATCTCTTTATCTCTCAGATGGAGAAAAGTCAAGGCCAGAGAAATTAAGCAACTTACAAACCAACAGTCTGCAGTTCAATAAGCGGTTTACGGAGCAGGGCAATTTAAGACTTTAGTTAGGATTTCGAACTGCGATGAACAAAAGCACAAACATATTCAAGCTTACATAGGCTCCTGGCCCGAGGAAGGCTGGCTACGTTTCCTTATAGCTGAGTGACTGCAGAAATCAGAACTTTCCCCACAAGAGATGTCTCTGAAGGATGATGGGTAAAAGCCACCTTTCTCCAACTATGCATGACTCTTCATCTTTGCTTGGACACTTCAGGTGATTCGCCACAGCTGGTTCCAGGCCAGGATGCTACCCAGCACAGCAGAGGGGCGAAACCAGCACAAAACACACAGGTGTGGCACAACTCAGCTGTAAGACACCAGACCTCCTCTGGACTCCACCTGCAGAACGGCAGATTTAGACAGCAGTAGCTGGAAAGGATGAGTGAGAACAGGGGTTCAATATGGAAAGACAAACACTCTGCTATTACAATGAAATTTTAAATAAGAACCCTTTTTGCCCCTAATCACAAAGGGCCACACTGATCCCTTAACACTTTGCATTTGCACCTCTAGCTTTAACTACAATCAGCCGTCTGTGTCATAGGTGATGGTTTGCATGTTGTTGTGATACTGGAAGCCATGCCACTGGTGTTTCCAAAACCAGCAGGGTCACCTATGGTGCACACAGGCTTTGGTGCAGCTTCCAGACTAAGGTAGACTAGGAAGAAAGGCCTGGTGATCTGCTTCCAAAAATTAGCCGGAAGACCCTGTGGATCACAACAGGATATTGTCTAAAATCGTGCTGTAAAATGAGCCTCCTAAGTTCGAAGGCACTCAAAATGGCTGTAACAATGGACTCAAGCTTACCAATGATCACGAAGATGGTGTGAGACTGGGCAATGTTTTGTTCTATTTTACACGGGGTTACCATGAGTCAGAGCCAACTCGATGGCCCCTAACGACAAAAGATTTAACTTCGGGCTGAGACATGGCTTGCAGGAAGCCTGGGTGCTGGGGACAGGCAGCATCTTTGCTAAAATTCCCCGCCAGCCGAAGTAGCCGGATTCTGACTTATGTAAAACCAAAACCAAACCCGTTGCTGTCGAGACGATGCCGACTCATAGCGACCCTATAGGACAGAGTAGAACTGCCCCATATAGTTTCCAAGCAGCGCCTGGTGGATTCGAACTGCTGACCTTTTTGGTTAGCAGCCATAGCTCTTAACCGCTATGCTACCAGGGTTTCCGACTTAAGTAAATGCAAGTTAAAATCAGACAGCTTGAAAAAAGAAAGGATTGTAGATTTCAGATTAAAGTAAAAATTTTTTGCTGGGGTGAGGGGAAAAACAAGAAAACTGGGCTCCTTTCTTTCAGTGCCCTAGTTTGAAAAACCGCTTCTTCAAAACAGAAGCCAGAAAGGAGGAAACCTAAGATGGACGCAAAAAGGAATTCACTTTATACACATCCACAGCTGCCAAGCCAAAGCCAAACCCAGCAACGTGACCCAAGTAGGCCCCAGCAATACTGTGCTAACAACCATCGTTAGTCCTAACATTTGCAAACTGGAACCTATATTTAAGGAGCAACCATACTCTATTTAATGTCAACCAGGGACTGATAACCTGGATGCTGGGCTGTGTTAGTATGGTTTTCACTTGTATGGAAAATTGCCTGTGGTCATCTTGCAGAAGCAATACAGTGTCTATTGCTGTCAAATTCCTTAGAGTTAGAAATTAAAGCTTACTGAAGTTAGAATACTTCTTCAGTAAGCTTTAACTAAAGAACTGGAGTATTGAAGTTAGAGTACTTCTTCAGTAAGCTTTAACTGAGGAAGTAGAGTACTGAAGGTAAAGCACTTCTTCAGTAAGCTTTAACTGAAGGAGTACCGGAAGTTAGAGTACTTCTTACCGACGTTCAAGTACTTCAGTAAACTTTAACTGAGGAAGTAGGTTAATGAAGTTACAGTACTTCTTCAGTAAGCTTTAACTGAAGGAGTACTTCTTACCGAAGTTAGAGTACTTCTTACTGAAGTTAGAGCACTTCTTCAGTAAGCTTTAACTGAAGGAGTACTGAAGTTAGAGTACTTCTTACTGAAGTTCAAGTACTTCGGTAAGCTTTAACTGAAAGAGTACTGAAGTTAGAGTACTTCTTGCTGAAGTTCAAGTACTTCAGTAAGCTTTAACTGAAGAACTAGGTTAGTGAAGTTACAGTACTTCTTCAGTAAGCTTTATCTGAAGGAGTACTTCTTACTGAAGTTAGAGTACTTCTTCAGTAAGCTTTAACTTCTCCTAACTCTAAGGAATTTGACAACAACAGACACTGTATTGCTTCTGCAAGGTGGTCACAGGCAATTTTCCACATACGGTGAAAACCGTACTAACGTAGCCCAGCATCCAGGTTGTTTATTAGCCCCCGGCTGGCATCAAATGTATCAGAGATGCTGTAAAGGAGCTCCTCAAGAATCGGACAGGCACACTTGCACACACAGCTGATGCACCACCGTTTAAGAGCCTTCAAATACGTGTACGCTTCGTACAATTGTTGGTAGAGAACTCAGCACATCTGTTACCCTTTTTTTTTTCTTATTTTTATTTTCTTTTCAAACGATTTTGTGGAAAATTATCAAGTTTTGAGAGCTACATCACAACTCATGAATTAATTTTCATGAGTTCCTTTGTATCAACAATATAATAGGGGAGGGAAGTAAAAGCAAGAGTTATTAAGCATGAGTCAGCTGACTCTACCAGCTGGTGTCCCTGGGTGGTGCAAACTGTTAACTCGCTCCACCGCTGACCAAAAAATTGGAGGTTCAAGTCCACACAAAGGTGCCCTGGAAACACAGCCTGGCGATCTACTTCTGAAAATCAGCCACTGAAAACCCTATGGGTAGCCACAATGGGAAACATTTTGGTGATTACTCAAAAAGTTGAACATAGAATTTCCATATGACCCAGCAATCCCAATCCTAGGCACATACCTAAAAGAACTGAAAGCAGGAATGCACACAGAAACCTGTGCACCAATGTTCATTGTAGCGCTATTCCCAAAAGCCAAAAGGTGGAAACAACAGAAATGTCCATCAGCAAATGAATGGCTAAGCAAAATGTGATCTATCCATAAAATGGACTACTACTTGGCCACAAAGAGAAGTGAAGTCCTGATACATGCTACCACATGGATAAACCTTGAAAACACTGTGCCCAGTGAAATCAGTCAGTCACCAAAGGACAAATACTATGATCCCACTTATATGAAATAGGCAAATATATAGAAACCAAAGTTCATTATTGGTTACGAGGGATGGGAGAGAGGGGAAAGGGCAGTCGTTGTTTAGGTGAAACCAAGTTTCTGTTAATGGTGGTGGAATAATTTGGAAAAGGATAAAACTATGGAATAGAATTGATGACCCAAAAATAAACCCTCACATTAACGGTCAAATAAGTGAATGCCAAGACAATTTTTTGAGGGATGCAGCCATCTTTGGCAACCTTATAGGAAGGAGCTAAAGGAATAAAACCCCAACTTACTCTCTGCTCTGTCTTCAAACTCCTACTGGTGCTCCCAATTGACCACACAAAATGGAAGCTGTTGACAAGAGAAGTTGTTTAACGATGGCACAATTTGATGAACATGTCACAGAACTAACCGTACTTGGAAAAAATTGTTGAGTTGGCAAATGTTTGTTATATATATATATATTTTTTTACAATAAAAAATGTACACAAAAAATTCTCTGGACACAAGTTCCCCTTTAAAGTTACCATTGATTATTCAATCTGCAGATATTTTTTAACCACCTACGATTTTTATCTCATTTTACTTGGATCCACAATCAACGCCCATGGAAGCAGCAGTCAAGAAACCAAAAGACACACTGCATTGGGCAAATCTGCTGCCAAAAACCTCTTTAAAGTTTTAAAAAGCAAAGATGTCACTTTAAGGATTAAGGTGCACCTGACCCAAGCCACGGTGTTTTCAGTTGCCTCATAGGCATGTGAAAGCTGGACAATGAGTAAGGAAGACCTAAGAAGAATTGATACCTTTGAGCTATGGTGCTGGCAAAGAATACTGAATATATGCCAGGGACTGTCAGAAGAATGAACAAATCTGTCTTGGAAGAAGTACAGCCAGAAGCTCCTTAGAAGCAAGGATGGCAAGACTTTGTCCCATGTACTTTGGACATGTTATCAGGAGGGACCAGTCCCTGGAGAAGGACATCAAGTTTGGTAAAGTAGAGCGTCAACCAAAAAGAGGAAGACCCTTGATGAGATGGATTGACACAGTGGCTGCAACAATGGGCTCAAGCATAACAACAATTGTGAGGATGGAGCAGGACTGGGCAGTACTTTGTTCTGTTGTACGTAGGGTCTCTGTGAGTCAAAGCCAACTCAATGGCACCTAACAACAACAACAACTTTACTAGAGGGGGCAGTAGTGGTGCTGTGGTAGAATTCCCACCTCCCGTGCTGGAGACTTGGAGTCTACTCTCCCTTCTCTGAGGCCTGCTGAATCAAGCCTCCCCGTCTCCAATGTTCTTGTTCCCCTCCTTTGCTTCCAAACTCACCCTTATTTCTTCGTTACTGAATAAATAAGCCTTTTCTCAGCCCTGTCACCCCCTCAAGCTGCCACTTCCTTTTTCTTTTTGGCACCAAAGACTTCCTGCCTAAATCTCTTAAAAAAAGACTATACCCTCACTCTACTTTCTCACCATTTGTCACAGCTAGAAATTGGGCTCCCACTCCCATTTGTTCTCTGGAAGATTTACAATGATTCCTCAACTCTAAATCCAATGGCCTGTTCTCATTCATTTGCAACCAACACAGGAAACTTACAAGAAGAAAGTAAAAAATCAGCTACGTCTACCTCCTGAGATAGCCACAAGCCAGGTCAGATTTTGGAGGCCATCCTTCCCCCTCTCTGTTTATGCGTACACACACACACACACACACACATATATATATAATTTTTCACAGTTTCATTTTAGACATTTTGTAAACAGTCTTGTCTTTTTTATTTACCTCCTGCCTGCCTCCTCCCATGGTTGTTGTTGTGTGCCACAAGTCGATTCTGACTCATAGTGGCCCTACAGGACAGAGCAGAACTACTCCATAGGATTTGGAGCCCTGGTGGTGCACTAGTTAAGAGTTTGGCATCTAACCAAAAGGTTGGCAGTTCAAATCTACCAGCCGCTTCTCGGAAACCCTATGGGGTAGTTCTACTCTGTTCTATAGAGTCGCTATGAGTCAGAATTGACTCGATAGCAACAGGTTTTTTGTTTTTGTTTTTTTAATCTTTACTGAAGCAGTCAGGTCTTTTCTTCCCCAGAAAGGTTAGTGGGTTCTAACTGCCAACCTTTTGGTTAGAGGCCAAGAACTTAACTACTGTAACACCAGGGCTCCCATACTACCACACCTATTGCCGTCGAGTCAATTCTGCCTCATTAGTGACCCTACAGGACAGAGTAGAATTGCCCCATAGGGTTTCCAAGGAGCAGCTGGTGGATTCCAACTGCAGACCTTTCGGTTCGCAGCCAAGCTCTTAACAACTGCACCACCAGGGCTTCAGCCATGCTACCATACTACCAACCTACTTCTGCCCAAGCAGCGTTAACATATATACATGACTTTTTTTTTTTTAATCATTGCATGTTCTACAAAAAAATACTGACATTATGCACGGTTCTTTGCCTCTTCTTTTCCTGTGGGACTCCTTCTAAGTCAAGTGGCATAGAAACCCAAGGCATGGATGCCCCACATTTTACCCAGCCATTCCCCTGTTGAAGGCTTTCACTTGGCTTCCAGTTCTTTGCCACTACAAACAATGCCGCAATAGGTATTCTTGTACAAACAAATTACATATAGCTGCTTTTATTTCTATGGGATGGGGTCCCAGGAGAGAAACTGCTTAGTCAAAGGCTATGTACATTTTAAATTATAAGAGACTCTTCCAGAACTCTTTCCAAAATACCCATTCCCACCAGCAATGCTTGAAGACTACCCTTTCCCAGTACCCCTGCCAACAACAGGTACTGTCACTTTTTAATATATCGGCCAGTCTAATGGTCTGATGTGCATCAAGCTTTAAAAACTCTCCTTCTCCTCCTATTCTGCTCGGTGGCTTTCAGAAAACTAATTTCCCTTCTCTCACAACCCTTTCTGGGGCACCGTCTTTGTCTCCTATTCTTACTCCATCTTCAAAAATTAAGCATAAAATAATATTCACCCTTGTCCTTTTCTCCTTTCTCTTTGCACTCTCTTCTTTGACAATTTCACTTTTTCCCAGGGTTTTAGTCAACACCTCTCAGAGCTGAATTCAAATCTACACATCTATGTCTGTCATTCTACTTGCTCATGGAACATTTCCCCTACAGCCTATCAACATCTCAAAAATCAGGAGGATCAAACCCAAACTCTCTCGGACTCGCTCCTGTTCTACTGGCAACACCATCTTGATCACAGGTACTTAGGCTTGCACACCCAATGTCATTTTTTACTTCTCCTTCCATTGTGCCCCCACATCCAGCCAATTACTCAGTCTGGGCAGTTCTAGGAGTGGGTTCAATAGTGTTCCCCCAAATTCACACCTACCTGGAACTTCATAATGTGACCTAATTTAGAAATAGGGTCTTTGCAGATGTAATTAGTTAAGAATCTGGAGATGAAATCATTCTAGATTTAGGGTGCATCTGCATTGAATGACTGGTGTCCTTGTAAAAAGAAAGGATATATAGAGACAGAGAAGACAGTGATGTGAAGAAAGAGGCAGGGATTGGAGTGACGTATCTATAAATCAAGGAACGCCAACGATTGCTGGAAACACCAGAAGCTGGAAGACAGGCATGGGGCAATTTCTTCCTCAGAGCCTCCAAAAGGACAGAGCCCTGCCAACACCTTGATTTTGGACTTCTGGCCCCCAGAACTGAGAGATAATAAACTTCTCTTGTTTCAAGACACCTGGTTTGTGGTAATTTGATATGGCAGCCTGGCTTAGTTATCTAGTGCTGCTATAACAGAAATACCACAAGTAGATGGCCTTAACAAAGAGAAATTTATTCTTTCACAATCTAGGAGGCTGGAAGTCCAAGTTCAGGGTGCCGGCTTCAGGGGAAGGCTTTCTCTCTCTGTCAGCTCTGGAAGGTCCTTGTCATCAATCTTCCCCAGTGGAGGAGCTTCATGTCCAAAGGAGACGGTATTCTCCTGGCTCTTGTTTCTTGGTGGTATGAAGTCCTCACATCTCTCTGCTCACTTCTCTCTTTTATATCTCAAAAGAGATTGACTTAAGACACAACCTAATCTTGCAGATTGAGTTCTGCTCCATTAACATAACTGCCTCTAATTCTGCCTCATTAACATCATAGAGGTAGGATTTATAACACAAAGGGAAATCATATCAGATGACAAAATGGTGGACAATCATACAATACTGGGAATCATGGCCTAGCCATATTGACACATACTTGTGGGGGACACAATTCAATCCATGACACAACCCTAGAAAACGAATGTAGTTCTCCATGCTCTCTCTTATCCATCTGGGGCAGACTCTCCAAACAGCTCATCAGGCTCCTGCAATAGCCACGTTGGCTCCCCCAGCTCCAGTATGCACACCTGCCACGGAGCACAGCACAACCCTGCCAGGCCCAACCCTGCTACACCTCCCCAGATGCAGACCAAGTTAAGCCTGACCCCTCTAACCACACTTCCAAGGTCTTCCGAGCTCTCATTCCAATCTACCTTTCCAGGGATTCAACCAACGACTCCCTCATACTCCAAACTCACCATGAGTTTGTCCAGTTGCTATGGCCTAAAAGAGACTCTTCTCTCAAAGGAGAATTAGTGAAGAAAGGGCAGAAAAGGTTAGCAGACACTTACTGGAAATCCCTCTGCTGCTCTGGCCCTGCCTCCACAAAGAAAATGTCTCTCTCTCTTAGTTTCAAAGAGGAAAACTATTTGGTGGAAGAAACTGGGTAAGTAAATGGATCATATAATACAAACTGAGGCTACACTGCAATGAAGTGTACATTTACACTCATAAAATGACCTAAAAATAAAGACAGGAAAACCAGCCACCAGAGTCAAAAGCATTCTATATTTATACAACTAGCAGAGAATCATCTCACAATCACATCTGTCTCATGACAGTTTCATGAATCAGATACCCATAAGCGGCTGGCATTAAAACTCAGCAAGAAATCCCTAAAAACAAAATAAGGGGGAAAAAAATCACTAGGGTGAACCAAACAAAAACTTAGAGACAAAACCTCAAAACTATTTTTTATAATACTTCATCTTTAAGCTAGCAATCTGAAAAAGAAACAACCAAAACAATGTACTTAATACACATTTATTTGGTGCCTCTGACATAAGCTCAATGCAAATTCAATATGAATTTAGAGATGAGATTAGTCAAAATAGATTTGCCAGACTTCATTATGTCCAGAATGATGCAATTTTTTTTTTGCATCAAAGCAAAGAATATAATAATATGACTTTAATTATTTGTTCTCTAAGCTCTCTAATAAATATACGCTCCATCTTCGTTTTTACTTAGTTTTCATGCCGGTATGCACAAAAGTAAAATGAGATCTGCCCACATAAATTTTTTTTAAGAAGGCCTTCATAACAGTATCTCAAGTGTTTTCTAGCCTAACAATGATTAGAATCCAGGATTCGGTTATATGTACTCGGCACTTCAGAAACTCTGTGACTGCTCCTCTGCAGACCATGACTCCAGCATCTTCTGAGACAGACTGTCAACAATCCATCATCCAGACTCATGGCAGGACGAGTTGTCACAGATAATTTAAACAGCTCTCAGAGTGAGAGAGTGCTTCAGAATTCCATATGGCCTGTGAAACGCACGTGTTCTCTACACTCTTCCCCCTCTTAAGAAGGAGTTGAGACAAAGCTCGATCCCAAATTCTGAATGCTGGGAATTTTTAGGATATCCAACACATAAGATAAGCAGAAAGTTATCTTCTTGCCTGTTTTCTTGGTTACCTATGGCATACCTTTCAGAGCACAGATGAACTAAAATAGCTGCAGGCCCAGCGCCCAGTGCTGCTACAGGAGCCCTGCGGGCTGGAAGGCACATTATTTATTCACAGAGAAACCCTGGGTCCTCCGGCCCAAGGCAAGGGCAGTAACAAGGCGCCACAGGTAGGGAAAGTGGGAGGAACAAGGAAAAAAGTGAGAAGAAACTCAGAACCCCTAGGCTCAGCCCCTTACTAGCTGGCAGAGAAAGTGGGCAAGTAACCTACCTTTTCTCACCCCTGTCTTCGTCTGTCAAATGAAGAATGCAAGCTCACGCTAAGTCCCTCCCAGTATTTTATGGTTCTAATTTTTTTTAATAGATCAGGGACTTCAAACACTATGGTTAGTGTAAGGCTTGAAGGCAGTGTGTGTGTGTGTGTGTGTGTGTATGTGTGTGTGAAGTATTTTTGTAAATATCCTCAGAAACTGTCCTGTGCTTCACTCTGTTACAATATCACTACATACATTATAGAATCATGACTTACTGGGTCATGATTTTGTTTGTTGTGTTGTGTTGTTTTGAACTCCCGAACACAGAGGTAGAACAATATGTTTTTGTTTTTTTTTAAGATGACATTCAACCAAAAGTTCAAAGAGGAGGAAGAACCAAAATTTGTAAGAATTGTCTTTCCCTTCCTGCTCTGCGGACATCTTTTTCCTCAGTGAGCTCTCACAGTAAAGAAGGAATAGAAACATGGCCCAAGGTGTCTGTCTGCATGGTATACAATGGAACAGGACAACGTGGCGGGGAAGGCGAGAGAAACAGGACTTGAACTTAAAACGTTTATAATAAACTGGCCACGGGGAAAGATGTTCTCTTTGAAATTGTGGGCTCTCTTCAAACACTGCGTGTTATTTATTAACCACTCCTTTTTTCTTTCTATAAAGAAATTCAGTACAGTATCAGCTTTGATATATTTACAATACTCTCTTGGAGGAAGTCCAGAGTCTACATTTGGTTTTTAAAAGAAGGTCCTTCCTCTGTGGAACCTATCTCAAAAAGCCAAAACACACAGTCAGAAAAGCCGAGCCTCTCATTAGCGTTTCCCAAGCACACAGTAGCTATGCACCACTTGGCACCCACCAAAACCCCTCCAAAAGTATCAAAAGGCTGCCAACTTCTCTGTGCATTTATAAGAACAGTGCTGAAAATGTGTGTTTGCAGCAAAATTTCATTTTTACTGGTATGCCCATGAAAACTTTACTGTCTCCCATAGAGCTGACTGGTTTTAGTGACTTGGCCAAATACCAACGTAACTGTAATTAAATGGAACTCTGAGGCCAGATGAGGTATAAAGATGGAGGGTGTTCCCAGAGGAACTAAAATTATGTGCAGCACATGTTTAAGTCATACATCAGTCATAGGGTCAACCAACGTCCGACACACCTCTCAGGAGAAAAACAGATCAATATGGCTGAAGAAAGTGTATTCAGAAGGGCCTTTTCACCATTCAGAACTGAGAATGACTGAAGAAATTACAGAAATTTTTAAAATAAAATTTCACACCCAATGATTTTAATATGATAAGAAAAATATGAGAGGCCACATGTTCTCAATTCTGTCATTTGAATTACTGAGTCAAACAGTCTTGGAGTGCAGCAGCTCAGGCTAAGGGAGAGAGCTTCTAACTCAAACAACGGAGCACAGATTAAATGACAGCCTGTCCAAAAGTCTTCCTCTGTTCTTAGCTGCAGTCAAGTCAGCTTTGATTCACAGGGACTTTATGTATAAGAGAATAAAATGTTGCCTGGTTCTGTACCATCTTCAAGACAGTTGGTATATGTAAGTCCATTGTTGCAGCAACTGAGTCAATCGATCCATCTCATTGAGGGTCTCCCTCACTTCCATCAGCCCTCTACTTTACCAAACATGATGTTCTTTTCCAGTGTTCTGTCTTTCTTGATGACGTGTTCAAATAAGCAGGCAGAAGTCTCACCATTCTTACTTCTAAGGAGCATTCTGGCTGTATTTCTTCTGAAGCTGATTTGGTTGTTCTTCTAATAGTTCAAGGTATATTCAATATTCTTGGCCAATACTACATTCAAAACACAATGATTCTTCTTCTGTCTCCCTTTTCGGTTGTGGAGCTTTTGCATGCATATGTTATTGTTAGGTGCTGTCAAGTCAGTTCCAAGTCATAGAGACCCTATGTATAACAGAACAAAACACTGCCTGGTCCTGCACCATATTCACAATTACTGCTATGCTTGAGTCCACTGTTGGACCACTGTGTCAATCCATCTCATTGAGGGTCTTAATCTTTTTCGTTGACCATCTACTTTACCAAGCATGATGTCCTTCTCCAGGGACTGGTCCCTTCTGATAACATGTCCAAAGTACCGAGAGGAAGTTTTGCCATCCTCGCTTCTAAGGAGCATTCTGGTTGTACTTCTTCCAAGACAGATGTGTTCGTTCTTCTGGGAGTCCATGGTATATTCAATAGTGTTCACCAACACCATAATTCAAAGGCATCAGTTCTTCTTCAGTCTTCTTTATTCACTGTCCAGCTTTCACATGCATATGAGGCAATTGAAAATAGCATGGCTTGGGTCACATGCACATTGGTCCTCAAAGTGACATCTTTGCTTTTTAACACTTCAAAGAGGTTTTTTGCAGCAGATTTGCCCAACGCTTTTTTTTATATGTCATCTAATTTCTTAACTGCTGTTCCCATGGGCACTGATTGTGGATCCAAGTAAAATGAAATCCTTGACAACTTCAATATCTTCTCCATTTATCATGATGTTGCTTTTTGACCCAGTTGTAAGGATTTTTGTTTTATGTTGAGGTGTAAGCCTTTTGCTGTAGTCTTTGATCTTCATCAGTAAGTGCCCCAAGTCCTCTTCACTTTCAGCAAGCAAGGTTGTGTCACCTGCATATCACAGGTTGTTAATGGGTCTTCCTCCAATCCTGATACCCCATTCTTCTTCATATAGTTCAGCTTCTTGAATTTTTTGCTCTGCATACAGATTGAATGCTGTTGTTGTTGTTAGGTGCTGTCAATTGGTTCCGACTCATAGCAACCCCATGTACAACAGAACGAAACACTGCCCGTCCTGCGCCATCCTCACAACTGTTGTTACACTTGAGCCCATGTTGCAGCCACTGTGTCAATCCATCTTCCTCTTTTTCGGTGACCCTCTGCTTTACCAAGCATGATTCCCTTCTGCAGGGACTGATCCCTCTTGATAACACATCCAAAGTATGTGGGATGAACTCTCACGATCCTCACTTCTAACGAACATTCTGACTATACTTCTTCCAAGACAATATATTAGCCCACTGACATCTTGGGGTCACAGCAATGCCCACTGACCCAAGAGCTCTTCACCTCCCATCTAGTGGATATTGCCAAAACTCCACTCCAAATTTCAGTTCTTTCTTTGGTTTAATCCATTAAACATTTTAAAAAATAATTTGCTGCTTTCTATCTCCCCTCTCCCACTTTTAAATTCATGCTTGAAGAAGAGGCAGGCAAGAGAAAGAAGGAGCTACAGCACAGCCGTAAATATTTCAGAAAAGGTCCCCAGATGATTACAATAGACTCTTTCACCAGAGTAAGAGCTTCTGCTTTACTAAGGCTGTGACCTGGTTTATGTGTTCTTCAGAAACGTTATAGGGATATATACATAAGCCCTGGTAGCACAGTGGTTAAGTGCTCAGCTGTTAAACAAAAGCTCAGTGGTTCAAATCCACCAGCCACTCCATGGGATGAAAATGTGGCAGTCTGCTTCTATGAATATTTACAGCCTTGGAAACCCTATGAAAAAGTTCAACTCTGTCCTGTAGGGTCTGTATGAGTAGAATCAACTGCATACAACAACATACATACATATATAAACCCTGGTGGCATAGTGGTTAAATGCTACAGCTGCTAACCAAAGGATCGGCAGTTCAAATCTGCCAGGCACTCCTTGGAAACTCTATCGGGCAGTTCTACTCTGTTCTATAGGGCCGCTATGAGTCGGAATCGACTCAACAGCAGTGGGTTATATATATATATATGTATGTATCTTCATGTGTGTCTTAATACGAGTGGTCAAAAAAGTCAGAAAGCCACTAGAATAAAAATGTATATACCTAGAAAAAAAAAAAATGACCCATGAAACTGATTTCAGTACCCATGACTCACTTCAATAAACTGTTTCATTCAAATGGTTGTATACTATATATAGTGTTTTACACCTGGTTTTTTTTCACTTAATATACCAGAGAGATGGTGTCATATTTATGGATATTTGGATTGCTTTGACTCCACCTCTTCTTAAAAGTAGGATGGTCTAAGAAGGAGGAGCAAACCAATTAAGGACTTAAAAAGCCCAGAACAGGGAAGACTGAGGACCAGAGTCAAGTGTGAACTAATTCACAGTTTCTCTTCAGGCCGATATCTGGGCTTCCATACAGTGGCTGATAGAAAGTCCAATGCAGTAGGCAGACATCTTCTTTGGGACTTTGTAAGTTATGAGATCTTTCTTCCTTGCATGGAAACCTTACTACTGCTGTTCTCCTTATTTCCAGCAGTAAAGATTGAGAAATTCAATCTAGACTTCACTGTCAGACTTACAAGAACAGGTTAAATTATTTCAATCCATTTACATGTACCTGCTGTTTACAAAGGCAGCCTCAGTGGCACAAACAGGTGAGTGTTTAACTACTAACAGAAAGGTTGGCAGTTGGAATCCACCAGAGGTCCATGAGTTAAAAAAGTCCTGGTGATCTGTTTCCGGAAGGTCCCAGCCATGAAGAACCTAGGGAGCACAGTACTACTCTGATACACATGGGATCCACATTAGTTGGCATCAACTGAATGGTGACTAGCTGGTTGGTTGGCTATTTACAAAAGCAGGAAGGCACATCACTGTGACCCAAACTGATTCTCCAATTTCTTTTTTCACTAGAATTTCCCCCATTTCTACCTGAAATGAGCTGTAAACCTTTTATGTTACCACAAAAGTCTCAAACAAATTTATTTCCTACCTATTTACATATCTGCAATACAACTTTTACATTAAAAAGCACAACTTTAGGGACTTCGGCCCAACGTGGCGCCATACACAGAAGCACCACACCATTGCTCCACAGGAAAGACCCAAAAAACTAAGTCACACAGAGACGAACGTCATTCCTGGTACCTGAAGTACCAGATATAGAGAACTCAGCCAAGCACTAAATGGAATAAGAAACTGACAGAGGATGGAGAGCGAGAAGAGATACATGTGGAGGGCCCCACCAGCTAATGCAGCACAGATCCACCATCTTGGACTCCAGTCAGGGATCGGCAGACAGGGCGCATGGAAAAGCAGCCTCCCAGAACTCTCAGCAGGAGACAGAGCACCCAGTAACCAGCAATACACGCTTTCCCACCCCTCCCCCTCCCCCCCTCCCCCCATTCTCTCCCCACTGCTCTACCTCTGAGTTTCCTGGCTGGCTGTGGTGGCTCGGCCAGCCGAGAAGTGCAGCATCCATGCTATTTGGCTTCAACCCACCCACGTTGGAGATCAACGGACAGGGAGTACAGGAAAGCGGCTTCATGAAGCTCCCAGCAGGAGACAGAACACCCAGTAACAAGCGATATAAGCTTTTCTAACCCCCACCCTTCCTCTCCTCCTCTGCTTCCCGCCAGCTGCAGTCTATTGGCCAGGAGGCAACTGCTTTGCCCTCAGCCTGCTTGGATTCACCCAGCCCACACTGGCCAGGCCCTGAGCTGGTGTTGGTTCTTTACATCTCTTTTGGTTTCTTCTGTGCCTCCTACTACTTCCTCCTCCTTTCTCTGGTACACCTGGCTCTGTGTGCCATCTTTGCTTCTTCTTGAAAGGCTGTGAGGTCATGCTCGACTGGGGAACCACTCCCCTGGCCCATGACACCTCTCTAGTGGGATCCCTGGGGCTTTTTTTTCCCCTTGTTTTGCTTTACTTTGTTCTGTTTGTTTGTTTTCTTTTTCTTTTCACAGCTTGGGAGTCCCCTCTAGCCAGGCTGCAAGGCACAGCTTAGGGGCCACTCCCCCAATCTACACAGCAGCATAGGTGGGATCCCCAGGGGCATTTCTTTTTTTCTTTTCTCTCTTTTTCCCTTTCTGTCTTCGTTTCTCAGTTCTCATCTCTCTACACTTGCCTTCTTTTTCTGTCTCCTAAATACCTGGTGTTGTGTGACATCTACATGCTCTCTAGCCAGGCTATACTGCGCAGCCTGGGAGCCACTTCCCTGGTCTTAGCAGCCCCGCCAGTGGGACTCTGGGACTCCTGGGGGCTTTTCTTTTCCAAATTTTTATCTAGTTATTTTTTTCTTTCTTTTTCCCTTTTTCTTGTTTTCTTTTTGCTTTTCTCCATTTCTCAGTTTCTCATCTCTCCACTCCAAGGGCAAGCTCCCTTAGCACTCTTTTTTTTCTCTCTCTTTGTTTCCTTGTTTGTTTCTGGCTCCTGTTTTTCTCTCCTCTCTCTCCTCTTTCCCACACCCTTGTTAGCTCCGCACATCACAAACTCCCCCCTCTTTCCTGCCAATTTGCACCATGCACTGAACCTCACACCCCCAAGCAGCACAGGCACGGCCTACTGGAACCTGCCCTGCACTGATTCCTGGCCTGCCCTGTTGGCCCTAGTATATGCCTCAAACAACCCATCCCAGCCCCTCCCCTTCAGCTGGACCTGCCCTGCTGCACCATAGCTGAATGACTGGCCCTGCCCATTGGACAAGGAGGTGAAAAGTATTGTGACTATGGACGAAAAACAATGATGAGCGCACAGCCCGCCTGCACAGACAAATAAATAAACCAAATAAAACAAAAAAGCAGAACAAAACAAACAAATCTACAATCAAGAAATGAAGAAAATAACTACTGAACGTCTCAAAGACAGCAAACAATATCAAAACATATAAAAAAACAGGACAGGATGGGCCCAGTAGGTGTCTAAAATAAAATTCCAGATGGCTTTCCAATAAAGAAAAGGCACTAGAACTACCTGACAAGGAATTCAAATCTCTAATATTCAGAACAATCCAAGAGTTGAAGCAAAAAGCAGATAAAAATGAGGAAAAAATAGACAAGTTTTTGGAAAAGGCAAATTCACGGGAAATACAGATGGAAAAATGGAACAATTCAGGAAATACAGGAACAAAATGCCAAAATAAATTCACAATTAGAAATCATACAAAAACAACAATTAGAAATCCAAAAGATAAGCAACAAGATTTCAGAAATGGACAGTGTAATAGAAGGCCGAAGAGCAGGTCTGAAATGATGGAAGACAGAATCAGTGAAATTGAAGACAAACACTTGGATACAGCAGTTTGAGGGAAAACCAGAAAAAAGAATGAAGAAAAATGAAGAAGCTCAGAGAATTATGAGGGATACAATCAGAAGCAAAAATTTGCGAGTGATTGGACTTCCAGAACAGGGAGAAAAAACGGAAAACACAGAGAGGATCAATGAAGAATTGCTGACGGAAAACTTCCCTAATATCACGAATGATGAAAAGCTGACCATCGAAGAAGCTCAACAAACCCCGTATAGGATAGCCCCCAAAAGAAAAACACCAAGGCATATCATAATCACACTCACTAAAACCAAAGACAAAGAAAAAATCCTGTGAGCAGCTTGAGAAAAATAAAAAGTCACATACAGAGGAGAAACAATAAGACTAAGCTCTGATTATTTGACAGAAATCATGCAGGCAAGAAAGCAATGGGATGACATATATAAAACCTTGAAAGAAAAAAATTGCCAACCAAGAATAATGTATCCTGCAAAACTTTTGTTCAAATATGATGGTGAAATTAGGACATTTCCAGATACACAGAAATTAAGGGAATATGTGAAAACCAAACCAAAATTACAAGAATTATTAAAGGGAGTCCTTCAGTCTGAGAACAACAGACCACAGCCTGAATCTAAGATGCAAGATTGTACCAGCCAGATATCAATCTGGGAAATGAACTCTCAAGGGCTATCCAAAACCAAAACGATTGCAATAGGGAACCAGAGAAGTTAATCTGTAAATGACAACAATGTCAGAACAATAAAAGAGGGAATAAACGGTATAGGTGTAGAACTCTGTAATGGAGAAGAAGGCAAGGTGACACCAAGTAATAACAGATTGGTTCAAACCTAGGAAGATAAGGGTAAATTTCAAGGTAATCACAAAGAAAGTTAACAAACCTACTCACTAAAATAAAGAAGAAAAGCATAAAGTCAATAAAAACAAAATCTACGAAAACAAAAGAAATCCACAAACAAAAGGAACTTTGCACAGGACATTATGCTGACTGAAATAAGTTAATCACAAAAGGACAAATATTGTATGAGACCACTACTGTAAAAACTAATGAAAAGGTTTACATACAAAAAGAAACAATCTTTGATGGTTACGAGGGAGAGGAGGAGTGGGGATAGAAAAACACTTAATGAGTAGTAACTCTGGTGAAGGGTAAGACAGTACACAATACCGGGGAAGCAAGGACAGCCCATACAAGGCAAGCCCATGGTAGCTCCATAGACACATCCAAACTCCCTGAGGGACCAAATTGCTGGGCTGAGGGCTGTGGGAACCATGGTCTCTGGGAACATCTAGCTCAACTGGCATAATAGAGTTTATAAAGAAAATGTTCTACATTCTGCTTTGTTGAGTAGCATCTAGGGTCTTAAAAGCCTGTGAGCGACCATCTAGGGTACTCCACCAGTCTCCCCCCTTCATGAGCAAGGAAGAATGAAGAAAACTAAAGACACAAGGGAAAGATTAGTCCAAAGGACTAATTGGACCACATCTACCATAGCCTCCACTAGACTGAGTCCAGGACAACTAGATGGTGCCTGGCTTCCACCACTTACTGCTCTGACAGGGATCACAATAGAGGGTCCTAGACAGAGCCGGAGAAAAAGGCAGAACAAAATTCTAACTCAAAAAGAAAGACCAGAGTTGCTGGCCTGACAGAGACTGAAGAAACTCTCAGAGTATGGCCTCTGGACACACTTTCAGCTCAGTAATGAGGCCACTCCTGAGGTTTACCCTTCAGTTAACGATTGAACAGGCCCATGGAACAAAACAAGACTAAAGGGGCGCACCAGCCCTGGGGCAGGGACTGGAAGGCAGGAGGGAACGGGAAAGCTGATAATAGGGAACCCAGGGTTGAGAAGGTAGAGTGTTGGCATGTCATGCAGTTGTTAACCAATGTCATACAACGATGTGTGTACTAATTGTTCGATGAGAAATTAGTTCTGTAAACCTTCATCTAAAGTTCAATAAAAAGAAAGAAATAAAAAGCAAAATTTTAAAGTTTTAAGATATGCCTCTCAGCTACCATCTAAGGCACACGATTGGTCTCAATTCACCTGGAACAACAGAGGAAGAAGGAGAGTCAGGAATAGGAGGAGAAAATGGAATGTGTGGCTAATTGCCTCTATGAACTACTGCCTCCTTTGTAATGAGACCAGAACTGGGTGGGGGTCTACCAGGCTACCATCACTGAATATTTTGATCAAAGACTCTATAGAAGAATCTGATCAAAACAGGGAAAATGAAGAGCAGAATTTCAAATTCTCATGGAATCCAGACTTTCTGAAGCCATGAAGGCTGGATGAACCCCTGAAATGACTGCCCTAAGATAAAATTTAAACCTTAAACCAAAAATATCCCCGAAGTCTTCTTAAAACCAAACAATACTTTAGCTTAACTAGTAAAGAATGTCTGCCTTGATCATTGTGTTCTTTCAAGATATATCTAGATGGGATCAAACTGACAACAGCAACTTGAAAGATTAGAGAGGAACCTTAGGGCAGCACTCATTTTATGTTCATGGGGGAGAAACAACTCAGAAAAGGAGGGCGAGAATAGTTGCATAACTCAAAGAACGTAATCAATGTGACTGAATTGTACACGTAGAAACTTGAACTGGTGTGTTTTTGCTATGTATATTCTCAGCAACAACAAAAATATAAATTATTTTTTTTAAAAATGAGCCTCTCAGTTTCTTTGAACTCTTTCAAATAACAGTCTACAGTTTCAGGAGTATACAGAACAGTACACAGAAAGCTATAAATGCCAGGGATCTGAAAAGCCATCTCGTCTACTGCAATTGCTACTGTATTAGTTTCTTCAGAGGGGCTCCAGGGACCTTCTCCATCTCCAGCCCAGGGGAGTAAGAAAGAACACATGAGGGCTTCTGTCCTGTACCGCTGCTGTAATTAATACAATTCCAGTTTTATCTCTTTGTATACTGGGGTTTCACACATGATGTAGTTTGGAACAAAAGGTTCCTCTGACCACAAAGGTTTAAAACCCATGAATCCTGCATCGTTTCACAGACAGGAAAACAGAGGTCCCCAGAAGCTGGGTGGCACCCATGGGTCTACATCCGGTAAGCTGCAGACCCAGCCCTGGGCCTCTAGAGCAGTAGTTCTCTAACCATGATCCCCAATCAGCAGCAGCAGCAGCACCTGGAAACTTGTTAAAAATGGAAATGTTCAGGCAGATCCCAGATCTACTGAATCAAACTCTGAGAGTGAGCCCAGCAATCTGCATTTTAACAAGCTTCCAGGTGATTCCAGTGCTCTTCACTTTGAGGGCCTCTGCCCTAGAGCAATGTCCGAAGCATTCCCCATTCTCCTTTCCTCTCCCTATTCCAATCCAATGTCTCCACACAGTACACACGTTAGGCAGCTGCCTCAAAAATACTGAGCCGAACTATATATTCACCCACTGAAAAAAGGAAAGACATCACAATAAGGTATTCGAACACCACTATAACACAATCAATGAATTTCTTTTCTCACAATAAAAACACACCCAAATGGTTAAAAAAAGTTTCAGAGTTCTCAAAGGATAGTTCAAGATGGCAGAATATACTAGTATTTCAGAGACTGAACCTCAAAAATGCTGAGCAATGCTATGAAACTTATTTCCAGAAAACCAGGATCAAGATACCCCACATCAGTGCCCAATAATATCTGGGCACCAATGAGGAGAGTATTAAAGTATGAGACAGCTCCTTCCAGAGAAACCTGGTTGAGAAATACCTGAAAATACATGGGAACATGACTATATCTCATCCCCAGCCTGAGGAGATGAATTTCACCATACCTTACATTTTGTGACATTTGAGCTACCAATTGGCCATCTATTCAGGTGAGTTTGCTGGCCCCACGCAAAATATATATATGAGAAACACTATGTACACTAGCCATTAGTTGTAAGCCACAACTCAATTCCATGCTATTGTAACAAATTTCAAGAAAGCCAATTGAGAAACTACAACATGAAGCATGAACATCTAAAGCTTTGAGACATCATTGCAGAATTCAACCTATTTGAACCCTCTACTCATTTTTCCCTCATAATGTAAAATATTTTCTTAAACTAGTTCCTATTAAGAACTCACTAGGTGAATATGGAAGAGATCCATATTTGTGCCCATTCCAAAGATAGATGATCCAACAGAATGAGGAAATTATCCCACACGAGTAAAATTTTGCTGAAGATCATTCAAAAGCAGTTGTAGCAGTACATCAAGGAACTGCCTGAAATTCAAGCTGGATTCAGAACAGGATGTGGAATGAGGGATATCACTGCTGATGTCAGATGGATCTTGGCTGAAAGCAGAGGATACCAGAAAGATGTTTACCTGTGTCTTATTGATTAAGCAAAGACATTTGACTGTGTGGATCACAACAAACTATAGATAATATGGCAAAGAAAGAGAATTCCAGAACACTCAGTTGTACTCATGAGGAGCTTTTACATAGATCAAGAGGTAGTTATTCAAACAGAACAAGGGGATACTGTGTAGTTTAAAATCAGGAAAGGTGTGTGTCAGGGTTGTATCCTTTCACCATACCTATTAAATCTGTATGCTGAGCAAATATATGAAGAAGAACACGGCATCAGGATTGGAGGGAGACTCAATGACCTGCATTATGCAGATGACACAACCCTACTTGCTGCAAGTGAAGAGGACTTGAAACACTCACTGATGAAGCTCAAAGACTACAGCTCAGTATGGATTACACCTCAACATAAAGAAAACAAAAATCCTCACAACTGAACCAATAAGCAACATCATGATAAATGGAGAAAATATTGAAGTTGTCAAGGATTTCATGTTACTTGAATCCACAATCAACACCCATGGAAGCAGCAGCCAAGAAATCAAATGACACACTGCATTGGGCGAATTTGCTACAAAAGAGCTCTTTAAAGTGTTAAAAAGCAAAGATATCATTTTAAGGACTAAGGTGTGCCTGACCCAACCCATGGTGTTTTCGACTCCCTCATATGCATGAGAAAGCTGGGCAGTGAATAAAAAAGACCGAAGAATTGATGCCTTTGAATTATGGCATTGGCAAAGAATACTGAATATACCATGGACTACCAAAAGAACGAACAAACAAATTTGTCTTGAAGAAGCAGCCAGAATGCTCCTTAGAAGCAAGGATGGCGACACTTTGTCCCACATACTTTGGACATGTTATCAGGAGGGGCTAGTTCCTGGAGAAGGGCATCATGCTTGGTTAAGTAGAGGGTCAGCAAAAAAGAGGAAGACCCTCAACGAGATGGACTGCCACAGTGGCTGTAACTATGGGCTGCAGTATAATAACAGTTGTGAAGATGGTGCAGGACTGTTTCATCTTGATGTACACAGGGTCCCTATGAGCCAGAGCCATCTCGACGGCATCTAACAACAACAACAGGTGGACTTTTCATCTTGAAAAGTGAGTATGCACTAAATTGGGGCAAGGGTCTGGCTGGGGGTACCTGGAGGGGAACCTTTTAGCTAATTACCTGAATAATGTGTTTGGCTCACAAACAACACCTGGCATAGCCTCTGCTCATTTATTCACTTCTTTAGGATTTATAAGTATACAGGGATACACTGCAGTGACGATGAGCTGAAGGGCAAAGCCTTACTCATCTCCTGGCACACTCCCTAATACAAGCACCTGCATGCTCGCATATACCTGCAAAAGCTTATCTAATAACCAATAACCGAGACACAAGACTTGAAAAGCAGACATGAGATCTTAATTTAAGGTGATTTCTGAAATTTTCTTGGACCCCTCACTGTCACTGTGACACCGTAGGTACCTGCCCCTACAGAGCAACTGAGGGTGCATTTGAGGCCACGTCACACTACCTTACAAGAAAAAACCAGTCATAGCCCCCGAACTCCTATCTTTATAGACATTACTAACCCCTTCTACTCGTTCGGAGCCCTGGTGGTGCAGAGGTGAAACATTCAGCTGCTAACCAAAAGGCTGACAGTTTGAATCCACCGGTTGCTCCTTGGAAACCCTCTGGGGCAGTTCTACTCTGTCCTACAGGGTTGCTACGAGTCGGAATCGGCTTGACAGCCACGGGTTTCCATTCGTTTGGATATAACCAAAAATGAAATGCATTTTGAATTTCATAGACCTCTACTCTATAATTGTTTTGTTTATAGTTAATATAGGTTGATAGACTTTGAGAATGTCAGTTGTTTCCTTTTAAAACAATGATTAACAGAAACATCACAGTTATTTATAATATAAAGACAGGACACAGCTATGTTTCCTCTTCTATAAATAAAGGGGTGAACTAGATCCTTTCTGAGGTTCCTTTCAGCTCAAATAACGTATATGGTTTCCTCAGGTCCCCTACTCACACCTGATGAAGAAAAGGTCTATTTATTTGAGCACAGATGGTACAATCTGCTCTAGCCAACATAACAAGCTCCAGTTGTAGGCAGATTCTCTATACAGCTGTGCATTCCTTTGGGCAGACTATAAAGTACACAAGCCAAGAAGCTGTATCAGTGTTATTTATATAAGGAGGCTTTGTGGCGCAGTGGTTAAGTGCTCAGCTACTAACTGGAAGGTCAGCGAATCAAACCCACCAGCTGCTCCTCGGGAGAAAGATGTGGCAGTCTGCTTCCAGAAAGATTTACAGCCTTGGAAACGCTATGGGGCAGCTCTGCTCTGTCCTATAGGGTCACTCTGAGTCGGAATTGACTCAATGGCAATGGGTGGGTTATTTAAATATTTTCTTAAAGTTTGTCATGTTACTGCACACAAAAAGATAACTGTATTTTTACATTTTGAAATGATTCAAGAACTTTAAGTGCACTCTATAAAAGTTTAAAGGTTCTCCTTTGGATGAGGGAAAAATTATTATGAGGTGTTATTTAATGTCAACAATAAAACATGTACGTGTCCGTCCATTGTCAGAACTACCTGCTTATTGATTTGCTGAAAATTCCAAGCACTAGCTGCCAACTCTGAATACTCCATTCGAGTTTTAGTGAGTTTTCTAGCTAATGAGAGTTGCTGAGCCATCAAAATTCAGCTTCAGTGACAGCTCTTCAGAAAACGCCACGCTGCAATGGCATCTGCTTCTCAACGCACACCGAGGTTCCGGCGACGTCAGCCATTCTTCCGGATTTAGTTTCCTTACACATTTCAACTAGTGGCTGGAGCGGAACTTAGGACTATCTGACTTAGTGTCGTTCCTAAATGTCTGAAGACAGGTCAGTTTAAAATTTCAGTTATATGGAGAGCTGAACTGGAGCCCTGGTGGTTAAGAGGTCAGGCTGCTAACCAAAAGGTCAGTAGTTCGAATCCACCAGCCGCTCCTTGGAAACCCTATGGGACAGTTCTATTCTGTCGTAAAGGGTTGCTCTGAGCTGGAACTGAGTCATCGGCAATGGGTTTGTTTTTTTTGGAACTGGAACTAAGCATAGCGCTGCCTGTCAATACTTCTTAGGAAATGGGCTGTGTTGAAGAGAGAAAAATGCTTCTTCAATGATAGTTGTTATGAAATTGATGTTTCTTAGTAGGTTAAAATTTTCCCTACTATTTTTCATGTTAATGTTTTAATTAATACACGTAACAAAATTTTCTTTAGAGAATAGATTTTTTCTTTAAAAGCAGTTCCTGTCAAACACGAATTGTGGATCTGTGTGAAATAAGGAAAACTGTACTGCATTCGGGAGTCCCTGGGTGGTGCACAGGTTAAGAGCTTGACTGCTACTTGGAAGGTTGGAGGTTCAAACCCACCCAGAGGTACCTCAGAAGACAGTCCTGGAGATCTGCTTCTGAAAATCCTACAGAGTGCAGTTCTACTCGGCACACACGGAGTCCCCATAAGTTAAAACTGACTCAGTGGCAACTGGTTTGGGTTTTTTGGGGGGGAGCTGTATTTATATGTGAATGACCTATAAATCTTTTGCCTGACAAATGAACTAACGTGATTAGGTCCTCATGACTCTGATAGGTGTCGTGCAGTGGAAAGACATGTGAAAAGAGATCTGGGTTCCACTCCCCACTCTCCCTCTCTAAGCTGAGTGCCCTAAGAGGGCAAGTCTCACTTCCACTAGGGCAGAGTTTCTCCAAGTATGATCAAAGCACCCCCAGCAACACCTGGTATGCTTGGTTAAATGCAGATCTTGGGCCTCACCTTAGACCTCCTGAATCACGATCTGAGAGTGAGTTCCAGGAATCTGTATTTTAACGGGCTCCCAAGTGATACTGGAAACCCCGGTGGCGTAGTGGCTAAGAGCTACGGCTGCTAACCAAAGGGTCAGCAGTTCGAATTTGCCAGATGCAAATTGGAAACTCTATGGGGCAGTTCTACTCTTTCCTACAGGGTTGCTATGAGTCCGCGGCAGTGGGTTTTTTTTTTAAGTGATATTTCTGTAGCCGCAATTCGGAAAACCACCACCGCTGGCTCCGGTCTGTTCACTTGGAAGAGATGGTAACAAGGCTGGGCTGATACTCCTAAATTCCCTCTGGCTCCTCTTTACAATCTGCCTTATCAAGACTCAGCAACACCATCGTTTTGCCAACACTCTCACAGTACACTTTAACATCTACCAAAGGTGACCACTTTGTTCTACATACATGCTATACCTGCCCATCTCTCCACATTCCCACCTTCACCACCTCCATGAAGGCAATTACCTTATTTCAGCTTCGTCCTCAGCTTCAACACTGAACACTCCCCCCAGTTCCCTAGGCCTTGAAATTTATATTACCCACTAAGGTCACAGATAACAGCGTACCGGCAGGGCCTAATGACTCATTCTGGATTTACCAACACAATGTTTTCACAAGCCCTGCCCTCCTTACTACAAAAAAACCGTTGTCATCGAGTTAATTCTAACTCATAGCAACCATACAGGACAGAGTGGAACTGCTCCATAGGGTTTCCAAGGCTGTAATCTTTACAGAAGCAGAATGCCACATCTTTCTCCATCAGAGTGGCTAGTAGGTTCAAACCACCAACATTTTGGTTAGACTGTGAGTACTTAACCACTGTACTCCCAGGGCTCCCTGCCTTCTTATTAGTGCTGGGTAATGGTTACCTACTACCTAGTTATGTCCAAACATCAGTGAGCATAAAAGCGTATTACATATACATAATTTTAATTTTTTTATAATTTTATCTTCTCTCTTATATGCTATTGTTGCATTGAAACATTAAATTTAATCACTGAAAGGATTCCTAAAAATCAATTTGTCAGTGTGACTCCCTTAACCTGCCAATTTTACAAATTAAGAAACGGAAACCCAAAGGGAATTTAATGTTTTATTCGAGATCACACAGATATTTTTTGCAAAACTACCCCAAACCCAGAATGGATGGTGCCTACCAGATTAATATCTCTGTTGGGACAAACACCAAGCACAATTCAATCAAACACATACAAGTATTTTTCAAATAGTTCATCCTTTGTTGTCTACCAGAATGAAGAAAAGTACCAAACCAAACCTGCTGCCATCAGTTGAATCCAGTTCACAGTAGACACTGATAAAAGCCCAAAACATCTCAAATGACAAACTTTATGGGTTGATTGCTTTTATATAATTAATTGAGGAATCCAACTGGGAGAGGGTACAGACACAAACCACCACTACATAGATGAGGTGGCCATGGAAAGGATGGACCAGGAGATGGTGAGGAGGGAGTGATTGCTTTTTAAGAGAAAATGAGGGGTCAGAAAAGGGTCAGGGAAAGTTTCGAGAGGATGACATCTGAGCAGACCCTGGAGTCTGAGGAAACCAGCACACTCCAGTCATAATAAGAAAATTTCAATGTACAAGAGAATGAAAAAAGTGGCCTGTAACAGCTGGAAGCTAGGCATTTAGTATTTCAAATCCCCCGGGTGGATGGGTTTCAGTGGAGCTTCCAGACTAAGACAGACTAGGAAGAAAGATCTGGCAAACTACTTCAAAAATCAGCCAGTGAAAACCTTATGGGTCACAACGGAACATTATCCAACTCACTTGCTTTGGCCGCATAATCAGGAGGGCTCAATCACTAGAGGAAGATATCATGTTTGGTGAAGCAGAGGGCCAAAGAAGGTGCAGGAGACCCTTGGTGAGATGGGCTGGCACAGAAGTTCAATAGTGACAATGAGACTCTACCATGCTGGCAATCATGAGGCAGACACAGGAATGGGCAACGTTTTGTTCTATCGTACATAAGGTCACCGTGAGTTGGAGTCAAGTCAATGGCAGCTAACAACAACAACAAAGTAGGGGTTGGAT
The DNA here is from genome assembly GCF_030014295.1 of Loxodonta africana. Taxonomy (NCBI): domain Eukaryota; kingdom Metazoa; phylum Chordata; class Mammalia; order Proboscidea; family Elephantidae; genus Loxodonta; species Loxodonta africana. The sequence continues at coordinate 224,833,886 of NC_087342.1, read as the reverse complement.
GTATATATTATGAACGAATTCAGTGAGATTTCTTATTTTCTTTTAAATCTGGTGTAAAATGAAGTTATTTGCCCAGATGATATGCAATGCAGTTCCTAACAGTAAGTTCAACAGACCGTTGTCAAGGGACAGTTACCATGGACAACTATGGTTTCACAGGAGATTGTTATTTTCCAGATGGAAAACACAAAACTGACAAGTCAAATGGGAAAATATTTTGGTTTCTGATTCAGCAAACATTCAAGGCTTCATGTCCTCATACAGTGCATACTGATTCCAGAAGTTTCAAACGCCACCAACACAAATGATAGCTCACTTTGGTACATTTCAGATGTATTCTTTCTCAGTTTCTGTTCATTGGTACAAATACCCTCTTTTGAATGGGCAGTAAATTCCATTTTTAAACCATCTTCATGGTTGTCTCAGACATGTAAGATAAGTATGAGCATTATTCAGCCAACTACTACCTTAGCATGAGGCCTGAAGAGGAAACTTAGTACGAAGGATTTGGTTCCTCGGTTATGAGAAGACAGTTTTATTTTATCCCTAAGGAAACTAAGGCCATCAAATGTTTAGGTGACTTGCCAAATAAGTAAAAGATGGGTCCTACACTAGACTCTATACCTATAAATACCCAGTATATTGACACTGCTACTACTCCACACCTTAGGAAAGAGGGACAAACCTTCATTTATTTTAATTTTTACTCTTTATTACTGGTAAAGTCTGTATGAAGAGTCACATACATACTACTCAACCATAAAGAGAAATGAAATACTGATCCGTGCTACAGCATGGATGAACCTCAAAAACCTTGTTTAGTGAAAAAAAATCAATCACAAAAAGACAAATATTGTATGAAATCACTTCCATGAAATAACAAGACCAGGCACATGTATAGAGACCACAGTTTATTAGTGGTTACCAGGGGTGGGAGGGGAGAACAGGGAGTTTTTGTTTAATGAGTGTTGGTTTATGGTGATGGGAAGTTTGCAGCGATTATGGATGATGATGGTACAACATGATTAATCTAATTGATATCACTAAACTGTACAGCTGAAAAATGTTGAATCAGCAAATGTTATGCTCTATGTATTTGTACAATTTTTAAAAGAAGAGTCAAATATTTGGGGTCTCTCAACTTCATAATCATGGTATTACCATTAGAAACAACTTCCGTTAACACTTCATGTATTCTCACAATCAAGAGTGCCCACTAAGGTGCCATGTTGGAGCTAGAAGGGTACAAACATGAAGTAAGGAAGCACTCCCGTGGGATGGGGGCAATCAGCAACAATGAAATATCGCATGAGGACTGCAACACCATACAGACCACGCAAGGACTAGTGTTTGAGAAGCACAAGCAGGAGGGCTTCACACTCAGAAGGGAAGGCTTTGCTGAGTCTTGAGGTATGACTAGGAGTTTGCCAAACAGGGAAGAGCCATGGAAGAAAACTCCAGATGGAATGGTGTGCAGAGGCATGGCAAAAGGAAAGACCACAGCTGTCCTCTGCCACACCAACCCCCAGCTCCATTCTGTGGTGAGCATCCCTACTTGATATACTTTGAGGTAGCCAGGTCACACAGACAGACAGACAGAAAGAAAAAAAAAAGAGGTGAGGAAAGGGAAAATGAAAGGAAGGAGGGAGGGAGGGGAAAGAAGAAACTCTTACTGAATTCTTTCAATGGGGCAGGCATGGTTCTAATATGTTAATTCGGTAATCTCTCAACTCTCAAAACGGCCTTATGAAAAAGGCACTACCATCATCCTTCTTTTAAAGGCAAAAATCCTGAGGCACAGAATGTTCATTACTAAGCTAAAACCTATTTTGAGTTATAAAATATTGCATGAAAACCCAACAGCCTATGTAAAGGCGATGGGAAAAACTTCCCAGTTTGAGGGAAGTTTTACAAGCTTAGTTACTATGCCCATTTTCCAAACAACTAATGACAAGAGAAACTTCAAAATCCCCGAGTTGCATCCTGTTCCCCAATGCAAAGAAATCACTTAGTGTAAGGGGAACACTAGGAGAACCAGGTCCAAAAGACATATTCAGAAACCTAACTGGGAATTTAAAAGAAACCTTGTAATCCGACGCCATGAAGACACAATGAAAGCTCCAGTCCAGATTCTGTTACTCAATCTACAAACTTCATAGATGGAAACAAAGCAGACCAGTTTCCAGCTGGACAGAATGCCTGGAGAGGAGCAGGCTGGATCCCAGCGTACAAGATCCAAGACAGGAAATGTGTGTTCCTGGTGAGGAACCTGCCGAGGGGCCCACCTTTGTCAGCTCGCTTCAACAGTCAGTGGGAGGGCTCAAGATGGGGCACTTTTTGTTCTCTTTTAAAATTATGAACAAACTTATAAAATTTTTTTAAACAACTTTCAAATTCTAGATTGTTTCTACAAAAATCCTTTATTCATGTACGCTTATAGGCATGTTAATAGTAAAGTTAGGATGGAGTAGTGGAAGGAACATGTAGTCAGAGAGGCCTGGGTTCAAATCTCAGCTATGCTCCTTAATAACTGTGTGAACTTGGGTAAGGGGCCCCCCATTCCTCAACCTCCTCCTTCTGAGTTGCTAATATCAGTGAAGCGCCTGGGTGTTACCTGAACTTCTCTTGGCTCTCCACAGTCTCTCCATCACCAAGGCCATTCCCTTAAGCCTGCTTTGGATGGCAGGAATCTTTCCCCCTCTCTGTTACTATTACCCTATCACCACAGTCTTCGATCATTTTCACTGTCACAGTTGATTTTCTTACCTCCAATCTTGCTTCCTTAAATCTACCCACGACAATCTGGAGAGGAACTGACCAAAAATGCAAGCCTGATCTACCACTCTTGCTTAAAATGTCAGTAATATGCTTTTATGTGACTTGCCTTTCTTCTCTACTTGAAACACGCTCTCTCACTGGCTATTCTGTCCAGAGCTTAATATGGTCCTTGCCAAAGTGGAGGGGCTGGATGAGGGACAGTCATTTAAGAAGCTTCGGTTTCCTCTGCATTCCACAAAAGCTTTGTTGCTGTATTCACAGAAAGAAAGGTGACAATGTATACAGAGCCTAGCACAGTGCCTGGTAGGTGCTTACAGTCACAGGTTATAACTCTTATCCTTACTATTCAGTGTACCAAAGTTGGAAACCCTGGTGGCTTAGTGGTTAAGAATTTGCTGTTTAACCAAAAGTTTGGCAGTTTGAATCCACCAGGCGCTCCTTGGAAACCCTATGGGGCAGTTCTACTCTGTCCTACAGGGTCACTATGAGTCAGAACGGACTGGATGACAATGGGTTTGCTTTTTTTGGGGGGTACCAAAGTTTGCACAGGGCTTCCATACACGTGACCTCATTCTATCCTTCTAACAACTCTGAGAGGATGAGATTATAAGAGGAAAGAGACATTTGCAGAATCAAGGTTGCTTTTTAGACAGGCTTATTGGTTCCAAATACTGAGTTTTTCCATTATGCCTTTCTGTCAAGAGTTCTGGCTCCTTTTATAGAAAATAATATAGAAAGGAACAAGAATGATTTTTCCGATATCGTATCAAATGTGTTTCAATATGATACAGTTACTAAGCATCTCTTCCATAATGTTTACATAATACTTTTTTACTGCACTTGGGGAATAGCAACCAGTGGGCCAAATTCCACTATAATGGACTCTAACGGACTTTGGTCTGTGCTGTATCCAATAATTACTTTCAATAAGTAAGCTATCTATCAACCTGTTCATTCATTCATCCCTTCATTCGCCAAACATTTATCACGTGCCTACTTCACATAGGGCATTGTGTTTGGTGCTGGGGCTCTTCTCTTTCCCTGAGATTTTAAAATTTTTGCCTACATCTTCAAGACTTCCCAACTGAAGCCAACGACGGAAGATAAAGAATGGAGTTCCTTTAGGCACTTGAATAGACGGTAATGAACAAGGAGTCAGGAAACCGGAGCATTCACCCCGGCTGTGGGCCTGCATAAGATCTGTGATTCTAAACCTGTCTCTGGTACTCAGTTTCTTCACCGATAAAATAGGAGAATTGGCCCCTATGACCTCTAAAGTTACTCCAGTGCTATGAATTCTACAGCTTCCAGGATTCCACCTACCTGCCAAGTCCTTTTGTCATCTACAAGTAGAGTTTTATATCATAATTTCATATATTCTTGTAAGATGGTGCACATATTTATTGTAGCTGGAAAGATACCTCCAGGTTTCCCCATGAATTGTTAGAAGTAGGTGGCACAAATCGCTAAGCAGTGGACTGCTAACCGCACGATGTGCCTCGGAAGGAAGGCCTTGTGGTCCGCTTCTGAAAGGTCAAAGTCTTGAAACCCTATGGAGGAGGGCAGTTCTACTCTGCACACATGGGGTCACCGTGAGTCGGAATCAACTAACAACAACAAAGGTTTGCTTTAATTACATAGAAATTTGGAACATTTTTAAGGCTCTTGCACCAATTTGACTTGCAAATTGCTCCTACGTAAAAAATGAATTTTTCATGTATAAATTGTGATCTTAAGTGCTCATCTCATTGGATAACCTAAATGAATAAGAGTCCAAATCCTTTTTCTTACTTTAATTCCGTGGCTTGTCACTTCAGGATGACTTAAATTACTGTTCAAGAAATAGCACTTTAACCCAATTTACTAATAACAACACATGTGTATGTGAGCAAACCGCTTACAGCCTTATTTTCCAGTGACTTGCATCCTTGCCTCTCTCAGCAAGTCACAATTCCGTATGTAAAAACCACAGCATCTCAAACAGCCGTCAGCTGAGGGGCCCACCACATGCTGGGACAGATCCCTGATTGCCACCCATGAATTCACACCCCCAGAGTCTTCCATGTAATCAAGAAGACATCTAAAGATCACCTGAACAACCAGGCATGAGAGCAAACCAAAGCACATTCCTCTGTATTGCCTTATATGAAAAACCTACCCCTAGACTTTTGCTTCTGTCTAGAGCTCCTGTTGAAATAACTCCTTTCATTTCTCACTCATTCTAGGAACCTTTATTGTCAGTCGCTGTAATGGGTGCTGACCACAGTGGTGGGGAGAAACCGAGGCAGGGTCACCATCAGCCTATACTGTGCCTTTGGGTGAATTACAAAAGATGCCCCCTTCCAATGGAGAAGAGTGCGCCAGGGGCTTGGCAAGTGGAGTGCGAATTGGATTTCTGCTCCCTGGACAGAGCGTCCTTGTGCTGTGAGCAACCTGCACAACTGTACATGGCAGCACAGCCAGCTGTGCAAATAAAAACATGCCCTAATAGAGGCATTGACTACTAGAGGAGGAAGAGCTTAACTCTGCCGAGAGATAAAAGGGAAGGACAGCTTCCTGGCGAAGGAACTTGACTGACACTTGAAGGATGTGTGGGTAAGCAACAGATGGACACATGGAGTTAGAACATTGCAAGCAGAATGTGCATCCCTTGCAGACAACGGCCTGGAAATGACAACTTGCAAGTGGTCTGATATGTCTGCAGAAGGCAATGTGTGCCTATGCGTGCACGCGTGTGTGTAAGGAGGGAGGGTGTGGGGAGGCCTGGGGAACAGACAGTAGATGAGGCTGGAAAGACAGGCAGGGGCCAGACTCGGAAGGCTCTTCCATGGCACGTGAGGGTGTTGAAACCTGACTCTGAGATCATTAGGGGCGTGTTTTACCACTGTGAATAAAAGTTTTCTTCAGTTATACCTTGCCATGTTTTTTTTAAAATCTCCATCTATCACAAAAATCTCTGATACCCTAAAACAAGTTTTATTATCCTATAAATTGAGCAGGTAAAATCCGATGACAAAGAAATTTGTTTTTAGAATTGCACCAATCTTGACATTCCACCTTTTAAATAGAAAAAGCCTAAAGACTATCAGGAAATATTTTAAAGTGCACATATACACAGGCTGTATTTGTCATTCCCAGATTATAAGCCCAGCAATGGGCACTTTTTGTGCAGAGCCTAGATCTGAGCGATTTATAGCATATGGGCGACTCATTTTAAAAACGACTTAAACCTGTCTGAAAGGCAGCTGGAGCTAGCCAGATGCTAGCTTTTAAATAAGTGTGCTGGGTGCATTTGGGGAAGAGGAGGTGGAGTGGGTTAGCAAACAGGAGAAGAGATCCCTGAGACCTCCAGCACAGAGTACACGCCTTATCACAATCCAAGGCTGCCTGGAAGATCCCGAGGGTCACTAGGCGGCTCGCTGCAGAAGGCAGGAAAACCTCCCCCGAGTGGCATTATCTTCAGGATGAAGCAGCCTCTCCTTCCCCCCAATTAAAGTTACCCTCTTTTTCTATTTAAAAGAAAAAAAAAAGGTAAAGTGCAGGCATGGGAGCTCATTAGGGTTAAGTTTCGCGGTTTCTTAACGATAAAAATACCTCCTGCAATCTTACCCCCACACCTTCAGGCGGCTGTCAGCATGCAGTTGTTGGAAGAATGGACTATTTTTTCAAAACTGTGTTTGCTAAAGACATCCAGGGGGACACAGTGTGTCGGCTTTCACAGAACTTGGCACTTCAACCTTCCCAGAAGTCCGAGTCGGTCAAGGATGGCAGCGGCTGTCACGGCTGCTTCCTGCAGGACCTGTGTCCCCTCCCTCGCCCCCGCCCCCGGGGGATTGTGCAGGGACCACATGCGGCCGGACACCCAGCGGACGCAGCCGGCCCCTGCTCCCCGCCCTGGCCGGCCCGGCGGGCGCCCCCTCTGCACCCCGAGCGCGTCGCGGTGGGGCGAGGACCGAGCTTTTCCGGAAGCCAGGGCGCCGCCTGCTCCCCGAGTCGGAGCGGGGGTCGGCCGGCGATCACTTCTCCCCGGAGGGGCCGCGGGCGGCGCGACCGGGCCCTCCTCTCCAGGGGCTTTGGAGGAGTTGCCTCTCCGGCCCGGCTGCGCGCCGAGAAAATGAAAGCGCCAGGGCGCGGCCTCCCGGGGGACCTGGGATCCGCAGCCCAGACCCCCGTCGCCTCCCCAAGCAAGGAGGGCATGGGTGAAGAGTTGCGAGGTGGAGAAGTTCTCCCGAGACGCGGCCCCGCCGCAGGGAGGGCGCCGAGGGGAGCGCAGCGCCCGGAGCCCGCCGGGTGGGGGACAGGGGACCCCCGGCGGCTCGGCGCTCCCCACCTGTCTGCCGCCGCGTACTCCGAACCCCAACGGGCCGACGCGGCCACCGCGCCCAGTGTGCTGACGCGGAGCCACCTCACCTGGGTCGCGCGGTCGTTCTCCGGGTACAGCGGCCGACGACCGCGCCTCTCCTGCGCCCGCGCGCCGCGCCCCTCAGCGCCCGGCCACAGCTGGAGAAGTTCCCCAGTCACTGTGTGCTCTGCCCGGCGCGGGGCGCCGGCTCTAGCGGCCAGGCCACGGTCCCCTCGGCTGCGCGCAGCTCCGGAGGCGGCGAGTGCGGCAAAGAACCCTTCCTCCTGCTGCTCACCCCGCCTCCGCCCCACCCTCTGCACCCACCCCACCCACCCACCCACCCGAGCCCACCCCCGAGCCCGCCACGCGCCAATCCCCGGCGGCGTGGCGCCCGGCAAGCCAGGCCCCGAGCGCCCGCCGAACCTCGCGCCAAGCTCCTGCCCGGATGGCCTCTTCCTGCGTTTTCTTTGGGACAATCCAACTAAGGAAAACACCAACTCAACGAACAGGGAGAAAGCACCTACTACGAGCTGGGCGCGCTGCCTGGCGTGAGTTTACAGGAGAGGACGTGTAGGTGGTACCAAGAGGGGAGGCAGGCATGATCTCTCCAGCAGTGGACGCTACTCATCTTTACCCACCGCCGCCACCACCAAAAAATAATAGTTCTGAGAAAAAAATAAAAAATAGTTCTGAGAGAAAGAGTAAAAACGGTGATGGCATAAAGGCGGAGGTGACACTTGAATTGGGACTAACAAGCCAGTAGAAATGGGACACTGCAGGGTTTATTCCAGAACCTGAGTAATTCCGTGGGGGCAGGGAAGGGAGGTGGGAGAGGAGGCCAAGGAGAAGCAGGAATTAAGGCTGCCCGGGGTGCTGAGTTGCTGGAATCATTGTCCTTGTTCCTACAAGGCTGGACCAGGCGTGAAGGGAGGGATTGGAGATGTCCTCTCTGCGTTAGAAGCGGGTCCTCCAAGAAACAGGCGCCAGGGCAGCGTTAACCGTGGAAAGATTTTATTAGGGCAAATGGTTGCGGAGATAACCGAAGAGGGAGCGAGAAAGGCTGGGCAAAGCCGTCAGACCTTACAAAGCCTGATGGCAGTGAAGAGAGTGAAGAAAGGAAGACTGGGTGGGACCACCCTAAGCTCCCTGCCTTCTGAGGGCAGTTCAGTAAGTTTACTGGTGGGTCCTGCAGCTGAAGTCGCCGTCAAAGGAATCTAGGTTTCCCTGGGACCCTGCCTCTCCCAGTCAGGGGCCGGGTGCAGCCAGCGGGAAGCAAACACAGGTACAAGAGCAGCGATCTCCAGAGTGCAGCAGCTCCAGGTCAGCGAAACACCTGATAGTAAGAGACTGTGGGACATCTGGGAGGAGCACTCTGGGATCTGCCACAGTCTAAAAGACAAATGGAATCACTTTTCCCCCAACACTTCCACAGTACAAAAATGAGGCCGCAAAGTGTTGCTATGATCAGACAGACCCAACTCTCCACCCTGGACCACCAAGGGGGCTCTGTCCTCGCTGAACTAGTGACTGCCCCTTCTCACCACATGCACTCCCTTGGTCCTGTCTTCCCACCTTCACACCCACAGCTCTACCTGTGAAAACACCTCTCACTCCCACTCACCCTTTAGAACTCAAGAATCGCCTCCCAGGAGGAGCCTTGTCCCTTACTTCTGCCACAGACCTACCACAGTGGATTCGTGTGTGTTTAGCTTGCTTCTTGTATTGCATTTCTCACTGTTTTACGTTTGTTTTTTGTTTTGTTTTTCTCATTACAAAATATGTTCATTGCACAAACCTGGAAAAATACATGCAACCCTGATTTCTCCAATTCCTCCAGTCTTCTTGGGACACCTTCCCTTGATACTCAAGTAATCAGAGTCAGAGCGCTCATCCTATGGTATTATTCTGGGTCCAATCAGAAGAAAGAGACCACAGAGTAATTTAAACATGGGACATTTAATATAAAGAATTATTAAACACAGGATTGCCTAGTAAGAAGTAAAGAGAACTCAGAAGAAAACAGGAATAGCAGAATAAGAATAAAAGGAGCAGCCACTACCCCTAGGGCTGAGATAGAACACCCAAGGAGCCCCTCCTTCCCCAGGGCTGAGGACCTCAACAGGCAGGATACAGCCATGGCCCCATGAGTGGCAAAGTAGTCACAAAGATGCCATGCCAGTGGAGCCTGTTGGAAATCCACTCTCTAGTGTGTGGAGAAGGATTCCCTAACTGAAAGGTTGAAGATTCAAGTCCACCCAGAGGCACTCTGAAGAAATCTGAAGGTCTGGAAATCTACTTCCAAAAATCAGCCATTGGAAACCTTATGGAGTACAGTTCTACTCTGACACATATGGGGTCACCATGAGTCAGAATTGACTTGACGGCAACTAGTTAGGGTGCAGGGAAAGCTGTTCACAGAGAGATGTCTCAATGGAGGCACTTCCCTACAAGACCACCTGAAGAGGGAGGTGGGCTGCTGGGAGGAGCTACTGGCTCCTGGGTTCTGCTGTGTACTGCAGGATCCTGGAGCCAGAGACGCCACAAACGCTTTGGGAGCCTGCGGAGTAAGAACACCAGAACGAGGAGGCAAAACCCTGTCTTCTTGCAGTGTCTCTCTCCTGCCCTCTACTGAGACAGCTTAACATCAAGCCAGCTGGCAAAGGAAGTTATTGAAAGGGCCCAGATCCATTTTCACAGGGAAGGCAAAAAGGATGAATTTGCAGCTGAGAGGCAATATATTGATAACTGGCACAATACGTGATCTCAGAAATTCCAGTCATTGTCCAATTTCTGCCCAAAACATTCCTGCAGATTCCAGAGGGACACTAACATTTCTCCAAATCTCTCCCTGCTGGCACTTGGCTCCTCAGCTGGCCATTTTGTTCTGACCGCCACTCCTTCCGCTACACCCTGTCTCATGCACTTCTTCCCAAATAACCTTGCCTCAAACATGGGCTCCTCCTTGCCTAGCTCCTCACGCACGGCTGTGAGATTTAACAAAAGAAAAGGTTTGAGGAGACCAAAGGGAACTGTGAGGGGAAAAAGGAAAAATTTAAAACGAAATAAGTTCCAAGCATGAAGAACATGCACAGGGCTCCCTCTCCTTAGCCTGAGCCCCATGCAGGAAACCAGCATCTCTTCTCCAAACAGAAGGTGCATCGCTAGGCCCCAAACTAGAGCCCAATGTGCGACTTTATCAGGGCCTGTTGTTGTTGTTATTAGGTGCCTTCAAGTCCATTCCAACTCATAGCAACCCTATGCACAACAGAACAAAACACTGCCCAGTCCTGAGCCATCCTTACAATCATTGTTATGCTTGAGCTCGTTGTTGCAGCCTCTGTGTCAATCCACCTCGTTGAGGGTCTTCCTCTTTTCTGCTGACCCTGTACTCTGCCAAGCATGATGTCCTTCTCCAGGGACTGATCCCTCCTGACAACATGTCCAAAATATATAAGACACAGTCTCACCATCCTTGCTTCTAAGGAGCATTCTCATTGTACTTCTAAGACAGATTTGTTCATTCTTTTGGCAGTCCATGGTATATTCAATATTCTTTACCAACACCACAATTCAAAGGCATCAATTCTTCTTATTCATTGTCCAGCTTTCACATGCATATGATGCGATTGAAAAGACCATGGCTTGGATCAGGTGCACCTTAATCTTCAAGGTGACATCTTTGCTCTTCAATACTTTAAAGAGGTCCTTTGTGGCAGATTTACCCAATGCAATGCGTCTTTTGATTTCTTGACTGCCACTTCCATGGGTGTTGATTGTGGATCCAAGTAAAATGAAATCCTTCACAACTTCCATCTTTTCTCCGTTTATCATGATGTTGCTCATTGGTCCAGTTGTGAGGATTTTTGTTTTCTTTATGTTGAGGTGTAATCCATACTGAAGGCTGTGGACTTTGATCTTCATTAGTAAGTGCTTCAAGTCCTCTTCACTTTCAGCAAGCAAGGTTGTGTCATCTGCATATTGCAGGTTGTCAATGAGTCTTCCTCCAATCCTGATGCCTCGTTCTTCTTCATGTAGTCCAGCTTCTCGTATTATTTGCTCAGCACACAGACTGAATAGGTATGGTGAAAGAATACAACCCTGATGCACAGATTTCCTGACTTTAAACCAATCAGTATCCCCTTGTTCTGTCTGAACAACTGCCTCTTGATCTATGTAAAGATTCCTCATGAGCACAATTAAGTGTTCTGGAATTCCCATTCTTCGCAATGTTATCCATAGTTTGTTATGATCCACACAGTCAAATGCCTTTGCATAATCAATAAAACACAGGTAAACATCCTTCTGGTATTCTCTGTTTTCAGCCAGGATCCATCTGACATCAGCAATGATATCCCTGGTTCCACATCCTCTCCTGAAACCGGCCTGAATTTCTGGCAGTTCCTTGTCGATATACTGCTACAGCCATTTTTCAATGATCTTCAGCAAAATTTTGCTTGCATGTGATATTAATGATATTGTTCTATAATTTCCACATTCAGTTGGATTACCTTTCTTGGGAACAGGCATAAATATGGATCTCTTCCAGTCAGTTGGCCAGGAAGCTGTCTTCCATATTTCTTGGCATAGACGAGTGAGCACCTCCAGCACTGTATCAGTTTGTTGAAACATCTCAATTGATATTCCATCAATTCCTGGAGCCTTGTTTTTCGCCAATGCCTTCAGAGCAGCTTGGACTTCTTGCTTCAGTACCATCAGTTCCTTATAATATGCAACCTCTTGAAATGGTTGAACATCGACTAATTCTTTTTGGTATAATGACCCTGTGTATTCCTTCCAATCTTCTTTTGATGCTTCCTTCATCATTTAATATTTTCCCCATAGAATCCTTCACTATTGCAACTCCAGGCTTGAATTTTTTCTTTTAGTTCTTTCAGCTTGGGAAACACCGAGCATGTTCTTCTCTTCTGGTTTTCCATCTCCAGCTCTTTGCACATGTCATTATAATACTTTACTTTGTCTTCTCGAGACACCCTTTGAAATCTTCTGTTCAGTTCTTTTACTTCATCAATTCTTCCTTTTGCTTTAGCTGCTCAACGTTCGAGAGCAAGTTTCAGAGTCTCCTCTGACATCCATCTTGGTCTTTCCTTTCTTTCCTGTCTTTTCAGTGACCTCTTGCTTTCTTCTTGTATGATGTCCTTGATGTCATTCAGGGACTAGCAAAAGAAAAAAATTTTTTTTGCTCCTCATCCTCAATGTTAGTTTCACTCCAAGTAGATAAAAAATAATCCTCCATAGACATGCAGCTCTGTGTACAGTAAAAATGAACACTTACATGATGTTAGGAATAGACTGATTCATTAATGCATTTATTGAGCATTTACTCAGCTCCTGTGCCTGTATGAGTCAGGAGGAAGATAATCTATGGAACTGTTACAATCTGAGGAAGATGGGTAGAAAACAAATAATTTTACAAATAGCAACTTTTTTTTTTAATGTCTCAGGTAGGTGCTGTGAAGATGCAGAGTATAACAAGGAGTGTGGAGATAGCTTTAGCACGTTCAAGAGGGTCCCCTGAGGAAGCAGCATCTGAGCTGAGCTCTGAAGGATGACTGAGCATTGGATCATTCCAGATAAAGGGAAAGGTGCACTTAAGGCTCTCAGGCAGGAAGGAGCAGAGCTTATCTGAAAGAAAGGGACAGGAGATGAAGCCAAAGAAGCAAACAATAGCCAATCATGCATAGTCTTGTAAGCATGTTAAGAATTTTGGATTTTATCCTTAGAACAATGAGAACCCTCCAAAACATTTTCGGCACCAGACTAGCTGATGAGGGGAAGGGGGATGGACTGGAAGGTAGATTTGGGGAAAGTATGGGGAGAATAGATGAACCTAGTGCTCAGAACCTTGCGTGTTGCTACGACGCTGAACAGGTTTCAACAGAGCTTCAGACTAAGAGGGACTAGGAAGAAAGGCCTGGCGATCTACTTCCAAAAGTCAGCCAATGAAATCCCTGAGGATCACAACAATCCTATCCACATCCAATCACGGGGATGGTGCAGGACCAGGCAGCATTTCGTTCCATTGTGTATGGGGCCATCTTGAGCTGGGGGCCAATTCAATGACAGAAGCTAACAACAACTGTAGCACTCAGAACAGAAGTTGGGCCTGGAGTATAGCCTGAGAAACAATGGCCAGGTAGAAAAAATGTGGGAGTCCCTGAGTGGTGCAATGGTTAAAATCACTAGGCTACTAATCAAAAGGTTGCTGGTTTGAATCCACCCAGACATGTCTCAGAAGAAAGACCTGGCAATTTGCTTCTGAAAGGTCATGGCCATTGAAAACCCTATGCAGCAGTTCTACTCTGCACAGACAGGGTCATCATGAGTCAGAATCCACTCACGGGAACTGCTAAGAGACAATGTAGAGCCAAGAGCATGGCTGAAAAGACCTAGGTAGAGATGCTGGAGTGAAAAGAGCACAGCCCTCTCAAGATGGGGTTAGACTGGCAAAGAGGCCTGAGGAGAAAGAGCCAGAGAGATGGGAGACAATCAGAAAGTCATGCTGGGTCATCTTCATTATAGAGCAGGATCAGCTTCCCTGTAGAACAACAAAAGACCCAATGAAAGCAAATCTACTCCCCCCAAAAAAACTAAACCACTCAAATTCCCACCACTGGTAGACAGAAGAGCACTGTGAAGGTTTCAAAAGGCAGCCCCACACCCCTCACATTCCCCTCACGGCCATAAAACTTTCAAAACTATTCAGCTAGAATATTTTAGCCGAAACCCCCATTGCTATTGCCAGCCAGTTGACTCAGACTCATAGGGACCCTATAGGACAGAGTAGAACTGCCTCACAGAATTTCCAAGGCTATAATTTTTACCCTCCACACATCTGTCAGTTTGTCATACTGTGCAGGCTTGTGTGTTGCTGTGATGCTGGAAGCTATGCCACCGGTATTCAAATACCAGCAGGGTCACCCATGGCGGACTGGTTTCAGCTGAGCTTCCGGACTAAGACAGACCAGGAAGAAGGACCTGGCAGTCTGCTTTGGAAAAGAATTAGCCAATGAAAATCTTATGAATAGCAGGGGAACATTGTCTGGTATAGTGCCAGAAGATGAGTCCCTCAGGTTGGAAGTCACTCAGAATATGACTGGGGAAGAGCTGCCTCCTCAAAGTAGGGTCGACCCTACTGACATGGATGGAATCAAGCTTCGGGACCTTCATTTACTGATGTGGCGTGACTCAAAATGAGAAGAAACAGCTGCAAATAGTCATTAACAATTGGAGCCTGGAATGTACAAAGTATGAATCTCAGAAAATTGGAAATCATTAAAAATGAAATGCAAGGCATTAGTGAACTGAAAGGGACTGGTGTTGGCCATTTTGAATCACACAATCATATGGTCTACTCTGCTGGGCATGACAACTTGAAGGGGAACAGCATTGCACTCATCATCAAAAAGAACTTTTCAAGGTCTATCCTGAAGTACAATGCTGTCAGTGATAGGATAACATCCATACACCTACAAAGGAAGACCAGTTAATACAACTATTATTCAAATTTACTCACCAACCACTGAGGCCAAAGATGATTTTTACCAACTTCTGCAGTCTGAAATTGATCGAACATGCAATCAGAATGCACTGATAATTACTGGTGATTGGAATGCAAAAGTTGGAAATGAAGAAGGATGGGTAGTTGGAAAATATGGCCTTGGTGATACAAATGATGCCAGAAATCACATGATAGAATTTTGCAAGACCAACAACTTCTTCATTGCAAATATCTTTTTTCACCAACAGAAGTGGTGACTACACACATGGATTTTGCCAGATGGAATACACAGGAATCAAATCGACTACATCTGTGTAAAGAGATGATGGACAAGCTCAGTATTATCAGTCAGAACAAGGCCCGAGGCCAACTTCAGATCAGGCCATCAATTACTCCTACGTGACTTCCAGTTGAAAACGAAGAAAATTAGAATAAGTCCACGAGAGCCGAAGTACAGCCTTGAGTACATCCCACCTCAATTTAGAGACCATCTCAAGAATAGATTTGACTCGTTGAACACTAATGACTGAAGACCAGATGAGTTGTAGAATGACATCAAGGACCTAATACATGAAGAAAGCAAGAGTTCATTAAAAAGACAGGAGAGAAAGAAAAGACCTAAACGGATGTCAGAAGAGACTCTGAAACTTGCTCTTGAATGTCAAGTAGCTAAGGCAAAAGGAAAAAATGATGATGTAAAAGAGCCAAACAGAAGATTTTAAAAGGCAGCTTGAGAAGAAAAAGTATTATGATGATACGTGCAAAAACCTGGAGATAGAAACCAAAAGGGAAGAACATGCTCAGCCTTTCTCAGCTGAAAGAACTGAAGAAAAAATTCAAGCCTCAAGCTGCAATACTGAAGGATTCTATGGGGAAAACATTAAACGACACAGGAAGCATCAAAAGAAGATGGAAGGCCCTGAGGGAGCAGGAGAGCAGTGGGATGCAGACCCCAAATTCTCATAAGACCAGACTTAATGGTCTGACTGAGACTGGAAGGACCCCGGTGGTCATGGACCCCAGACCTTCTGTCGGCCCAGGGTAGGAAACATTCCTGAAGCCAACTCTTCAGACATGGATTGGACTGGACAATGGGTTGGAGAGGGATGCTGGTGAGGAGTGAGCTTCTTGGATCAGGTGGACACTTGAGACTATGTTGGCATCTCCTGCCTGGAGGGGAGATGAGAGGGTGGAGGGGGTTAGAAGCTGGAGAAATTGACACGAAAAGAGAGTGGAGGGAGAGAGCGGGCTGTCTTAATACCCAGTGCCGACGAGTCAATTCCGACTCACAGCGACCCTATAGGACAGAGTAGAACTGCCCCCATAGAGTTTCCAAGGAGCGCCTGGTGGATTTGAACTACCGACCCTTTGGTTAGAAGCCGTAGCACTTAACCACTACGCCACCAGGGTTTCCATAGGGGGAGAGAAATTGGGAGTGTGTAGCAAGGTGTAAAAAAAAAAAGTTTTTAGTTTAGCAAGGTGTATATGGGTTTTTGTGTGAGAGACTGACTTGATTTGTAAGCTTTCACTTAAAGCACAATAAAAATTATTTAAAAATTTTTAAATAAAAAGAATAGAATAAAAGAAGAAGGAAGGAATACACAGAGTCGCTATACCAAAAATAATTGGTCGATATTCAACCATTTCAGGAGTAACATATGATAATGAACTGATGGTACTGAAGGGAGAAGTCCAAGCTGCACTGAAAGCACTGGCAAAAAACAAGGCTCCAGGAATTGACGGAATATCAATTGAGATGTTTCAACAAACTGATGCAGCGCTGGAAGTGCTCACTTGTCTATGCCAAGAAATTTGGAAGACAGCTAGCTACCTGGCTAACCGACTGGAAGAGATCCATATTTATGCCTATTCCCAAGAAAGGTGAACTAACCAAATGTGGAAATTACCAAACAAAATCATTAATATCACATGGAAGCAAAAGTTTTGCTAAAGCAGCAGTAATTAACAGGGAACTGCCAGAAATTCAGGCTGGATTCGAAGAGGACAAAGAACCAGGGTTATCACCGCTGATGTCAGATGGATCCTGGCTGAAAGCAGAGAATACCACAAAGATGTTTACCTGTGTTTTATTGACTATGCAGAAGCATTCGACTGTGTGGATCATAACGAACTATGGATAACTTGCGAAGAATGGGAATTCCAGAACACTTAATTGTGCTCATGAGGAACCTTTACATAGATCAACAGGCAGTTGTTCGGGCAGAACAATGGGATACTGATTGGTTTAAAGTCAGGAAAGGTGTGCGTCAGGGTTGTGTCCTTTCACCATACCTATTCAATCTGTATGCTGAGCAAATAATCTGAGAAGCTGGACTACAGGAAGAAGAACAGGGCATCAGGATTGGAGGAAGGCTCATTAACAACCTGCGTTATGCAGATGACACAACCTTGCTTGCTGAAAACGAAGAGGACTTGAAGCACTTACTGATGAAGATCAAAGACCACAGTCTTCAGTATGGATTACGCCTCAACATAAAACAAAAATCCTCACAACTGGCCCAATAAGCAACATCATGATAAATGGAAAAAAGATTGAAGTTGTCAAGGATTTCATTTTACTTGGATCCACAATCAACACCCATGGAAGCAGCAGTTAAGAAATCAAAAGACTCATTGCGTTGGGCAAATCAGCTGCAAGAGATCTCTTTAAAGAGTTAAAAAGCAAAGATGTTGCCTTGAGGGCTAAGGTGCGCCTGACCTAAGCCATGGTATTTTCAGTTGTATCATATGTATGCGAAAGCTGGACAATCAATAAGACCAAAAAAGAATTGATGCCTTTGAATTGTGGTGTTAGTGAAGAATATTGAAAATACTATGGACTGCCAAAAGAATGAACAAATCTGTCTTGGAGGAAGTGCAACCAGAATGCTTCTTGGAAGCAAGGATGGTGAGACTGCATCTCACATGCTTTGGACATGTTATCAGGAAAACATCATGCTTGTTAGAGTGTTAGTGAAAAAGAGGAAGGCCCTCAATGAGGTGGATTGACACAGTGGCTGCAACACTGGGCTCAAGCATAACAATGATTATGAGGATGGCACAGGACCAGGCAGTGTTTCTTTCTGTTGTGCATAGGGTCGCTATGAGTTGGAACCGACTGGATGGCACCTAACAACAAGAACACAACCTTTACAGAAGCAGACTGCCATATTTTAGCAGCTGGTAGGTTCAAACCACTGACCTTTCGGTTAGCAGCTGAGCACTTAATCACTGTGGCACCAAAAAAACTAGCCATTTGATCATGTTCTCTTGCAGAATTTTCATAGGTAAATGACCCACATCTGAACTCATGCCCTGTTCATCTTTTCATGCCCAGTAACAGAGTACTTTTTCTAGTGCTTAGAAGGTGTACAGTTATGTTTATGGAATCGAATTTTGTTTCCAAACTCTTTCCTGGCATGAGGCAGTGTGTCCTTAGACTTTGTGGTGGCAGGACACCAGGCCAAAGGTTTCAACAAATGGGCCACCCATTTCCTCAGTTACACTTCAGGAGGAGTTTCCTTAACACACATACTTGATTTTGGAAGATTCTTTTTTCTTTTCTTAAGTTACGGTTTTTGTTCTCTTTCCCTTTCTTTCACAGCACCTAAGGGAAGAGAGTATTCGTCCCATGTAAACCGTCTCAGTCTGGGCATATCCTGTTCCAGAAAGGATATTAGACACACACACACACACAATAGCAATACCAATAAAAAAAAAAAAAAAGATTGCTTTTAATACCTATCTCCAAGGAGCTCAAATACCGTTTTACAGCCTGTTTGTGGACAAGAACTAGCATTCCAGCCGTGGGTACTTAAACTAAGTGCATTTCTATTACTTAATGCCTTATAATGGCCACAGGCTAATATGCAGGCCCTTTCCCCAGGGCCCTGGGATCTAGTCAATGGGCAGAGGCTGCCCAGATTCAAGCCCAGCCTTCCCTCTGGCACGGGCAGGCAGCTCTGCCAGGGGCTCAGGGGAAGTTTGGAGAAGATGAGGTTTCAAGAGGACAGTCTTCTCGAGGAAAGCTACATCCTCCTTTCTGAAGATCTTTGGCCAAAAACAAATGGGATCTCTTTCAGCTAGCTGCTCAAGAACTTGCAGGATCCACTTCTCTTCAGCTTTCAAGCCCCTGAAAGAAAGAAAGGAGGTATATTTGATTGCAACTCCAAAAAGCTGCTCTTAGCCCGCAAATCTGCTCACCGCCATTGCCCTCAAACCATTCGCATGTCTGTATGGTGTGTTGTTGCGGTATATCATTGTGTGTGTGCACGTGTGCGTGCGTGCAACGTGTGCAGGTATGCACGCGTGGATTTCTTTTCTAATGGAGTCAGTTTACCAATTCTCCTTTCCACTGACAACCTACTAAAATCCAATTTATATATCTTTGAAGGAATACTGAACAATGAAAGGCTGCCTAGTAGGATTACTATACCATAATAAAAGGTCTGTGTTTCCTTTAGCTCATCACTCAAGACTCCAGATCTAAAAACCTTGTTTAATCCCTCAGAGGATCTGCCTTGGCCAGGACCAGCCCCATCGCTACCAGGGCCAACTCTATCACTACTCCATCCCTGAGCTGCAAAATCTCCCCAGGCATCTCTGAAGGGGAGGCAGGAGTCACCAATACTCCCTGGGAGATGTGCCCTTCTTACATTTGTCCATGGGTTTGACCGGAGCTGCCCAAGTTGATGGTGTGCCAGTCTGGCTCCTGTGGAACCGCAGTGCAAACACCCTACAAGACATAGTAAGAAACTTTTAACCTTGGGCTTCACCCTCAAAAGATAAAGCCTTTAAAAAAAATTACCCATGACATTGATTTTCCTGTTGATAAAACTGATGTTTTTTTAAGTTCGTTTCATTCTTCATAATTGATAAATCAATTTGATCTGACAAACATATCTGAAAATGTAAAAGTTAATATTTTCTGAATCAAAATAAAGTACCAATTATAATGCCGTTTACCTCGAAGATGTCCTATCAATTCTTGCTCGCCGATTGGTTATATCGTCAGCATTTATTTTCCCTGGTGGCCTCAGCCTAGGGAATGTGTTTGGACCTAGAAACTTGCTGTGAAATGCAAAACATACAAAATATGAGCACGCCTTCTCTCTAAAACCTCCCTTTATGGCCCTAAGTTCCCCCTTTTCAATTCCCTCATCTCATTAAACTTGTTCTTGGACTTCGCGGCTGCATTCTCTTGTTGGACTCTTCTTGAATTCCTTTTCTTTCCTCCCAAAACTACTCATTATGTTCAGTCATCTCCATTTTGTTCTCAACAGCATAGTCTCCCTAATCTGTCATAGGATGGCTTCTTCTTATTGAGTGTATTGGGGCTTGGGGCTTGAATGTCATAGCTCTAAGTAGGTAGGAAGGGAGGAAAAACAGATACAGTAGTTGTGCTTGCTGACAAAGACAATATAAGCTGCATCTGAAGTTGAGGTTTGTTGGCATAGGGCCACATGGTGTACGGACAGGACCTTTAGAAAGGAAGTAATTATTGAAATTGAACTACCTAGGTAATGGACTTCAGCCAGCACATTAAAAGTAGCAGCTTTCTCCTTGTAAACGGAGCTATGAGATCAGTTTTTACATACTGGTGAGCGGTTGAATGATAATAAAATTTTTTTAAAAACCCAGTTGCCATAAAGTTGATTCTGATTCATGGCAACCCATGTGTTTCAGAGCAGAACCGCACTCCATAGGGTTTTCCATAGAGTTTGCAATGGTTGTGATCTTTCAGAAGTAGATCGCCAGGATTTTCTTCTGCAGTACCTCTGGGTAGATTTGAACCACCAAACTTTCGGTTAGCAGCCAAGCACACTAACCATCTGTACCACTCAGGGACACCTACTCTGAAGTTTATTGTGTTGTTGTGTGCCGTCAAATCGATTCCAACTCATAGTGACCCTACAGGACAGAGCAGAACGGCCCCATAGGGTTTTCTAGGCTGTAATCTTTACAGGAGCAGAGCACCAGGCTATATCACCACCAAAGTCTCTTCCCCTCCTATGCCCCTGCAAAAAAAGTTATGCTTTGCTCCTGTTTCTCCACTTCGACACAATTTCATCAGTGCCAAGACAATTTCACACAACCCCAACTCCTACTCCTCTATAAGGTGAGACTTTACGTTCAACTTGCCTTCTTTGATGAATCCTCAAACTTTCTCCTCCTCTATTCTATTCCCTAACCCTGTTAATAGTGTGGCTATTTCCCAAGTTGCCAGGGCCACATTTGACTTCTCCCTGACCCTCACACCTCACAACCATTTGGTCTCGTCTTCTTCATGTTACCTCCCAAAGGACTTCTAGATCTCTCTCCCCCTCCACCACCATTCTGGTTACTTCTGCCTAAACAATTGCACCAAACTCCTGGCCACACACTCACATTTCAAGACCTGACCAAAATGGCTTCTGTCTGTCATGTCTTCCCAGGTCTGTCTAGGTGGAGCCGGCTAAGTAGCATTAGGGTTGTTTGTTCCCTCACGGCCACCGCTCCCTAACTAGAGAGCAAGCCACAGGGCAGGGGTGTCTTTGTAACTGTACAGCTTGGAAGCCCAGTGCTTGGAACACAAGAGATACTTCAGACCTGCTTGCTACATGCGGGGGTTATTTGTGTCCCTCTGAGGAGCTGAGTTCACCTCCTGCTGTGTAGACACATTTTGTGAAGCCCTGCTCCGTGATGTGGTGAGTGAATGCTGTGTACCCAGGAGTAGGAGTCTTCTTCTCTTCTGTCACTTTTTACTCCCCTGTCACCACTTAACATTACTGGGTTCTGAAGAGCCCCTTCATCCTCTTTCACCTGGGAGCTGGTCATGGATCACTCTTCCTCACTGCCTCTCAATGGTTGGCTTCTTCCTCTGAGGATGGAGATACAGAAATGTTGTCAGAACTCTTTAGAGATGGCAACTTCACCCTAATTCTCCAGCCTGCCTGACAATGTCACACAATCAGCAGAGGCTCCTTCCTTTCCTGGCCATACGATTCTGTTATTCCAGATGTGATGACCCTAGGAAATGTCCATGAAGTGCTGACCATCACATGCTGTCAAGGAAAGCGAACATAAACACCATGGGAGGAGAAGCCCCTGTGAATGTGTGTGTGTGTGTGTGTGTGTGTGTGTGTGTGTATGACTGAGCATGTGTGTGGTACAGGGTATGTGCGTGAGTGTGTGAAAGAATGTATGTGTGGGAGTGAGGACATGTGAGTGTGACATTGTATGTGTGTGCTATGGGTTGTGTATGTGTATATTAGCGTGAGAGTGTTATGTGGCTGTGAGTGCATGTGAGTGTGACTGAGTATGTGTGTGCGCTATGGGGTATGTCTGCTACAGCACGTGCAAAGCATAGCATAGTAGTTCGCAGCCCTGAATCTGGAGTCAGAATGTTTGGTTTAAATCCTGGCTCCATTCTTACTAGCTTTGTGACCTCCAGAAATTACTTAACCAGCAGTGTCTCAGTTTCCTCATGTGTAAAATGGTGAATCATATAGATATTAAATATATATTAAATATAGCTAAATTTGTAAACACTACCTAGGGGCTATACGCTATCTAAGCACTATCTAAGGGTATTAGAGGAAAAACAATTACAGAATTTCTTTTACCCCAATGCTTTATTTTACTTGAGCATATTTTCACACTTGAAGCACACATGAGACCCGGCACGATATGAGCTCTGCACAATGTAGGTGGTCTTTAAGGCTTTTTGAAGAACTGACACCTGAATTCATAATGACATAGCCCTGGATAACTCCGTGGAACAACATGGAATGATCTTAACACTAAAAGTGGCACTGTGTGAGGAGAGTCAGCCATATTAACCTGGACAGAGAAGCTCACAGAGTGAGGTACTAACATTTCTTAAGTGTTTAGTCTGTGGCATACTGGGCTCAATGCTTTAGATAGTTTATCTTATTTGCTCATGGAGCCACCTAATGAGGTAAATAACATTACTACCCCATTTCACAGAGGAGAGTGCCCCGAGGCTTAGCAAGGATAAGTAACTTCCCGGTAGTCAGAGAGCTAGAGACCAGCTGACCTCAGAGGGAATAAGCCTAACCCTCACTCCATATGGTGAAGACATGAGTCTTTGTTTTATTAATGAACTCCTTTCAACTACTAACAGAAAAGCTAGTGGTTTGAACCCACCCAGAGGATCCTTGAAAGAAAAGCCTGGCAATCTGCCGTCAAAAGGTCACAGCTTGGAAAACTCTATGCAGTACAGTTCTAGTCTGCAACACGTAGGGTTGCATGAGTTAGAATCAACTCCATAGCAACAGGTTTGGAGCTTTTCATTTTTGTTTTCTATTCTGAAAATGCCGTTGCTGATGTCAGATGGACCTCAGCTAAAACCAAAGAATATCAGAAAGATGTTTACCTGTGTTTTATTGACTATGCAAAGGCATTCGAATGTGTGAATCATAACAAATTATGGATAACATTGTGAAGAATGGGAATTCCAGAACACTTAATTGTGCTCATGAGGAACTTGTAACTAGACCAACAGGCAGTAGTTTGAACAGAACAAGGAGACACTGTGTGGTTTACAGTCAGGAAAGGTGTGTGTGAGGGTTGTATCCTTTCACTATACCTATTCAATCTGTATGCTGAGCAAATAATCTGAGAAGCTGGACTACATGAAGAAGAACAGGGCATCAGGATTGGAGGAAGGCTCATTAACAACCTGCGTTATGCAGACGACACAACCTTGCTTGCTGAAAATGAAGAGGACTTGAAGCACTTACTGATGAAGACCAAAGACCACAGCCTTCAGTATGGGTTGCACTTCAACATAAAGAAAACAAAGACCCTCACAAATGGACCAATAAACAATATCACGATAAATGGAGAAAAGATTGATGTTGTCAAGGATTTCATTTTACTTGGATCCACAATCAACACCCATGGAAGCAGCAGTCAAGAAATCAAAAGATGCATTGCACTGGGTAAATCTGCTGCAAAAAAAGACCTCTTTAAAGTGTTAATAAGCAAAGATGTCACTTTAAGGCTAAGGTGTGCCTGACCCAAACCACGGAGTTTTCAATCCCCTCATATGCATGTGAAAGCTGGACAATGAATGAGGAAGACTGAAGAAGAATTGATGCCTTTGAGTTATGGTGTTGGCAAGGAATATTGACAATACCATGTACTGTCAGAAAAACAAACGAATTTGTGTTGAAAGCAGTACAGCCAGAATGTTCCTTAGAAGGGAGGATGGTGAGATTTTACAGGAATCGAATCGACTACTTCTGTGGAAAGAGGTGATAGAAGAGCTCAATATCATCAGTCAGGACAAGGCCAGGGGCCAACTGTGGAATAGTCCATCAATTTTTCATATGCAAGTTCAAGCTGAAACCGAAGAAAATCAGAGCAAGTCCACAAGAGCCAAAACACGACTTTGAGAATATCCCACCTGAATTTAGAGACCATCTCAAGAATAGATTTGACGCATTGAACACTAATGTTTGAAGACCATACCAGTTATGGAATGACATCAAGGACATCATACATAAAGAAAGCAATGGGTTATTGAAAAGACAGGAAAGAAAGAAGAGGCCAAGACGGATGTCAGAAGAGACTCTGAAACTTGCTATCGAACGTCGAGCAGCTAAACCAAAAGGAAGAAATGATGAAATAAAAGAACTGAACAGAAGATTTCAAAGGGCAACTCGAGAAGACAAAGTATTATAATGACATGTGCAAAGACCTGGAGATAGAAAATCAAAACTGAAGAATATGCTCAGTGTTTCTCAAGCTTAAAGAACTGAAGAAAAAATTCAAGCCTCAAGTTGCAATAGTGAAGGATTCTATGGGGAAAATATTAAACAATGCAGGAAGCATCAAAAGAAGATGGAAGGAATACACAGAGTCATTATATGAAAAAGGATAGGTCAACGTTCAACCATTTCAAGAGGTGGCACATGATCAGGAACCGATGGTACTGAAGGAAGAAGTCCAAGCTGCTCTGAAGGCATTGGTGAAAAACAAGGCTCCAGGACATGATGGACTATCAATTGCGATGTTTCAACAAACAGATGCAGTGCTGAAAGTGCTTACTTGTCTATTCTAAGAAACATGGAAGACAGCTTCCTGACCAACTGACTGGAAGAGATCCATATTTATTTTTTTTATTTATTCCCAAGAAACGTGATCCAACAGAATGTGGAAATTATAGAACAATATCATTAATATCACACGCAAGCAAAATTTTGCTGAAGATCATTTAAAAGCGGCTTCAGTGGTATATCGACAGGGAACTTCCAGAAATTCAGGCTGGTTTCAGAAGAGGACGTGGAACCAGGGATATCGTTGCTGATGTCAGATGGATCCTGGCTGAAAGCAGAGAATACCAGAAGGATGTTTACCTATCTTTTATTGACTGTGCAAAGGCATTCAACTGTGTGGATCATAACAAATTACGGATAACATTGCGAAGAATGGGAATTCTGGAATATTTAGTTGTGCTCATGAGGAACCTGTACCTAGGTCAAGAGGCAGTTGTTCGGACAGAACAAGGGGATACTGAGTGGTTTAAAGTCAGGAAAGGTGTGCGTCAGGGTTGTATTCATTCACCATACCTATTCAATCTGTATGCCGAGCAAATAATAGGAGAAGCTGGACTATATGAAAAAGAACAAGGCATCAGGATTGGACGAAGACTCATCAACAACCTGTGTTATCCAGATGACACAACCTTACTTGCTAAAAGTGAAGAGGATTTGAAGCACTTACTGATGAAGATCAAAGTCCACAGCCTTCCGTATGGATTACACCTCAACATAAAGAAAACAAAAATCCTGACAACTGGACCAATAAACAACATTATGATTAACGAGAAAAGACTGAAGTTGTCAAGGATTTCATTTTACTTGGATCCATAATCAACACCCTTGGAAGCAGCAGACAAGAAACCAAAAGACGCATTGCATTGGGCAAATCTGCTGCAAAGGTCTTCTTTAAAGTGCTGAAAAGCAAAGGTGTCACCTTGAAGACTAGGGTGGGCTTGACCCAAGCCATGGTATTTTCAGTCGCATCATATGCATGAGAAAGCTGGACAATGAGCAAGGAAAACTGAAGTAGAATTGATGCCTTTGAATTGTGGTGTTGGTGAAGAATAATGAATATACCATGGACTGCGAAAAGAACAAACAAATCTGTCTTGGAGGAAGTACAACCAGAATCCTTCTTAGAAGCAAGGATGGCGAGACTGCATCTTACACACTTCAGACGTGTTGTCAGGAGGGATCAGTTCCTGGAGAAGGACGTCATCCTTGGTAAAGTACAGGGTTAGCAGAAAAGGGGGAGTCCCTCAACGGATGGATTGACACAGTGGCTGCAACAATGGGCTCAAGCAAAACAACGGTTGTAAGGATGGCGCAGGACCAGGCAGTGTTTCGTTTTGTTGGGCATCGGGTCCCTATGAGTCGGAACTGACACGACAGCACCTAACAACAACAACAACACACTTTAGATAGATTATCAGGAGGGGTCAGACCCTGGAGAAGGACATCCTGCTTGGTGGAATAGAGGGTCCGCAAAAAAGAAGAAGACCCTCAGAGAAATGGATTGACATATGGCTGCAACAATGAGCTCAAGCATAACAATGATTGTGAGGATGGTGCAGGACTGGGCAGTGTTTCATTCTATTGTGCGTAGGGTCACTATAAGTCAGAACAACTCTATGGCACCTCACAATTCTGAAAATATAATTCAGGTTTTCCAAGTTAGGATCATTATTACTAAATGGATTTTCACTGCATATTGGCTGTGGTTGATTATGATGACCTAGCCCTAGGTCAAATGGGAAAGCTGGCCCTGACCTTCGTTTTCAATATCTCCTCTAGATCCCAGCCTAGCAACCACACAATAAATAATTGCTGGCTGTTGCTAAGAGCTTATGCTGTGAACTTTCTCTGGAGATACCTGTGCTTTAATTGAAAAACTGACAACTCCTTCAGGAACCAAGGAAATGATGATCCATGATGGACTCTCAGACATTGTTATAAGCCATGAGGGTGATTTAATTGAGGAATATATCCCACTGGAGCTCTTCAATCACCTGAATGGATCAGCCTTGATGGTGCATATCTATATGAGAAAATATAATTGCTCTGAGTAATTTCACCACTTCCCTTCCTGGTAAGGCCTTGCCCTGAGATATTTTTATTGCAAAGTACATGTGGTTGTAATATGTAATATGTTACATGGTTGCCCCATATCTGTTCCTGTATCTATTTCCTCAGTAAGTGTAAATTCTAACTCAAGCCAGTTTCCAAAAAAAACAAAACCCACTGCCATCGAGTCGATTCTGACTCATAGCGACCCTATAGAATAGAGTAGAACTGCCCCATAGAGTTTCCAAGGACCGCCTGGCAGATTCGAACTGCCAACCTCTTGGTTAGCAGCCGTAGCACTTAACCACTATGCCACCAGGGTTTCCAAAGCCAGATTGGGCTAGTTTAATTAAGCTGGAAATGCAAAAGCCTCCTGACATTGGCTTTATTGATGTATGTGAGGCAACTGATACTTCTGTAGATAGAAACTTATGAGTTCCTAGATGGAGACAGGTATTCCAGGTGGTCACTTGGATCCAAAGATGGCATGGAAGTTTATCCGCGTAAGGAAAGGTAGTCACTCACAAAAACGTAGGTTCAAAGCCTGGAAAGGGTACAGATATGTGGTTGTCTTTCTTTTTCCATAACTGAACTCAACTTAGTTCACTTGGCCTCATATTTAGTTAATAGTGGAATGCTAAATCTCACCACCAAAGAAATTCAGTTCCTTCCTATTTAGGGCTCTTGTCTCTTTTAGAGACTTATATCGTCAATTCAAGAGTCTCCCAAGTTCCCCTCTCCTTTTCCTCTTCTCTCTGGATGTGACATAAGTTCCCAGAGGATGAGGTTGGGCGGGTGGATAAAGTCAGCCTGGTGTGAGGGACATCTTTTTAAATGCCACGTCCTTGGCATAGTATCTTGAGTAAAGCAATTGCTCAAAAATATTTGCTGCTAGATGAGTAACAACACATGTATCCTTCCCGGCCTCCTGATGGAGTAGGGGTGGACAAGGAACAACAGGAACAACCTTAGGTTATAGTTAAATCTTCTTAATATAAGAATTCTGTTAGATTCAAGCTACTCAAGGCCTCATTGCACAAATTTATTGGCAAGACACTATGACTCCACAGCATGAAAAAACAGCAGAGAAGGGTAGCACCATGACCAGGCTGTAGTCCCTAATCTGACAGCCATCCAGCCATGCCTTGGAAGAAAGACTTGCCCCTTCAGCAGATGCACTAGAAGAGCCGGGCTGACAGGAGGCACTTTCTGAATTCTTTGTGATGAGGAAAGATCTAGGATCAAATCTTGGGTCTGCCCCAGATCACCATTACCAATGATGACAGCTATTACTTATGGGTAGTACCGGAGCATTTTACATTCATATCTCATTTAATGCTCACGTCATTCAAGGAGGTGGAGACTGTTATTCTCCCTCTTTTGCAGATAAGGCAACTAAAGTTATGGGAAGTGAAATAACTTGTCCAAGTTTTCAAACCCAGTAAAAGCAGGAAAGCAAGTGCCTTGGAAGAAAGGCCTGGCCATCTGCTTCCAACAAAAAATCATTCACTGAAAAATCTGGTTCACAGTTCTACTCTGAAACACTGGAGTCACCTTGAGTTAGAATTGATTCAATGGCAACTGGTTTTTTAAAACTGGCTAGTAAAAGCAGAAAAGCCAGGATTCAAATCCAGGCCTCCCAACCCCCAAAGTAAGGGCTAAGGGTAATGTGTACATAAAGAGCTAGTAATAGTTAAAACAGTCTGTGATTGGATATATACTCAAATAAACACCAAAATGTCTACGACATGTACCACAGAGAGAGAACCAGCAAAGCATAATTGTTAATCCTGGCTGCAAGATGTTCCACCACCAGTGATAATGTGAGTGGGAAAATTTCATCCCCACATGACAATGTTATGAAAGTTAGACTGCATTTACAAATTGGTGGGCGCCTCTATAATGACATGACAGAGCTGGGCTGAGAGCAGACACGTTCTGATTCCCTCCCTGATGAGGAAAGATCTTGGATCTAGATACACATGGAATATAAATGAAAAGTTAGACCTGGTTCCCCAGCCCCTGGGAGTCCCCTCCTGACTCTTCCCTAATGGGCGCCACCCCTGCCTGTTTCCTCCAAACGTCATGTGCAAGACCCAGAAAAGATAACGGGGCCTTTGTGGGAGAACAGTGTCATGAGTACCCTAACTACTTCATAGGCCATGGATTTTCAAGAATTTTGGTTGCAATGTATACAATGTCTGACGTGCAAAGATTCATCACACCATTTAGTTGTTTGAAGGAAGAGTAAAAGGAGAAAGGCCACTTTGACACACTTCAATAATTATGAAATATGTTGTATGCACAAAGTATAGTAATTTTCCTTTTAAATTAAAAATGGCTTCAATGTCGATCACAAGGAACCAACATGGCCTATAGACAGAAGCACCACGCCATCCCTCTGCAGCAAAGACCTGAACAAGTAAGTAAAACATATAAACATCAATCCTGGAACCCTAAGCACCAAATGAAGGAATAAAGAACTCGATCAAGCACCAAATGGAATAAGAAACTGACGGAGAACAGAGAACAAGGAGAGCAATGGAATGGAGGTCTCTTACTAGCTGACATAGCACAGATTTGCCATCTTGGAGTACAGCCACCAAGGACTGCGGATAGGAAGTCCTGGAAGGCAACTCTGTGAAGCTCCCAGCAGAGAACAGAGCACCCCGTAACCAGGGATACATGCTTTCCCACCCCCCACCCTTCTTCCCTGTACACAGCCTCTGCTGCTTTCCAACAGGCCATGGTTGCTAGGCTGGAGAGACATCAGCTCACTGCCACCAGGGTTTGCCCTACCCCCACCAGCTGGACCCTTCAGCACCATTTGTTTGTTTGGTTTGTATTTTTGTTTGTTTGTTTTTTTGATATTTGTTGCTGTTGTTGCTTCTGTCTCTCTCTTCCCCTTCCTTCCTTTCCTTTCTCCCACCCAGGTAGCACCGTGTGCCATCTTCTCCCCTTCGTAATGGGCTGTGATTTTTTTGTTTTGTTTGCTTTTTTCTTTTTTTCCTCTTTTTTTCTGTTTCCTCTCTGTCTCTCTCCGTTCTTTTCCTTTCTCCCACCCACTCAGCCCTGTGCATCACCCCCACCCCTTCTGGAGGGGCCAAGCTGCACAGTTCGGTTGCAGAGTCATTGTGGGTGACCTCCCCAGGTCTGCTCCACTGTCCCCAATCATCTTCCTCAGAGCCATTTTATTTATTGTTTGTTTTTTGCTGTTTCTTCTCTTTCTCTCCCTTCCTTCCTTACCTTCCTCCCATCTTCCAGCCCCATGTGCCACCCCAACCCACCCACTCCCCCCACCCCCCGCTTCTTGGCAGGCTGTGTTGTACCACTTGGCTGGAGAGCCTCTGGCACATGGCCTCCCTGGGTCTGTGCCACCCCCGTAGGCCTGCTCTCTCAGTGCCATATTTTTAATTTTTCTTTATCTTTCCCTGTCTCCTTTTCCTTTTCACTCCCACCTATGCCCTGCATTGCCTCTACCCCTTCCTGACAGGCCATGCCATGCCACCTGATGAGAGAGACACCAGCTTGCCACCACCCCAATTCCACCATGCCCCCAATGGCTGGCTCCCCCACCACCATATTTATTTACTTTTTTTATGTTTTTGTAGTTTTTATTTTATTATTATTTCTTTTATTGTTGGTTTCCTCTCTTTCCCCTCTTTCCTTTCCTTGTACCACCCACCTGGCTCCGTGCATCACCCACACATCCCTTCTCAACAGACTGAGCCACACTGCTCAGCTAGACAGCATCAATGCACAGCCTTGCCAAGTCTGACCCACCCCCACTTGCTGAATCCTGCCATTTGATTTACTTTTTTCTCTTTTTAATTTATTTTTTACTTAATTTTCTGCTTTTTCTTTTCTTTCTTTGCTTTTCTCTCTCTTCTTTCACATATCTACTTAACTCCACACATCACATCCTCTCCTTTCCCTCCTGCCTATCTGCCCCATGCCCTGAATGTCAGG
Source organism: Loxodonta africana (assembly GCF_030014295.1). NCBI lineage: Eukaryota > Metazoa > Chordata > Mammalia > Proboscidea > Elephantidae > Loxodonta > Loxodonta africana. The sequence goes on along the minus strand of NC_087342.1, from coordinate 224,803,165 downwards.
CCCTCAAGCAGTGCTGACGCAATCCACTAGACCCTGCCTGGCACTATCCCCCAGACTCATACTGTCCCTGCCAGTTCATGCTGCAAACTACCCATCCCTACTGCTGGATTTGCCCTACTGCATCATAGCTGACTGACCAGCTCTGCCCACTTACTCATAGGCAAGCCAGCAACAAAACACACCCAGCCTGCCTGCCCAGATGTAACCAAATAAAACAAAAAAGGCAGGATGAAACAATCAAATCTGCAATCAATAAATAAAGAAAATAATTCCTGAATGTCTCAGAGACAGCCAATAATATCAAAGCATATTAAAAAAAAAAAAATAAGGAGAAGATAGCTTCTGAAAGCAATGAAAATAAAGCACTAGATGACTTTCTGCTAGATGAAAAGGCATGAAATCACCTGATAGGGAATTCAAAACTCTGGTATTGAGAGTTCTCCAACAGATGACGGAAAATGCAGACAAAAAAAAAAAAAAGACAAAATCATGGAAAAGACAGACAAAACAATGGAAGAAGTCAGGAAAATAATACAGGAACAAAATGTCCAAATAAATAAACACTAGAAATTATACAAAAACAGCAATTAGAAATCCAAAAGATAAACAAGATTTCAGAAATGGACAGTGCAATAGGTCTTAGGAGCAAATCTGAAACAATGGAAGACAGGATCAGTGAAATTGAACACAAATCCTTGAATATCACTTTGCTTGAGGAAAAATCAGAGAAAACAACAAAGAAAAATGAAGAAACCCTGAGAATGATGTGGGATACAATCAAAAGCAACAATCTACATGTGATCAAAGTTCCAGAAGAGGGGGAGAAAAACAGAAAACACAGAATCATTGAAGATTTTCTGACAGAAAACTTCCCTAATATCATGAAAGACAAAAAGCCAACCATCCAAGAAGCTCAACAAACCCCATATAGGATAGACTCCAAAAGAAAAACACCACGACATATCATAATCACACTTGCTAAAACCATAGACAATGAAAGAATCCTGAGAACATATCAAGAAAAACAAAAAGTCTCATACAAAAGAGAAACAATAAAGCTAAACTCTGATTACTCAGTAGAAACCATGCAGGTAAGAAGACAATGGGATGACATACATAAAATCTTGAAAGAAAAAAACTTCCAACCAAGAATAATATACCCTGCAAAACTGTCACTCAAATATGATGATGAAATTAGAACATTTCCAGATAAAAAGAAATTAAAAAAACAAATTAATTAATTATTTATTAATTAATAATTAATTAATTAATAACCAAACCGAGCTTACAAGAATTATTAAAGGCAACCCTTTGGTTAGAGAACCAACAACAGCAGACAACAACTCAAATCTAGGACATGAGACAGCATCAGCCAGATACCAACCTAGATAATGAACTCTCAAGGACAAATCAAAATCAAAAAAATTACAACAGGGAAACAGAAAGGTTAATATGCAAATGAAAACAATGTCAGAACAACAAAAGAAGGAGTAAATGGTGTAGGTATAGAGCTTTCAAATGGAGATGAAGTCAAGGCATTATCAAGGGATAAAAGATGGTTTAAATATAGGAAGATGGGGTAAATTTCAAGGTAACCACAAAGAAAATTAACAAACCTACTCATCGAAATTTTTTTTTTACTGATCAAAATAAAGAAGAAAAATACAGCCTCAGTAACACAAAATCTACAAAAACAAAAGAAACAAAAAATAAACACACAAGCAAAAGGAATTCAGCACAGAAAAGTGAGAACAAAGAAAATGTTGGCACCACAAAAAAGCACTAAAAATCACAGCAATAAACTCACACCTATCAATAATCATACTGAATGTAAATGGCTTAAATGTACCCATAAAGAGACAGATACAGAATGGATTTAAAAAAAGAAAAAAAGGATACATCAATATGCTGTCTACAAGAGACATATTTTAGAAACTAAGACATAAACACATTAAAAATCAAAGGATGGAAAAAACATATCAAGAAAACAGCTACCAAAAAAGAGCAGGAGTAGCGATACTAATCTCAGATAAAATAGACTTTAAAACAAACTCCACCATAACAGGCAAGGAAGGACATTATATAATGATTAAAGGGACAATCCACCGTGAAGACATTACCATAATAAATATCTAGGCACTCGATGACAGGGTTCCAAAATACATAAAAACTCTAATAGCACTGAAAAGAGAAATTGACAGTTCCACAGTAACAGTAGGAGACTTCAACACACCACTCTCGGTAAAGGACAAAACATCTAGAAACAAACTCAACAAAGACACAAAAGATCTGAAGGCTACAATCAACCAACTTGACATTATAAACATAAAGAATGCTCTGTCCAACAGCAGCAAAGTATATATTCTTTTCTAACACACATGGAACGTTCTTCAGAATAGACCACATCTTAGGCCACAAAGCAACCCTCAATAAAATCCAAAACTTTGAAATAACGCAAAGCATCTTCTCTGATCACAATGTCATAAAAGTAGAATTAATAACAGGAAGAGCAAGGAAAAAAATCAAATACATGGAAACTGAATAAATCTTTCTTAAAAACCACTAGGTAATAGAAGAAATCAAAGACAGAATAAAAAATTTCTTAGACTCAAATGAGAATGAAAACACATTATACCAATTTTTTTTTTTGGGGGGGACACAGCAAAGGCAGTCATCAGAGGTCAATTTATAGCAGTGGATGCACACATCAAAAAAAGAAGAAAGACAAAATCAAAACATTAGCTACACAACTCCAACAAATAGAAAGAGAACAGCAAAAGGAGCCCACTGCCGCCAGAAGAAAGGAAATAATAAAGATCAGAGCAGAAATAAACGAAATAGAGAATAGAAAAACAATAGAAAGAATCAACAAAACCAAAAGTTGGGTCTTTGAAAGGATCAACAAAATCAACAAACCATTGCCAAATTGACAAACGAAAAACAGGAGAGGACGCAAACAACCCAAATAAGAAATGAAATGAGGGACAATACGACAGACCCAACTGAAGTAAAAAGGATCATAACAGAGTACTATGCAAAACTATACTCTGACAAAGTTGAAAACCTAGAGGAAATCGACAAATTTCTAGAAACACACTACCTACCTAAACTAATACAAACTGGGGTCAAAAATCTGAACATATACATAACAAAAGATTGAAAAAGTAGTAAAAAAAAAAAAAGAAGCTACCAACAAAAAAAGCCCTAGCTCAGATGGCTTCACTGGAGAATTCTATCAAACATTCACAGAAAGCTTGCACCAGTATGACTCAAAATATTTCAGAACATAGAAAAGGAAGGGATACTGCTGAATCCATTCTGTGAAGCCAGCATAACCCTGATACAAAACCAGGCAAAGACACCACAAAAAAAAAAAAAAAATTACAGACCAATATCTCTCATGAATGTAGGTGCAAAAATTCTAGCCGATAGAATTCAGCATCATATCAAATATGATACACCATGACCAAGTGGGATTCATATCAGGTATGCAAGGATGGTTCAACATTAGAAAATCAATCAAAGTAATCCACCACATAAAAGAATCACATGATCATCTCAATCAATGCACAAAAGACAGCTGAGGAATTTCCCTTCTATACTTATAATAATAAAGGGCATCTATATAAAACCAACAGCCAACATCATTCTTAGCGGAGCCAAAACCAAAAAACCAAACCCAGTGCTGTTGAGTCAATTCCGACTCATAGCTACCCTATAGGACAGAGTAGAACTGCCCCACAGAGTTTCCCAGGAGCGCCTGGCAGATTCGAACTGCCAACCCTTTGGTTAGCAGCCACAGCACTTAACCACTATGTCACCAGGGCTTCCTCTTAACGGAGAGAGGCTGAAAACATTCCCCCTGAGAACAGGAACAAGACAAGGATGCCTTTTACCATCAATCCTATTTAACATTGTACTGGAAATCCTAGTTAGAGCAATAAGGCAAGAAAAATAAATAAAGGGCATCCAAATGGGTAAGGAAGAGGTAAAACTATCCCTATTTGTGGTTGATGTGATACTATACGTAGAGAACAGAAAGGACTTCACAATAAAACCACTGGAACTAATAGAAAGATTCAGCAGAGGAGCATGATACAAGACAAACATACAAAAATCAGTTGGATTCCAGTACACCAGTAAAGAGAACTACAAAAAGGAAATCAGGGAAGCAACATCATTTATAATAGCCCCTAAAAAAACAAAATACTTAGAAATAAATCTATCCAGGGATGTAAAAGACCTATACTAGCAAAACCACAAAACATTACTGCAAGAAACTACATAAATGGAGAAACATACCATGCTCGTGGACAGGTAGACTCAACATTGTGAAAATGTCAATTCTACCCAAAGCAATCTACAAATACAATGCAATGCCAATCCAAATACAAACAGCTTTCTTTAGCAAGACAGAAGAACTAATCATTAACTTTATATGGAAAGGAAAAAAGCTCCAAATAAGTGAAGCACTATTGAAGAAAAAGGATAAAGTAGGAGGACTTGCACTACCTGACCTCAGAACCTACCATACAGTTACGATAGTCAAAACAACCTGGTACTGGTACAGTGACAGACACATTGACCAGGGGACAGAATCAAGAACCCAGATGTAAATCCATCTATCTACGGTCACCTGATCGTCAACAAAGGCCCAAACTCTATTAAATGGAGAAGTCAGTCTGTTTAACAAATGGTGCTAGCAAAACTGGATGTTTATCTGTAAAAAAAGTGAAACAGGACCCATATATCACACCATACACAAAAACTAATTCAAAACGGATTAAAGAACTATATATAAAACCAAAAACTATAAAGGTTATAGAAGAAAAAATAGGGTCAATTCAATGCTAGAGAGGCCTTAATAAATGGCATAAATAGCATACAAACCATAGCTAACAATACACAAACACCAGAAGATAAGCTAGATAACTGGGATCTTCCAAAAATTAAACATTTATGCTCATCAAAAGACTTAACCAAAAGAGTAAAAAGAGAATCTTTAGGCTGAGAAAAAAATTTTACTATGGCAAATTCAACAAAGTTCTAATCTCTAAAATCTATAGGAAAATCCAATACCTCTACAACAAAAAGACCAATAATCCAATTAAAAATGGTCAAAAGATATGAACAGATACTTCACCAAAGGTGGCATTCAGGCAGCTAACAGACACATGAGGAAACGATCGAGATCACACGCCATTAGAGAAATGCAAATCAAAACTACAATAAGATACCATCTCAACCCGACATTGGCGGCATAAATCAAAAAAAAAAAAAAAAAACAGAAAAAACAAATGTTGGAGAGGCTGCAGGGACCCTGGAATTCTTATGCACTGCTGATGGGAATATAAAACGGTACAATCATTTTGGAAAACGATGTGGCACTTCCTTTAAAAGCTAGAAATAGAAATACCATACAATTCAGCAATCCCCCTTCTAGGAATATATCCTAGAGACATAGAACCATCACGTGAATAAACATATGCACACTGATGTTCACTGCAGCATTATGCACAATAGCAAAAAGATGGAAACAACCTAAGAGCCCATCGTCAGATGAATGGATAAACAAACTATGGTACGTACACGCAATGGAATACTATGCAACAATATATATAAAGAACAATGATGAATCTGTGAAACATCTCACAACATGGATGAATCTGGAAGGCATTATGCTGAGTGTAATAAGTCAATCACAAATGGACAAATACTATATAAGACCACTATTATAAAAATTCATGAAAAGGTTTACACACAGAAAAAAACAATCTTTGGTGGTTACAAGGTAGGGGAGGGTTGGGGAGGGAAAAACACTAGACAGTAGTTATGGGGTAACTTTGGTGAAGGGTAAGACAGTACAAAATTCTAGGGAAGTCAGCACAATTTGACCAAGACAAGGTCATGGAAACTTCACAGACCCACCCTAACTCTCTGGGGGACCAAATTACTCAGCTGAGAGCTGTGGAGACCATTGTCTTGGCATAACATAGTTTATAAAGAAAATGTTCTACATTCTACTTTGGTGAGTAGTGTCTGGGGTCTAAAAAGCTTAGGAGCAGCCACCTGTAATACTCCACTGGTCTCACCCCGTCCAGAGCCAAGGGAAAATGAAGAAAACCAAAGACACAACGGAAAGATTAGTCCAAAGGACTAATGGACCAGAACTACCACAGCCTCCACCAGACTGAGTCCACCAATTGCTCTGACAGGGATCATAACAGATGGTCCCGGACAGAGCTGAAGAAAAATGTAGAACAAAATTCTAACTCACAGGAAAAGACTAGACTTACTGGCCTGACAGAGACTGGAGAAACCCTGAGAGTACGGCCCCTGGACCCCCTTTTAACTCACAGTACTGAAGTTACTCCCGAGGTTCACCCTTCAGTCAAAGATTAGACAGGCCCATAAAACAAAATGAGACTAAATGGGCATACCAGCTCAGGGGAAGGGACAAGAAGGCAGGAGGGGACAGGAAAGCTGGTAATGGGGAACCCAAGTTGGAGAAGTGGAGAGTGTTGACATGTCGTTAGGTTGGCAACCAATGTCACAAAATAATATGTGTGTTAATTGTTTAATGAGAAAATAATTTGCTCTGTAAACCTTCATCTAAAGAACAATAAACAAAGAAAAAATAATAAAATTTTTTAAAAAGCATTTTAAAAAATGGCTTTAATGTCAATATCACATGTTTGCTGTCATCATTTGTTGAAGTTGCAATAAGTTGTCCCAATAAACTTAGCTATTTATAGTCAGGCATTTATATTTAGGTCTTGTAGTTGTATTTAATGTGATGAACACTCCATCACTGTTATTGTTTGGGGCTCTGAATTTTAGGGCCAGATTAAAGCACAAAGGAGTCCCTGTGCGGCACAAACGGTTAAGTTTGAGTCTATCCAGAGATGCCTTGGAAGAAAGGCCTCACCACCTACTTCCAAAAAAAATCAGCCACTGAAAACCCAGTGGTTCACAGTTCCACTCTGAAGCACATGGGGTTGCCATTAGTCAGGATCGGCTCAACGGCAACTGCTTATTTAAACGTGAGAAAGTCTCCTTTTCAAGCAATATTCAATTTACTTGTTCTGAGAAATCTCTCCTGAAAACCTCCTAAGCTGCACATTCTTTTCATTGAGGCTTTGTTTGAAAGTTTGGCCCCAGGTTCCAGAAGTATGACCTGAAACATTCTTTTAGTGTGATATTGAGAGTCAGAAGCCATTGCTTGAAGAGTACAAATTCATTTACTCCTTCATTCATCAACTAATAAGTGTCTATTCTGTGCCCGGCACAGGGCAAGTCCTGGAAATACAAATTCACGGTCGTGCCTTAACCCGTTGCCTTCCAGTCAATTCCGACTCCTGCCTTAGAGGAAGTTATACTAGAACATGAAGGCTATGAAGCTAATCCCACTCCAGACCATTGCAGGAGGCAGCGGGACACCTAAACCTGTACATATTCTGTCATCGAAGAGAAAAGCAAACTAATCCAGCCTGGGGGTTTGCAGCCATCTCTCCTCTGTAAGCATGGTTGCTTTCAGATGGCTACAGCCTAGGCTCGGTGCCCAGGTGACACCACTCTAGCAAAGCCATGTTTGAGTTGCCATTAGAAAGGACATGGGGGTATTTGTAAAATATCTTCTTACACCAGAGCTCCAACCAAGGGGAAGAGAGGAAATTATGTTGAATTTTAAAGCTTAATTCTGTGACATGACTTCTATCACGATACTTTGTTCGTGTTTTCTTATTCCCTGTGGCTTTTTTTTCTGATTACTCCAAATATATATGTTGTTATTGTTGTTGTTAGCGCCGTTGAGTCGAGCCCTGACTCATGACCACCCCATGCACAGTGGGATTGGACCATTGTGATCCATAGAGTTTCCACTGGCAGATTTTTAGAAAGTAGATCACCAGGCCGTTCTTCCTAGTATGTCTTAGTCTAGAAGCTCTGCTGGAACCTGCTCAGCATGAGAGCAACATGTAAGCTCCCACTGACAGGCGGGAGCATTGGCTGGGAACTGAAGCTGGGTCTCCAACATGGAAGGTGAGAATTCTATCACTGAACCACCACTGCCCTTCCCCAAAAGTATATAGATATTATTTAAATGAAAGGGTTAAATGTGGCTCTTGATTCAGTGGTTGAAGGAAGACAGTGACGAAGAAACTAAACATTAGGGGCCAAGAGAAGGAGCAGAGAATTCCAGATAATAGGAGGACAAGCAAATATTTAGCTTCTTCACACACCTCCTAGCTAAGGAATTTCAGGAATATTTGGATATGATACCATATAAATGCTAATCAAAACAAATACATAGACTCTTGTTATATGAAAGCTGTCCTTGCTTGGAGCATCAATTATTAATTAATATAGATGCTTTTTATCACCTGTAGTGAGGCAACACACCATGAACTTAAGACAAACTGAGCTGACAGGAATCCTGCCTGCTTCCATTACTTTCTAGCTGTTCAACTTTGGGCAAATTACTTAGCCTTTCTGAGGCCTCAGTTTCCTTCTGCATAAAGTGGGGATAGTACCTTCCTCATGGGGCTACTTCAAAGAGTTAATAAGACAAAACATGTCAGGTATTTAGCACATGCCCCTGGCCTGTGACAGGTATAAATATATTTTTTAATTGTCTTTTAGATGAAGGTTTACTGAACAAACTAGCCTCTCATTGAACTATTAGTACACATATTGCTTTGTAACATTCATTACCAACCCCACGGAATGTCAACACTCTCCCCTTCTTGAACTTGGGTTCCCCGTTACCAGGTTTCCTGGACCTCCTGCTTTCTAGTCCTTGCCCCTGGGCTGCTGTGCCCATTTAGTCTCGTTTTGTTTTATGGGCTTGTCTAATCTTTGCCTGAAGGGTGAACCTCAGGAGTGACTTCAATACTGAGCTAAAAAGGTATCTAGGGGCCATACTCTCAGGGTTTCTCCAGTCTCTGTCAGGCCGGTAAGTCTGGTCTTTTTTTGTGAATTAGAATTTTGTTCTACATTTTTCTCCAGCTCTGTTTGGGACCCTCTATTGTGATCCCTGTCAGAGCAGTCAGTGGTGGTAGCCAGGCACCATCTAGTTGTGCTAGAACCATTCTGGTGGAGGCTGTGGTAGTTGTGGTCCATTAGTCCTTTGGACTAATCTTTTCCTCGTGTCTTTGGTTTTCTTCATTCTCCCTTGCTCCGAACAGGGTGGGGCCAGTGGAATATCTTAGATGGCCACTCACAAGCTTTTTAGACCCCAGACACTACTCACCAAAGTAGAATGTAGAACGTTTTCTTTATAAACTATGTTATGCCAATTGAGCTTGATGTTCCCCGAGACCATGATCCCCACAGCCTCAGCCCGGTAATTTGGTTCCTCGGGGAGTTAGGATGTGTCTATGAAGCTTCCATATGTGACAGGCACACGTTTAAAAAAAAAGTCAACATCATCTTGTTTCAGAATCAAATCTTTCAATTTTTCCAAAATTATAAGTAGGCTTTATATATGTATATATAGTTGTTATTGTTGTTAGTTGCTGTCAAGTTGATTCTGACTCCTGGTGACCTTATATGGGCTGAGTAGAACTAACTGATCCACAAGGATTTCAAGGTAGTGAACTTTCGGAAGCAGATTACCAGGCCTGTCTTTCGAGTACCTCTGGGTAGCTTTGAACTGCAAACCTTTTGGTTAGTAGTCAATTGTTTGCACAACCCAGGGACCATACATACGTGTGTGTGTGTGTGTGTGTGTGTGTGTAGGAAATGCTGGTAGCGTAGTGATTAAGAGCTATGGCTGCTAACCAAAAGGTCTGCAGTTCAAATCTACCAGGTACTCCTTGGAACCTCTATGAGGCAGTTCTACTCTGTCCTATAGGGTCACTATGAGTCGGAATCAACTCAATGGCAAAGGGTTTTTTTTTTTTGGTGTGTGTATAAAACCTGTTGTTGCTGAGTTGACTCTGATTCATAGCTATCCTATAGGACAGGGCAGAACTGCCCCATAGGACTTCCAAGGAGCAGCTGGTGGATTCAACTGCTTACCTTTTGGTTAGCAGCCGAACTCTTAACTACTGCACCACCAGGGCTCCATATTATATACATTTATATATGTATGTATGTATATATGGAATTTGGAGAATTCTTGAGGTTTTTAAAGGAGGCTATTTTTCAATATAAAAACAAAGTGGTCCTGTAGGGGCTTTCAAAAATTGCACCGCACAGTGCTGTGTGCTGGAGTTTCTGAATTTCTCCACGGAAGTGTGAAATGGTCACAAAAACAAAATGCAGCTATGCCCTCAATACCAAGAGAACTCCCACACATATGTTTTTGTACTTTCTCCGACAGTCTGGCTTTAGTCTCTTTGTGAAAAGCTTCCTTAATTATATGAAATTAGCCATTTACAACATAGTTAAGAACGTACCATAAAAGAGCAGTCAGGATTTCCACTTCACAGGAAATTTTCTGAGATGCCTGAAATCAAAAACAGGAAGTGTGTCTAATAACGGGCGCCAAGGGGCACTAGAGCAGCTCTTGTGTTCCTCACGCAGCGTTTCCACTTCCAGCTCCCACCAGAACGCCTCAGAGCCTGAAAGCTGCATCTTGTTCTAGCAGCCGTGTTTCTGCCTCCCAGACACAACAGTTTGTCTTATGTCGTAATTATTCATTCACATTCCTGCCGGCCTTCCATGAAAACTGTCTCTAGCTGTCCCTTACGACAGGAGACGTCTCTTTCCCCTCCCTCTTCCAGGGCCACACATGTGCTTTAGCTCACCATTAAACTCACACTGCAAATTCTTTGGGTGTCACTGTATGCAAACAATGAAGTAAAAACTGTTTTACTCGGTCATTACAGCGGATGAGGTTCTCCATGATGGGGACATGCACATGGAAGGCCAGGTGGGTGCTTTTAAAAATGAGAAGAAGAAATGGCATATCATGCCCGTCTCACACAAGAGGGATATGGAAAAGAAGCCTTCCAATACATATTCATGGTTTCTTTGGACGGGGCCTTCAGTGAAATCTAATTCTCCTCGGCCCCTCATGTATAAAACAAGGGCAGTGTCTGTTGAGTTCTTCTTGGGGGAAAAGTTTGTGTCACTTTTTTGGTGACTCATCAGTAAACCTTATTTAAAAATCCATTCAAATTATGCAAAATGAACAACAGTTTAGCAAAATGACCTCAGATTGGAGTTCTTTCCCAAAAATGAAATTGATCGCATGGATAAACCCAGTTACTTTTTTCTGAAATCTAAAATATAGATGGAAGTTCATAAATATAGGTAATCTCTCAGTTTAAAATATTTAAGTCATATTAACAAGGAGAATTTTCTAAATCTAATGATCTTTTCATGAATTTGGTCATTAAAAATAATATAATTCAAGGAGCGATTATTTTGAAATATTCTTTTTAAAGGAAGTTTCTTCACTCGTCATCCTCTGAAGATTTACTGACATCCTCTGAAGGTTACTTACAAAAATAGGGAATGAATCAGTATATACTTATTATCAACCAAAAAGCATTCTACCTATCTTACTTTGCTACCGAAAATATTATTCTGGGTGATGAGTAAGTGGAGAGACATTGGTGGCTCAGTGTAGAATTCTCACCTACCGTGAGGAGACCCATGTTTCATTTCCAGCCAATGCACCTCCCATAACAACCACCCACCTGTAAGTGGATGCTTGCATGTTGCTATGATGCTGAACAGGTCTCAGTGGAGCTCCCAAACTAACATGGCCTAGGAAGAAAGCCTACTGATCTACTTCCAAAAATAAGACATTGAGAATCCTATGGATCACATCAATCTGCTCTACAACTCATCATGTGGATGATGCAGGACTGGACAGTATTTCATTTTGTTGTACACGAGGTCACCATGAATTGGGTGGTGACTCGATAACAGCTAATAACATGGGTATGTAACATGTCATATATAACTGTGTAGGGTTTGCCTTTCAAAAATTCAGGTTTGAAATTTAGTCAATTAGTTATGCCTCAAAAAAAAAAAAAAACCTTATCTTTTTTGATTTTCATGCTTTAAAACTCTTTTCTACATCACCATTCCCCTTGGAGGAGCCTAGAATTGAAAGGAGTGTGAACGGACTATTTTGAGTAAAATGTACTGATTTGAATGGAGAGAAAGCATATGAGATCAAGGTGTTTGTGCATTTCCACATCTTCAATGCCCAGTCCTGTCCTGGAATATACTGAACACTCCTCAATGTTGAATAAGCGAATTAATAAATAAATGAATGACTCAAAGAAGGTTCACTCAGTCACTAATAGAAGACTATCACTCAATAGAAGGAGGAAGGCAAGGAAAAATCATTACAATTAGAACTGAAGGCATAATTATGATGTGTTTCTGCCTTACTAAGCCCATTTCTTCCTTCTCTCTGTCTTTAAGCTCCTGGTGGCCAGTGTTTGTGTAATGTATGGGAGAATGACACGGGCAAGAAAGGATAAAGCTATCGGCCACAGTTACAGGTAACTGCATAGTGTAGCTACACTAACAAGGTTAGATGATATGAGTTATATAATTTTTTAGCTAAAATTGGACTCAATTATCATTAAGTCCAATACAACACTTTACAGATAAAGAAAGTGAGATTGGAAAACTCAAATCACTGGACTATGGTCCTTGACACACCCAGCTAGACCTTTAGAAGTGAAACCTTATCATTATTTATTGCTTTGGGGCAGGAAGCAATGTGGAGCCAAATAAAACTTATCAGAGACCTGCCTGACAACAGCCCCAAAACACTGGATTATGTTTGTTTGGCTTGACCAATTGACCATAGCTTGTGCACTGATTCTGACCACTGTTTTTAGGTGCCTTTGAGTTGGTTTGGAGTCATAGTGACTTGATGTGACAAAGCAGAACTGCCCCATGGAGTTTTCTAGGCTGTAATCTGTATGGAAGTAGATCTCCAGGTCTTTCTCCCACAGAGTGGCTGGGTGGATTACCCCTTAACCACTGTGTACCCTAAATAATGTCCTCAAACTTTATTTTGCACATAGGTGACTAGGAGAATGCCTGTTAAAAATGTACATTTCTGCATAGGTACCAACAACAGCAACAAAAAAAAAGAGTAGCTGCTGAGGCTGCTTATGTATAACCAAACACCTCATGGGATCTGGTTCCTTGGTTTGAAGCTTTAGGTTCATGGTTTCATGGAACATCCCAGTTAACTGGCCCAATAACATACTTAGTGCTTCTGTCCTTCCTCCTAGTTCATTTCACAGTTCCTGTGTCTTAAAAGCTTGCAATAGCCATCGAAGGTACAACAATTGGTCTCTTTTCACCTGGAGCAACAGGAAGAAGGATACTCAGGAATGTTGTTCTTGTTGTTGGGTGCCATCAAGTCGGTTAAAACATATAGCGACCCTATGTACAATGGAACAATACACTGCCTGGTCCTTCTGCATCGTCATAATTGTTGTTATGCTTGAGCCCATCGTTGCTGCCACTGTATGACTCCATCTCACTGAGGGTCTTCCTCTTTTTTGCTGACCCTGTACTTTACCAAGCAGGATGTCCTTCTCCAAGGACTGGTCCCTCCTGATAACATGGCCAAAGTATATGACACATAGTCTTGACATCCTTGTTTGTAAGGAGCATTCTGGCTGTACTTCCTCCATGACAGATCTGTTTGTTTTTCTGGCGGTCCATGGTATATTCAATACACTTTGCCAACACCATAATTCAAAGCCATCAATTCTTCTCCTGTCTTCTTTATTCATTGTCCAGCTTTCTCATGCATATGAGGCAATTGAAAACACCATGTCTTGGTTCAAGTCCACCTGAGTCCTTAAAGTGACATCTTTGCTTTTTAACACTTTAAAGAGGTCTTGTGCAGCAGATTTGCCCGATTCAATCCATCATTTGACTCCGTGACTTCTGCTTCCGGCATTGATTGTGGATCCAAGTAAAATGAAATCCTTGACAACTTCAGTATTTTCCCTGTTTAGCATGATACTGCTTATTGGTCCAGTTGTAAGGATTTTTGTTTTCTTTATGTTCTCTTTATGTGGAGGTATAGCCCATACTGAAGTCTTTGATCTTCACCAGTAAACGCTTCAAGTCCTCTTTGCTTTCACCAAGCAAGTTTGTGTCCTCTGCATATCGCATGTTGTTAATGAGTCTTCTGCCAATCCTGATGCTGCGTTCTTCTTCAAGTAGTCCAGCTTATCAGATTATTTGCTTGGCCTATGGATTGAATAAGTATGGTGAAAGGGTACAACCCTGACACATATGTCTTAACTTTAAACCACGCAGTATTCTCTGGTTTTGTTCAAAAGACTGCCTTTTGGTCTAAATACAGGTTCCTCAAGAGCACAATTAAGTGTTCTGGAATTCCCATTATTCACAGTGTTATCCATAATTTGTTATGATTCACACAGTCAAATGCCTTTGCATGGTCAATAAAACACAGGTAAACATCTTTCTGGTATTCTCTGCTTTCAGCCATGATCTGTCTGACACGAGAAATAATATCCCTTGTTCCATGTCCTCTTCTGAATCCGGCTTGAATTTCTGGCAGTTCCCTGTTGAGGTACTGCTGCAACCGCTTCTAAATGATCTTCAGCAAAAATTCTACCTGTGTGTGATATTAATGATACTGTTCAATAATTTCTGCATTCTGTTAGATCATCTTTCTCTGGAATGGGTACAAACATGATTTCTTCCAGTTGGTTGGCCAGGTAGCTGTTTTCTAAATTTCTTGTCATGGACAAATGAGAGCTTTCAGCACTGCATCTGTTTGTTGAAACATCTAAGTTGGTATTCCGTCAATTCCTGGAGCCTAGTTGTTCGCCAATGCTTTCTGTGCATCTTGGACTTCTTCCTTCGGTACCATTGGTTCTTGATCATATGCTACCTCCGAAAATGGCTGAATGTCCACCAATTCTTTTGGTATAGTGACTCTGTGTATTTCTTTCATCTTATTTTGACGCTTCTTGCACCGTTTATTATTTTCCCCACAGAATCCTTCAATATTGCAACTCGAGGCTTGAATTTTTTCTTTAGCTCTTCAGTTCTTTCAGCCTGAGAAATGTGTGTTCTTTCCTTTTGGTTTTCTATCTCCAGGTCTTTGCATGTTGCATCATAATACTTTACTTTGTCTTCTCCAGTCACCCTTTGAAATCTTCTTTTTGGCTCTTTCACTTCTTCATTTCTTCCTTTCACTTTAGTCGCTCTACTTTCAAGAGCAAGTTTCAGAGTCTCTTCTGACATCCATTTTGGTCTTTCTTTCTTTCCTGTCTTTTTAGTGACTTCTTGCTTTCTTCATGTATGATGTTCTTGATGTCATTCCACAACTCTTCTGGTCTTCGATCATTAGTGTTCAATGCATCAAATCTATCCTTGAGATGGTCTCTAAATTCAGGTGGGATATACTCAAGGTCATACTTTGGCTCTTGTGGAATTGTTCTAATTTTCTTCAACTTCAACATGAACATACATATGAGTAATTGATGGTCTGTTCCACAGTTGGCTCCTGGCCTTACTCTGACTGATTATACTGAGCTTTTCCATCCTCTCTTTCCACAGATGTAGTCAATTTGATTCCTGCGTAATCCATCTGGCCAAGTTCATGTGTATAGCCACTGTTACATTGTTGAAAAAGATATTTGCAATTTTGAAGTTGTTGGTCTTGCAAAATTCTGTCATGTGATCTCCAATGTTGTTTCTATTACCAAGGTTATATTTTCCAACTACAAATCCTTCTATGTTTCCAACTTTCACACTCCAGTTGCCAGTAATTATAAATGCATCTTAATTGCATGGTTGATCAATTTCAGACTGCAGAATTTGGTAAATATATTCAATTTCTTCATCTTTGGCTTTAGTGGCTGGTGCATAAATTTGAAAAATAGTCACGTTAACTGGTCTTCCTTGTGGGCGTATGTATATTGTCCCATCACCGAAAGTGTTGTACTTCAGGATTGATATTGAAACGTTCTTTTTGACAATAAACACAACACCATTCCTCTTTGTCATTCCTGGCATAGTAGACCGTATGATTGTCTGTTTCAAAATGGCCAGTACCAGTCCATTTCAGCTCACTAATGTCTAGGATATTGATGTTTATGTGTTTTATTTCATTTTTTATAATTTCCAATTTTCCTGCACTCATACTTCATACTTTCCACATTCCTATTATTAATGGATGTTTGCAGCTGTTTCTTCTCATTTTGAGTCGTGTCACATCAGCAAATGAAGGTCCTGAAGGCTTGACTCCATCCATGTCATTAATGTCAACTCTACTTTGAGGTGGTAACTCCTCCCCAGTCAAATTTTAAGTGAACTTCAACCTGAGAGTCTCATCTTCTGGCATTATATCAGACAATGTTCTGTTGCTATTCATAAGGTTTTCACTGACTAATTCTTTCAGAAGTAGACTGCCAGGTTCTTCTTCCTAGTCTGTTTTAGTCTGGAAGCTCAGCTGATACCTTTCCTCCAAGGGTGACCCTGCTGGTATTTGAAATACTGTTGGCAAACCTTCCAGAATCACAGCAACATGCACAACACCAGAGTACGACAAACTGACACACATGTGGTGGTAGTCAGGAATAGAAGGAGGATATGGAATGTGTGGCTCGTTGCCTCCATGAACAACTGCCACCTTTGCCATGAGACCAGAAGAACTGGATGGTGCCTGGTACTGTTACTAAGCATTTTGATCGTAGATTCTTTAGAAGAATTCTGATCAAAAGGGAGAAAGTGAAGAACAGAATTTAAAATTGTCATGGACTCCAGATTTTATGAAGTCATGGAGGGTGGATGAATCCTTGAAATTATTGCCCTGAGATAATCTTTAAACCTTAATCCAAAAATATCCCCTGAAGTCTTCTTAAAACCAAACAACTATTTAGCTTAACTAGTAAAGAATGTCTGCCTTGAGCATTACGCTCTTTTAAGAACTACCTATATGGGATCAAACTGACAACAGCAACTTGAAAGATTAGATAGGAACCTTGGGGGGCAGTGAGTTTATGTTAATGGGGGAGAAACAACTCAGAAAATGAGGGTGAGAATGGTTGCACAACTTGAAGAATGTAACCAATGTCACTGAATTATACGTGTAGAAATGGTTGAATTGGTGTGTATTTTGTTGTGTATATTCTCAACAACAACAAAATAAATAAAATTATGTACATAGGTATATATACGTATATATGTGTATACACATATATGTGTGTGTTTTGTTGTTGTTAGGTGCCGTTGAGTCGATTTTGACTCATAGCGACCCTGTGTACAACAGGTTTGATTTTGGTTTTCTGGTTATATGGATATAAATATATATATATGCTGTTGTTAGGTGCTGTCGCGTCAGCTCCAACTCATAGTGACGCTGTGTACAACAGAATGAAACACTGCCCAGTCCAGTGCCATCATCACTATCATTGTTATCCTTGAGCCCATTTCTGCAGCCACTGTGTTAATCCATCTTGTTGAGGGTCTTCTCCTTTTCCGCTGGTGGGAATGCAAAATGGTACAACCAATTTGGAAATCGATTTAGTGCTTCCTTAGAAAGCTAGAAATAGAAGTACCATACGATCCAGCAATTGCAGTCCTTGGGATATATCCTAGAGAAATAAGAGCCTTCACATGAATAGATATATGCACATCTGTGTTCACTGCAGCACTGTTTACAATAGAAAAAGGTGGAAACAACCAAGGTGTCCATCAACGGATGAACAGATAAACAAACTATGGTATATTCACACAACGGAATACTACGCAACAATAAAGAACAATGATGAGTCCATGAAACATCTCATAACATGGAGGAATCTGGAAGGCATTATGCTGAGTTAAATTAGTCACAAAAGGACAAATATTGTATAAAAACCACTATTATAAAAACTCAAGGAAAGGTTTAAACATAGAAGACAACATTCTTTGATGGTTACGAGGGTGAAGAGGGAGGAAGAGGGATATTCACTAATTAGATAGTAGGCAAGAATTATTTTAGGTGAAGGGAAGGACAACACACAATACAGGGGAAGTCAGCACAATTAGACTAATTCAAAAGCTAAGAACTTTCCTGAATACAACCAAACACTTCCAGGGACACAGTAGTAGGGGCAGGGGTCTGGGCACCATGGTTTCAGGGGACATCTAGGTCAACTGGCATAACAAAGTGTATTAAGAAAATGTCCTGTGTCCCACTTTGGTTAATGGCATCTGGGGTCTTAAAGGGTAGCAAGCAGCCATCTAACATGCATCAATTGGTTTCAACCCACCTGGAGCAAAGGAGAATGAAGAATACCAAAGACACAAGGAAAATAGGAGCCCAAGAGACAGAAAGGGCCACATAAACCAAAGACTCCATCAGCCTGAGACCGGAAGAACTAGATGGTGCCTGGCTACTACCGATGACTGTCCTCACAGGGAACAAAACAGAGAATCCCTGATAGAGTAGGAGAAAAGTGGGATGTAGACCTCAAATTCTAGTAAAAAAGACCAGACTTAATGGTCTTACTGAGACTGGAGGGTCCCCAGAGGTCATGGTCCCTGGACTCTCTGTTAGCCCAAATTTAAAATCACTCTCAAAGCCAGCTCTTCAAAGATCAGACTGGACTATGAGACATAAACTGATATTGTTGAGGAGCGTGCTTCTTAGCTCAAGTAGACACATGAGACTATGTGGGCAGCTCCTGACTGGAGATGAGATGAGATGAGAAAGAAGAGGGGGACAGGAGCTGGTTGAATGGACACAGGGAATACAGGGTAGAGAGAAGGAGTGTGCTGTCACATTGTAGAGAGAGCAACTAGGGTCGCATAACAATGCGTGTATAAGGTTTTGTATGAGAAACTGACCTGAATTGTAAACTTTCACTTAAAGCACAATAAAAAAATTAATTAATTAATAAAAAAGAGAAAACAACGTGGAGCGAATAATATTCAGCAGTCGTTACAAGTTTGCATTATATTCACACAAAACAGAGCCACAGGTCAATGGGGTTAAGAGTTATTCTGAGTTCATGCAATTGGATTTACCAATGATCATTTCTTCGCTTTCCAAATGTAACGTTTTGTCCCTTTATTTGCCTGTTTTGCATTCACAAATGAAAGCTCAGGCTATGTGTCTCAGGCTATGAAAATGCTGGACTTGGCAACACACATGCGCAATTCCCGACACAGACCTCAGCAAACGTCAGAAGTGAGAAAGCCAGCACGTGCAAGCTTCTTCTGGTGGCACCTGTAGTGGTCCCTGCAGCCCTTGCCAACAGCCATGGTTGGAGCTGGAGGCTGAAGGGGAATGCTGTTGTCCTGAGCTAAACTTTGCTCAGAGAGGCTGTCATTATAACATGGGATGTGATCTATGTGGAGACTGTCTTTCTTTCTCTCTCTCTTCTCTTCCTTCCTTTCCTCTTTCCTCCTTCCCTTCCCTTTCCCTTCCTCCCTCCTTCCCTTCCTTTGTTGCGTTCTGTGCATCTCTTGTGAAAAAAATAATAATAATAAAAGGATAAAAAAATCTCAAAGAAATATTTAACTGACCAAGGTTTCTGTGGAAAACAATGGCCTTTTCCCAAGACTGTCTGTCCCTCTGTACAACTTGGTCCTTTGTTTACAACATAGGAGATGTAGGTAAGCTCTTATGGAAAAGTGTGAGGAAACAGAGCAAAAACTCAACAGCTAGCCCTCATTAGGGTAGCTGTGGCACACTTCAATCTGCAAAACAAAGAAATCACATCACCTGATGGTAAACTGCAGGGTCCGTGCAAATTTTGTGTACAACACACATAGTATCAGGCACAACCTGAGGCCACTGCATAACACCAAAGAGGTTGGCAAGATAACCTGACTCAGGACATTGAGCTATATAATGCTTGAAATACAGACTGGGAAATGACTTTTGGACTCTGAACACAATCATAACATTCACCCAGTCTGCCAAGTTTACCATATAAACATAGAAAAAATGTCATTTAAGTGGTAAATAATACAATTTCTTGGCCAATCCCCACCTAAAGTGGGCCAGGAAAATAATCTGCAGTCTGTGCCCATTTATTTCACAAAGAAAAGTGAATTTCAGCCATGGAATCACAAAGGATGTTCACCCCAGTAACGGCACATCATCCGTGGACACATCCTTTGAGAACTGTCTGGCTATATGCCAGTCACATGGCCATAAAGTTTAAAGTTCATGAAGGAAGTGGATATCTTCATTTTAGTCTTCTGTTTTCAAATTCCCAAGTCAGCATTTGCCTGTGCGTTTTCCACAGGAATTCAAGATTTGGAGAAAGATCCAGGTTTGCGGCCTTTGTAGTGTTTCAAAGCCATTCTGTTCTGACTGTTCAGCATCTCACACCGTCCTCTGCCTCCCAACTCTGCCATTTGTGAATGGGTGCATTGATCTGTGGTAGGGAAATACCAGGTGCTCGATCCAGGAAATTTTAATTGGAGTGATTTACGTGCATGTCCTGAGCCCTGTTCGGCACTACAGAGATGGATGCTTTGCTAAAAAATCTCACATTCATCAACATTATTTTAGGTAATCTGAGTTGGCAGTCAAAAGCATACTTTCCAATAAGCAGCCAACTTTTCTTCTATTAAATCTTTAGGAGAACATACCACCGACTTTTGGGAAATACCATTTGCAGGAAGCCAAGCTTGAGTAGGTTTAGGAACTCAGCTAGGTTAAGCTGCCTGCCACAAACATGCTAAGTCCACGTGTACATATGAGATCAGCAAGTTGGGCTGTGGCAGAGCTCACATGGCCTCCGTGGTTGTTTCACTGGTTCCCAACCCCAACCACTGAGAGGGTGGCCCTGCCCATAATGCCTCCGGAGAGCAGGACTGAGAAGCCCTGCTGCAATCAATGGGACAGGTTTAAAGTCTATGCTCCTGTTCTCAGAGAAGTGACTAAGAAATCTGAGCCTTGTACTCTTGGAGCTCATAATCCAATTGATTATGATAAGATGGTGTCCATGCAAGTGTTACGTGACACTGCTGAGCAGCAGGTGACATGTACCCCAATACTGAACAGAGCCATGAGGAGGGTGAGATGCATGTGCTGGCATGAACAGGAAGGTGGTATGGAGGTAAGCTAGAGTTACATTGAACAAAGCAGGGGTTCAGAGTTTGGAGATAAGAAGAAAGGGGGTCCTGGAAGAACAAAGGCTTGAGGCAGAGGTCATGCTGGGATATGGAATGCCCTGAAGGTCAAGCCAGGGGTTAGCCTGTCCTCTCTTTGGCAATCCCAAGCACTGAAGGTTTCTGAAGAAGGTAGAAGTAGCAGCCGATGTTTTATAAAGACTAATACAGAGGCTGTGCAGGATGGGAAGGAGGAGAGGAAGTTTGGCAGCAGACAAAGCAGTGAGGATATTGTTATGGTCATTGGGTCCATGGTTCCAAAGATGATGTGCATACCCCACTGGGATGTGGGAAGAAAATGCCAGAATTTTTATTTGTATTTTTAAAATCTTTTTTAGTACATATTATATATATGGAAACCCTGGTGGCGTAGTGGTTAAGTGCTACGGCTGCTAACCAAGAGGTCAAACTGCTAACCAGCAGTTCGAATCTGCCAGGTGCTCCTTGGAAACTCTATTGGGCAGTTTTACTCTGTCCTATAGCGTTGCTATGAGTTAGAATCGACTTGATGGCAGTTGGTTTGGTTTTTTTTTTTTAATATATATATATATATATAATGTTCATTACTAGAATGTACTAGTTTAGTAGCAAATGTATATGATGTATAAATAACCAAAAATGAAGGGAGTGAATTATATCTCAATTACTTCAATTTTAAGAACTTTTAAAAATTGGAGGAACAGAGGCAAACATTTTATTAATTTGCATGATCAAGAGTTTGGGGAAAAATGCTCCCGGTAGCAAGGACCTGCGTCGTGGTGATGGCAGTGAGCGTTAAGAGCCACTGCAAAGGAACACCAGAAACTCGCTGGGCCACTGGATATAGGAAATGAAAGGAAGAGAAGGGTGAACATGATCACTGAGGGTTCTTGTCTGGAAGATGGAGACCCTTATGCCAATGATAGAGACAGGGGATGGCAAAAATTGATCCCACAAGGAGGGCGGGAGAGCCAAGGACGGCTGAGCTTTGTGGAATGCCCTGGAAAAGAGAGATTGTCAGAAAGGTGAAAAGAGAATGGGAAATGTCAGGGTCAGAGGTCAGGGAAGAGAGGATTTCAAGGAGGATACAGTAGTCAACAGTAACAGGAGGTCAAGCTGAATGACCCTGAGAAACGCCTCTTGAAATTCCCTAACCAAGGTCACTGAAGGCCAAAGAAAAGTGACTTCAGTAGATGGGAGAGTGGGCAAGCTGGACAACAGAGGGTTAAGTAGGGAAGCACTGGAGAGGAAAAGAAGGCAGTGGGTTATGTTTAGATTCCAACTATTAAAATGTCCATCTCAAAGTCAGAACCTTAGCAGGTGGAAGGGTATAAGGTGTGAGCTTTTTCCTTCAACTAGGACCCCAGAGGACTACTAGTACTAGTTATAAACAGTGGTAAGTGGTAGCTGGGGCTGGGGGGGTGGGACATGGGGTGGTGGGGAGGCAATAGGTATTCAATTGCATTCCAGGCTCTTCCAGACAACTTAGGTTTTGTGTGTGTCACAGAGAACATACAATAGCTCTAATTTTGTGAAGCCAGAAAGAATACATAATTCCCAAATTCAGAAACTGATGAGAAATCTGGAAATTTCTCCCAAATTTCATATATTAATATTTTAATGTCAGAAAGATCTGAATAGAAATAAGTCATAGAAACAAGTTTGAATTCATCTGGGCATCAGTATCAGAGTCTCAGTTATAAAGTGCTGGAAATTTGGTATCTTTCAGGCCAGACATCTGGACAGACAACTGAGGTTTTCTACTCTTTGGTTTGCTCTCTGGACACTTAGTGTCAGAAAGGTGAAAGGAGAATAGGAAATGTCAGGGTCAGAGGTCAGGGAAGAGAGGATTTCAAGGAGGATAGGGTAGTCAACAGTAACAGGAGGTCAAGCAGAATGACCCTGAGAAACGCCTCTCGAAATTCCCCATAGTGTTTTGACTTTGGGTGCAAAATTGTTTACTATCCATTCCAGAAGTGTACAAATAAATTTACAGTCACATGTGAGAACTAATTAATGCTTACAAATTCTTTGAGATCCACAGATGAAAGGGGCTATTTAGGTGCAGAGTATTATCAGCTGCTAAAGACAGAGCCCACCACCCATCTCTCAGTTTGTAGTGCTGTGGTGCTTTGAGTGTTGCTGTGATGCTGGAAGCTATGCCACTGGTTTCAAATACGAGCAGGGACACCCATGGTGGACAGGTTTCAGCAGAACTTCCAGGCTAAGACAGACTAGGAAGAAAGGCCTGACAATCTACTTCCAAAAATTAGCCAATGAAAACCAAATGGATTGTAATAGAATATTGTCTGACTTGCTTGGACATGTCATCAGGAGGAATCAATGGCTGGAGGAAGACATCATGTTTAGTAGAGGGTCAACAAGGATGAAGGAGACCCTAGGTGAGATGGATTGGCACGATAGCCACAGTGATGGACTTGAATATGCTGGCAATTGTAAGGATGATGCAAGGACTGAGCAATGTTTCATTCTATTGTGCATCAGGTCACCATGAGTTGGAGTCAACTTGATGGCAGCTAACAACAACAGAGATGGAGCACACCAAACAAACCAAATTCTCCAGGAGTGGAAACTATCTCATGGAAATAAATTCAATAATTTTGGAAACTACATTAAATATTTTAGGTGAATAGCAATTGTGATCATTAAGCATGTGTGTCAACTTGGCTGGGCCATGATTCTCCATGGTTTGGCAGTTACGATGTAGCTGGGCAGTCATATAATGATGTGATCATCTCCATGATGAGATCTGATACAATGTGGTCACCTCCAGGATGGGATCTGCTGTGAGTAACCAGGCAGTTGAAAGGGAGTTTCCTTGGGGATGTGGCCTGCTTTCAATATAGGTGGATTTGCTGGCAAGGCTCGTGGGCTTTTGCTCACTTTGAATCCTGCAGCTGGCTCCTATTCATCTGACCTCTGGTTCTTGGGACTTAAGCTAGCAGCTTACCTGCCGTCTTGCCTGACAACCTTGTGATTTGTCAGTCTTCAGAGCCTGTGAGCCAGAGGCCTGCTGTCTGACTTGCTAATCTTGGGTTCACCAGCCCCTGAGGCTACGTGAATCAGGAGAAACATCCAGCCCAAACCACGGACTTGGCATGTTCCAGCTCTACAACCACAGGAGCTATTTCCTTAATATAAATCGCTGTCTATATATATTTACGGAAACGCTGGTGGCATAGTAGTTAAGAGCTACAGCTGCTAAACAAAAGCTCGGCAGTTCAAATCTACCAGGCGCTCCTTGGAAGCTCTATGAGGCAGTTCCATCCTGTCCCATAGGGTCACTATGAGTCAGAATCGACGCAACGGCAATGGGTTCTATATATTTACATGCTTTACTGGTTTTGCTTCTCTAGAGAACCCAGCCTAAGACAGCAATAATTGCTGATAATTCTTCAGTAGCTGATCTTTCAGTTTCTAGAATTACCTTAATATTAGCTTACAGTTTTGGGACTTGGGGATCTCATACAGAACATCAAGACCTGTTTTGTAGAATCACAGATTCTCAGAGTTAGGTCACTCTATAATGTCGACCCCAAATGACCACCCAACCCATGCATGATATCTCCAGCAGGGACCTCATTACCTCCCATTCTCGTTTTCTCCTGTCTAAACATAGCTTTAAAGGTCCATCCGTTTTGCATCTTTTACATCTTTGTAAGCCACGCTCATTTTAGGCTCCTGTTGTCCTAAGCACCTTTTCATATTCATCCTTGGTTATTCATTCTTCTTTTTCTATGTACTTGCACATCCTTTTAAAACCTGACCCCAATGGTGAGGACCCAGATATTCTACAACGATGACTTAAAAGTTTTTGTGCAAATGTGTACCAATTCACCCAATGATTTTTATGCCCAGCGACTTGCCTAAAATAGAAAACTAAAGTCTGGCATGCCTGTAGAGTCATAGGTTCCATGGTCTACATATTCTCAGAGAGTGATTCGACTTGCCACTGAGTGTTAGGCTGAAGAGCTTCTTCTTTGATCAGTGGAATCTGATGTGACACCCTCAATCCCCGGCTCAGGCCGATAATGAGCTATGAATACTAGTGAGTGCAACTGGTTAGGCTAAAGTAACTCTGGGGTTCAGGACTGGCTCCCAGCCCAGGCCTTAGCGCTTTCCTGCCCAGATGGTCCCAAGGGGTTGCCAGTGCCCTTGGGTAAGAGGGGGAGGGGCAGAGTGAGGATGACTCAGCGTAAGCACAGCACAGGCCTCTGGAAAACGTATCACAGTAGTGTCCACATGAAGGATACCCTGCTGCGCTTGAGTTCTTCAGGAAGGAGTGCTGCCAAGGAGAAAAGACAATGACAGAAAGAAAGATAGAAGCCATGACAAAAGGCCCTCATAGAACTATGTTCTGTTATAGGGAAGATTGTTGTTGTTGTGTGCCGTCGAGGCAATGCCAACTCATAGCAACCCCATGTGTTACAGAATAGAACTGCCCCACAGGGTTTTCTAGGCTATAATCTTTATGGAAACACATTGCCATGTTTTTCTCCCATGGAGCCACTGGGTGGGTTCATCCAGGTGACCTTTCGGTTAGCAGCTGAGCACTTAACTGTGGCACTACCAGGAGGGCAAAATGCAGAGGCAAGCACAGGACTATTCAGACATTACTGAAGTTGTGTTCTTGGCTGATCTCTTCCTATACTTGATTTCTACATGTGAACATTAAATGTGTGCTTCAGGAGAGCCTTTGCAAGCCCTTACATATGTGTACGCGGGCTTGGGACGGGGAGTTACAGACGAGTATGCGTATGTGTGTGTCTGGACGGTGGGCTGTGTATATGTATGTCTGGAAGGTGGGCTGCTTGTAGGGCACAGTAGGCCGCAGCATTGCTTACTTATTCTACTTTGGCTCAGATGTTCAGGTGAGGTGGGAGGCACAGGTGGAACTAGAGTAGGGTATGAGCCTGGTACTAAGAATCTACCCCAAGGTGCACCTCCTGAAATCTCATTCCAAGTTCCAAGAGGTAACAGAAGGTGTGTGTATCCACAGTGTAAGCTTGGCATACATGAAAATATATGTCCAAGTGTTTACCCTCTAGAATCTTACTGTGCAAACTAGGAGGATGGTTCTAATAACATGGCCATAAAACATCAAATGTCTGAGCTACGGTCTCTCAGCAGGATGGGAAAATGGTTTATTTTGGATCCTCGGACAGCCATTAACACAATGAGGAAGTAATGGAGGAACAATCCAAAAACAAAAGTTTCAAGGCCACAGAGAATTCTTCTTCTCATCCAACCCCCACAGTCTCATGAATGCCAGACCACGGGCACAGGCTGTGAAATTCCACAGAAATGGAATTCTCTCCCTGTGAGATCTTCATACAGGAGCCTCAGTTCACAGAGGTCTCCAACCTGAATTTCTCTGTGGAGGACCATAGGAAGCAGCTGAGGGAAGCACTTCACAGAAGGAGTGCAACCCTGACTGTGACTCACACCTCACCGAAAACCATCCCGTTTTTTATATATTTGACAAAGTGAGCTCCCTCTCCAAGAAGGCCAGTTTCCTATCAATCAGGTATTTAACTTTCATGCTCACAGGAAATTCAATAGAATATTTACCAGTAGCAGGAACTTTTTAAAAGCTTTTTCAAAAGTAGAAATTCAGGTAAACTGCTACTCCCAAATTAAGGAAAGGGAGACACCTTCTCAACCTCTTTTGAGGAAAGTAGTTTTATTTATTTATTTTACTCAAAATATTGTTTTTAAATAATTTGATATAGTCTCACAAGAAGTGTTTGAATCTGTTGTTCACAAAATGGCTCAAAAAACACACAGGTATGTTTCACATTGACAGCAAGTTACTATCTAAGCTATAGCACAGGGTGTGTCAAAACTAATGGCTCTCTTCTCTGTGTTCCCATACTACTCACTCTGCCTATGAAAATGGCATGCATGTTATAATTGGAGTTTGTATGCCTGGAACATTCCCTACCTCCAACCTCTACCACCTCACACTGTAAAGGCTTTGAAGGCAGGGGCCTACCTCTGATTTCCCTGGGACCTAGACCAGTGCCTTCAAGAGAGTAGATGTTCCATGAATGTCTGGCAAATGTAATGAAGATTGGAAGGCCTCAAGAGGTGAGCAATAAACACCATCAACCAGGAAACATGTGAATCCCAAATGGAGTGGCATTGACTCTAACCACGTGGAACTGACTGTAACTGCTATGGCTCAGAGACAGAAATGGATATGACTAGAGTAGTTGGGAAGAGCCTTAATGAGGAAAATTAATGGAGCATCCCAGACTGCCTGCCTCTCCAAATCTGTTTCAAGGTCCCCTGTTAGACTGACTCATAGCACCATGTACTTCTCTTTCATAGCAATCAACACACCATTATTAATTATGGATTTGTTTCATGTCTTTTCCTGCTCTTGATGGGAAGCTTTATAAAGGCAGGACCATGTGTGTTTGGTTCACCAATACGCCGCCGGGGCCTGGCTCGTTGTAGCTGCTAAATACTACTTGTCAAAAACAAATGAAGACTCGGTGGATTTGTGAATTAATATAACAAAATGAACAAGGCTATGAATATGACTGTTTACTGAAGGTAGTGGAGAGTGTGGGAAGTATGGTTAGATATGGGTAGGATTGCACAGGGTAGACATGGGGTCAGTTTACATGGTACATTGGAATCCAGGTGGAAGAACCTGGACTTGACGCCATATAGGCTAGAAGGAGTCACTTCTTTTAAGCAGAGAATGATATGAAAAAATTGTGCTTAGTCCAGCAACGGGCACCACAGTGGGAATCCAGAGAGGAAGCTCTTCCCAGAGGTGATAAGGATCAAGGCTAGAGGGAAATCTAAATTTTTTTGAAAGAACAACAGAACTTGGTGACACTTTGAAGGGGATGAAGGACATGAAGGGTCAAAGTTGACCCTAAGTTTATGAGATCAGGTGACTAAGAGACATGCCCTCCTAACATACATTGAGATGAGGATGTAGGGGAGGGAGGTAGACAGGGAAAGTAAATTCACTGTTCATCACCTTGAACTTGAATAGATCACCAAGTTGAGATGTCCAGACAGTAACCATAACTCAGAAGAGTAGTCAGGGGTAGACAGTCAGATCTAGAAGTCACCCTCACGGTGACGCCTCTGAAAAGAGAAAATGTATCAGTAGAAGAATGAGAGAGGGCTCCTGGGCACTCCCCAAAATGCAGTGGTTGGGGGAGGGGGAGAGGGCTGAGCAAAGGGCACCTGACAGGATCCTCTCAGGATCTAAGGAAACCAGGAAAGGCTGTGTCAGGTAAGCCGGGGGGAGGGTTACAAGAAGGACTGAGGGTGGATTGGGAGGTCAATGGTGACAAACTTGGAAGAATTCTAAAGGAGAATGAGGACTGATAAAAGAGATACTGCAGTTTTTTTTAAAGAAGGTCATTCAGTTTTTGTTTTGGACATTGAGCGTGATGTGGCAGCGTTGGTGGCAGTGGTGGTAACACAGATGAAAGGAAGGAAAGGGCGGACCAGGTGAGCAGGCAGACAGCCAAACAAACAGGCAACAACCAACCTACCAGCCTAGCAATCTATCGCTTAGGCATCTAACCAAGCACCCACCAAGTTACCCCAGGCCCCCACTGCCAGTCCCCGGCCCACCTGCCACAGCCAGCCATAGTGGCAGTGCCGGGGGAAGCGCTGGCGTCTGTTTCCTTTGATGCTTGGGATTTCAAGGTGGCTACGCAATCAGCTCTGAAAGCTGCGCTGAAAAGCACCACCAAGATGTCTCTAAATGAGCACTCTGCTAATATGCTGAAGAAGAAACAGCCGATGCCAGGGAATATTCAAGCTTCGATGCAGCAACGACAGCAGCCAGCCAGTGCCAGAAGGAGAACACTGGCCCAGCAGACAGAGAACAGACCCTCTGCCCAGGCAGCATGAAAATTTAAGCAGAGCTTAAAGCAGCACCTAGGTAGGAGTAACATCCTTACTGGTTAGGCAGACCCACAGGGGCCCTGGCCAGGAGAGCATTCGGAGCATGAGGCCTGCCCATAATCCAGAGAGGCTTGCCCAGAGGAGGACTATGTGGGGACATGCCACAAGAACCCTACTTAGGGGCAGGATGTCGCTCCAAGGTCAAAACCTGCCCCCAGGTGGATGAACCATCGCTCCCTGAATGGGCTTAAGAAGAAGTGGTGTTTGAGGTGGGAAGGGGGGCCTAGGGTGTGGAGCTATGAGTCGGGGTGGATTCGGTGGTAGAGGACGGGGTATGATAGGTTGGGGAAGATGGGGCTTTGGAGGCAGAGGCCGAGGTTGTGGACGAGGGAGAGGTGTGCTTTCTTGCCCTGTACTGACCAAGGGGCAGCTGGACAACCAGTTGTGTACATACATGTCGAAAAGAAAAGGACGGCTGGATCCTGAGCTGGATGCCACATGGCGCAGACAGACCCTGAAACCAATGATTGAAGCCTGCCCCCCTCCCATGAGAGACTCTTGTTGAAGTCACCACACCTGTGAACAGCCACGAGACAACACAGGAGAGGAACCTGAGTGAGGCCGCAAGGACCTGTCCCAACAGGCTACGGACCTCCTTGCCGCCACTCTGCATTTACTGCATTCCTTTTACTTGTTGATACTGTGGTGTGTGAAACCCTTTTTCTTTTGACTTGGTTTTATATATAGATATACATATATATTTTTTCACCCAGCCTTTTCTTTGAGCGTGGATGTGTTTGTTGGCCTTCCCTCCTCTGCCTCCCCTCACCTGTCATAGGTTCTGACATTCTAACGTTTCCTCTGTTCAGCTCTGCACCCCCAAAAAGAGGTCCCAGATAGGGCCACCAAGGGGATACTTTACAGTCAATAGTCTTCCCTCATGTCTAGGTTTCTGAAATGCAGTTCTGTACTATAGCCTCACTAATGGCCTTTTAGAAATGTTTAGAAAATCTGGAGCTCCAAAATGCATTCTGCTGCAGTGACAATGTAGTGTCGCAATTGGGAACACTGACTCAGGTACGGGACCACATAACAGGTTATAGTGATAGCAACTGGGACCTGGTTAAAATTACTGCCATGTGTGCTGACACCACATAGATGACAACCAGGGTGCAATTTCTACCCTCAAATGAGATAAACTTTTTGCTTTGTATCACGTCCGGGGGGTGGGGAGCGGGGGGAGGTACTATTGGGTTGGCTTCTACCTGCAACACAGAGACAGAAACCATCTGAATTGGCAGATGCTGCAGGAGGGAGGGGGATGGGAGATGATGGCAGGCTACTTGTAGGAGTCAGGCGATACTCATGCTGAAATGCTATTATTCTTAACATTTATTCCAAACCAATCCTGGGCTTCTCCACTCATGTGCTTTGTCTGACTCTCTTATTTCCCTTGAAGGTTTAATTAAGTTCAACCATATTTTGTCAACTGTTCCAGTTTCAGTGGAATCTTTATTCATCATAACAAGAAATCATTCTCTCAAATTTTAAAAAAAGAGCGTCTCGTGGCCAGTGAGATAATGTTTCACTAGAGCGGTGGGGGCAGAAGCCAGACTGCAGAGTAAAGATTAACAAGAAAGAAAATGTGAGGGAACCAGAAGGACGGATATAGACCATGACTTTGGGGAGGCGGTTTGGTAGCTAGAAAAGAAGGGAAGGATTAAGCGAGGTTATGATTATTTCCCACCATGGGTCTGTAAGTTTGTTGTGCCGTGGTGGCTTGTGTGTTGCTGTGATACTGAAGCTATGTCACTGGTATTTCAAATACCATGGTGGACAGGTTTCAGTGGAGCTTCCAGACTAAGACAGACTAGGAAAAAGGACCTCGGTATGGATTATACCTCAACATAAAGAAAACAAAAATCCTCACAACTGGACCAATATGCAATATCATGATAAATGGAGAAAATACTGAAGTTGTCAAGGATTTCATTTTTCTTGGAAGTAGCAGTCAAGAAGCCAAATAACACATTACATTGGGTAAATCTGCTGCAAAAGACCTCTTTAAACTGTTGAAAAGCAAAGATGTCACTTTGAGGACTGAGGTGCACCTGACCCAAACCATGATGTTTTCCATTGCCTCATAGGCATATGAAAGCTGGACAATGTATAAGGAAGACCGAAGAAGAGTAGATGCCTTTGAATTATGGTGTGGGAGAAGGATATTGAATATACCATGGACTGCCAAAAGAACCAACAAGTATGTCTTGCAAGAGGTACAGCCAGAATTCTTAGAAGTGATGATGGTGAGACTTTGTCTCACGTACTTTGAACATGTTATCAGGAGGGACTACTAGTCCCTGAAGGACATCGTGCTTGTTAAGGTAGAGGGTCAGCAAAAAAGAGGAAGACCTTCAATGAGATGGATTGATACAGTGGCTGCAACAACGGATTGAAACACTGCAAAGATTGTGAAGATGGCACAGGACTGGGCACTGCTTTGTTCTGTTGTACATAGGGTGGCTATGAGTCAGAAACAACTCAGTAGCATCTAACAACAAAAACAAGGATTGTTTTTAATCCTGAGCATGTTCACCAAGCTCCATATGCTGAAACATGCATCCCAACACTCTTCTCTGGGAGGTAAGTCCACACATTACACATTTACATGGCCTAGATTTCTAGATATGAGGTTCCTCTACGTCCATAGCTCCTCTGAGTCTTAAAGAAAGGGGTACACTCAACAAGCCTTGCTGCCTTATCAATGTGAGGGAAACAGTGCCAGGATGTGAGGCCCAGAGCACTGAACATTCTTTCAACTGAGGGTGAGTGCTGGTTCCAAGACTGGAGCTCTCCCTCTGCAGGGCGCCCTGGTCGTACTGCCTGTAAGGATTTGTACGCGGGAGCAGGCTGATCTGCAGGCCCCACAGGGCACGTGCACACAGAGACCATGTTGAGGGACACGGCAAGAGTGCTGTGAGCATCTCACTCTCCCCATGAATGGACCACAACCTTCAGTTGACAGGACTTGACACCAGCCACCCTGAGTACTTGAGGTGAGAATGCTGGTGAGTCAGCCAAGGAACACAGACTCTGACAGCTCCTGAGTTTGAGGGGATTCAGGCTCAGAGGCGCCTTCCTCAACACATCCTTCTCATGCAGGAGAGAGCTGCAGGGTTCCTCCCTCATTGCAGTCTTCACATGGCATTGTGAGGTACAGGAACCTATCTATAGCCAGCATCTTAGAAGCTTCTGGAAGACCTGCAGGCTTAGAAGCCAGAGGCATCTGGAGTCAAAGCCCTGGGGATGCCTTCCTGGCCTAGTGATTCTACTACTGAATGAAAAATAACTATATGGAAATCCCTCAGACTTCATAAAATACGATGTTTGCATTCAATTTCCTTCAGCAAGCGTTCTAAAATTTCCAGAAAATACACACTGGCTATAAATCACTGGTGCAATTTGCACAGTTTGGTCCAGCGTGGTCTCTGAGTGCCTTTCGAGGGATGAGCAGTAGTGACAGTACTTTTTAGCTCTCACCACATGCCTGGCTCTGTCCTTATTGCACCATACACATCAATTCACTGAACACGCACGGCAGCCTGCACACAACGCACGAAGGGCTCTCACCCCCATTTCATAGACTAGGAGAGTAAGGTAGGAGATTGAGTCCAATGCCAGGCTGTTACTAAGTGGTAGAACTGGGATTTGAACCCAGGTAGTAAGGCTCCACAGGAGTCTTGGTGGTACAGTGGTCAAAGCACTCGGCTGCTAACCAAAAGGTTGGTGATTTGAACCTACCAGCCACTCCACAGGAGAAATATGTGGCAGCCTACTTCCATAAGGATTACAGCCTTAGAAACCCTAATGGGGCAGTTTTACTCTGTCCTATAGGGTTTTTTTTTTTTTGCGGGGGGGCGGGGGGTTATA
This sequence comes from Loxodonta africana, assembly GCF_030014295.1. Classification (NCBI taxonomy): domain Eukaryota; kingdom Metazoa; phylum Chordata; class Mammalia; order Proboscidea; family Elephantidae; genus Loxodonta; species Loxodonta africana. Next base: position 224,770,264 of record NC_087342.1, on the reverse strand, counting down.
GGGTTGCTATGAGTCGGAATCAGCTCGATGGCAGTGGGTTTGGTTTTTTAGGTAGTAAGACTCCAGTGTCTGTGCCCTGGATCACTGTTATGGATTGAATCATGTCCTCTCAAAATATGTGCTGGAATCCTAAACCCTATGCTTGTGGATGTAATCTCATTTGGAATAGGGTTTTCTTTGTTAGGGTGATGAGGCCATCTCAGGGTAGTTGTTGGTGTTAGTTGCCATGGAGTCTATTCTGACTCACAGCAAACCCACGTGTGCAGAGTAGAACTGCTTCCTAGGGTTTTCAAGGCTGTGACCTTTCAGAAGTAGATCGCCAGGACTGTCTCCTGAGGTGCCTCTGGGGGGGTTCGACTATGAACTTTTCAACTAGTAGCTGAGCAATTAACTCTTGTCCCAGGTGTGTCCTAACCCTAATCATTTCTGAGTTCTAAGGAGCAGCATAGGATAAGCAAGTCAGGTGAAGACCAATACTGTGAGACCAGGGTCTTCTCCTAGAGCCAGAAGAGAGACAGTTTTCCCAAGAGCTGGTGCCCTGAATTTAGACTTCTAGCCTTCTGAACTGTGATAAAATAAATTTCTGTTTGTTAAAGCCATCTACTTGCGGTATTTCTGTTAGAGCAGCACTAGGAAACTAGGACAACCATGGCGCTATGCTGTCTCAAGAAGGAGGAAGTCCCTGACTAGAAGGGCATGCAGTCCAGCAGGAGAAAGAGAAAAGCAAAAATACAATATTGACATAATATGGAGGGGGTAGGACAGGTATGTGGATAATAGAGGACAGAGGTACGTGCAGGAAACCTGGGCACACAGGGGAGGCAGGCAGCCCACTGTGGGGGGTTCTAGAAAGGCTGCCTAGAGGATCTGACCATGAGTTGAGTCTTGCAAGGTAGGCAAGGGAAGAAGGGGCTGGAGGTCATGCCAGACAGAAAGACCAGCATGAGCGAAGCCACAGAGGGGCCCAGTGGCATGATGGGCCCGAAGGTGAGGAGGGGCATTAAGAGGTGAGACAGGGTAAGGGAGGGGATCAGGTCCCATGCGCCTGGGAAGTGATACTGGGAGCTGGGTTTTATCCTGAGGGAAATGCGGAGCCATGCTCAGGGAGTGGCGTGGTTGGATGTGCATATTATTCTAGGTGGAAGGTGGTAAAACTAGAGTAGGGCAGGGAGACTGGTAAGAAGGTTAACACAATAGGCCAATGGTGAGCAACAGAGAACAAATGAGACTTAGGAAAAAGACCATCTGTAACAGCTGTTTTTCTCTCTACATAGCAACGACACCAGAGTCCCTGCATTGCACAGAAGCTGAATACACGCTCATTTTGACAATGACAAAGCGGAAGGAATCCTTTTTTGAAAAATTTTGGGGCGGGGAGCTTAGTCTTTCAAGTTGAACGACTTATTATCTAATTTCCTTTTCCATCAGAATCTGCACAGGGCAGTGACAAGAAAGAGCAAATGAGAAGCTTCCAGATTATGAAGCTGGTGGAGAGGATGGCATCCACACTAAGCATTTCGTTTCTCCCACACTGCTGCAAAAGGAGCCCCAGAGAAGCAATGGTTAAGCAATCGGCTACTAACCAAAAAGTTGGCTGTTTCAACACACTCAGGGGCCCCATGGGAGAAAGACCTGGTGATTTGCTTTAGTAAAGATTACAGTCTAAGAAACTCTATGGGGCAGTTCTACTTTGTCACATGGGGTTGCTATGAGTTGGGGTCACTATGAGTCAGAATCAACTCAATGGCACTCAACAATAACAACAACACATATTTGTGAAGACCATGGATTTACAGCCAAGGTAGTCATAGGGCCAATGCAGGGAAGTTATTCCTAACTACTCTGCTGACCTCAGAACAGCCTGTTTACTAAGAATTTCTGAAGACATGGCAGAGCTGGTAGCAAAAGGAATTCACTACTGACCTTCTTAAACAGGTTGGCTAAAGATGAAAGGCTCCATATTCTGCTAGAAGCTTAGAATCTCCATTATCTTCCGAGTCATTCTGTCCTAGAAGAAAACAACAAATACCTTGTCAAACGACTCACAGATGGAGTATCAATTTACACAACATCAAACAAAAGGCTCACATTTTACGGACAAAATAAAGTGCAATTCAGGACTATGGGGATGATATACAGTGATGATTCATGCAAAAGCTTTATTTTTTTTGCTTCTAAAATTTACTGTTTTTATTGTGTTAAAAATGTAGACAACAAAACATTTTGCCAATTCAACAATTTTTACGTGTGCAATTCAGTTACACTGATCACACTCATCATATTGTGCAACCATCACTACCATCCTTTTCCAAATTATTCCCCCACCGTTAACAGAAACTCAGTACCCTCTAAGCAATGATACTCCTAGGGGGCTACCAAAGCTCCATTTTTGCTACCCTGACTCTTTGCTTTGGCTATAAGGTCAACTAATACCATCATTTGTATTTATATACAACAGTAGCAAGAAAAGATTAGAGAGAGACAAGTTTCCAGGCATGGAATTTGATTTGGACTACGCAACTTTGATATGTTTTTATTGGAATGTTATGTCCTCATTGGTTAATGGTTTTACATTCCACGGTGAATGTAAAACTAAAAGCTCCAGATTTCCTATTTGGGATCATAGAATTTGGAGGCAGATGGAATTGTGCTTTTCATAGACGAAGAACCTGAAGTCCAGAGAGGCTGCCCCACCCACAATGCAGGGCCAGTTACCTGTGGAGTCCGAAGCTCATATTCTCTTTCTGCTACACCTGACTTGATTTAGATGGCATGATTTTGAAACCATAGCCCTTATGAAGACTTTTGACTCACACAACACTCTACATTTCATATTCATTTTTAACTTACTGTATAATCTTTTGGAATGTGGAAGTAATCTTCATTTTTTTGCAATGAAATTCTGATAATGAGCTCAAGTCTCCATTTTTTATGGAGAAATGAGTCCCACCAGGGTGTGATAGAACTCTTCCCTACAATCCTCTCATATTTTCAGCCAGAGTCTGACCTGTGCTAAACCCCAGGAAGAACTTCCATCCCTGAAGTACAATTTGCCTCCCGGCTCCAAAGCATGCTGGACAACCTTAGAGTGCTGGCGCTGGTGCGGACCTCAGGTCTGACAGAGTGCAAAGCTCTCATTACACTTGAAAGAGCTGCAGTGCAGAGTCAAATGGGCAATTAAAGGGGGAGCTGGGTCCGGAAAACCAGGAAGAAAAGAGGTACATGAGCATGGATTGGTGCTGGGCCCTGTGCTTCCTGCTTTAAACACACAATCTCTTTCACGTGTCACAATATCCCCAAGGTGTGGGCACTGCTCCATTTTACTAATGGGCCACAGAGGCTCCAGCAGGCCGAGCTCTTCGGCTCCACTAACATTTGTCTGAGCATCTGCTACATGCCAGGCACAGGCCAGGTGCTGAGCACACAAAGGAGAGATGGACACACGTCCTGCCCTCGGTGAGCCCACAGCCTAGCGGGGGCCGGAGGGTGGGAGGTGTCAGGCATAGTAATTAGCACAGGGTTGTTCAAACTGCTGCTTTCCACCCATTAGAAGATGATGAAATCAATTTAGTGGGTATTGATCAGCATTAAGAATAAATGAATATTGTGACACAACTTGGTCAATTGGTATAACATAGGTCATAAAGTTAATGTTCTATATCCTAGTCTGATGAGTAGCATCTGGGATCTTAAAAGCTTGTGAGAGGCCATCTAAGATATAACTATTGGCAAAGGTATAGCTTAGAGGGGACTTAGAGGGGGCATTTGCCCTTGGGCGCAAGTTCAAGGCGGAGCCAGACGAGACCAGTGAATCATCCCCCCGCAGTAGCCAAGGCTGACTGGGGGGGCAGTGCAAACTTCGAGATTACCCGTGGGTGCTCATCACCCTCGCTTTGCCTCTGAATATTGGTCTCTGCTCGCCTGGAGCAAAAAAGAAAGAAGAAACTACAAGACTAATAACCCACATGAACCACGGCCTCCTCTATCCTGAAACCAGAAGAACTAGATGGTACCCAGCTACCACTACCAACCATTCTGACCAGGGACACAGTAGATGGTCCCAGATAGAATGGGAGAAAAACGTAGAACAAAACTTAAATTCTTCAAAGAGACCAGACTTACTGGACCAGTAGAGACCAGAGGAACTCCCGAGACTGTTGCCCTGTGATGCCCTTTAAACCTTGAACTGAAACCACTCTCAGATGTTACCTTTCATCTAAATAACAGATAAACTTATAAAATAAATAACACCACCTGTGAGTACAGTACTCTTAAAAAAATATTGACTATATGAGACCAAAGGTCAACATTTACCCTAAAGCAAAGATGAGAAGGTAAGGAGATGTGCAGGGAAGTTAGATTAACGGAAACAGAACAACCAGGCTAGAAGTAATGGGAATGTTGACACATTGTGAAAAATGTAACCCATGTCACTGAATATGCATAACTCAAACACCCACTGCTGTCAAGTTGATTCCAACTCATAGTGACCCTATAGGACAGAGTAGAACTGCCCCATAGGGTTTCCAAGGAGCGCCTGGTGGATTCGAATGACCGACCTTTTGGTTAGCAGCCGTAGCTCTTAACCACTACGCCACCAGGATTTCCATAGAAATTGTTAAATGGAAACTTAATTTTCTGTGTAAACTTTTACCAGAAACACAATAAAATACTACTTAAAATGAATAAACAAATCAATAAACTATAACAGGATAGAATGAAAAATATCAGAGTACATGTAGTAAAGGTGAACAAACTATATGGATATACATCTATACGTTGATATCAATCACATATATGTTTGTGTGTACTAGTTTGCAATGGAAAATATATTTCTTCTAAAGGTCATGGTGGAAAAAAAAGTGCGAAAGCTCTCAAGTCACAGAATGCAGTGATAAACGCTCTATGAGAGGCTTACACAGAACACTGAGAGCAAGGAGGAGCCAGGGTCACCTGCAGACTAATTAGCACCTAGCTTCAAAGTGAGCTAAGTACAGATACAGAGTTAATATATTTTGTTTTCTCAACTATTTAGGAAGTTCATTAGGTTTCTTAGTCTCCCTGGCCAATTTCCTCTCAGTGTTTGTGATTTTATTCAATTAAATTCATTAATTTTGTGTGTGTGTGTGTGTGTGTGTGTGTGTGTGATTTAGAACAACCTCTCTTAAATGTATCATCTGTTGGGTTCCTTTTTTTTTTTTTCTTCAGCAGTATACTACCCTACTTTGGGATTCTAGAGAGACTGATCATAATAACACAGAAATTTTTTGTTTGTTTGTTTGTTTCCCAAACCATTGATAGATTAGGCCCCTCACTCTGAGTTTCAAACAATCATTTCATGGTTTATAAAATGATGAGTCCGTTCACAAAACCTAATGTTTCCTATTCTATCAAAAATAGTGTTAATATCTTTCATAAATGCTACTTTAAAACAGGGCCCCAGATTGCAAGGTGTTGCAATAATATAAACCAGAAGTAGCCTGAAGGAAGGGAAATCCAGAAGGAAAATTTATCTCTCTTCTTCTGATCAAAAACTTCACGGCAAGATTGAGGTAGGAGGGCCATCACTGGCAGCAACATGGTCTTTTGGGTTCTGTCTACATGAGGGAGCAAAGCCCTCTGAGTAAGTCCACTGGGTTCTCACAGACAACACTGCGACAATTCCCAGACACAGTATGTCCTGTGATTTTTACAGGCTCATTCATGAGAGCCATGGAGAATACAGAAAGCACTGATCATCAACTAGTGGTGTGCTTTCTTTTCTTGGGGTCGTTTCCATCCTCTGGAAGTCCCTGCAATTCTGTGTACTTACGTGTACGCATTGTTGTGTATATGTGTGTCTACTGAGCAACAAAATGATAGGGTTTTGGTGTCAGACAGGCTTGGGTTCAAATTCCAGCTCTGCCACTTACTGGCTGAGTAAACCAGGGCAATGCCTCAATTTCCTGCTTAGACAGTGGGGATAATGATGGTATCTCCCATCAGAAGTGTTGAGGGAAAAATGAAATACTGTATTTTCTCGAGTCTGAGATGTGCTTTTTCCCCCACAAACATCTGTGAAATCACCATGTATACTACAATCAAAGGCACTGTCAGCATTTATTTGGCAGCATTTTGCTCTTTTGTAGCAACACATAAAATAATGGCATGTGTTAAAATAACTGGATGAAAAAAGGTAAATTGTGTAAAGCACAGGGCATAGTGCCCAGCACATTTGAGGAGTAACAACAAAGAGCTAACACCAATTCAAAGTATTTGAGGAGAGTCTGGGAAGAGGGCGTCTGCAGCAGGAGCTTAGTTTTGCAACCTCAATCTCTCCAAATTCCCACATGAAAACTGACCAACTAGATAGCAAAATTTAAGAAAAACAATGAATAACATTTACAACAAAACCAGGGACAAGGCATTCATTCCCAAGAACCCCAAAATAGCCAACAGGTAGTTACTGAAAAGCAAGGTGGCCAATTTGAAAGCAGAGTTGAAGCTGGAAGGGATTGGCTCCCGCCAGTCGTGGGGTAAGGGAGCGCAGGGTTCCACAGGAAAGCCCAAAGGGGCTCGTGCCCACTAGACTTACGACCCCTTCCCTGACAGAGCTGCACACTGAGGAGAATGGAGAGTGGAATCCAAACTGAGCAGGACAAAGACAAGTGAGAGGAAGGAATGAGAAAATCCAGACCAAAGCCCAAGAAGGAAACAGAGCCGTGAAAATTCCAGAAAGCAAGCTGCCACATTTTCTTAATTCTACACAAAAGCTAGAGAAGAGGGAGCTTTGGGTAGTTAGAGAAGCTTCCCTGAGCCTACCTCATTCTACATGCTTGGGAAAACTAATTCTCACATATAAAGGAGCAAAGGAAATTATGTAGGGCAAATCTCATACAAAATTATTCAAGAGAAAAAGATTAAGGAGCTCAGTAATAGGGAAGCAAAGGAGAGAAAAGGAGCATATGAATAATAGAAGCCCCTGATGAAGAATACCAAAGTGAGGGAACAGAACAAATACTGAAAACTATGATTCAGAAAAACTTCCCTGAAACTAAAAAAGACTTGAAGCTACATATAGGGAAAAAAAGACACACACCACACACTTGAGAATATCTATCAAAGAGTAAGAGGGAGAGAATATAGTATAAAATGGCTATAGGTCCTTGACATGAAGATATAAGTTCTTTTTTTTAATTGAGGAAGAACAAGAAAAAAAAAGAATACGGTTGTCAATTTAATTAGCGATAGTATTAGTAGTGTTATTCTGGGACTGTTGTGTGTATAATGTCAGATAAGACAAATGAGTAATTTTGGGATATCCTATGTCTATCATCCCAAATGTCTTTTGAGAACCGAGCTTATCAGTATGGTAGAGAGGAGATACGTATGGAAATGAGGAGAGGTTAGGCAAAGGCTCTGTGGTATCAAATTTGAACTGGAAGTATCTATGAGGTTTTATATTTTAGCTCTGACTACTGAAAAGGCCTAGAAACAATGACGAACCCAGTAGCACCAAGCATCTCTTATCACCAGAATGTGGGTTTAAAATACCATTTCTCGCTAAAAGAAACCAGGGTTTCTTGGGGGAAATGGCTGATTCCAGGACTAGGGCAGGAAATGCACAAGATGAACCTGGAACATCTAATGATATCAGATAGTGTTATGGATTGAATCATGTCCCCTTAAAATGTGTATCAAGTTGGGTAGGCCATGATTCCCAGTATTGTGTGTTTGTCCCCCATTTTGTGATCTAATGTAGTTTCCCTGTGTGTTGCAAATCCTAACTTCCATGACGTTAATGAAGCAGGATTAGAGGCAGTATGTTAATGAGACCAAACTCAATCTATAGGATTAGGCTGTATTTTTAGTCAATTTCTTTTGAAATATAAAAGAGAGAATTGAGCACAGAGGAGAAGGACCTCATACTACCAAGAAAGATGCACCAAGAGTGAAGCGTGCCTTTTGCATCCAGGGTCCCTGTGCTAAGAAGTTCCTAGACCAGGGGAAGGTTGATGACAAGGACTTTCCCACAGACTAACAGAGAAAGAAAGCCTTCCCCTGGAACTGGCACCCTAAATTTGGGCTTCCAGTCTCCTAAACTTTAAGAGAATAAACTTCGTAAACTGTGAGAAAATAAAGCCATCCACTTGTGGTATTTCTGGTATAGCAGCATTAGATAACTAAGACAGATAGCAAGGAATCTATCAAACACTATTAAGATCACATCTGAAGAATTTAGAAGCAAATTTAAAGAGGCTTCCATTGACTCAAGATGGGATAATTTGAGCTTCAATAAGGACAAAAATCACAGTAGATTGAAATCCTCCAAATATGTTTAAAGTCATCAGTTGACAATGATTTAAAAAAAAAGAATTGGCCACTTTCAGAGAATTACAGCAAATCAATTCATTCCATTGGAAACAAGAAAATAAAGGGAAGTATCAAGTATTTAGCCCACCTTTTCTGTATGAGCTATACCATTGGGTAACCAAATAGTAGATAAGGGAAACACTTCTTTAGAAAATTATTCCAATAAATAAATAATAAAGAAAAAGCAGAATTAGATTGTCACCACTTTACAGCCCCCTATGAAATACTGGATCTAGGCATTAAGCATCAGTGGAGCCAACATCACCAAAAGACAGACAACCAGGAATCACATGCCTCCTAACCCAACCTAACATCACCAAAAGACAGACAACCAGATATCACATGCCTCCTATAGTCTTGCCAAAAGGATTGAATCTGAGTCTGCCCAGCCTCTGGATCCAGCTACCAATTTTTAGGAAACGCAAAGAACAGAGGAACATATTGAACCACATCATGAGTACATATCAGTGAAACCCACACTGTGGGTCAAATGGCCCAGGCTGCTCAACAGATACATTGGAAGGGGCTGGAGGAGGCATCTACAGATGGAAATGAATTAAAAGATATATCAAGTGTATTTTAATGCGCAAGATTAAACTCTTGCATCTAGGGATGCACATTTGGATGATAAAATTATTAAAACACCAGAAAATGGTTGCCATAAAAAGTCAGAACAGCGGTTACTTCTGGGGTAAGAGAAGGAAGGGCTATGATTGGGATGGGGCACATAGAAGGGGCTTCTGGAGTAGTTATTGTTGTTAGGTGCCGTCAAGGTGATTCCGACTCATAGTGAACCCATGTCAGGGCACATAGGGGCTTCTAGGCTGTAGTCTTTATGGAAGTAAATTGCCAGATCTTACTCCTGTGGTGCCACTGGGTGGGTTGGAACCCATCATCGCTTAAGCATTTGTGCTGCCGGAGCTCCTTTCTGGAATAGTAATAAAGTTCTATGTCTCGGTGGGTGGCATTATAATTAATTACTTGATTTGTGTGGCTTTCTGTATATGTGAGGTTTTTTCCATTTAAATTCGAGGCATTTGCTAGAAATTCAATGACCTTGCATATGGTGCAAGGCTGGACAACGTTTCAATCGGTTATACACAAGGATGCCATGAGTCAGAGCCAACTGGATGGCAACTAACAAAAACATAAAGAAATCGGGAACTAATAAAATAATCAATTACTTGTTATTTCTAGGTTTAGTGGGACAAAGTAAAAAGAAAACTAAAGCCCACATTTCCTTTACTTATCAAACAAAAGCCTTGGTTTTGAGGGGCTTGATGACGCAGTGTCTGCTGGTCAAATTACTGTGAGACCTTCGGTGGTATCTGGCTCTTTCTGTCAAAGCATGCGCTCAAAATGGTTTTGATGGCAAATCAGTTGAACCTATTGTGCCAACAGATGGAAGTTTTACTAGCTTTGGAACTAACTTTTAAAAGGTATGATATAGCCAAAATGCACAAGTTTTCCCGCTTTATTTCTTGCTCTTAGGTTTTATTCAAGTTCAGAGCAGTTCAAAATATTTTTTCTCCATAGGGATGCTCAGAATAAACCCCAGGTAAATTTTACTAACAAAGAACCAGGCCCAGCAGCCCACTGTCCTAAAGAAAACCTGAGTCTGGGCCCTTGGCCAGCACTTGGCAAAGGCTCCACTATACCTCCTGGCCTCAAGGCAGGGGTGAGGGGAGAGAGCACGCTGTAGAGGGGACAAGCCATGGCTGAGAGACTCCAGCTCTCCCGAGTCTAACTTCGCTTGTTTTTCTGAGCTGAATGAAAAACTTTGCCCTTTTCTGTTTATTTGCACAGAGGGCTGTTCAACATAGGGGCACAAAGAATGGGGAGAAAGCTGCAACCATGTGGACTAGAATGATTTCCAATCACAATAAACACTCCTAAAGAGGGTGGAAGATGGTAAGCAATATATTTCCTTTCTGACATTCTTTAAAATAAATGCACAGCCTGGGTGGAGGTGCCTGACATGTTTCCACTAGATGAATTAGTGTGGAGAGAAGCAGGTCTTTGCACACTACCTGCACTATATCCAGGCCCCATTCCAGACCAGTGTGGCAACTGGACCCCAAGGGACTGAGGATCTGGAGACTGTCTAAAATGCCAAATCATCTGGACTGCTCTCAAATCAAGCTTCTCTCCCTCCCCTCAGCCTCAGCAGGTTGACATCCTGGGAAGGCACTCTTCTTGGTCACATTTGCAGAGCCTCTGCATCCCTCCAAGCCAAGTCTCGGCTACAGGACCACGTATCCATTCTGGGCCACAGAGGAGAGCAAGCCAAACCTAAATTCTGGGCCATCACATTTTGGAGCTGTTTCCCCTGAAGCATGTGAGCAAAATCCACAAAAATTTTCAAATGACATGACTGTTGTGAAAGAATATAAGGGATCATATTTTCTTTGTCCACGTCTATGAATCCATCCCTTTTGTCTTAGTTATTTAGTGCTGCTATAACGGCAATGCCACACGTGGGTAGTTTTAACAAACAGAAATTTACCTTCTAACAGTTTAAGGGGCTAGAAGTCTGCATTCAAGGTGCTCGCTCTGGGGGAAGGCTTTCTCCGTTGGCTCTGGGGGAAGGTCCTTGTCTTTTTTCGGTTTCTATTCCTTGGCAATCACGATGATCTTCACGTGGCATGGCTTCTATCTTCCCCCTCTCTGCTTGCACCTCTGCTTAATCTGCTTTTGCTTATAGCTCAAAAGAGATTATAACACACCCTACACTGATACTGCCTTACACTGATACTGCCTCATTAACATAACAAAGAGAGCCCATTCCCAAATGGGATTATAATCAATCTGTTGTTGTTTTTGTTATTAGGTGCCATCGAGTCAGTTCCGGCTCATAGCCACCCTATGCACAACAGAAGGAAACACTGCCCAGTCCTGAGCCATCCTTACAATGGTTGTTATGCTTGAGATCATTATTGCAGCCACTGTGTCAATCCACCTCATTGAGGGTCTTCCTCTTTTCCGCTGACCCTGTACTCTGTGAAGCATGATGTCATTCTCCAGGGACTGATCGCTCCTGACAACATGTCCAAAGTATGTAAGACGCAGTCTCGCCATCCTTGCCTCTAAGGAGCATTCTGGTTGTACTTCTTTCAAGACAGATTTATTCATTCTTCTGGAAGTCCATGGTGTATTCAAATTCTTCGCCAACACCACAATTCAAAGGCGTCAGCTCTTCTTCGGTCTTCCTTACTCATTGCCCAGCTTTCACATGCATATGATGTGATTGAAAATACCATGGCTTGGGTCAGGCGCACCTTAGCCTTCAAGGTGACATCTTTGCTCTTCAACACTTTAAAGAGGTCTTTTGCAGCAGATTTGCCCAATGCAATGCATCTTTTGATTTCTTGACTGCTGCTTCCATGGCTGTTGATTGTGGATCCAAAGAGTTAGGATTTACAACATGTATTTTTGGGGGACACAGTTCAATCCATAACACCTTCTAGTGGCTAAGTCTATGTCACAGGATATTACTTCCAACGAGACACAGGGACACCAGACATCACAGCATAGGTAGACAGGTTATGCATAAATAGGAAGCCTTAAAAATAATCAACAACAACCTCGCTTCTTCCATTGTTGTCCTGAGGGGTAGAAGAGCCTAGTCTCTCAAGTTCTTTAAGTGGAGAGAAACTTTGCTCATTTCTAACATGAAATATTTCCCCCACCTTTCCTACACCCACACAACTGTGATGACCTGGTGCCTTAGATTGAATTATGTCCCCCCAAAATATGTGTATAAATTTGGCTAGGCCATGATTCCTAGTATTGTCTGATTTCTACCATTTTGTCATCTGATGTGATTTCCCTATGTGTTGTAAATCCTACCACTATGATGTTAATGAGATGGATTAGCTGCAGTTATGTCGATGAGATCTCCAAGATTAGATTTTGTCTTAAATCAATCTCTTTGAAATATAAAAGAACAAAGCAAGCAGAGAGACAGGGAGACCTTATACCACCAAGAAACAAGAGCCAGGAAAACAGCATGTCCTTTGGACCTGGGGTCCCTGCGCTGAGAGGCTCCTTGACCAGAGGAAGATTGATGACAAGGACAGAGAAAGAAAGCTTTCCCCTGGAGCTGACACCCTGAATTTGGACTTGTAGCCTACCAGACTGTGAGAGAATAAATTTCTCTTCATTAAAGCCACCCACTTGTGGTTATTTCTGTTCTAGCAGCACTAGATGACTAAGACCCCTGGCCACAGAAGGACTCCCATCAGATGACTAACCCTTGCAAGCCTATCAAATTCCCATCCTAAACACCTTTGATCGTTGCTAAAACAACAGTTCATGCATATGTTGAAGGAACCCTGGTGGCGCAGTGGTTAAAGTGATCAACTGCTAACCAGAATGTCAGTGGTTCGAAACCACCAGTGGCGCTCAGGGGGAAAGATATGGTAGTTTGCCTTTGTAGAGATTTACAACCTTGGGAACCCTATGGGGTCACTACGAGTTGGGAATTGACTCAACAGCAGTGGGATGTATATGTTGAGCTGAAAGATAAGAGGGACATGTGGTACATTTATAGGGTGATCTATTACTATTATGAATCGACTCAATGGCAGTGGGTTGGGTTGTTGATTATTGCTATTACGATTAAGCGATTCAGAGGCTGAAACCCACCAGCAGCTTCTTGGGAGAAAAGACCTGGTAATCTGCTCATGTAAAGATTACAGATTAGGAAACCCTATGGGGCAATTCTACTGTGTCCTATAGTGTCACTATGTCAGAATTAACTCCACAGCAAATAACAACAACATTGCTGCTATTAGTGCTGCCCCCTGGAGTTGTGCAGTGCATGACCTGTGAGACCACTCATCAAACCAAAACCAAACCTGTTGTCGTCAAGTTGATCTGACTCATAGTGATCCTACAGGATGGGGTGGAACTACCCCATAGGGTTTCCAAGGAGCGGCTGGTGGATTCGAACTGCCGACCTTTTGGTTAGCACCTGTGCTAACCACAGTGGTGGCAGTGGTGGCATGGTCTCCTCCCCAACAGCTCAGATATGCTACTACATTCAGCCTGTGAATCTGGGGGTTCCCAGAACTCTCTGCCTCCCCTTCCATGACACTGGGAGGAGAACTACTGGCCTGCTCCCGGGTAGGCTCAGGTACTGGTAATCTCAGCATTACAAGCACAGGGTACCTACAGGCCGGCTCTGCTCCTGGTAGTGACCCAATGGGAACGTAAGGCAGGCACTGGAAAATGGGGTACAATTGCAAGTCCTTCCTATATTAATCCATCTTCTCTCCTCTGGGAGGTGACAGCAGCCACTGTTTGCAGGGCCTGAATGTGGCCCACGTTTTGTGTCTTGAAGCCCTACAACCTCTCCAGGCCAACCTCATTATGTCAGCTTTGGGGATGGATCTGCATTTTAAAAAAAGAAAAAGCTGAAATTCAGAGTGGCTTACCAGAAGATATCCAGTAAGTAAAAACCATTTCAGTAAGTTACAGAGGAAACCAAAGATATGCCATTAAAGTTGGAGCAAAGCACATTGCAGAGGGACTGTTCACCCCATGAATACGCAGCAAAGGCCAGCAAGCTCAGAGAACGGGAATAGGGATTTCAGAATCTGAAACAGGATTTGCTTCCCAGTTTCTTTCCTTTTCCAAAGTAATAAGCACCACTTTTGAATTCGTTATGTAAAATTAACTTTAGAGAAACAACGAGCACAGCCTAATAAAGTCTGCTTAGAGGAAAAAAAAGACGTTTCCAAGCTACCAATCTGCCACATGCAGCTCCCACAGCCTTTCAAATGGAATGCAGCTTTTGCCACGAGAGCAATTTTGCCTTGCAGAGACAACCCTACACTTGGGAAGAAAGAAGGCGAGCAACAGGATGCACGCATCAGAAGTTTCCACTTCAAAAGGAGAATGATCACCATCACTGTAAACTACTCCCTTCCAGGTAAAGAACTGGGTCCCTGGCTTGAAAATGAACCATGTTGCATCCAAGACCCCCAAACCACAATGTTCCTCTCACTGCCCTCACAGTCATTTCCATATATTCCAACCAAGACCAGGGCCACTTACAAAAGAGCTGTGTATAACTTGATTCTATTTAATACCAGTTCTTTCTTCCAGCTATCCAGTCTGGACGTAATTAAAATCACATTGCAGCAAACGTTGAATGGTATGAAAAGCTTTACCATATGTACACAATTGAAGAGCTGTAGAATTTGGCATGTCTGCGGTGATTCTATTAAAGGCGGAAGAGTCGGGGGCTTATTTTGGAGTATATGTTATATGCTTTGGATCCGTGCTGTTTTTCACTTTACTAAAGCTGTCCCTGACGTTTAACCCTTTGTCGACGGACACCAAGCTGTGTTCCTGCATTTCAACGATGAGAACTGCTCCACCCAAGGGCAAAAATGATGTGACTAGTGGAGGAAGGCTTCTTTGACAAATTTCCACTTTCTGAACCAAAATTAGCCTTCTCAGCCTTGATAAAAGTTAAACAGATACCATCGAAGTCTACACTATCTCCACAAAGTGGCTGGGGAAAATACAGATGTCATCAACGCTTCCGAATACTAAGGCAGAGGGCACTCCTTGAAGCTAGAAAGAGGTGATTTTAGGACAAAAAAAAAAAAAAAAAAGGAAGTACTGACTACTACAGATAATAAAATATGAAACTTATGTCCCACGAGGTACCAGATAAAATAAAACAGATCCATGAAGGATTTAGCAAAGGTCATTTGAGGAACATTCCTGACATTCTGAGACTGATACAAGAGGGGAACAACATATCTTTCCACCTTATCACACTCCTCCCCCCACAAACCTGTACCAAAAAACAAAACTCAATGCCTTTGTCAGAGGAAGAATCCTAGATGTGATGGCCTTTGGCCTGGTTCTCTGGGTCTGCTCTCGACAGGCTTGATCTAATTTGTAGTTAATATTGCTGTAGAGTTGTAATTTTGCTTTAAGGCATTCTTCAATATAGATTTCAGAAGTCACCCTCAACATGTGACAGGAAGAAACATATGCTCTTAATCTGTGGGTTTAAAATTGTTTTAGAATTACATCAATGAGACATATCCTCAAAAGGAAAAGCAGGCCACCAATTTCCAAACACAAGAGTGTAAGGAAAACCCTGGTGGCATAGTAGTTAAGTGCTAAGGCTGCTAACCAAAAGGTTGGCAGTTCGAATCCACCAGGCACTCCTTGTAAACCTATGGGGCAGTTCTACTCTGTCCTATCGGGTTGCTATGAGTCAGAATCGACTTGATGGCAATGGGTTTCTTTTTTTTTTTAAGAGTGTAAGACACATAGACAAAGAACAATGAGGAATCCGTGCAACATTTCATAACATGGAGGAATCTGGAAGGCATTATGCTGAGTGAAATTAGTCAGCTGCAAAAGGATAAATATTGTATAAGGCCACTATTATAAGAAATCGAGAAATAGTTTAAACAGAGAATATTCTTTGATGGTTACGAGAGGGGGGAGAGAGGGACAGGGGTTTTCACTAATTTGATTAGTACATAAGAACTATTTTAGGTGAAGGGAAAGACAACATGCAGTACAGGAGAGGTCAGCACAACTGGACTAAACTAAAAGCAAAGAAGTTTCCTGAATAAACTGAATGCTTCAAAGGCCAGCGTAGCAGGGGTGGGGGTTTGGGGACCATGGTTTCAGGGGACATCTAAGTCAATTGGCATAATATAATCTACTAAGAAAACATTCTGCATCCCACTTTGGAGAGTAGCACCTGGGGTCTTAAATGCTAGCAAGTGGCCATTTAAAATGCATCAATTTGTCTCAACCCACCTGGAGCAAAGGAGAATGAAGAACACCAAAGGCACAAGGTAATTATGAGCCCAAGAGGCAGAAAGGGCCACATAAACCAGAGACTACATTAGCCTGAGACCAGAAGAACTAGATGGTGCCTGGCTACAACTAATGACTGTCCTGACAGGGAACACAACAGAGAACCCCTGAGGGAGCAGGAAAGCCATGGGATGCAGATCCCAAATTCTCATAAAAAGACCAGACTTAATGGTCTGACTGACACTGGAATGACTCCAGAGGTCATGGTCCCCAGACCTTCTGTTAGCCCAAGACAGGAACCATTCCCAAAGCCGACTCTTCAGACAGGGATTGGACAGGACTATGGGAAAGAAAAAGATGCTGGTGGAGAATGAGCTTTTTGATCAAGTAGACACATGAGACTATGCTGGCTTCTCCTATCTGGAGGGGAGATGAGAAGGCAGAGGAAGTCAGAAGCTGGTGGAATGGACATGAAAAGAGAGAGTAGAGGGAAGGAGTGTACTGTCTCATTACAGGGAGAGCAATTAGGAGTATATAGCAAGGTGTTTATAAATTTTTGTATGAGAATCTGACTTGATTTGTAAACTTTCACTTAAAGCACAATAAAAATTTAAAAAAAAAAAAGAGTGTAAGAGCAATGTGTGACAGGGCAGTTTTCTAGCCTAATGTCTAAAAAAAAAAAAATGTCTTACAACAAATCAATTGTTAAAATTCTTTAAAAAGGGAATTTCAAAGAACAGTAGTGTTGAGAACCAGAGACATCAGTTTCTTGAAAGAAGTAGGAGTCCTGCTAAGCTGATCTGAGGGAAGGTGGAGGTACCCAGCACCCCAGGACAGGAAATCAGAGGAAGAAATGACCCCATTTCATCTATCAGGGCAAGCGCCCAGATCAGAACCCAAATACTGGGCTGTCAGTATTGAATATTAAGCAAAAGAATGTTGAGTTTAGATACCTGCCCTTAATGACCCTGAAGAATTCATTCCCTAAAAAGAGAAGGTACTGTGAAATGCGTAGAAGTCGTTTCTGAGACAGCAAGTTGGTATTTAGAGCTTGGGGACATGACAAATAATGAGAAGCATTGCATTGGGCAAATCTGCTGCAAAGGACCTCTTTAAAGTGTTGAAGAGCAAAGATGTCACCTTGAAGACTTAGGTGCACCTGACCCCAGCCATGGTATTTTCAATCGCATCATATACATGTGAAAGCTGGACAGTGAATAAGGAAGACTAAAGAAGAGCTGATGCCTTTGCATTGTGGTGTTGGCGAAGAATTTGAATATACCATGGACTGCCAAAACAATGAACAAATCTGTTTTAGAAGTACAACTAGAATGCTCCTTAGAAGCAAGGATGGCAAGACTGTGCCTTACATACTTTGGACACATTGTCAGGAGGGATCAGTCCCTGGAGAAGGACATCATGCTTGGCAGAGTACAGACAGGGTCAGTGGAAAAGAGGAAGACCCTCAACGAGGTGGATTGACACAGTGGCTACAACAATGAGCTTGAGCATAACAGCCATTGTAAGGATGGCTCAGGGCTGGGCAGTGTTTCCTTCTGCTGTGCATAGGGTCGCTATGAGCCAGAACTGACTCGATGGCACCTAACAACAACAACAACAACATGACAGTTCACCAGTCAAGTGAAAGAGTACATAGAAAAAAAGAAAATTGGGAAAGACACTATAGGAGGAATAATAGACTGAAATTAGGGGAAAGAAAAACAGGTAATAAAAAGGGGTAACTGGAAAGAAGAGTTCCAGGTTATAATCAAGACTGTAAACTCTGCCATCTGCAAAGCCTTTCCCCCTATTAAGTCACCCTTCCACAACTTCATGAGGTAGGCAGGCAGGCAAGTCCTATCCTCCCCAGTCTGCCGAGGAAGAGACTGAGGCCCAGAGAAAACTTGATGCTCAAGGTTACAAAACTAGTAACCTGTGACCCCTTGACTCCAAGTCCTACGCTCCTTTTCCATTCAATCATCGCTGATTCTCGATGAGTTAAACAATCTGAAGGAAAAAGCAGAAAGTTTTTTTCTTCACCTTTCTCCCGTTTCCTACATCATTACGTACAAATAAGCGGGCTTCAAATGTCTTTCTCCTCTTTGGAAGATGTAATTAAACCATTAGAAGAGAAGTGATTTAGAATATTCATAAGATTATTTCTGAAATGATATCATAGTTCTCCCCACTCATTAAGCAGTAATAAAAATTATGGGAAAGCAGTAGGGCCCCTCGGGAGGTTGGAGTAAAAATTCTTCTTTTATGTTCTATTTCTTTCACAAGAGACAGGGATGGAAAAATGCCATATTCCATTTGGGGATCTGCCATGGGGACCAGCGAGGATTTAGGAGCACACAAAGACTTTCTTTGGCGTCAGGTAGAGTTACCAACCTATCTGAGGGAACCAGATGGCAAGAACAATAGATGCAAAATATGCTGTATAGAAGAAACAAACATTGTGTTTATCACAATCTTGATACTAAAAATAAATGAATGGACTTGGAAACACGAGTGTCTCAGGGCCGGGTGAGTCAAATGATTCTATAGAAAACTAGCCTGAGCATTCAGTCTCAACCTTTTTCCATGGATTAGACCCTAATGTTTTCCTGACTCTCTCCTGCTCCCGGTGGCACAATGGTTAAGCATTCAGCTGCTAACTGAGGTTGGTAGTTTGAACCCACCCAGTGGCTCCATGGAAAAAGATTTATCGATCTGCTTCCATAAAGATTACAGCCTAGAAATCCTTATGAGGCAGTTCTACTCTGTCATGTGAGGTAGCTATGAGTTGGAATTGATTCGACAGCATATAACAAGAACAAAAACAACATGTTACCGGTCTAAAGATGAACACTCATTAGAAAATACCTTCGTATTTATTAAAAACATCTTAGGACTTCTTCCTCTTGGCTAACAAAATGTCGTATTTTGATCTTGGATATTCCCTCACAACCACTGAGCATATATAATTTCTTTAATTTGGCTTCTTGGTTCATCTTAAGCTGTATACCATTTTTTGGATTGAGACCAAACAGCTTGCACTTGACTAGTAACCTAAAGGTTGGTGGTTCGAACCCACCCAGTGGTGCCATGGAAGAAAGGTCTGGAGATCTGCTTCCATAAACATTACAGCCAATAAAACCCTATGGAGCAGTTCTATGCTGTAACACATGGGATTTGCCATGAGTCAAAATTAACTGGACAGCAATGGACTTGTTTTTTTTTTAGTTTATTGAGTAGAGCTAGATAATAGTGAAGCTTCGGTTTTCTAACTCCACTTAAGTCAGGAAACAAGGGAATATGAGAAACACTGAACTGAGAAAACATTAACTTAGAAGAAAGAATTGCTTTCAGACAAGTTCAGGGGGTCTAGTCTATACAACCACATAAGCGTATCGTTAACTGCTACAGATGCTGTAAGATACTTTAGCTTAAATAACTCTTTTGTATTATCCTGATGGAGTGCCCAAAAAGTTCAAACCCATCACTTCCTCAGGCTGGGAAAACCTACGAAGACTGTTCAATCCTATTACTATAGGAACTTGTGAAATACCCTTCTCTGGAGATCTTCAGACTGAGAGCTGGTAAGTGATGGCACAAGAGGAGAGTCAGTGTGGAGGTGGGAGAAGAGGCTGGTCTTCGTGTTGCTATAATTCTATCAGGCACCCTGGTCTTGTAAGATAATGGGTCTTGGATTTTAAGTGTCACTTAACTGTACAGGCAAAACTCCATCCTCAGATCCCAAGGGCTCATCAGCATAATCAAACATGGAGCACCAAGGGCCCTCCAAGGAGCCCACTTCTCTGCCAGCCTGGTGCTCAGTGAGCATTAGTTACAGATACCCCTTGGAGAGAGGAGCTGACCTTTATTTGGGTGGGAGCAATTTCCCCTGTTCACTGGAAACTCATCCTGTCTAGACCACAGGGTTGATCTCAAGTGTGTGAGTGAAGAGGAAATCCCCCGCAGCCCACTTGCCAAGACCTCAGGTTCACTCTCAGAGCAATTCTAATCAATCTGAAGACATCCTTTGGGTAACAAAGGATGCCGAGACAGCTGTTGGTTCATTAGCCTGGGAAAATTAAATTGAAACTCACTGTGATCAGAGTACCCATTGGCTGATAACGGCTCAGTTATGAGTGGACAGCAAATCCAGATGAATGAACATGATTTTTTATCTAGTTGTTCTATCAGATAGGGGGATGTTGAAATCTCAAATTGTTATTGTAGATTTTTGTCTGTTACTCTTTTAAAAAATTCTGTCAATATTTGCATCATGTATTTCAAGCTCTATTGTTGTTGGGTGCCTGCAATTGATTCCAACTCATAGCAACCCTGTAGGACAGAGGAGAACTGCCCCCATAGGGTTTCCTAAGTTGAAATCTTTATGGGAGCCAATCACCAGGTCTTTTCTCCCATGGAGTGGCTGGTGGGTTTGAACCACAGACCTTTCTGTTAATAGCCGAGAGCTTAATCATTGAGCTACCAGGGCTCTTTCCAAGCTCTATAACTAGGTGTATATAGATTTATGATTGTTATGAGTCCCTGGAAAACTGCCCCTTTTATCTCTGATAATAATCCTTGTCCTGAAATCTATTTTATTTGATATTAATATGGCCACTCTAGGTTTCCGATGCATACTGTTTGTATGACATACTTACTCCATCTTTTTACTTTCAACCTTTCTGCAGAGTTGGGTCTTTCCCCCCTCCCCCCAACAGTCTCTGCCTTTAAATTGGAGTACTTAGTCCATTTACGTTTAATGTTAATTACTGACTTGACTAGATTTAAGTCTACCACTCTATAAA
Organism: Loxodonta africana; assembly: GCF_030014295.1. Lineage (NCBI taxonomy): Eukaryota > Metazoa > Chordata > Mammalia > Proboscidea > Elephantidae > Loxodonta > Loxodonta africana. The sequence goes on along the minus strand of NC_087342.1, from coordinate 224,749,310 downwards.
TTGGTTTTCTCTTTGTCCTATCTGATTTATTATTATTTCACTGCTCCTCTTTTCTTACCTTCTTCTGGATTAATTAAATCATTTTTTTAGAATTGCATTTTCATCTCTATTCTGCGTTTAACTGCCTCTGATTATGCATTTTTGCATTTTTTTTTCCCAGAAGAACAAATATGATGTTAAAGAGAACAAAAAAAAACACTCTAACACACTCTGCCTCAGAATAAGGGGTCTATACGTTAAAGGATAGAACCATTTGCTGAGCAGAGCTGAGAATCTTTTACCACCTCCTTTTTTTTTAGGTCCTTACCAATCGGGAAAGACATTTCTCCCTGCCTCCTTAAGAGCCCTTGTAGTCCTATGAGTTTACATTTGATAAGAACTACAAAAAATGTTCTCCAAGTTTCCTTTATAATAATCTTTGCAGTAATCTAAATCCCCAACCTTTCTGGCCCCGATCCTAAGAACACAGATCCCTACCCTTCTATTCTGTTCTGTTTCCTCATGGCTCTTCCGTGAACTTCCGCTCTGCTCCTGCAGGATTGTAATCAATTCTCGGAAAAATGGATTTTACAACCAAGTTTCAGGACTGGAGAGAACTGAACAAATCTAAGGCTTGTAAGGAGCTCCCTCTGGAGGTAGCTATCATAAAGACGATGAAGCCTTGTTCTGTATGAATCAACTACAATTCCAGCACTCAAAGCTAATAAAAATAATCTAGAAGATAAACTGGATACACTATGTATGTAAATACCTTCTTATTGGAAATGAAATTTAACTACTGAAAGACAAGATCATCTTTAGAAGAAAAACAGTGTCTCACTAAATGTATCCCACAAATATAAAGTAGTAAGAAGCTAGAAACACACTAACCACCAGAAAAACAAATAGGATTCCAGAGTTTTGACGCTCTTGTTAGTTTTAGCTATTGTTCCTTATCTTGAAGACTGTAGGCAAGCTTTCGCAAGAAACAGGTGGTGGGTGTAGGATGTGTCTCAGGGTGTCTAAGAGAAAAGACTTCCAAGTAGACACACCGGGGTTTGGCTGTTGACTCTGCTACTTTGCCGCTGTGTGATCTTGGGGAAGTTGTTTTTAAAACCCCCGTAAGCATCTGGAATACAGGAGTGATAACAATCTACTTCCAAGGGTTGTGAAGAGAATGGAGTAACAGAACACACATACAGCCCTTAGCATAGGGCCCCATACACTGGTGGCACTTCATGAGGGTTAGCTGTTACTATTATTATAAACATTTATAAGACTCTTACTACCACCTGTCTGGCAGTTTGTCATACTATGGTGGCTTGTATGTTGCTATGGTGCTGGAATCTATGCCACAAGTACTTCAAATACCAGCAGGGTCACCCATGGTAGACAGGTTCAGCCAAGCGTCCAATCTAAGATGGACTAGGAAGAAAGGCCTGGCAATTTACTTGTGAAAATTAGCCAATGAAAACCCTATGGATCACAACAGTATATTATCTGATTCAGTCCTGGAAGATGAGCCCTTTAGGTTGGAAGGCACTACACAATAGCCGCAGCAACAGACCCAGGCATATCAATGATCATGAAGATGACACAGGACCAGGCAAGGTTTTTTTTCTATTGTGCGCATTATCGCCATGAGTTGGAACAGACATGACAGTAACTAACAACAACAGCATAAGACTCTTTACTGAGGGGACAATGTAGACTTTTTTTTTAAAGTCACCCAATCAATTTCTTGCCTCCCTGATGACAGCATCCTTTCTACTTAAGCTCAGAAAATAAAAACATTCTAGATTTCTGCCAGCACTGGGGACATCACCTACTAAGTGAAACCGCTAACAACCACAGACTTCCTTAAGGCGGTATGCATTTGATACCTGAACAACCACAGTCAATTCAGTGGAAGAGTCAGTTAAGTCACAGGCCTAATTTGCACGTTTCAAACCAAACCTACCGGCACTATAGTTGTGCTGGATCTCCTCACTATACAGTTGGGCTGCCTTTCTGGCATGATGCTGGAAACGGGGAAGGAACATTTCCTACTGGGATTTGAAGATGTTGTTCCCAACTGCCTCTAACTGCCCGCCTGGCATCAGAGGGAGAGGCGCCTTTACTCTTAAGTGATGTAGGCGCTGGTGTGGTATTGTTGGAGCTTCCTCATCAGCTCTGAGCTTTCTATTTCTGCTTGTTTGTTTATTTTAGGTCTCCACCTCTGTCCACATATTCAAACAGTCAACAAAGCTGGGAAGCTGGCAGGGAAGCCTCCAGGAGTTGAACAAGCTTGGAGAAACAAGAAGGAAAAAGCAGCAGCAAGATAATGACCTCAGTTTCCAAAAGGGCTTCGAACTGGTGGGGTCAAGTTCAAACCCCTGCTGAGAATTTGCATTTCTAACAAGTTCCCAGGTGAGGCTAATGTTGCTGGTTAAGGACCAATTCTGAGAACCACTAGTAAGCCCACCCAAAAAACAAAACCCACTGCCATTGAGTCGATTCCAACTCATAGCAACCCTACAGAGCAGAGTAGAATTGCCCCGTAGGGTTTCCAAGGCTGTAAATCTTTATAGAAGCAGATGTCCACATCCCCCCCACGGAATGGCTGATGGGTTTGAACTGCCAACCTTTGGTTAGCAACAGAGCTCTTTAACCACTACACCACCAGGGCTTTGCTAGTAGAGCAGTAGTTCTCAAAATGTATTACACATAAGAATCACCTGGGGATCTTGTTAAAATGCATATTTTGATTCCATATATCTGGGGTGGAAATGGAAATTCTCAGCAGAGTTTAGAAACCCTGGTTTCTCACAGATTAAGCAGTAGGTGTTGGGAAAACATCTAAAAAGAAGTGCCCATGTAGGAGAATTGAGATAATAAAAAGACTGGAGGCACAATGACAGGTAAGACCAGACTTGGGGAGTTAGGAGTCATCTGAAAGTCCAGCCAGTACAGAATGCATCATGGTAAGCAGCCTGGGTTACTTGTACAGAGAGGTCTCACCACTGGGCAGACTCCAGGGCCACCACTGGTCCTTCTCCAGCAAGGGCAAACTGGGGGACCGCAAGCAGTGCAGAGCTTCCACCTACGGCCCCAATTTATTTACAAGAGATGTGGCCAGAGAATTAAGTAGTTTAACATAGTACAAACCACGACTTGCATATTAAGCATATATGTTGGAATAGAGTACAGAGTTTGCACAGATATTGCGATAACACAGGAGTTTTGTGATTCGGTAAGGTAGTTCACGCTGTGACAGACCACTACTGTGCCCCTGGCCCCTGGGGATAGGGGTTTACTTTTTGCCATTAAGAGTACCTGTAGAAACTTCAATTGATGTATGTTTTTGCTGTGTATAGTCTCAACAATGAAAATAAAATAAATTATTAAAAAAAAAAGTATACCTGAGTGGGACAGCGAGAAACGCTCTTCTACAGAACATCAGGAAACACCAGCTACCCCAGGTACGGTTTTGTGAAAGCCGCTTCAGGCTCACCCTACTGAATGCTCAAAATGCCTCTTATATTCAAGCCTTCGTTTGGGGAATGGGTATGCTTGGGAACATGCAGACATTTCCAAAGTGTACCAGATATGACCCCATTCAGGGGATCCCAGACTCCCCTCAACGTCCTCAGCTAGAGAGCAGACCACCGACCTTCTACCAAGTCTGGCTCAAACCTGGCTGTAAAGGTGAAAGGACTTCAAGGAGAGCCAAAGAAATGACAGAGTTAGGAAGCCGACCTAGGGACAAGCCGGACCATTTTCTCCTATTAAAGATGGGCCACAACAGGAGGAATAATGCACCGTGTACTTTCCCATCTTCCTCTGGGGACTCTGGAAGGGCTGGGAAGGTCCCGAAGGTGAAAACAGAAGCCACCCATCCACCCATCGCAGTTCTCCAATGGCCCCACCAGGACATCTTTTAAATCTTGATATGCCCTAGATAGTGACCTTAAAAGGGAAAGTGATAATCGGGAAGCTTTTAAAACCCAGAAGGAGTCACTTGAAGCCTGGAGCTTCCATCTTTGGCTCTTGTTTCTGCCTCTCTCTCTTGACATGGCCACAGTTAGCAGTTTTCATTCGGATTGCTAGTGACTTTTGTGGAAGTTTGTGGCCTCATGAGGAGACAGGACAATGTGTGTATGTGTGTGTGCGCTCGAAGGTGTGAATAAGTTTGCAGTTCAACAGCACCCACAGGGAAAGCTCAAATTCTGCTTTTTTTTTTTTTAATTAACTTTCAGTAATTACAGCTCACAGCCTTATGAGTTAGGTAAATATAATTATCCCCATTTTCTGATAAGAAAACAGGCACCACTGATTACCAACTTCAGTGTGCTCCCTAGTGCTCATGTGTCTGACTCCATGGAGCTTATTTAGGTCAGACTCCTACTTAAAGTCAGTGGAAATCTAGTTTGAGACGAAAGATTTCAGATCCAGGTTCCTTTCCAGTGGCAAATTTTAAGAAGCAGACATTTAGAAATTGAGTTCCATGTTGGTACAAAAAGAACTGGGATTACAGGAAATTGCTAAGTTTCCAGTTGCCATTTGCTCCTCAGTTCTCACCACATGGGGTGGGAACCAGCCAGCTGAACTGGACGATGTAGAGGGCGAGTGAAGGAAGTCACACCGAGTGGAAAACAGCACTAGCCACACCAGGGGTGGAGCGATGCTCTCCTCTGTGGGAAGGAGAATGCACACCACATGAGGGGAACCTGATCTAAGGTCACATGCCTGAGGGCATCAGGAGCAGCAGAACGAGAGCCTGCCTGCGGAGAGCTGGAGAGCAGCTGGTAGCGAAGGGAGAGAGGGATTGAGAGGTTGAGAATATCCACAACGCCCCAGTTAAACTGGAGAGCTGCTCCAAGCTCTGTAAAGGAAGGTTCACAATCTCCCCATCTCCTCAGCACCATCTCCTCCACCCCCTCATCCCTCAAGACCTGCACACAAGTGAGCGGTATCCTGGCTCCCAGGGATCATCCTCGTTCCGCCTAGTTGGGGCAGAATGGCTGACCTCTTGGGTCTGCCCTAGTGCTACTGAGCACAGCTGTGCAGGTTGTATACTGCACAAGAGTGCCCGCTGAGGGTGTACCAGGCTCGTCTTGCCAAGCTGTGCATCCTTGGGGCAAAGGAGGTTCCTTTGTAATTTGCACCAAGGTGCAGCCAGCGCTGGAAACAGCTCTCCCCTCTATAGGGTCTGCTCAGGCTGGGTCCCCAGAACCAGACCCAGGGGTGGATTAACCAATAAGTAAGGTAAGCATGGTATAGTGAACAATTTCACATTTTTTCACCACATCAGAGACTCTGCTTCTAGGTATGGCTGGCATGTGTCTCTCTCCCAATCCCACAGCACCTTCCTACAGAACCAAAGCCTCTTCTCAAATTTACATCACTGCAGGGATGGACTACCCAGTAAGCAAGGTAAGCATGGGCTTACTTGTGCTTACTTACGAATCTGCAGTGAACAATTTCACGTTTCTCATTACAGAAACCCATGAGAAGTTTTTCACTACAGATTAGTAACTAAGCTCGTACTTGCCAATTTACTGGGTAATCCACACCTGCATACCTCCAGTGGGCTCCTGCTGGTCTCCAGAGAGCGCTAGAACTGAATTCTCTCTCTCCACCAGGAGGCTTTGCTCCCAGAGCTATCCATATCTCCTGTCCTTCTTTCCACGTCCCCACCAAACTGTAAGCCTCTTGTGAACAGCATTGCTAGACAGCTATGAAACTGTACTTTTGCCGGCACACTCCATGTTTCCCCAAGAGCAAAGTGTATCAAACACTGGTCACAAGGAAACCAGTGATGTTAGGATGGGGCAGTAAGTATAAAAGGCCAATGCACCTCAGAGACATTCCCTAAACTTTGTCGCATGGAGGGTTCTGCAGAGCAGCTTACCTTAGCTTACCAATGGCTATTTTAGAAGAACATGGGCTAATCAATCACCTTGTACTCTATCAACTTCTGTGTCCGACTCGTTTATAGTAAGAGTGGATTCTTTCCTTATTTGCGTAAGTAGAAAACAGATCAAGAAAGACTGAGGTCAATGACCCCTGATGTGACAGATTAAAAATACAGGTGATCATTCATTTCTGACCTTTTACTTACATCATAGACTTTGAACCTGGACCCTCTGGCCTGATTCCTTCCTGGTGCAGTTAGCACCACCTTTTTATTATGTAGAGTTACAATGTGATTTTACAATGCAAAATATATTCAACACCATGAACGGGTGAGATCAGCTGGTTGAAGAATCTGCTTTTCATCATTTCCTCATTTTGTCCTTAAAATAGATAGACATCATTATTTCCATTTTTACAGATAGGGAAACTAAGGCTTAGAGGAAGACAAGGTTAAACGTTAGCATGAGGTAGAGCTGAGATTTAAGTCCAGGCAATTGATGCCAGAGGCTGAATTGCTAACCTCCAGATTGCACCCCCTCCTCAGAGGGGGAAAGTTTCCCCAAAAGCCTTGCCTATAGGTGTTCTTAGTGGCCTCCTGCAAGCTCCACCCACCCACTGCTCAAGTCAAAGCAGGTGAGCCCCGTGTGGGTACGCTTTCCCTCTAACTGCTGAGGTGGTCCTGGAGGTGTCAGGGCTTGGCAGAGTCCAGCAGACAGCTTTACAATTCCTCCATCCTGCCAACACCGTTTGGTTAATGAGCCTGGGTGAAAATGGAATGAAATCAAAGAAAGAGAAAACACAAACTATACTCTTTCCTTGAGGCCTCTGTCTACTTTTCACTTTTTGTGGCCTGTGTTCCTTTCAGCCTGCCCAGACTCCAGGGAGGACTCCTAGCCAGGCTGATTTTTCCTTGCAGATTAAAGCAATGAGAATTTTCCATGGTTCCAATAGTCCTTAGTCCTACCTTCTCCCTAGTGCCATCAGCTTGCTTTAGCCTTCATGGGGCAGTGCGGCCCTAGTTGAGGCAAACGGGCCCTTCACTCTGTAGCCTGCCAGCACCGTGCTTTCGGCAGTGATCACCCTTCACTCTGTAGCCTGCCAGCATCGTGCTTTCGGCAGTGATCATACGGTGAATTAGTTCAATCTGTGACATAAATGGAAACCCTGGTGGCTTAGTGGTTAAGAGCTACGGCTGCTAACTAAAAGGTCAGCAGTTCAAATCCACCGGGTGCTCCTTGGAAATGGTATGGGGCAGTTCTACTCTGTCCTGTAGGGTGGCTGTGAGTTGGAATCGACTCGATGGCAACGGGTTTGTTTTTTTCCGGTATTAATATTATTAGTAGGCCCCGTCTGCTATTAATACTTAACGCCTACTATAAGACTGGAATTGAAGGTGCGAGAAACATGGGATGACCTGAGCTCAGTTCCTACATGTTCCTAGCTGCCTCTGTAGCTTTGAACAGCTCCTTTTGAGGGTTCCCCCCCCATTAATAAAATCGGTTCTGAAGTATTGGAAAGTTACCAAGCTCTTTGCAAATTTTAAGAAAAGCCACGGCCCTCATCAGAGAAAAATTTACACTCCCCTAAGATGTTTTTTTTTAAGATGTTGGGTGGGGGTGTGTGGATCAGTGGTAGAGTTCTCTCCTTCCATGCAAGAGATCTGGGTTCGATTCCCAACCAACTCCTGTTAGTGGAGGCTTGTGAATTGTTATGATGCTGAACAGGTCACAGCGGAGCTTCCAGGCTAAGATAGACTAGGAAGAAAGGTCTGTCAATCTACTCCCCAAAATCAGCCAGTGAAAACCCTGTGAATCACGGTGGCCTGCTCCACAATCAGTCATGGGGATGGCGCAGGACCAGGGAGCTTTTCGTTCCATCGTGCATTGGGTTGCCATGAGTCCAGGCTAACTCAGAGGCAGCTGACAACAACAACAACAACAACAAAGATGTCGCATCTAATTTCAGAGTGTTCACAGGCTGCCAAAGGCGGTAGCCAAGAGCCCCAGTAAAGAAGCCCTGGGTGAGATGACTGTTCGGGTGCCTTTCAGCTCTGACATTCTGTCTTTCTAGGATTCTCTCACATCACTAAGCTCCCTCCTCACCCTCCCCAAGACACCACTTACCCAGGGCTACACTAGGCAGAGTGAGATCTATTCTCTATCCCTCTCCCAAGCTGGAGTACAGGAATTATGTTCATCCCAATAGGCATTGTGTCTGTGTGGGTGTTTTTTTTTTTTTTTTTAAGGAAGTTAATTTTTCCTTATTTGAGATGAATGCAAGAACGGAAAATACAAAAAGCCTGCAGGAGTGGAGGATAGGCTTATTAGATTAAAAAAAAAAAAAAATACAGTCCAGTGTTGGATTCAAACCTGCCTAGAGCCTCCGATGAGAAAGGCACGGTGCAGGGGAAGGGCCACCGCCCACTGTGTGGGGGCCGTGACAGCCCCACCCCCTTGACTACCTGCACATATGTGGTTAGGGACCTGGCTGGGGCCAAGCAGGGCTTGCAATGAGTCCACTTCGCAGTTCTGCCCTGATTGATAGGCCAGACAGCTACTGTTCACAGGGCCCTGGGCAGACTCCCTCCACCCTGGGAAAGCAGACAGGCACAATCGCCCTATCTCTGTGTAAGGTTCTTCCCAACAGGCCAGCAACAGATGAGCAATTCGATTGTCCAAACAAAAGCAGTCCATGTGGCAGTCAGCCTGTGTGTCGCCCGACTTGTTTTTTCACTTTCCATTAAAGGACATCACTTAACCATTGGCAGCATGGCGTTGTCTCTGGTACTCAAGGGCGGATTAACCAGTCAGCACTGGCTTGCACTGAGCAAGGTACGCAGGGGCTTCCTTGCACTTACTTGCTAATCTGTGGTGAGCAATTTCACGTGGCTTTCACCACAGCTTTGCCATGGTGGGGACAGGTGAAATTGTGTACTGCAGACTGGTGGGAAGGCACAACGGGGGCCTTGTGTTCCTTGCTTACTGGGTAATCTGGGCCTGCTGGTATGGATTCGTTACACTTTGCCTTCAGGATAAATCACAGCCGCTACCATTTTCTGCTCCATGCCAAACACATTACACGTACTACCACTAAAGAAATGATGTAGACGTTATTTTGATTAACTAGACGAGAAGACTGGTAGCATGATTATCTCCATTGTACAGACAAGGTAAACAAGGCTCGGCAGGGTTAAATAACTTGTCACAAACCATACAACCAACAGGAGGCAGAGCTAGGATGAAGGCCAGGTCGGGTAAACTTAATCCTTTTCTTCCTTTCGTCCAATGGGTCTCAAACTTGTCTGTACCTTAGAATCACCTGGGGATCTTTTAAGTCTCCCAAAGATCAGAGAACGTCCTAGAAGTCACAACCTTTGGGGAGGAGACACAGGCCTCAGTAGCTTCTGGAGCTTCCCTGGCGATTCTAACGTGCAGACAAGTTTGGGGAATCATTAAGTCTAGGAGTTCCCGGATGGTGCAAATGGTTAAGACGTTGGCTACTAACTGTAAAGGTTGGTGGTTTGAACCAGGGCTTTGAACCAGTTTGTTCTGGTTTGAACCCCTGTTGGGAATTTGCATTTCTAACAAGTTCCCAGGAGATGCTACTGCTGCTGGTTAGAGACCAATTCTGAGAAACTACTAGTAGAGCAGAGGTTCAAAATTTGTTATACATAAGAATCACCTAAGGATCTTGTTAAAATGTAGATTCTGATTCAGTATGTCTGGGGTGGGAATGCAAATTCTCAGCAGGAGTTCGAACTGTAATGAACCAGTCTGAGTTGAACCTACCCAGAGGCATGTCAGAAGAAAGGCCTGGAGATCTGCTTCCAAAAGGTCATAGCCATAAAAATCCTATGGAGAGCAGTTCTACTCTTACATATGGGATCACCATGAATCTACCTGATGGCAACTGGCTTGGTTTTTTTGGTTGGTGTTCCTCTACTGCAACCATCATTAGCTGCAAGCATTTACCAAATAAGTCAAGTGGAAATCAGGAACAGGGAGACAAAAAGAAGCAAATTGAAGACTGAGATGAGAGTAGACGAAGAGATACACCTGAGGAGGCGGATTCGCCTTCTTGATGGGCAATGGAAGAAATCTGGTAAGCGGAAACCTGCTTGATGCAAGCACGGATGCCTAAAATAGGATGATGGTTATTAGGAACTCATCGTTTGGGGGCTGAACTAAAACACTATGTACAGCTCTTTCTGTTAAGTGGGTTTCCTTTCGCTCTGCTCTTGGAAGGACAGCGATTGTTTAGTTAATGCCTACATGTGCTAGCAGCTGGCTCTTCATGCAGCATGCCCCGTGATTGGCACTGCCCACTGGTCCAGCCTGGGGAACCTATGTGGGCTGACCCAGACTCGGAGCACCACAGGGTCACAGAGGCCTTTTGTTACAGCAAAAACTGGTCAGCTTATACCCACTAGAGCATTTGTATTAGTGCACTTAAAAAACATGCACTCAAATTCTTTAAAAACTGGATGGTACCTGGCTACTACTACCTACCATTCTGATCAGGGCCACAATAGACGGAGCCAGATAGAATGGGAGAAAAATGTGGAATAGAACTCAAATTCTTGAAAAGTCCAGACTTACTAGACTGGTTGAGACTAGAGACCTCCCTGAGACTATCACCCTGAGATACTCCATAAACCTGGGACTGAAACTATCCTGCGAGGTCATCTTTTAGCTAAGTAACAGATTGGCTCATAAAATAAAGGATATCACCCATGAGTACTGTGTTCCTTTAAAGAAATCATGTATACGAGACCAAAGGTTCAACAATTACTCTAAAGCAAAGATGAGAAGGTAAGGGGGGTAGGGAAACTAGATTACTGGAAACAAAACAACCAGAACAAAAATACAAGAACGTTGACACATTGTGAAAATGTAAACAATGTCACTGAGCAATTTGTGTAGAAATTGTTAAACGGGAACATAATATGCTATAGAAACTTTCAAGGAACATATTATTAAAACAAAAACTGGCAGCCCACTGGGAAACTACCACACTAGAAAATAGTTTATTGTGATATTCTCTTGGAGAACCTCAGGCTGAGGAATTTGATGGTCCAGTTAAGCATAGTGAGGAATTGCTGCTTTTAGTTGGACTCTAAATAGAATTTTATCTGGGTGGAACGTTACTGCTATGTCTTGGCTAAAGGCCAAAGAAAGGATAATTAGCAAATGATCTGGCTGTGTTCATGCTTATACTGACTTAATATTCTGCTTTAAGTAACATGAATTGCTTGTTTATCACTGAACGGAAATGCTTGAATTTCTAAAGCAAATGTACACACATGTCATATATTCCAGTTAGTTAAATTCCTACACATAGATCTAACCTATTGTTCTGCCTCAGATAAAGATGGGAGCTAATGGTAAGTTAAGTCCATAATTCACTGATGATCTATTGGTTTTATTTTACTCTCTTGTATTTAATCTAGTAACATCTTTCTAAGCATGGTACAGTTGGACCAAAAATATTCAGTCAATCCTATTTCTATGCATCTGTTAGCTGTGAAAGGGACCTGGGAAAACCACCCTTGCTGCTTGTCGCTTGTTAAGATGATCCCAAGAACATAGAACTCACTTAAGAAAAACCACGAGCTAAGAAAAGCTTTCTGTTCTGGCCTACTCTCTTGTAGTCTCTCCTTGTTCCTTTAATTATACATCTTTTCTTAAAAAATAGGACAGAATACTATCCTCTTAAGAAACTGAATTCTAGTGGTTTGATAGCAGAAATGTCAATATTTTATTCGTAATTTTCCTAAGGTCGTAAAGTCAAAGTCAGTGTTCTCAAGAACATTTTTTTAGCTTTTCCCCTTCCTCCACTTACGTTTCAGACTTGTTACTTCTCCTGTTGCGTTTAATGGCAGCACTCATAGATGGGGGTACTTGTGTTCTTGCTAAAGTTTAGAGGTTCAGAAAAGGAGGTCCTGTTTAGGATCCATTGTGAGGAATGTCCAACTGGGGAAGATATTTGTGAAATCTTGCTTCAGGGATCATCGTTGCTAGTCCCTGAAACCACAAACCACAGTTGCACTGGGTTTGAGATTCACAGGAGTTTCAGGATGAAAAACCCCCAGAAATGCTACACTTTCAAATGGGAATAGTTCGCTATTATAAGTAAATATAATCTCAAGATTCTCATAATTGAATAAAACAATAAACTAAAACTGCCGTCGAGTCGATTCCGACTCATAGCGACCCTACTGGTTAGAAGATAGCAAAGGGATAAATAAATGGTACGAACTGTTCTCTTTTTACTAGAGTAGAAGTTGAGCTATGACAGAACAAGTCATTTTTAAGGAAGCTATTTTTTTTTCTTATAGGTTTGTAGCTGCCTATATGAGTCTCCTTTGCATTCATATTCTGTTTAAAATGCAATGCACACCTGTACTCCTTTTTAATATGTGCACAGGCATAATTGATTGTTCCATTACAGTACCCAGCATATAGTAAGCACTAAGGAAATATGAAGGAGCCCTGGAGGTGCAATGGTTAAATCACTCACTGCTAACTGAAAAGTTGGTGGTTTGAATTCACCCAGCAGCTCTGCAGGAGAAAGGCCTGGTGATCTGCTCCCATAAAGATTATAGCCTAGAAAACCCTGTGAGGCAGTTCTACTCTGTCACGTGGGGTCACTATGAGATAAAATTGACTCAATGGCACCCAACAACAACAACAACAAATAGTCCTCTGACACCTTGAACTACTAATACGGTTTTCCATGCGCCTAGTTTAATACTAAGGAGCCCTGGTGGTACAGTGGTTAAGCACTCGGCTGCTAACCAAAAGGTCAGCAGTTCATGCCATCACCCACCCTGTGGGAGAAAGATGTGGAAGTCTGCTTCCGTAAAGATCACGGCCTTGGAAACCCTATGGGAGCAGTCCTGCTCTGTCCTATAGGGTTGCTATTAGTCAGAATCGACTCAAAAGCAACAGGAAGTAAATATGTGTTGAATGAATGCAGGAATATTTCTATTTGGAGACAGATTTTCAATATTCCAATAAAAAGGCAGACATGTGACCCGGAGTCAGATAGACCGGCCAGGCCGAGGGCACACAGGGTGAGGCCCTGTTTGTCTTCCTGCCTCCAACCTCAACCTTGGGGGCTGGGGGACACTTTCTTGGGAAGCAGCCCCAGGCTGGCCTCTCCTTCTCTATGGTCCCTGGAAGTCCCCAGCCAGGCCTCATCTTTGGCAGCTTGACTTCTCTGTAACCCAAATGAATTCTGGTCACTCTGCTTATGGCCACTAGTTCCCCGAAGTGTGTGCATGCGTGTGTTCACATCTACACAGGCAAAAGCAAACACTTGATCACATGGACATTTCTGGGAAAAAAAATTACTTCCTTTTCCTCATTAGCTTCTTCCCCATCCATAATGCAAGGCTACAAATAATGCTATGGGTGGGGGGTGGGCGGGCACCATATGTCTGATCACTGCGGCCTTTCTTTGCCTGCTGGGAACACTGCGTGTGGGAGCTGTTAAATATTAATGGAACTCTCCATGAAAAAGGGTCCTGTAAAATCCTATAAGGTAAAGATGTGGCTCGGTCTTCATAAAAGTTTTCAAAACTCTTTTGAACAGCAATTGTTTCTACTCAGTGTTTTTGTCCTCACCCATGATCACCTACGGAAAATTGTAAAAAGTACATTCAGGGTCTTCCCCAATTGTGGAAGCTGATAGTCTCAAGCATCTGAAACCACATTTAGTACTCTCGACCTTTAGTGGGCCTTAAAATTTGTATCAACTTTATGAACCAAGTCTTTTTAGAAAATATAAGTATAGTACTTGAGCATGTGTAGAAAAAGTTGATAATAAAATACACGTGTATTTTTTTCTCTAGTTTACGATCTTCTTTCCTAAATTGTCTACAAGAATAGTCATTGATCCGTTTGTATCTGATTGGATTTAGAAAGTTTATTTTTGCAGTAACAGAAGAATGTGTGAAAGTGAACTTCATTTTATTTGTGGCCCCTGGGGCAAGTCTTTTTCTATGTTTTCGAAAAAGTTTTGAAAGAAAGGCGCAGCTCAGAAAAACAAGAGGATTAGATATAACCTTTCTCACAGATACTAAAAGGTGCAGTAAATATCTACAGACCAGTAACCAAGCCAGGCTCCCTCTCTCTGTAATGTTTAAGCAGTCCTCTGAGAGAGCCCGGTTTCAATAACGATTTGATCTGATGCCAGCCAGTATCATGTGGACTGTTCCCAAGCTTTAATAAACGGACACAGAAATAGTGGATTTGGGCAAATCACTACTAATGAATGGAAAGGGGCTTTCTTCTAAAGGGTCAAACTTGACTGCTTTCTGAACTATGTGTACCCTTAAATCGTTGAGAACACAAATTACTTTGGACGAAAGTGATCATCTATGTGTAAGCCCAATGCGAGGTCATTCTCAAACAGGTGGTTGAAAATTTTTTTCTCTTTCTTCTCTGAAGAATGTTATCAACCACAAAGAAAGGGCAGAAGGCCACCCATCTCATTTGAATGAGATCTCTGCACTGGAATTCCAGGGCAAGGCCAGCATTTACTGACAAGACCCAACAGCCCACATCAAGCCTCCTTTCTAATTATGTAAACACCAAAGAAGAGATTCCGTTTGTCAAAGTCAACTAATAGTGCTTTTAAAACTTGCTCGGAATGTTTTAAGTCCCCAGAGAACAATGACTTTGGAAAGCTGTCCTCTGCCACAGACTCGAAGGTGTGCAAAATGGACTGTTCAATATTCCTGTTTATTCGCACTGCGAAACTCGAAACTCGTCCAGGTGCTCAGGCCCAGGGAAGCACGGGCTTCTGAAAAGGGGATTCAACCGGGGAACAAAAGCTTCACCCTCTGCCCTTAGGGTGGCACCTAGGCATTCTGAAAAGATGACTCTTCCAACACATGGGCCCTCCACTGTACACCTGCTCATTCGGAACGTACCTCCCACTAAGTGCTGAGACTGTATGCGCACTTACTTCTAAAGGGCTGATCCTATTTTTAAGTTTGTTCATGATTTGACTCTCTTTTCCCACTTCATCCGCGGAAGAAGAACTGCAGGAGCTCCTATGTAGCTTCTCTTTCCCAGCTAAAGAATTTCACAATCATTTGCTCCTTTGTGCACTAGAATGTCTGTGCTAATGTCAAATCTGGGTGGCCCTGCTGGTACCTGAATACTGGTGGCATAGCTTCCAGCATCGCAGCAACACGCAAGCCCCCATAGTATGACAAACTGACAGACACATGGTATTCAGATACCAGCAGGGTCACCCATGGAGGACAGGTTTTAGCTGAGCTTCCAGACTAAGACAGAGTAGGAAGAAGGACGTGGCAGTCTACTTCTGAAAAGCATTAGCCAGTGAAAACCTTATGAATAGCAGTGGAACACTGTCTGATATACTGTTGGAAGATGAGCCCCCCAGGTTCAAAGGCACTCAAAAGATGACTGGCGAAGAGCTGCCTCCTCAAAGTAGAGTCAACATTAATGATGTGGATGGAGTAAAGCTTTCAGGACCTTCATTTGCTGATGTGGCACGACTCAAAATGAGAAGAAACAGCTGCAAACATCCATTAATAATCAGAACCTGGAATGTACGAAGTATGAATCTTGAAAAATTGGAAATCATCAAAAGTGAAATGGAATGCATAAATATTGATATCCTAGGCATTAGTTAGCTGAAATGGACTGGTATTGGCCATTTTGAATCGGACATTCATATAGTCTACTATGTTGGGAATGACAACTTGAAGAGGAATGGTGTTGCGTTCATCGTCAAAAAGAACGTTTCAAGATGTATCCTGAAATCAGATGTATCCAACGCAGTCAGTGATAGGATAATACCCATATGCCTACAAGGAAGACCAGTTAATACGACTATTATTCAAATTTACGCACCAACCACTAGGGCCAAAGATGAAGAAATAGAAGATTTTTATCAGCTGCCGCAGTCTAAAATTGATCGAACATGCAATCAAGATGCATTGATAATTACTGGCGACTGGAATGCGAAAGTTGGAAACAAAGAAGAAGGATTGGTAGTTGGAAAATATGGCCCTGGTGATAGAAACAATGGGGGAGATCGAATGACAGAATTTTGCTAGACCAATGACTTCTTCATCGCAAATACCTTCTTTCACCAACATAAACAGCGACTATACACGTGGACCTTGCCAGATGGAACACATAGAAAGAAAATTGACTACATCTGTGGAAAGAGAAGACGGAAAAGCTCAATATCATTAGTCAGAACGAGGCCAGGGGCTGACTGTGGAACAGACCATCAATTGCTCATATGCAAGTTCAAGTTGAAACTGAAGAAAATCAGAGCAAGTCCACGAGAGCCAAAATATGACCTTGAGTATACCCCACCTGAATTTAGAGACCATCTGAAGAACAGATTTGATGCACTGAACACTAGTGACCGAAGACCAGACAAGTTGTGGAAGGACATCAGGGACATCATGCATGAAGAAAGCAAGAGGTCACTGAAAAGGCAGCAAAGAAAGAAAAGACCAAGATGGATGTCAGAGGAGACTCTGAAACTTGCTCTCGAAAGCCGAGCAGCTAAAGCAAAAGTTGATGAAGTAAAAGAACCGAACAGAAGATTTCAAAGGGCCTCTCAAGAACAAAGTATTATAATGACATGTGCAAAGGGCTGGAGATGGAAAACCAAAAGGGAAAAACACACTTGGCATTTCTCAAGTTGAAAGAACTGAAGAAAAAATTCAAGCCTTGAGTTGCAATAGTGAAGGATTCTATGGGGAAAATATTAAACGATGCAGGAAGCATCAAAAGAAGATGGAAGGAATACACAGGGTCATTACACCAAAAAGAATTAGTCGATATTCAACCACTTCAAGAGGTGGCATATGATCAGGAACCGATGGTACTAAAGGAAGAAGTCCAAGCTGCTCTGAAGGCATTGGTGAAAAACAAGGCTCCAGGAATTGATGGAATATCAATTGAGATGTTTCAACAAACAGATGCAGTGATGGAGGTGTTCACTTGTCTATGCCAAGAAATATGGAAGACAGCTTCCTGGCCAACTGACTGGAAGAGATCCATATTTATGCCTGTTCCCAAGAAAGGTGATCCAACCGAATGTGGAAATTATCGAACAATATTATTAATATCCCATGCAAGCAAAATTTTGCTGAAGATCATTCACAAACGGCTGCAGCAGTGTATCGACAGGGAACTGCCAGAAATTCAGGCTGGTTTCAGAAGAGGACGTGGAACCAGGGATATCATTGCTCAAGTCACGTGGATCCTGGCTGAAGGCAGAGAATACCAGAGGGATGTTTACCTGTGTTTTATTGATTATGCAAAGGCATCTGACTGTGTGGATCATAACAGATTATGGATAACATTGTGAAGAATGGGAATTCCAGAACACTTAATTGTGCTCATGAGGAACCTTTACATAGATCAAGAGGCAGTTGTTCGGACAGAACCAGGGGATACTGATCGGTTTAAAGTCAGGAAAGGTGTGTGTCAGGGTTGTATCCTTTCACCATACCTATTGAATCTGTATGCTTAGCGAATAATACGAGGAGCTGGACTATATGAAGAAGGACGGGGCATCAGGATTGGAGGAAGACTCATTAACAACCTGCGTTACGCAGAGGACACAACCTTGCTTGCTGAAAGTGAAGAGGACTTGAAGCACTTACTGATGAAAATCAAAGACCACAGCCGTCAGTGTGGATTGCACCTCAACATAAAGAAAACAAAAATCCTCACAACTGGACCAACGAGCAACATCATGATAAACGGAGAAAAGATTGAAGTTGCCAAGGATTTCATTTTACTTGGATCCGCAATCAACAGCCATGGAAGCAACAGTCAAGAAATCAAAAGACACATTGCATTGGGTAAATCTGCTGCAAAGGATCTCTTTAAAGCGTTGAAGAGCAAAGATGTCATCTTGAAGACTAAGGCGCCTGCCCCAAGCCATGGTATTTTCAATTGCATCATATGCATGTGAAAGCTGGACAGTGAATAACGAAGAACGAAGATGAATTGACGCCTTTGAATTGTGGTGTTGGCAAAGAATATTGAATATTCCATGGACTGCATCTGTCTTGGAAGAGGTACAACCAGAATGTTCCTTAGAAGAATGGTGAGTCTGTGTCTTACGTACTTTGGACATGTAGTCAGTAGGAATCAGTGCCTGGAGAAGGACCTCATGCTTGGCAGAGTACAGGGTCAGCGGAAAAGAGGAAGACCCTCAACGAGGTGGGTTGACACAGTGGCTGCAGCAATGAGCTCAAGGATAACAACGATGGTAAGGATGGCTCAGAATCTGGCAGTATTTTGTTCTGTTGTGCATAGGGTTGCTATGAGTTGGAACCAACTCAACAGCACCCAACAACAACAACGTCAAATCTATGCTGTTTATTTTTGGGGGGTGGGGTGGGAGCTAGATGGGTTGGCATACCTGTCAATTACAGACTTACAAGAAGATAGAAGGAAAAGGATCTTTTCTTATGCCCCTATCAAACTTGGTAAAAGTGCCAAGCAAGGTCTAGGTTTTCTGTATAGGCTCAGGTGTTTCCAGTTTTTTTTTTTTCCTGACTACAATATGGTGGGATGTTTAAAAGTATAAAATTATAGTGAAACCTGTGAGAGCTGGAACTCAATGGGACTGCCTTGTTTTTTCGGGTCTTGCAAGTTTCCACCTTTGACAGGGTGCAGTCTTACCATTTTTCCATCACTCATTTTAGTGGAAAATACTTTAGTTCTCCTTCTCTGACAGGTTTTCACCTTACACAGGTTCTGGTCTTTGCAAGTTTACTGTATATACCAACACACTGGGCAGAAAGCCAAACAAAAAGATGCAAATGAAAGGCCTATGGCTGTAGATACAATCTTCTACTTATTATATAGATTAGAATATATAATTCTATTTATTATATAGAATAGAATATCTAAACCAGTCCCTGGAGGAGGACATCCTGCTTGGTAGAGAGTCAGTGAAAAAGAAGAAGACTCTAAATGAGATGAATTGACACAGTGGCTGCCACAAAGGGCTCCAGCATAACAACGATTGTGAGGATGGCGCAGGACTGGGCAGTGTTTCATTCTGTTGTACACAGGGTTCCTATGAATCAGAACCAACTCAATGGCACCTAACCACAACAACAGCATATAGAAAATGCATTTTTATATAATATTATATATATTTATAGAACGTATTTTTACATATTATATCTAAATATTATATAAATTTTCTCTATATAAATATATAGCAAATATGTTATAATGTAGGAAATATAATTGAGACTCTCAGAAACTCAAGAAAACTCCAGTACAATCCTCAGGAATTATCATTAATCAGAATGCACATTCAGAAAGACCTTGCATTAAAAAATATCTCAGCCTTTCAACAAATGACAAATATAGAAAACAGCAGTAATTCAAATAAAGAGACTGAAAGGCCTGAACTATGTATTTATCTATATACACGGCAGAGGACACTGGCGTTCAGCGGTAGGATTTTTGCTTTCTATACAGGAGACCAGGTTCAATTCCCAGCCAATGCACTACATGTGACCCGTCAGTCGTTGGAAGCTTGCATGGTGCTAGGATGCTGAACAGCTTTCAGCTGAGCTTCCATACTAAGACAGACTAGGAAGAAGGGCCTGAGATCTACTTCCCAAAATCAACCAGTGAAAAACCCTGTGGATCACAAGAGTCCAATCTGCAACTGATCACGGGGACGGTGCAGGACCAGGCAGCGTTTTGTTCGGTTGCACATGGGGTTACCATGATTGGAGCTGATTTGGCAGCAACTAACGATACATATGGCAATACAAATTGCTTAGTTACTAGACAAAGATGAACCACGGGAGATGTGCGAAGCTACAAAGCAACATAAATGACTAACAACCAAGATGAGAGTTTCAATTTTTATTATGAATGTCCAAAGTGACAGCATACTGTGAACATTTTAGGTTCTCACTGATTAAATTTCAAGAGATCACAGACTACAGCGTTCCAAGCACTTTAATTTTTGACAGAGCAAAAACAAATGAGAATGATAAAAAAATATTCTTTTAGGGTATGAAGAGCGCTCATATTTAAGTTTCTGTATTTCTTTTCCCTACAGGCATTGTGAACACTGATTATCTCCAAAACACAAATCTTGGTCTGGATACCTGCTGTGAACACTTGTAATCTCTGTCTGATGAAGAAGCTAATAATAAATGTACTTATAAAGTATGTTTAGGATGCAGTGTAATTTGCCCGTCCGTGTTACTTCCTTCCTCTCCCACTAGGCCTGTCCTCCACCACCTGGGTAAGCTGCTGCTTGTAGTAACAGGACATGAAGACTGGAGTGAAAAACCGGAAGACTATATGGAACCCTGGATTTTCTCAAAGCTTTATCATTATTATTTTTTTAATGAAAGCTTAAGACTTTCAGTGTCTGAGAGCGTCCAAGAAGATAACTAATAATAATGGATTAAAGCCACTGGTCAAGAACTACACAATCTAAGCATGGTGTGTTCAAGAAAAAAGCCTTGGTTCTCATATCGGTAGTTTCAACAAAAGATGACTTTTTTTCTCCTGAAGGGTTTCTTCGCAATTCGTCCTTCCCGTTACTGGTACTGGATGATATTTCAGAGGGAGTTTGTTGTCACTGAGATTCCAGTCGATTCTGGTCCTGTGAAGTGCGTATCTCTTACAGACGCAATACTGTTCATCTGAGTGGATCCTCAAAAAGAACACGTATGAACTAGAAACTCATAGAGTTTGTGTTTAAAATTTATAAAATTAAACCTGCTCCAACAGGTAATACAGGGAGGCATGCCTGCAACCTCTGGATTCGATCAGAAACAATGTCTGAAAGCACAGAGCCTTCTCAGTAGGTAACGGCGGGTTCCTTTTAACGCTTCCTTAACCAAGATCCGATGTGATGCACATTAGAACTTTGAAGCGCGTCTCACTTATTTCTACAAGGCCTGGGACACAGGAAGCTGCCAGAACTTCATTCATCATCTTGCCTGTTGACAAAAGGAACAATAACTGGTCATCACTGGTCAACGGAATAACTTTTGCTAGTTTTTTTTTTTTTTTTTCCAAGATAATTCCTAATGAAGAGATGGTGTCAATACAACAGCAAGTGTTTCAATGTTCGATGAATTTCTGTCCTCTAAAATGCCAGGTCTTCTCCCAGTAGAGCAGGAACAACTAGAGTATGCGGTGTTCACTTCTCTCCTAAGGCCGAAATGGTTCAGGAGAGAGCCCTGTCCTGGAAGTCAGCAGACCCAGGCTCCAGATGTGATTCCATCAGTAATTAACGCAGTCACCTAGCCTTGCTAGGTTCCTTCACATTTAAACTAAGAGGACTTCAATAGATGATGTCTAAAAAGGCAGCCTTCCAACACTAATATGAACTATGGGTTCATGTGGTCCCGCTCTCATAGCTTCTTACAGAAGTATAAAACCAGGCATAACCCTACCCACCTGTGGCAAAGATTAGCTTCCTAAAATACTTGCACCTTGGGTGCCTACATCCTAGTTCAGCTTGGAGGTGAGAACCAGGTGAACTTCCAAAGAAGCCTTAAAACATTTATTAGCATCTGAGGACAATTAAAATCTCTTCTTAAATGACAATGTGATTAAGCTATCTGGGTATAAAATTCTGAAAACACATTTCCACAAGTTTTCATATGTTTCACTGATTTCATATCTAAGAAGCATCATTTTTTGGTACTTGTAGGTTTTTTCAAATTAAGAAATAATTACATAAAAGCTGAAAAAATACACAAATAAGCACAATAACACGGAAGCATTCTATAAGGACCTACTTACTACCCACCTACTTATATAATTCAACTAGTTGAACTAGTTTAAGTAACTATGTCAAATAACTTGCCCATGATACACATCTGGTATGCACAGATTGGATCTAGACATATGAAGTCTGACTCCAAAACTGATGCTTTTAACCACTAGGCTAAACTCCCTACTGTGCCTTCCTAAAATGACAACGTATGAAGACTGGAAAATTAATGCAACTTGCACAGCTGCTGAAGGTACAACCAAGAATTAAGTTAAATTTTCGGAAATTCTGGTCAATTAGTTCCCATTAGTAATAAAATAATAAAAAACTCAACAACAACAAAAAAAAACAAAAACAAAACCCACTGCCATCGAGTTGATTCCAACTCATAGCGACCCTGTAGCACAGAGAATTGCCCCATAGGATTTCCAAGGCTGTGATCTTTCCAGAAGCAGACTCCCACATCTTTCTTCCGTGAAGCAAGTGGTGGGATTGAACTGCCAAGCCTTGGGTTAGCAGCCGAGCCCTTAACCACTGCGCCACCAGGGCTCCTCAATAAAATAAGCTTCAGTACTCGATAGACTGGATTTAGCAACTTGGCTTTAAGCTTTATGCCTATGTGGCTGGTAAAACTTAGATGGTGATACCAAAATAACCATTTATATATAATAAGTTTATGTTATGCTATATTCTGCTCTGCTATACTACGTATGTTACATTATACTATATATTTTTAAGGCATCCTGGCTGTCACGGGTGACAAGAAAAATGGCTGATCAATGTTTTCCATCTTTCCACTGTGATTTTGTCGTAAAGGTAGATACAACCTTTGCAGAGTATATGAATGAGCCACATAAAATGGGCACCAAGATATCATTACTTCGGATTGTTCTAAGCATTTTGGCTAATGAATTTATCCTTCAAATGTTGACTTAAAAACTACCCAAGAAACAAAAAGACAATGAAGATAAGCTCAGTCATGTGCCTCTGGAGAGCTACAACACTAAAGTTAGAGTCATTGTCTTAACCTAAAATAAGATTGGCCAGACTGTAACAGAATAGGGCTGTTGTCCATGGCAAATCAGCAGGGGTTTGTGGAAAGGCAGAGAGACCACAATGGGAGAAAAAATAAAAAAAAAAGACACAGATTCACTCAAATTATGGAGTGGGGACACACAAGGAAGAGCTGTACACATGTGCACACAAACTAACACAGACTAAATCCGTGTGCTTCCTGGTTGCCAAGTAAGAGAAATACATGTTTCTGTCTTGACAAATGAACTTAAAACAAACAAAAAGTAAAATTAAAAAATGGAATTAAGTATTGTTATGGCTGTAACTTTCTGGGACATAGGGAGCCCTGGTGGCATCGTGGTTAAGAATTGTGCTGCTACCCGAGAAGTCGGCAGTTCAAATCCACCAGCCGCTCCTTGAAGCCCATGGGGTTAGTTCTACTCTGCCCTGTAGGGTCACTATGAGTTGGAATTGGTGTTCTGGTTCCCAGAATAATTTAGTGTATATAGTAAG
This sequence comes from Loxodonta africana, assembly GCF_030014295.1. Classification (NCBI taxonomy): domain Eukaryota; kingdom Metazoa; phylum Chordata; class Mammalia; order Proboscidea; family Elephantidae; genus Loxodonta; species Loxodonta africana. The sequence continues at coordinate 224,726,123 of NC_087342.1, read as the reverse complement.
TGCCTGGCAAAATGGCTATAAGTGCAGGTAAAAGTATCCATCCCTGTCAAAGGCATATTAAAAAGTAATTATCACATACTCCCACAAGTAACAATACAGAGACATGGAGATACAGTAATTATCAAATACTCCCACAAGTAACAATACAGAGACATGGAGATACAGTAATTATCAAATACTCCCACAAGTAACAATACAGAGACATGGAGATATAGCTCACGACAGCTTACACCGGAAGAGTGCATTAGTTCCCTGGGTGGTACAAGCAGTTAACATGCTTGGCTGCTAACTGAAAGGCTGCAGGCTCAAGTTTACCCAAAGAGAGGTGCTCAGAAGAATGGCCTGGTGATCTATTTCCAGTGAAAAATCAGCTATTGAAAACCGTACGAAGCACAGTCCTAGTCTGACACACATGGGGTCACCATGAGTCAGGATCAACGCCACAGCGACTGGTTTACTGATTGAGCTTACAAAGTCCTCTCACATTTAAGAGCTCTCTAATCATTTTAGTAGACTTCACCGATGCCTGAGCAGACAAGATTTGGGGGTTGAAGTGACAATCTGCCTGGCATTACACAGGAAAGCAAGTCATAGAGTGTGAACTAGAACCAGGTCTTCCAACTCCTAAGCCAGTTTGTTGTCTTCTCTACCTGCTGTTTCTTGCTGGCAACATTGAGTATTGATTGATTAATTCATTATTGATTGGTTATTATTCATCTGTCCCACACAGTTTTGTTACTATTAGTCCTCATATATTAAGTGCCTGATAAAGAGTACCTCCAGTTCTCACAACCCTGCAATACAGACATATATGTCTGCACAAAGAAAGAAACCGAATTTTGGAGAAGTAGCTTGCCCAGTGTCTGTCACATGGCAAACAGCACAGCTGGAATTATTAGCTTTAAATTCAAAGTGCCTATTCTTTCCATTGTGTGCACTGTTTTGGTGTAAGCTGGACCATTAAGGAGAAGCTGCTTCTACAGATGGTATGGAGCCCCGCCTTTAGGCATCAAACCCAACATGACCTTTTGCCTCTAAAGCCTCATCATAAGCAAAGACCCCCGGCTGCTCCATGGACCTGTACAGACGGGAAATGGTAGACAGGTAGGCTTATTCAAAATCTCCACTGACGCTGGAGTGTGGTTGTGAGGAACACAGTCTCCCTAAATTGGGGACCACACTTTTTTGGCAGTTCCCAGTGTGCCTCATAATCCCCCATAATATTGGCAGTAATTTCACTAAATGTAGATTAAACCAAACCAAAAACCAAACCTGTTGCCATCAAGTCAATTCTGACTCATGGCAATTCCATGCACTACGGAACAGAACTGCCCCACAGGGTCTTCTTGGCTGTAATATTTACAGAAGCAGATGGCCAGCCTTTCTTCTGCGGTACCGCTGAGTGGGTTTGAACCACCAACCTTTTGCTAAGTAGTCGAGTGCAAACTCTTTGCACCACCGAGGGACCTAAATGCAGATTACGAGGCCAAAAATCCCACTTTTCAGTGAGAACATGGTACAAAGGATGGGACTTTAAAAAAAAATAAATCTGAGAAGCAGCAATGCCTAGAAGCGGAAGTAACACTTCAACAGTAACTGAGAAAGTACTGAAGGTGTTTTCTGCAGCGCAAGTTGCCATAAATGATGTACGTGCTGCAACTATCCTTAATTTTGAAATACACAGTGATAGTTATTCTTTGATAAAATGGGCACAATTCTGGCAAATCAACAAGAAGGTGCTCCTTCTACAGTTGCGCCTGTGGGGAGTCTCCTACGTCCCAGTATTTCCATACATGCCTCACTTAACCGACACTCACAGCTCCACAATGTAGATGAATTCATTAACTCCACACTACAGATGAGAAAACTGAAGTTCGAAGAGGTTAAACAATGTAGCCAAGATCACACAGCTAGCTATTAAGTGGCAGAGACTGAACGTCCAGCCAAATGTGCCTGGTCCTTGTTGCAAACAGTTTGTTCTTGGATGCTAACCAAAAGGTTGGCAGTTCGAAACCACCCAGCCTAGCAACCCGCTTCTGTAAAGATTACAGCCAAGAAGACCATATGGAGCAGCTCTACTCTGCAACATATTGGGTCGCCATGAATCATGCTTGGTAAAGTAGAGGGCCAGTGAAAAAGAACCTCAACAAGATGGATTGCCACAGTGGCTGCAACAATGGGCTCAGGCATAACACCAATTGCGAGGATGGCACAGGACCGGGCAGTGTTTCATTCTGTTGCTATGAGTTGGAACCAACTCGGCGGCACCCAGCAACAACAACAACATGAATCAGAATCGACTCGACTGTAACAGGTTTGGTTTTTTGGTTCCTGACCCCAAATTGTGTGCCTTTCCACTCCAGGCTGCTTCCCTCTGGACACCTGAAGAAGCAGACATCTGAGTCACCATCCCATAGCAGGGTCCCCCAGTGCTGCTTCTTGATGAGGCCAGGGGCCAGGATTACAGGAGAGGTCCCAGTGCTTGCAGAGAGCTACTCCTTTCTTACCAGTAGAAACCGAGCTACATAAGGAGCAGCCAGGTTCCAAGTCAATGATATGGGGTCGCCGAAGTGGAATGGGGTAAGGAAGAGACAGAGAGGCCTCCTCAGAGGAATGGCCACAGGTGGGTCAGCTGCATGGAGAAACACAAGTGAAGTTAGCTTCTGTTACAATGCTACAGACAAAGGCTTCTATGGTCTATCTGGCATTGTTTCCCCTTAAGTAAATGTGTTTTGGTTTGCGAATAACCTATTAAATTAGCAGGCAGCAAACTGTACAACAACAACAAAGTGTGCACAGTCCATGGTGCCATTTCTAAATTACAGGTTAAAAAGAGAGGGCAGGGAGAGCAACAAGGGGGCAGAATCTGCCAAGAGGCTCTGATCCCTTTTTAATTAATCTACATCGTTTGCCCCCTTTTCCCCCTGCAAAACTTCTACCAGAGCAGCAGAAGCCAGCAAAGCTGCGTGACTGGAATTCTGACTTCCTCACCTCCCCATTCTCTAGAAAAGGAGAAGGCACGGGGTAAGGAAGCCAGGGGCCAGAAAATCTACAAACAATGTGATTTGTTCTAGCACTAAGGACACTGGATTAACAACCAGTGAACCTGTGAGCTAAATAAGGAAAGTGCTGGAGCAGTGCCTAAGAAACGAGTATGGACATGGTCCTCTCAAAAGACTCTCAGATCACCCGAGCCTCAGACAGCCTGCCCTGCCACATGGGAAGGAAGGTGCCAATGTTGCTCACGGATGCCAGGTTCCGGTCTGTGGGCCCAGCCAGCCCGTGTGGTCAGCCCATATGGAGTGGGATGACTGGCACAGACCGGAAAGCATCAGTGTGTGCAGATTCATTCTAACATAATTTGCTCAATGTTTGATTGTTCTGTGGTTAAAAACCTACTTAAAATGTGCGGAGCTAAGTCCCATTAGATTAGAGCAATATGAAGTCACGTCTTTCCAAGCGCCGAGTGTAAGAATAATTAAACTAAAATAAAGACAATCATTTCCTATTACGGAAGTTTATCTCTATGATGGGGGATAGCTAGGGCTCCTCTCTGAAGCTGAGACCACATTTCCTGCATCATATGTTTTATACATACATGGTTAGCGTGTACAGTCTCTGAGACTCCTCAAAGACGCTACTTCATTCCAACATGAGAGAAAGAGGGGTTGTAGTAGAACTAAACAGCCTTAGGAATTGCAGGGTACAAAATCCATTTTAAACATTAGAAATCTGAAGCCGAGAGGTTTAGCACTTGCCCACAGTCACACAAAGACTTAGAATCGAGATGCTCTGAAGCTTGGTCCTGCGATGTCCCTTATTCATTTAATTCAAATATCTCAGATATTATATCCTGCGAAAATAGGCCAGTTGACACGAATGGTCCAGACATAATACAGGCTTTGGGGCCGTAACAGACTGAGCTATTTCCCTAGCTGTGAGCTGGTAGGAAACCCTGGTGGCATAGTGGTTAAGTGCTAAGGCTGCTAACTAAAGGGCCAGCAGTTTGAATCTTCCGGGCGCTCCTTGGAAACTCTATGAGGGCAGTTCTACCCTGTCATATAGCGTCGCTATGAGTCGGAATTGACTTGACAGCACTGGGTTTGGTTTGGTTTTTTTTTGGTTAGCTGGTAGGAGGGGGTGTCCCTCTGGATCCTGGATCACAGGGGTCTCAGAGCTGACGGAACCCCCCTACCCGCCCAGCAAGCTCATTGTAAGAGGCAGTGCAGCACTCGGAATACTAGTGTGGACTCGGGAATCAGCTGCCCTGGGGTTGCATCTCTGGTTTTGCTGTTTATTAGGTGTGCATACCTTGGACAAGTTACTTAGCCATCCTGAGCTGTGCCTTCAATGCTACAGTGGAGATCAGTACCCACCCCAAGGATAACTGTGGGGATTAAATGAGAGGCTGTATGGGAAGTGCCTGTCACGGAGCTGGCAGGAAGGTAGCAATTCTTCCTTCTGCCTCCATGTCCTCAGGCAGTCCTGGGGACGGAAGGGAGGAGTAGAGACACCTGTCAATGCTTGCAGCTCTAGAAGAAATGCTGAGGTCTGCTGTTTCCTCTGCCTGGAACACTCTTGTCTCCCCTCTGCCTCTGTGCTTCGTCAGCCATCAAAACATTCCACTAAATGGCTGCTTCTCTGTATGGCCTTCCCAGTGGCGCGGCTGCCTCGTCCCAGCCTCCCTTGGGCCTCACCTCTGGGACAGCCCTGTTCATATCACTATCGTTTCTGTCCTTTCCTTTACTATGAGTGCCTCTGGGACTAATCGAAAAAAAAATGAATAGAAGAGGCTTCAACCCTCACCTTCCACATGGACCACGGTGTCAGTGATTCTACTCACCACATACTCTAGGCCACCTAGCCGTCAGACAGTGAGCAGACTTGTCTTCTCCATGCTCCCCCTTGTCCCTGATTACCAAGCAAACCTCCTTCCTGCTCCATCTCCCAGCACTCTCTCTCTTAGCCAGTCCTACTCGGAGAAGAGAATAATCACCACAAGCAACCAGGAATCAGGACACCTATATTTTAGAGTCAAAACTCATGCCCTTGATGGGGTACAAGAAGAAAAAAAAGCATTTCTGTTAACGACTCATAGGAAGCCATACCCCTGCTATGTCACACTGTGAAAATTAGTTCTGGCTACAAACTACAAATGACTTGACAATTCTGCAAGGGCCCCTGAACTTAGGCTGAGTGGTAAGAAAAGAAAACAGAAAGAGAAAGAGGAAAAGAATGGGTTATCCAGCAGACTGCCATGTTGACATGGATGGGAAACTAGACTGCAGGCTCCAATAGAGCAAAGTCAAAGTCTGTCTTCATGGTGTGAGATCCTTGCTCCTGGCAGGGCACTTCTTAATGGAAGGTCAAGCTTGAAAGAAGGGCTGACTGAATGAAAGAGAAATAGCAGTAAGTAGCCATCCTGAAAGGCTAAAAGTCTACGAGCTAAATCCTTCCTCATTTTAGACCACTTGTACAGAACAGCCCTATGATGTTCAGGCAGTTGGTCTTGAGTGCTTTGGGGCCTTTAGGCTCAAAGCTGATGCGAAGTGCTAATGAATTTTACATGAGAACTTGCTTTAGACAGCTCTCCTTCTAGTTTAAAGGTTAAAAGGGTTGACTTTGGGTCTCCAAGACAGATACGTTAAGATTAGTAAGTGGCAGGTCACATGATGGATCACACTCATCGTTAAATTGGTCATGTTCAAATGTCAGTTAGCAGGATGGATACTGCCCCTCCCCCAGGCTCGAGAGAAAGCTATCGATATTTCCTTTAGTAGACATGAACCCACCAGATAAACAATTTTAATAATTTGTAAGTTTGCTTTAAAAGACTTTTAATATTTCTTACGGAGGCGCCATCTTTACGCATAAAGTATGTGCCAGAAACATAGTAAACCAAAAACCAAACTCGTTGCCACGGAGTCAATTCCAACTCATAGTAACCCTATAGGACAGAGTAAACTGCCCCACAGGGCTTCCAAGGAGAACCTGGTGGATTTGAACTGCTGACCTTTTGGCTTGCTGCCATAGCTCTTAACCACTACACCACCACGGTTTCCAGAAACATAGTACATTAACTAAATCCTTTTTTTTTTTAATGTACTGGAAGAAGTTGGTGTTTAAAGAAATCCTATTGTTCACCTTTTTGTAGGCAGGAGAACCTTTTGAAAAATGGACAATCATTCATTTTTGAAAAATTTCCATTTTCATGTATCCAGTTTGCGTAAAGCAATGCAATCTGGTGTTCTCAGCTGTTGTCACAATTGAACTGGAGAGACTATATGGCCGCCCAGTTGAGCAGATGCTGTTTTTTTTGTTTTTCCTCTAATAGCTGCAAGAACTACTTTGCCAACTGAATCAGTGGCAGAGAACAGACGTGATTTAGTCAGGGAAATGACAGGCCATTTACTCCTCTTTAACGCCAGAAAGCACAGCCTGAGAGGAGGGTGACTGCTGGAGCTCCCAGGACAGGGACACTCAGTCACAGCTCCGTGAGGCCCGGCCAGGCCCTAGGCTGGAGGGGACAGGCAGCCAGGAAATGCTCCTCAGAGACCCGACGGGTTGAGCTATAGGCTGCTGCCCCTGTGGGGACTGGGTTAGGCAGCCCTCAGATGGTTAGTCTGTCAGCACGCTCCACCTCCTTACCTAAAACCCAAAACCAAACCCGTAGCCGTAGAGTAGAAATGCCCCATAGGGTTTCCAAGGAGCACCTGGTGGATTCAAACTGCCGACCCTTTGGTTAGCAGCCAAGCTCTTAACCACTACACCACCAGGGCTGAATGAGTATTGAAATGGGAACTGGTTGATTAAGAGAGCTACCAGAAGATAAGGGAGTAAAATTCAAAGAAAAAAGAGACTACTCCTCACGCAGGTAAGTCTGCAGGAAGAAGCATGACTGGTAAATGCTTTCGTGCCTGTTTAGCTAAGCGAGCTGAGCCGTGTGCGTTTTCATTTGACATGGTCTTTCTCTCACGTGCCCATAAAATGACTAGACAAGAACTAGGGCCTGACATTCACAAAGGTGACACAATTTAGTATTAGTAAACGCAATAATTAGGGTTATCTTAGATTTAGGAGTCCCTGGGTGGTCCAAATGGTTCACGCTCTCTCAGCTGCCAACTGAAAGGTTCAAGTTCACCCAGAGGCACCTTGGAAGAAAGGCTTGGCAATCTGCTTCCCAAAAATCAGCTATTGAAATTCCTGTGAGCACCTGGGATCACCATGAGTCGGAGTTGACTTAACGGCAACTGGTAGTGGATTGCAATCGGTACTGGTTTCACTTAAAAGCACAGAACAGGAAGGATTCCCTTGAGGCTCCTGCCATCTGTAACCCGACCATCATCCAGCCTGCGGGTTAGTCAAGGTCTCCTCGGTTCATCAGTTATTATTGTCAGTGAGAAACACTGTACTTGAATTGCGTGTTTTCAGGAAGGCACCGTGTCGTGTCTTATTTTAACAAACTCACAGAGATCTCCAAGCATGATCCAAATTAAAGAACCACTAACAGATATTCTTTTTCTACAATACAGCACCACCTCAGGGACATTGGTCTTGGGGAGATCCAAAGGCACGGAATGGAGCCTGATTTTTTAATGGGTGGCTTTCCATAACTGTATTTCTCAGAAGCCTTGGCCAGGCTTAGGATAAGAAAACCTCTTCACTTGCACAGTCATTTGAGAGCTGATGTGTGCTGCATCTGTCCCCCGAACCCGATCGTCCCACATGCTCAAGAGGGCAGGGAGCAGGATCATTCCAGGAACACATCTCAGATTCCCTTGGGCATGGTGCCTGCATCTCACCCAGCTGTCCAGAGCCCCGCGCCTTTGGCAGAAAACCTTAGACCTACGTGAGGGACACTTTTCAGATGTCAGTGAACCTCTCATTACAGATTCCATTATAGGATATAAGTTCCTCCTTGAGACAGGTACGCAGGGACAAGTGGAGACATGGATGACAGGCAACCAACTGGACTGACTTACCAACAAAGTGACATGTGCCCCCCGACCCCCTGCAGTCAGGGCTATTCAAATTTGTGCCTTTAGCAAAACTTCAGACTATGACACACCATGAGTTGTTTTGGGAGAGCTGAACTCACATGTGTTAGAACCAGGAATGTCAAGAAACTCAACGTTAGTTTTCAGATATTAGAGTCTGATACTTTAACATATGAATGCGGAGCATCCAGGGAAGGAGCTAGGTCAGCTGGTCCCCCCATATGCACCTGCCCTACAGCTTCTGAGATGGGGTTTGTAGGTCCCCGATCTAACATTACAACTTCTGTGTTTCCCTCCATTTCTAAAATGATTTTAAGTACAGTCAACAAATTCATTCAAATTCGGGGCTACTGCAAATAACATGCTTGGCTGCTAACCAAAAGGTTGTAAGTCCGCGTTCACCCACAGGCACCTCAGAAGAAAGGCCTGGCAATCTACTTCTGAAAAATCAGCCACTGAAAGCCCTATGAAGCACAGTTCTGTTCTGACACACAGGGGGTCACCATGAGTCGGAATCAACTCGATGACAACTGGTTTGTTTTGTTTTTTTACAAATGCAGCCTACCCCTGGGATTCCCTAAGATGAAACCACATTCTTGTGAACTCAGGGGACTTCTCCTTCCTTGAAGTCTAACGGCCTGCAAGGCTTCTTCCTGCCTTTTAGAAACCAGATCCTTATCAACATCAAGTGTCACATTTTGGGAACCTGAAGTCCTTCCCTGAAATGATAAATGTTCCTTACTGTAGGAAAACTCGATCCAGTTTACAAACAATAATTCAAGATGAGATCCCCCTTCTATTCCGGGTTAGGTGTTGTAAAAATGTCAGGAACACAAGTCGATTCTAAATAACCTTTCTCTCTTTCAATCTCCCCCTCTCTTCCTCCATCACCCATGCAGGGAGAAAAAGGCCACAAAATACCCCAAGTTGTAAGTACATTCATATACGATTGATACGTAAACGAGCTCCCTTGCGGCCAGTGTAAGGACTGCGTCCCACCCAGCATGCTGCCTGGCCAGGGCCACACAGAGGGCCAGGAAGCAAGGGTAAATCACAGGTAAGGCCAGGGCTAGGTGCTCGTGGCTTAAGTGGCTTCGCTGGAAGATAGAAGAACTAAGATGAAAACACATTCCAACATTGTCCCAGGACAATGTGAGTACAGCCCTGACTGCAATTACTTAAAAGAGAATATCACACAAAAAAATGATGTCCACTGTGAGACACAGCCAACTTGCAAAAGCATTCAATTCAGCTGCCTTTTTACATCCTCGAAAAAAAACTGCTACTAAGTTTTCCAACCACCTACCATTACACAGAGCCAAAAGCCTGTGACCTCTCTGCAGTGTCAAAGAAAATATTTCTGGCTATTTGGACAATTTTACTCTTAACTATTGAAGTTTTTCCTTAAATTGCACCTTGAATTGGTGAGCCTTTGTCAGTCGTGTGCAAGGGAACCAAAATCTGACTGTAAGAATATCATGGCAAGGAGGAGCAATGGAGACTAACGATGGCTTTGCCTCACCCACGTGGGAGGCACGAGGCCGGGCTCTGCCGCTGGCAACCTCCCAACCTTCCAGCAGTGATTATTAACCTCATTTTACAAACCAGGACATGGGCTCATTGAAGTAATCTCTTTAATTCATACTGCTAGTGGGAGGTGGATGGGGACAGTGGCGGGTGGTTCAGTGGTCTAATTCTTACTTTCCATGCAGGAGACCCGGGTTCGTTTCCCAGCCAATGAACCTCATGCAGAGCCACCACCAGTCTGTCAGTGGGGGCTTGTGTGTTGCTATAATGCTGAACAGACTAAGACAGACTAGGAAGAAAGGCCTGGTGATCTACTTCCAAAAATCAGCCAGTGAGAACCCGACGACCACAACGATCCTATCCGCAACCGATCACGCGGATAAGCACAGGACCTGACAGCACTTGGTTCTGTCGTGTATGGGTTACCACGAGTCGGGGCCGGCTCTGCAGCAGCCAACAACGGCAGCACAAAGTGCAGCCAACATTTGAACCTGAAGTCTACGCTCTTTTATGGTGATGTTTCCTCAGCAGAAGACTGCATTCCACCTTCAACAGGGGTCTCCATCCCAGTGTGGCTGCTGATTAATTAATTGGTGCACGTCGAGGGGGAGGAAACATCTTGGAGGGTGTAAGATGAACTCATCCTGCCAAAGTCCTCTCCTACATCCATGACTCACTGTTGGGTTTGAGCTGCTAGTAGAGCTATGGAAGGAAAGTGTCTTGAGTGGGCCTGAAAAAAAAAAAAGGCCTAGTTGCCAAAAATTTTGTGAGAGCTTGTAACTCTCTTTCTCTCTGAAATTACGACAAGCCATATATTCCTCACTTTCTATCACTTACTTGTTGGAACATCTCCCAGAATACTTAAGAGAGTGTCACTTTGGAAAATGTGTCCAAAGTTTACATAGTAGTAGCTCTACCCACACCAAGCACCACAGAACAAATAAGGTCACAGAGCACAGAGGAGTGACACAGGGAACAAGGCCATCTGCTGTCAGCATCAGCAGTAATAAAGACAAACTAGGGGGTCCCAGCCGACAGGAAGACAGGCATTCACATACCTCTACTTGGTTTGCATTATACTCAAGCTAATGCATGACCCTGCTTCAGGAATCTCGAAAGTGTTGACAACAAATACTCAAATGCAACCAAAGGCCTGAAATAAATATTTGTATCTATTCATTTATTTCTTATTTTAAGAAAAAGAAGTGAATCTGAAGCTACAATTTAGATGTGGTAGCATGTTAGGGTTTGTCTTTTTACAAATTTTATAACTGTCCTCAATTACACTTCAAAGTAATATTTTAAAAGTTACCTCAGTGGATATTATAGTATATTCTTTATTTTGAGTTTACTTCCACCATGGCTGAGGCTGCTAATATCTCTCTGACGGCCTCTGCAATTACAGCTAAATAACATCTAAAAATTTGGCGGTGAACATAAACTAGAGGTCTTTTGTCTTTTCAAAGCTATTTAGATGGCTTTTTTTTTTTTTTGTCAGGGGAATCAGATAGGTTCCAGTTCTGTCTCACTGCATGCAAAAATGACCCTGTCTAGCCACTGTCAGCAATATATATGGTTTGAGTTGTCTTTCTAAGTAGCGACACGAGCTTTTACTGAGCCATCTATATCCTTCTAGAAAGGTCTTCCTTGGGGGTCGAGATATTTTTTTCTCTTGCAAAGAAAGTAACACATCTCTTAGTGAAATAAAATTCACAATCCCCATTTTTCAGCTGGATGTTCTAACCCACTCATTCCTAACTTGAAGTCAGTCTGCACTGTACCGATATACCAGTCGGCTGAGAGGGATGTCTCAAGTCATTTGTGAAGTGGTTACAAGAATAAAGTCCACATCTGCAAATGATTTGTTTCAAATTATAAACTAGAAAGGACTCAAGGCCATCCTCTTCACAGTCCTTCTAACTTATGTTCAACATGTTTTCTGGAGGGGGAGGAATAGGGGAGGAGCTGGGGGGATGCGCTGCACACCTGAGCACCATTCTTCTTGGGCGCTGCAGTGGAAGAAGGTTCTGAACAAACCAGGGCTCTAAGCAGAGGCTACAGAGCAGAGGCCAGGCTGGCACTGGAGCTCATGTTTATTTTAGGAAAACTGCAGAGAACATAGAAACGTCTAACATATGGCAAATTAATGTATATTGAGGAGTGATGGGGTACAGTTGCCAGATTTTGCCAATAAAAACATACAAATAATAATTCAGTATAAATAGGTCTCAAATATTGCAGGGAGCATACTAATACTAAAAGTTTGTTGTGTATCCTCAATTCAGTTTTAATTGGGTGTCCTTTTATTTGACCTGGCAACCCAACTAGGGGTTGAGTGAGTGGGTACCTCAGGGATACCCAGCTAGTATAATAACAGGTTATGTTCATTTCCAGAGCAAGAAGGTACTCCAGAGCTGAAGATATTCTTCAGTTATCCCTCACCTCTTAACCTCCACTGTAAAAATACTCCCCTTAAGAGTTCTCTCCTTTTTTCTCTCAGATAATTATTGAAAGCTTACCCCATGCCTGGGATTATTCTGGGAGCTGGAGACAGAGAGGGGAACAAAACCTAGCCTCTGCCCTGTGGGACAGAGAGGGACAGAACTAAATACACGTAGTCCTCACGACATATTCACGTTACAAGGAACCACACTTACGACCACCTTTTTTTTTTTTTTGGACATCTTATTGTTAGTAATATGCATTACATACGAATGTTGCAGTGTGTAATTTGCTGATGTTATCATCTCATGCCAACCCCCAAAGACAGTAAAGACTGGATTTATAAAGATACTGGTAATAAAAAGCAATAATAATGACAGTTAAAAAAAAAAAAGAGGTATTTGACTGGGAACGGAGCCCTGTCATAAGTGGGAGCTACCTGTAAACAAATGACAGAAGTAGGCAATAAGGAGAAACACAGTAGGGTGGAAGACAGGGATGGGGGCTTGGGATGGGCACTGCTCTAGACAGGGTGCTTTTTAAGACCGTCTCTAAATTAAGACAGAGAAAGTGTGAGAGCATGGAGAGTGGAAAAAAGCAAGAGGGTATTTGTGAGAAACACTGCGAATGAGAGAGTGAGTGTGTGTGAGAGAGAGTGAGTGAGTGAGTGAGAGAGAGAGTGAGAGAGAGAGAGAGAGAGGGAGGCGAAGAGAGACATGCAGAGAGAGAGCACCAGACATCCAGAAAACAAAGCACTCAGGAGCCATTTGGTGCAGAAAACAAAGAGCCTCCAGGCCAACCCTGTAGCACATGGAACGAGCAGCCCAGGCAATGAGGACAGCCTCCTCCGTTTAAGAAAGCCTGAGCATCTACAGTGGATTTTAGAGTCAACAGTACCACTGCTCACGTACTGGGTTAAGAGGGTAAACCTGTGATCTGGAGAACTCCCTCAGCACTTCCATTGTGGGTCATCTCCTGGCCCAGGGGGAGGAGGAAGTGGGAACACCGACAATCAATACTTCCCATCAGAGCCCCTAGTGGACTGTGGTCTCTACCTGGGGATGTGCCAAAAACCAAGTTGCCATGGCTCTTGTAACCCTTCCTCTGTTCACAAGGACAATACCTCAGGTTATGGACATGCAGTCCTGATCAGAACCAGGCACCCTGCCGTTGCTTATCACCCACAGGTAGGGATGCGGCCTTGGGCTTGCACCTAGAGTTCTCAGGAAGGGCTTCCCTTTTAAATTTACAAAAATAAATGAGTTTTACAAAAACTTCAAAATATGCTAAAAATGTCTGCCTTTGACCACCTGCGTATCTGAAACAATTTTTTTTTTTTTTTTTTAAGATTTAAGAAAACCCAGCTCACTTTAACCTCTAAGAATGTGCTCTGCTCTTTGGCGCCCAGAACACAGACGCACTTTAGGCCTTGCTGGTTCACTGAGCCTCTCTCTCAGGGGGGGCCTTCACTGCAACCAAGTTCCTTCCTGAAGGACAATAATGGGTCTCATGGAATAAAATCCAAAAGCCAAATCCACTGCCATCAAGTCTATGCCAATTCATGGCCACTCCATGTATTACAAAGTAGAACTGCTCCATAGGGTTTTCTTGGCTGCAGTCTTTACAGAAGCAGACTGCCAGGCCTTTCTTCCATGGTGCCACTGGGTGGTTTGAACCGCCAGCCTTTCTGTTAGCAGCTGATTGCGAACTGCTTGTGCCACCCAGGGACCTGTCTCACGGAATAAACCAGGCTGAAATTGGTGATGCCCTATTCAACCAAGATAGTCTAAACTTTTCCATTTTGAATCATACCCCTAACAAGCAGGAAATAATCCCAAATCACACATTTTTTACAGCAACAATTCTGAAGTCGCCTCTGATGCCCTGGGTAACAACTTCGACATGAAAGTATAGTAGATAGGATTAGGCCACAGAATCTCAGGTCCATCTAGACCTTGGATCCCCGAGTCATCTTTGTGACTTCTCTGAAAGGCGCCTTCATCCAACCAGTCTCTCCAGTGCCAGGGCCTTGCTCCCAATTTCAGTTCCAATTACTAGGAAGCCTGAATCCATGCCCTCCGGAGTTATAAAGGATATTAATCTAATGCCATAGACCCCGAGCCTTCAATTTCACTGCACTTATTTTAAGACAAAACCAGAAAAACCAGCTACCGTTGGGTCAATTTCAACTCATGGCGACCCCATGTGGGTCAGAGTAGAACTGTACTCCACAGGGTTTTCAATGACCTTTCTTCTGAGGTGCTTCTGGGGGGACTCGAATCTTTCAGTTGGCAGCCGAGGGTATTAACCATTTGCATCACCCAGGGGCTCCTATTTTAGATGACAGTGATCATAAAAGTCCTCAAGTGTACTCCAGGGTAAGCACATTCATTTCTTATTTGACATACACATTCCCTAAAACTCTAGGTCATTCTCCAACGGACACACTCAAAATCTGTCCCCAATGCATGGAAACTGAAACTGCCTGAAAACTTCAGATGTGGTCTGACTTGTGCGGAGCAGAATAAAATTGTCAAGGGTGGTCACCCGTCTCAGCTTGGACCATATTCTTCCACTAACAAGTCCCTGGAGGGCTGTGCTGGTCTGTACCATCTCTAAAACCTCTCCTTCTTCCCCAGGGGCTATGATTAACAAGCATCGGCTCATCCCACTCTTAGAACAATTGGTTTTTGGGGACCCAGGTAGAGAAGTCACCCATTATTTTTAGTTCCTTCTTCTACCTTCATGTTGTTATAGACTTAATTAGCGTGCGTAATATCCATTTCCTCTTTCAAGTCAGTCAGAAATAAGTTGGAGAGGGCAGGTCTGAGGTTAGGAATCTTTGTCTCATTCCAGTCCCTTTAAATGGGCCTGTGATGAGTGGCAAGAGTATACTGAGAATGAAAAAAAGCAATGACGCCTTCTATTGCCCCATGTGGCAGCCCTGTTCCTCCTTGCTCTCGGCGCTCCTCGCCCCTTGCTCCCCCCATTTTGACTTTGTGTCTTTCCATGCTCCTTCTTCATCCACTTGGGCTTGTTTTCCTCCCTCTGACCTCGGCCATGGCTTCAGACCTCTGCCCCACTACTCTCAAGCAATGGCTAGGTAACGGCTGTCGCCTGTGTCCACCGTGAGGATACTGAGGGGCACCCTTCTGGTGCCATCACTATGGGCTGATGCTGGCCCATTCATCAGGACTTTGACTAGGGCCGTGAGTGCTCTGCCATCCAGACCCTATTTCTCCAACCTTTTCACAAAGAAATTCAGTGACTTTCTGAAATACCTCACTGAAATCCTGAGAGACAGCCTCGACAACATATTTCTCATTCACGAGTCAAATAACCCTACTGAAAAGCAGCAATCATTTTTCCGGTGGGAATTGTTCTCAGTGAACCCACTTGAGTTAACTGGATTAGAGAACCCTTTTTTAACAGCTGACAGATCTTTAATTCTTTGCAGCATCATGCATGGAATGATGACAAGTTCACTGCCTATTTCCAAGCACCTGAACCCTCTCCTGCTCTCCACAATTCCTGGGTTTGCAGCAATTTTGAATCAATCTGTAAATTCTTTGAGTTCCCTGGGATGTGATTTTTCAAGGCCACAACAATTTTTAGAACTAGGGGCCCTCTCATAAGCTTCTCCCTGTCTTAGGCTTTAATTCCCTCTTACCAGGGTTAGTTCTACCTCCTCTAGCCTTATATCAGCAAAGGATATGTAACATTTTTGCTTTGTCATCTATTAATCTAATGCCACAGGCCCCATGTCCTTGCCCCTTTGAGCCATACTAGAAAGACACTTTGTTGTCTTCCATATTTTATGTAAATCTCATCTCCACCTGATTTTTAGCTGCAGGCTCACTGTCTACAGTTTTACACTACTCTTCCACAGTCATCTTGGATGACGACTTTGCCTCTTCCGCATACGCCCCTTCATTTTGGGCACAAGGGCCTCTTGATTTTCCATCAGGATTATGTGTTACTTTATCTATATTCCCAGGGTTATACTGTAACCTTCCCTATTAGATACTCTGTCTATTGAATTTATCTCTTTATTAGTCCGAGTCTGTCTTCCAAAAAATGTTATAGCAAGAGCAGTACTTTCATCAGACATGATCAACGTCACATAATATGCACATCCATATACATCCTTACAACTGGGCCAATGAGCAACGTCATGATAAACGGAGAAAATATCGAAGTTGTAAAGGATTTCATTTTACTTGGTTCCACAATCAACACCCACGGCAGCAGTCAAGAAATCAATGCATTGCATTGGGCAAATCTGCTGCAAAAGATCTCTTTAAAGTGTTAAAAAGCAAAATGTCACTTTAAGGACTAAGGTGCGCCTGACCCAATGCATGGTGTTTTCAATCGCTTTATACACACGTGAAAGCTAGACAATGAATAAGGAAGATAGAAGAATTGATGCATTTGAATTATGGTTGGCAAAGAATACTGACTATACCATGGACTGTCAGAAGAATGAACAAATCTGTGGTGGAAGAAGTACAGCCAGAATGCTCCTAGGAAGCGAGGATGATGAGAATTCGTCTCACATACTTTGGACATGTCACCAGGCAGGACCAGTCCCTGGAGAAGGACATCATGCTTGGTAGATAGAGTAGAGGGTCAATGAAAAAGAGGAAGGCCCTCAACAAGACGGACTGACACAGTGGCTGCAACAATGGACTCAAGCATAACATGAACTGCGAGGATGGCGCAGGACTGGGCAGTATTTTGTTCTGTTGTACACAAGGTTGCTATGAGTCGGAACCAACTCCACAGCACCTAACAACAACATACACATCCACACCAGCTCCCATCTGTTTTTCACTAGCCCTCTGCCATGAACTCCCATCAGCACCCTGGCCGGCTCAGCACTATTATGCCCATTTCTGCAGATAAAGAAAGTAAGGCTCAGAGAGATTGAATCTGTGACCCTAGCAATGAGTAGACTAAGTGGCAAACCCAAGATTTAAGCACAGCTCTGGGTGACTCCAGAACCCAGGAGGCTTCCTCTATGCTACACTGCCTTGTACTCTTTAAAAAGTGTTTCTTTTTGCAGCGTTTTATTCTCTATGGTGAACAGAATTCTCCTTCCTCTGATAGATTTTTGGGAATAAAAGAAGAAGATGGCCAGATTCAGGATTACAGGTGATTTTATTTTTTTCATACTTACCCATATTTTACATATTTTTTACAGTATGTATTACTTGTATGACTTTTTAAATCTACAGAAGTAGAATATGCATATTCTACCTAAATGAAGATATCCTAGCTGTACAATGGGACAGATAAAGGCTCGTCTTTAACAACATTCAGCAAAAGTTTAGAAAAATTAGAAAAGGGAAGGTTTGTAAAATTGAGAAGCTCCGTGAATGGAATTTTCTAATAAAAACATGAGAAATATGGAGTGAACTATCTGTGAAAGAGGCAACTAGTCTTGCAGACTGAGGGGGAGGTGTGGGCAGGTCTGCCTAAACTTAGGTCCCTGGCCCCTACTGCTGCCATCCAGAAGGTTTATGCTAACTACCACTCCCCTTTCTGCTCCCACTTTAACAAATTCCCAAAGGGGAGCAGCTTTTACCTTGACTGGCAGAGGTGTCCAGGACTGGAGTCTGGTTCATAAGGGCATCTGTTTACTTGCCCTGCTCAAGTCCCACATGGGAGGAACTCTGACAAACGTGCACCGGCAGAGAGTGGAACTGGGCCCACATGCCCACCACCTAACTAACGTGAATATTGGAGAATCTCTTCCCCTAAATATAACCTAACAACATATATGTTGATTCCATGTGTATTGGACAAGTCTCAAATACACCAACCAGAAACATGACCATGAAGGAACCTGAAGATTCTTAGGCACCAGAGGAGACCTGCCCAAGGTTACATGGTTACTTAGCAACCGAGTTAGGACTAAAACCTAGACTCTATTTTTTTTTTTAACTGAATTTTAATTGTTTTTAGACAAACTCCTGAGTTAACTCAAGTAGCTTAACTCTAGTCAAGGTGAGTCTTGGTTTAGAGATCGGATGCTGACAGCCCGTAGCAGCACAAAGAGGAACGTTTTTCGTCAGTTGAACAGTTATGTAGATTTCTATGCATATTTCATAGTTTTTTCAGGTTATACAGATCAATGGCTTAGTAGCTGGCTAAAACCCTTCCATGTTTTAAAAATCTGTAGAGTGCACCTGCTAACAGATTTGAGTTTTTTCTTCAGACTAACAGCTGAGTGATAGCAAGCTGTCTTCCGATCCGTGTTCCAGAAAGGGGTTTAAGATTTTTAGAAGGAGATCCAAGATTTCCTGGGATTCAGTTACGTGAAGCCTCATTGTATTTTTTTCATTTTATGAATCTTTCATGTCTAGGATTAATAAGCAGTTATGTCTTGGAAAATGTTTTGTTTGACTTTCTAAAACAGCTTAACTAAGAGACTTTAATAGATGACCTGTCTTCTATCTTTCCCAGCCTAGAGATACCTTATATAATGCCATAAAAACATCTAGAATCACCATCGTATTGTATTTACAGCATTCCCTTTCTCTAAATCATGCCATTTCCCTCATCTTTTGCGTTTAGCACACCTAGAATCAAAGACTTTACAAACTGTCCCCCTCCTAAAGGGGCTTGGTTGGTTTTCTTAGGCTTGCTTCCCCATCCCCTACATACATTTTTTCCTCTAAAACCACACCTCCTAGAGTCTTTAAAGATCATGCGACTAACCTTCCTTATGAAGCTTCTCAGATGAATTCCTCAGAGCTGCCAGCCATAGATCCCCTGGAATCACACGCTACACACCTCCCTGGAAGCCTCTAAATGGACTAGGGTCAGGTCTTCTTCTTTGTCTCCCTGGCACCCAACACAGTGCATGGCCACTCAATTATTCGGACAAATAAATGAATGAAGCCTAAAGCCAAGTTGATGGCTGATATGTGCTCATCCTTTAGAGTTTCCACTTTTCCTCTCTCTATACCATGTCAAAAAATTATGCATAAAATCTGAAAATCTACATTAACGCTTTTTTTTTTTTTTTTAACTGTGACACTTCCTACCTCCTCTTATAGCTTTTGGTTTATAAATCGTCACCTCATGAGACCACTGGCATTATGGATATGTGAGTAATATCTTATTCAACCTCCACCAACTACAAAGCCAGAAGAGTGTCATGTACACACACTCCATAACTATTTGAGGAATGCCTAGAAAGCTGGGCAGTCTCTTCCTTACCCTCCCTGGGTGGGAGAGAAAGAAGAGGCATATAGTTAAAGAGAATATGTTTACACATAAGAGTCTGTGTTATTAGAACTAGCAAGTACAAGCCGTGAAATACAGAGGAAGCGAGGAGCCTGGTGTGTGCATTAATCTCTTGGGAAGAAGAGATAGGAAGTGAAGCATCTTTTTTTAACACGCTGATCTAGGCAGGTCCCTACATAGGCCACCATGGGACAGCATGGTAGCTTTTTAGTAGGTCCTTTGGTCTCTAGGAGTTCTGGTGGCCTAGTGGTTAAGAGATACAGCTGCTAACTAAAAGGCTGGCAGTTTGAATTCACCAGCCACTCCATGGAAACCCTATGGGGCAGTTCTACTGTGTCCTATAAGGTCGCGACAAGTCAGACTCATCAGCAACAGAGTTTGGTTTTTGGTTTTTTGGTCTCTGGGACAGTCATCAGTCAGACGTTCCTAACTCTCAGGGTGTTAAATTATGACTGTGTGAAATCAAATATAGGCCGTTAAAACCTGGAAACATTTTTGTCAATTTGCTGCCGTTAAAGTTGTTGTCTAACACCATCCCTATCAGTTCAAAATGGGCATCATGTCAGCTTTTTTTCTGAACTCCAAACTGGGATGTGTATTTCTGCTACTTCACAGTAGAACCAGTATCTCTGCTGAACCACCTGAAATATGTGGTGGACACTCAATACCTATTTGCTGAATGAATGAATGGGTAAACGAATGAATAAATGGTTTTCTCATTAAGTTCTTAATATTAACACTAGTTTTTAACAAGTACTCAATAAATAAATAAGAAGCCCTGGTGGCACAATGGCTAAAGTGCTCAGCTGCTAACCAAGCTAACCAAAAGGTCAGTGGTTTGAGCCTACCAGTAGCTCCATAGGAGAAAAGACCTGGCAATCTGCTCCAGTAAAGATTACAGCCTAGGAAACCCTACGGGGCAGTTCTGCTCTGTCACATGGGGTCGCTATGAGCCAGGATCGACTGCACGGCACACTACAAGGACTACTTCTGGTGGCCATGATGGAATTATTTTTGCATCTTGCTGGCAAAGATGCTTGACCTTGTAACACTGATTATACAAAGCACAGGCTTAGTACTGACAAGCTGGTGATATTTCAAAATCTCAATGATTCTTATGGATTGAATTGTGTCCCCCTCAAAATATGTATTGTAAATCCCAACCCCTATACATGTGGGAATAGGGTTTCTGTGTTAGGTTAATGAAACTGTATCAGTGTAGGGTGTGTCTTAAGTCAGTCACTTCTGAGATACAAAAGGAGCAGCTGAGGCACAGAAGCCAGCAAGCATGAATGGAAAAGACTGACGCCATGTGAAGATCACCAAAGAACCGAGGAACAGAATTTCAGAAGAGACAAGGACCTTCCCCCAGAACCGACAGAGAGAAAACTTTCCCCTTGAGCTGGCGCCCTGAATTCAGACTTCTATCTCCTAAACTGTGCAAAAATAAATTTCTGTTCATTAAAGCCACCCCCTTGTGGTGTTTCTGTTACAGCAGTACTAAGTAACTAAGACAGAGGCGGTGGTCTCATCGTAGGTGATGCTACAGATCCAACATTTACAGAGCTATGCCAGGGCTGTCTCAGGAAAGTGTCTCCTTTAATCCTCACGTGTCTGCAAGACAGGCATTAAGGTAGCCTCACATCTGAGAAATAGGTTCAGGTGACAAGAGTCTAAGGTATGTTCTGTGCCAAAGTCAGGATTTGAACTCAATTTTCCAATGTTCTCTTCACTCCATATCAGCTACCTTTGAAGGTCCAGCATCTGGGTATAACATCTGTTACAGAAGAACACTACTTTTCCATCCTTGTTAGAAAACTATTTCATTACAATTATATACTACCTCCTTGCCCAAACTAGAGGAATTATGGCTAAAATACTGTTATTTGGAAAGCAGGCAGAGTAATGAGAATTCCCAGTCAGTTAACCACCTCCCTCCCTCCCCCGAATGGTTCTTTCCTTCTAGAAGGTTATAAAGAAAATACTCCACATACAAATCCGAGGCCCTACATGAAACAAATCCAGAGCCTGTACCCACTCACTCTTCAAGGCCTGATTACCAAGCCCTTATTCTAATCTATGGTCATACTCCACCAGTCAGCATTCCCAATGACCTCCTAGTCTACAAATCCATTTTCTTCAGACCTTGCCTCATCCATTCTCAGGCTCTCACCTTTCCTCTGAGGGTGGACTAGTAGTGACCTTGAGTCAAGAAGTCCTGCAAGGAGAAAAGTCGGGTGCACAACTCAAATTCTAGTAAAAAGATCAGACTTAATGGTCTGACTGAGACTGGAGGAACTCCAGAAGACATGGCCCCTGGACTCTCTGTTAATCTAGAACTAAAGCCATTCCCAAAGCCAACTCTTCAGACAAAGATTAGACTGGACTATAAGACATAAAATGATACTGGTGAAGAGTGTGCTTCTTAGTTCAAGTGGATTCATGAGACTAAACAAAAAGGGCAGCTCCCGTCCAGAGGTGAGATGAGAAGGCAAAAAGGGACAGGGGCTGGTTCAATGGACATAGGACATCCCAGGTGGAAAGCAGGGAGTGTGCTGTCATATTATAGAGAGAACACTAGGGTCACATAACAATGTGTGTATAAATTTTTGTATGAGAAATTAACTTGAGCTGTAAACTTTCACTGAAAGCACAAATAAAGAAAAGAAGTCCTGCAAGAAGTCTTTCCTGTTACACATTCCTGGCCCTGCTTGCCATCCCTGCCCTCTGTTTTATCACACTATCTATTGCAGCTCCATCCAGTACCATGCACCCTGGTTTCTCCATTCTACAAGGAAGACACAACTCCATAAGGAGGGGAGAGGGCGAGAGGAGTGGAGGAGACTGGAGAGGGATGAAATGGAAAAAAAAAAAAAAAGGAAAGGAAATAGAAGGGGAAGGAAGGGAAGGGAAGGATTCCCCCCACCCCAAACACAAACACACAGTCACAGCAGTATTTTCCTTTACATAGTGGTTTTTCTTGTACAGGGAGGAGTATGTTTATGAAGTGCCTCCTTACCTCACATAAACATACCTAAGCCGAAGTTTTAATGTACATAAATATTCAACTTAATTGAGCGCTTATGAGGATGTGTGCTGAATATTTTCAGCAAAGTAAAATGAAGGGTGGTAATTTTAAATAGACTCTCCCTGGGGGAATATAAGGAATGTCCAGAGCTTTCAAAAACAGAGTCTCTTAGAAACTGCTTGCTGCCAAATGTTTTCGCTGCTAAAGGAATGCCGCCCCAGGTGCACTGGAGAACCGTGGTGCTAACTAATAGCCTGCTTGGCTGACAGAGATATGGAGACTTTGGAAACAAGCCAGAGTACAGCCACACCCATTTCCCACTTAGATTCTTGAAGAACCATCAAATAAATCCAAGATATACAAGATGCCTCTGTTTGCTCCTCAGAGAACAATATATACAACATATATATACACCCTATGGGGCCGATATAAAATAAAAATTGAAATGTCCACCCAAATAATTATAGTCCCGGGCTATGTAAAACCTAAGGAAAAAAATGATTGCTTCCAGATAGGGTTCCTAAAGGTCACCAGTAATCTTTGAGGGAAAAGTAAAACTTGCTATGGTGTTTTTCATCTTTTAAAGTAAAAACCAAGCCCTTTTCCTTTAAAAGATAATGTCTAAGGTACTTTTTTCCCTATCATCCATCAACCTCTCTGGAATATTCCGTGGCTCTTCTGTGAAGTCAGCTCCCACATGTCAGGACATCACAGTAATCCTCCTCTTCTTGTCCTCCCTCAGGTCAGGCCTAACTTGCGGCTTCCAACAGCTAGGATTGCTGCAGGCTCGCACTGGGCAGGGGCCTGGAGGGAGGGAGGGAAGAGGGATGTACGAAAAGCTATTGAAAGAGAGTACTAAGTCTGCAGCACACGGGATCCTTAGAAACAAACCTCTCAATAGAATACTAGTAATAACAAGCGCTGGCTTCACAGCAGGCCCTGTGCTAGGACTTTGCACGCATTATCTCTTGCAGCCCTAGGAGGAATGTAGCAACAACGCTAAACAAACAAACAAACCTATTGCCATCATGTCAATTCGGACTCATAGCGACCCTATAGGACAGGGTAGAACTGCCCCATAGGGTTTCCAAGGAGCACCTGGTGGATTTGAACTGCTGACGTTTTGGTTGGCAGCCATAACTCTTAACCACTATACCACCAGGGTTAGGAGGAACATACTGTTAATTGGCATCCTCATTTGCCAAGGGGGAATTCAGACTTAGACAATGGAAGTCACTTCCCTGACCTCTCCAAGCTATTATGTGGCAGAAACTGGGTTCGAGTGGGACCCACCTCAAAGGCCCATGCTTTCAACATTACATAATTCTACCTGTTTTATATGAAACAATCTTTGCACTTAGTTTCCAGTAAAACAGACTTGCTACTGTTTTTATTCAACAAAAATAAACTTTCTTACTTACACTGGAAGAATTTCAAAGTGTTTCCAAATGAAAAGGCAATTAAGCAGTACACACGCAGAAAGCCATTTGGTGTTGAAAGGAAAAAGAACTGTTTTGTGGGACTCGCTGTTCTACTTATGCAACAGAAACTCAAGGCCATGGCCATATCTCTCATAATTCTAAAATTAAAAAAGGAAAGCTGGTCTCTTGAAAATCAACCAGGAAAAAAAAAAAAATCAGATTTCCAAGTTAAATGTGAGTTTCTGGTTGTGTTTACGTATGAAAACTAACTTGGAAAGAGAACAGATGACTTGATACCTACAACAGGCATTAAATCCAGTAATGCCTATTATCTACAATGCTGAGAAATGGGATATTCCACCGGAGATAATTTTTCAGGTACTACAACTGGCCCTGGAATGTAAATCCAGCTCAGTCTGCAGTGTCATATTTGGACACAGTAAGACACAAGACCTGTGGCTTTTTCTTGTTCTCGTTAGTTCTCTGCCTTCTCTCTCTTGGTGTAAAGTACCAGATGACACTGCTTGCTGCTATCAGTGAGACGCTGGTCTAGTTGCTGGACCAAACGTTAGATTTTCTAGTCCATTTACCAGGACACCTTTCCTGCCTCATCTCTCTAATTACCTGGGCTAGAAAATCACTAAACACTTTAGCTAGCTGGCTGCCACTGAGTGGATGCCGACTCACGGTGAGTGGGTGCCTTGCATAGCAGAACGATGCTGTAGGGTTTTCCGAAGCACATCATCAGGCCGTTCTTTCAAGGTACCTCTGGGGGGGTTCAAACTGCCAAACTCTCAGCTAGTAGTTGAGCATTTAACTGTTTGCACCACCCAGGGACTCCATACACTTGCACAGTGTCTAAGATATGATTAAAGCCTGCATCCATTGCACAGGGTTTCACACCTGGCCTTTGTTAAGAAACCTCTCTGCTCTTCTGCTAACCAGGAGCAAGCTGGACCTGCAGGCCCTGTCCTACAATCTGCTTATAGTATATATACACACGGGGGCTCTTGCCCACTCACACACACCAACAGGGCCTGGCACAAGCAGCCTTTGCCTCCTATTAGAACATACTGTCAGTATCTCAGTGGTCTTGGGAGCTCTTGCCCACTCACACACACCCCCACAGGGCCTGGCACAAGCAGCCTCTGCCTCCTATCGGAACATACTGTCAGTATCTCAGTGATCTTGGCCGACTCCCCTGCCATGAGCTCTTGGCCTGCCTAAGCCTGAGGTAGTTGGCCTAGCCCTTCCGGTCCTGTTCGCACCTCCAAAACAGATCTGGTCACAACAATTTTGGCTCCTACGGAGCCTCTGGTGCTGACTTCCTATTTTTACCAGCTATGTTCGGGGGTTATGGAAGGTCCTCGATAAATAACCTCAAATAAATCAGGATTCTTCATAAGTACCTGATTATTTGCATGGTTCTGGAACCAAATCCTTCATTTACGTTTTTCTGACATTCTCAGAGTCTCTCTGAGGGAACCGCTATGATTTGAGCACAGCAAGGACGGTGTCAGGCACTGTACGTATGTAACTGATGTAGCGAGTGCCAACTCCTCCCAGCTGTTTCCTCAGATATCAAAGCCACACGGAATTTATGACCTGAGAAAGGCTCTGGAGCTGGAGAGACTATAACTTAAGTCTGCAGATTACAGACATACAGCCCATGGCCTGGTCTCCAGTTTATGAAGTAAAGGGAAGGTGTTAGGATGACCTGTTTCTGTAAATTGGAACAAGAGCCAAAATGCGTAATTCCTGTCAGCTCCCTGTGGGCAGGGCCATGGCCCTCCTGTTCCCTGTTGTGTCCCCATTGCTCCCCATGACACCTGGTATACGGTAGGCACTCAACAAACATTTATGGAAATAAACATCTAATTCAAGGTAAAAAGCCACTCTGGGCATCAGCTGCCATCAATCCTCCTGAAATAAACCAGAACACTGCTATATCTGCCCTTCTTTCGGAGCTGGTAGATTAACCACATCACACCTGTTTTCACAGGTAAACATTTCTGTCAGATTTTGATTACTCCCATTCTCCTTTCTAAAGCATTCAAATTTCACGTGATGTACAACTAATGACTACTGTATTGTGTTCCTCTCCTCTCGTTTGCTAAAAGTATGACGACCATATACATGAGCGTCCACGGCAGAACGCTTTTGAGAGGGAAAGGAGGCACTATTAATAATTATGCTGGGACAACAGGCATAAACTGGAGTTTTCTAGGGCAAGCTGGGACGTACGGTCATGCTAATTTGAAGTAACATGATAGGGAATCACTGCTTAACCAGAATAAATTTCAACTACGTATTTGAACTCTAAAATAAATAAGACTGGAGGAATGTAAGAATTTTGAGGAAACGTTAAATGTGACAAAGGCCCAGTGGTGGCCCTGTTCTAGTTCAGGTTATACCATCAGAGGCACAAATGCTAAAGGTAGGAAGACTGGCAGGTTCAAAGGGTACCACTACCATTACTTACAGATAAAACAACTTATACTGATTGAAATATATTTGTTAGAGAATTAAATAATAAGATTTTTTTTTTGCCGTATAACTTTATACTTTTCTCAGTAACCAGGCAAGATTCCTGGGCCAGACTCTTTTAGTGAAAAACTTCACTTCCCTGTACAATACAGTATCCTCGACGAAGTCAAACTAACAGGAAAATAAAAAGCCAAGAGAGCTGGGCTCAACATTATTGGTTATTATATAAAATTTTTGAGTAGAAACACATTTTCCAAAATCCTTTCCTATTCATACTCTGTTTATTCTTTCAGGCACTTTGCTCTGTAGGGGTAACTCTCAC
The DNA here is from genome assembly GCF_030014295.1 of Loxodonta africana. Classification (NCBI taxonomy): domain Eukaryota; kingdom Metazoa; phylum Chordata; class Mammalia; order Proboscidea; family Elephantidae; genus Loxodonta; species Loxodonta africana. The sequence continues at coordinate 224,699,645 of NC_087342.1, read as the reverse complement.
TTAATGAAATAAATTCTTCCGAAGTCCATTATAAACTTTTTATTTTTTACTACTCATTTCAATTATAGAAGAGGAATTTCCTCAATTGGAAAAACATAGTGGAGCAAGATGACTTTGCCAGGCTGATTTGTACCCGCTATTTAATTGCATGAACAGAATTGTACTGTTACTGTCACGTTTTATGGTTACATCACTGGACACAGGATTCAGCCCCTGTGCCCCAGAACAGAGGTGTTAACCGTGTGGCATCCACTAACGTTGCCTGAAAGAAAGTTTAAATACAAGGTTAATGTTATTCTGTGATTCTTGCTTTTAGGGGCAAATTTGTACTGACAGGACATTCTGGCTTATGGGGAAAATATTATACTGTACAAGGCTACCTAAAGAATTCTACCTTACTTGTTTTAGAAAAATAGAACATTTGGGAAAAAATGAGTAAATGATATAAAAGGCACTGATAAGAAAATATATACACATATATATTTTGAGAATAAAAATATATCTACATATACATTTATTTTACTTTGCATCATTTTCTCATTTTTATAGATGTGTATGTATGAAGAGATAAATACATTTACTATTTACAATAGGTTTTATTAATATCTGTAAATACGTTATCTGAAATATTTTAGAACCTCACATTTTCTATACACACTTTTCTTAACAATAAGGGAACGTGTAAAGTGAAATGCAGAGATGGCCTTTTAAATATAATGACTATGGACACTCCAAACGGACCACTTAACTTCCATTCAACAAATATTTACTGAGAGTTGGGCATGGGTCAGTGCTGGTTCAGTAGTAGGATTCTCGCCTTCCACGGAGTTCGATTCCTGGCCGAGGCACTTCAAACGCTGCCACCGCTTGTCTGTCAGTGGAGGCTTGTGTGTTGCTGTGATGCTGACCAGGTTTCAGTGGAGCTTCCAGACTACGACAGACTAGGAAGAAAGGCCTGGCAATCCACTACCGAAAAATCAGCCCTATGAATCACAGTGTGACACAAGCAAAGAGATGGAGATAGAAAACCAAAAGGGAAGAACACGCTCGACATTTCTCAAGCTGAAAGAGCTGAAGAAAAAAGTCAACCTCAGGTTGCAATAGTGAAGGATTCTATGGGGAAAATATTAAACGATGCAGAAAGCATCAAAAGGTGGAAGGAATACACAGCGTCACCACACCAAAAAGAACTGGTCAACATTCAACCATTTCAAGAGGCAGCACAGCATCAGGAACCAATGGTACTGAAGAAGAAGTGCAAGCTGCACTGAAGGCACTGGTGGAAAACAAGGCTCCAGGAACTGACAGAAGTATCAACTGAGATGTTTTAACAAATGGATGCAGCGCTGGAAGTGCTCACTCCTCTTGGCCAAGAAATTTGGAAGCCAGCTACCTGGCCAACCAACTGGAAGATTCGTATTTACTCCTATTCGCAAGAAAGGTGATCCAGCTGAACGCAGAAATTATTGAACAGTATCATTAGTATCACACGCAAGCAAAATTTTGCCGACGATCATTCAAAAGCAGCTACAACAGTATATCGACAGGGAACTGCCAGGAATTCAGGATGGATTCAGAAGAGGACGTGGAACCAGGGATATCACTGCTAATGTCAGAGGGATCTTGGCTGAAAGCAGAGAGTACCAGAAGGATGTTTACCTATGTTTTATTGACTAGGCAAAGGCATCTGACTGTGTGGATCGTAATAAATTATGGATAACATTGCGTAGAATAAGAATTACAGAACGCTTAATTGTGCTCATGAGACACCTTTACATAGATCAAGAGGCAGTTGTTTGGACAGAACAAGGCGATACTGCATGGTTTAAAGTCAGGAAAGGTGTGCTTCAGAGTTGTATCCTTTCACCATACTTATTCAATATGTACGCTGAGCAAATAATTTGAGAACCTAGGCTATATGAAGAAGAACGAGGCATCAGGCTTGGAGGAAGACTCATTAACAACCTGCGTTATGCAGATGATACAACCTTGCTTGCTGAAAGTGAAGAGGACTTGAAGCACTTACTGATGAAGATCAAAGACCACAGCCTTCAGTATGGATTAGACCTCAATATAAAGAAAACAAAATCCTCACAACTGGACCAATGAGCAACATCATGATAAATGGAGCAAAGATTGAAGTTGTCAAGGATTTCATTTTACTTGGATCCACAATCAACAGCCATGGAAGCAGCAGTCAAGAAATCAAAAGATGCGGTGCATTGGGCAAATCTACTGCAAAAAACCTCTTTAAAGGGTTGAAAAGCAAAGGTGTCACCTTGAAGACTAAGGTGCGCCTCACCCAAGCCATGGTATTTTCAATTGTATCATACGCATGCAAAAGCTGGACAATGAATAAGGAAGACCGACGAAGAACTGACACCCTTGAATTGTGGTGTTGGTGAAGAATATTGAATATTATGCCAAAAGAACGAATAAATCTGTCTTGGGAGAGATACAACCAGAATGCTCCTTTGAAGCAAGGATAGTGAGACTGCGTCTTACATACGTTGGTATGTTGTCAGGGGGGATCAGTCCCTGGAGAAGGACATCATGCTTGGTAAACTAGAGGGTCAGTGGAAAAGAGGAAGACTCTCAATGAGATGGACTGACACAGTGGGCTCAAGCGTAACGATTGTGGGGATGGCGCAGGACCGAGCAATGTTTTGTTCTGCGGTACACGGGGTCGCTGTGAGTCAGAACTGACTCAACGGCACCTAACAACAACAACATGGATCACAACAGTCCATTCCTGTTGTGCATGGGTTCCCCAAGTGCCGGGGGCTGACTCGACAGCAACTAACAACAACAGGATGGGTCAGGCATTTTGCTAAACACCTGAGATACCAGCAAATCTGAAAACTAGCTCACAGATGTCCACAACCAAGCTGGAATAGGCTGGCCCCTTTGTTTCACAAACTGATAGGGAAGTCTACAATAATTACTGGATAGAAATCATCTAGCAAAGCAATTAAGAGCTAAAACCTCTGACTGTGACAATAGTTTCAAACACTAAGACTAAACATTATTTACATGGGGGGGCGGAATTCTCGGCAATGAATACCCACACTTACTCTGTTGCCATCGGTTACAACTGTCCTGATCGTTCCTGTCATGAGTGATTTACTATTCTTATTACTTAACGTAATCCTATCTAAGAACCCACAGACAAATGAGTTCTGTAAAAGTGATACCAAGTATGTACCTTAACTTAGTTTCTTTTTTATTTTATTTTATTTTATTGTGTTTTAGGTGAAAGTTTACAGCACAAATTAGTTTTTCATTCAAAAATTTATACACAAATTGTTTTGTGAAATCCCTGGATTGTGTCAGCACTCTCCCCGTTTCCCTTTCCACCCCAGGGTCCCTGTTTCCATCCATCCATTTTTCCTGTCCCTTCCTGCCTTTTTATCTTTGCTTTTGGGCAGGTGTTGCCCATTTGGTCTTGCATGCTTTGTTGAACCAAAATAATTTGTTTCTTAAGTAGATTTCAAAAAATTCAAAATTTAGCTAATTCGAATTTACAGCTATTTGTGGTTATATTCTGGGTTTACACTGAATTGCAGCTGAGCATTTTCCATCCCCCTCAGACCAAAATGTCATCAAAAGATACTTAACATCACAAAATGGAGCCCTTCTGTCATTGCGCCTTTGCTTTATTCTTTATTTAAAGGATGCTGAGTATAAATGCTTTCAACCTAAAATTTAAAAAGATGTGGTTTTCTCATGTAGTTCAGTTGGCTGCTGAAACCCAAATGCCAGACATTGAAAGCAGTTTCCCAAATGTCTCATTCAGCTGTCATCTAGCTTAAGAAAAATGAGAAAGATGGTCTTGAGGAGGACCCAGAGCACACACAAGAGGTGGCAATCAAAGCTCTCAGGGGCTTTTAACTGGGCTGAGGAGACAGCATCTCCTGGGGAGAAGTGAGCCACATGGTGAAAGCTGGTCAGACCACACAGGAGTTTCAAATTCCTGTAACTAAATCTCTGTACAATTTCCATGAAGCCTAAACCTAAGCTATAATCATTGGGAAAGCTGAAAACTTTCTAAACCAACTCACTGGATAGGTGCTGGTCCTATAAATGAGTAGAACATCTCATTCCTCTAGTGTATCAAACTGAAATTGATTATGTTGAATAAAAATAGATTCTACATTTTAGAGTCTGCCAACTGTCATCTTTCTAAAATCTTTTAGCTAAGAACATAGCAGAAGTGAAATCAGATGGTGAAGATAGTTGTGTGTCAGAGTCAAAATACAAATAACTTTAAACATAATTTGATTGATAAAATATTCTTCAACCATCGATTTCCATACTTTAACTTGTTTTAAAAATATATAGTTTTTTTTTTTTTTTAAATCTTGTATAATCCATAGATAAATGCTGAGTACAGCTCAACACATAATTCTGTAGGCCCCTGTATGCCTTTTCCTGGGTAGTTACATGTCTTAACATAACTCACTTATCTCATGCTGAACTCCACAGATTTGGGAAAGGAACCTTAAAATTTCTGAAGGAATCAAAGTGCATTGTGCATTATTTTAATTAGCAAGATAAAATACTATTTGAGGGAAATAAACTGAACCACCTTCTTTAAATCTAAAACGAGAGCATGGCATCTGACCACACAGTGCCTGGTTTTGAGGGGAAGTTCACAGCATACATAGTGAAGAAAAAGAAGACAGGCCTGCAATAATGTCCTGTCACGGAGCCAGCTATAAACCGTCTTGATTCAAACCACACAGAATGGATGATAAAAATACATGATTTAGCATTAGATTCACCTGGGTTAGAACCCAGCTTCTGCCCAAATTAGCTGTGTAACTTTGGCTAAGTTGTTTCCTCATGTATAAGGTGAAAATAATAATGCCTATTCTCACCTGGTTGTTATGAGGATAAAATAATTACATAATAACAGATCTAGTAGACACTAATAGCAGTTATTATTCTACCACAATGCCAACAATATTGCAACAATCAAAAAGACTGTCAAAATGCTTGTACCAAAATGCCACAATCCTGAGGGTGAGAACGAAGGAGAAAGTGGAAAGAGGGTGAGCCATCACTGCTTGGGATCTAGAAAAATCCAGGCAGGCCAAGGCCACTGAGGAAACCGCACACATCCTACAACACCAGGCCGTCTCTCACAGTCCTGGCTTCGTGGTGATTAAAGGTTTCTAACTAGGGTCACCAGACAAAATGCAGGATGCCCTGCTATGTTTGAGTTTCAGACATACTTTCACTAAAATGTATTTGTTGTTTATCTGAAATTCAGATGTAACTGGATGTCCTGGCAATCTCAATGCCTATTTCCCTTGCTAATTCGCTTACAGAGCGCTTGTGGGAATTGTTTTATCTTCAACTCCCAGAGACTGAGAATGTGGTTTCTAGCAACACAACAAACAGCAACATTCACTTATAAAAGATTATTCTTATTTTTTTAAGTTTCCCCCAAATTTCCAATAACTTTTTACACTCTGACGTCACGTGATGTTCACTCTAAATAGCTGGTATCATTTCACAACTGATGTTGTTAACCTAAACCTCCTACAAAGCCTTTACCACATCATCAGATTCCACATACTTTCCCTCAGCCAAGGGAACCTGAAGAAGCTTTATTTTATTTTGTATCATGAAACAGAGTATGTTAAACATGCTTTCCAATTTCCTCCTCTTCTCCCCAGTTGGACATACCCATGTTCTTAATCACGGACTAGATAATCTCTCGGAAGCCTTTCGGCTCTATTTTTCTTTGATCTCTCACCCACGAAGTTGCTAAAGGCCAATTAGTTCCAGAATCTCCAGTGGAATTCATGCCTCCTGCCTCCACCTCACAGCCTGCGACTCCTTCCGCTTCATCGTGCCAAGCCAATCTACTGCCCTAGGAGAATGGGGAGGTGCCACAGAGCTTGTCCTGACTGCCTCTGGCTTGTACTCATCATCCTCAGCCTGTCACTGCAGCCAGGCTACTGTCACCGGCCATATTTAACGCGTTCAGCACCAGGCTCAACGTTATCTGGGGTGGAAGAAACCAGGTTCAGCTCATTCGCTTTCCGACTCACCTACTTCCCGCAGCCAGTTCTCTGAGGGCCATCTTGCCTTCCCTCTGCACGAAAGTGCCTTCCTTTTCCCCCACCAGAGACTTGTCCCTTTTCTGTCTTCCCTGGCAGAGTAAAATGAGCATATGAACTATGAGTAGTAACACCCTCAGAGAGTATTCTTACTGATAGGCCCGTCCAGTCTGTGCATTGGTTATTTCTTGAATGGCTGCCTTTGTTCTACATTTCTACCCAAGTTTGCACAGTAATACGCTTTTGAATAAATACAAGATAGCAGAGGTTGTAGATTTTACTGGCTTTATCCCATATCTAGTACATTACCGTATACATACAGTGTAAAATGTATGCTTTCTTGAAAGTTAAATACTGCTAGAAAGAGGAGAATTTACATCTAAAGATTGCTCCTCTCCATTCCGCTTCCAGATATTTGCCAGGATACTTCCTCTTAAGAATGAATATTAACAAGTAGGGCCTGGTACTCCTAATATCTGTCTGCAGTCAAATGCTTTCCTCTAGAATTTAGATCCCTTATGCGTCTGTCAGTTTGTTGTACTGCAGGGGCTTGCGTATTGCTGTGATTAACAACCTGCATTATGCAGATGAAACGACCTTGCCTGCTGAAAGTGAAGAGGACTTGAAGCACTTACTGATGAAGATCAAAAACCACAGCCTTCAGTATGGACTACACCTCAACATAAACAAAACAAAAATACAACTGGACCCATAAGCAACATCACGATAAATGGGGAAAAGACTGAAGTTGTCAAGTATTTCATTTTACTTGGACCCACAATCAACGCCCATGAAAGCAGCAGTCAAGGAATCAAACAATGCATTGCACTGGGCAAATCTGCTGCAACAGACCTAAGGTGTTGAAAAACAAAGATGTCACCTCGAAGACTAAGGTGCACCTGACCCAACCTATAGTATTTTCAACTGTCTCATATGCATGTGAATGCTGGATGATGAAAAAGGAAGACTGAAGAAGAACTGATGCCTTTGAATTGTGGTACTCGAGAATACTGAATATATCATGGACTGCCAAAAGAACGAACAAATCTGTTTTGGAAGAAGTATAACCAGAATGATCCTAAGAAGCAAGGATGATGAGACTACATCTCACATACATGTTATCAGCAGGGATCAGTTCCTGGAGAAGGACATCATGCTTGGAAAAGTAGAAGAGAGGAAGACCCTCAATGAGATGGATGGGCACACTGGCTGCAACAATGGGCTTAAACATAACACTGCAGGACCACGCAGTGTTTCATTCTGTTGTACACAGGGGGTTGCTGAGTTGGAACCGACTCGACGGCACCTAACAACAACAACAACAGATTTTAGATAAGAGCGATAACTATCACGGACTAAGTGTTTGCCATTGCTAGCCCTATGCCAACTGTCCTATGTGCACTATCATCCTTTACAGATAAAGAAACTGAAACACAACAACTGAGTAATTTGCCCATCACGCAACCAGTGTAAGATGGAGAAGCTGGGCTCCAAAATTACATTCTTTATTCATACACTGTCATGATGGTCTAAATTAATATTGTTTAGCTAAAATTTTACATGCAGAATAGGTCTGAAGGAGCCCTGGTGGCACAAATGGCTAAATGCTCGGCTGCTAATCCAAATGCTGGTGATTTAAACCCAACCAGCATCTCCTCGGGAGAAAGACCTGGCGATCTGCTTCTGTAAAGACTACGGCCTAGGCAACCCTATGGGGCAGCTCGACTTTGCACACGTGGGGTCACTGTGAGTGGAAATATACTCATGGCACCCAAAAACAACAACAGAATAGGTCTGGGGAGAAGGACGAAGGTCGGAGTATACAAGGTAGAGGTAAGGTCATACAATTATTTCTTCCTTGTTATCCACCAGGATGGTCCTTTCTGCTCAAGGCTGGGGAGGTGGAGTAAGGAATGGTAGTAACAAGTCCCAGCAGCTGGGGTTAGGGAGTCAGGGACAGTTAGGGAGATGATGCAGCAAATGAGAGCAGGAATGAGTGCTGGGACCCCAAATAGAGGGGACTCCAAAGACAATTTCTGGCTTTTTCAGCAATATTTCCTGGGATCATGTCTGTTTACCACAATTACATTAAGGTGAAGCTCTATCTGTGATCTGAATCAGATCATGCAATGTTCCTGCTGGCAGACGTCTCCGGCCTACAAGATACAATGCAAACTCCTTAGCTGGGCTGCTCGGGGCCTGCATAGTCAGAGGGGCAGAGCTTCTCACTGCTCTCCCTTCACCTCACACCCTTTCCTTTCCTGCCTTCAGGGAACCTTGTACAACACACGTCATCTCCAGCAAGTTCCAAGCCCCTGGCCCAGTGTTTATCGTGTTCCCACTGCTGACTGTCCCACCAAAGCACTTGCACAGCACACGGCTCACATCTGCATCACAGCACCAAGCACTTGGTACCTTAACTTAGCTGGTGCCACGTGTGCCTTCCTAGCCGAACTGTGGATTCCTCAAGGGGAGAGGGAGTGTTTGCTGAACGAATGAATGAATGTATTCAATAAAGGGATGATGCATTCAATTCAAGTACTAATCAGGTAGAAAGTTTAGGGAATTGAAAATTATACAGAGTATTTTCCCAAGCTCATAACCTCCATACGCCCAGAAGACAGTCATCTAAGTGCATACATTTTAAAGGAATTAATTTTCTTATGTACATATTGATACTAATACAGAATAAAATTATTGTATGACTAATTATCTTAGAAGAAAGAAAAAATTGAGTAAATGTTAATATTATATAAGTCACAAGAGGAGATTATATTGGGTGGGGGGGAACAGCTGAAAAGTGATCTAAATGGTATCTCGCGCTCTTTCCTGAGCCTCCATAAAAGAACTACTGACAAACATACCTTGACCAAACTTCACTCTGGAAAACTAAAGTAAGTTAGGAAACTGATGTTTTCTCTCCAATTTTTTATCAAATATAGAGGATGCATGGAAAACACTGAGAAGTGATTTTTACTCTTTTAAAAATAAAAACAAACACCTACACTTTAGACTTGCGAACTAGATCCTAACACATTCCAGTAAAAGTTCTCCATTTCCTAGCCATTAAGCCATCGGGATAAACTGACTTAATTCAACATTCTGAGCTGATCACACATAACAGATGCTAGGACGACTGGGAGAAGCATACGAAAAGGACAGCTGATTTACATGACTTAAAATACCGGTAGGTGCAACAGCCAGTATCACACTGCGCTATGTTCCATGCCAGGATGTCTCACCCTTGGGTGTGTGAGGGTGGGACAAGGGGGAATATCCACTTATGGGACTAATTTAAAAATCTGAGTCCAGATATTTGGTGCTAGCATGATGTATTCTTTCAGGGAATATGTAGGTCATTATTATTTTTCATACCTTTTACCTAAGAAACATATGGCCTTTAAATTAATGGAGAAGGCATTCACAGTATTATCTTTCTCCCGAGGAGCTGCTGGTTGGGTTCAAACCATCAGCATTTTGATCTGCAGCTGAGTGCTTAGTCACTCATGCCACCAGGGCTCCTTCAGACCTGTTCTGCATGTAAAATTTGAGGGTTGCAGTAGGAAATAATTGAGTTAATATATGTAAAGTACCTAGAATAGTACCTAGAACATAGAAAATACTCAGGCTGCTGTTAGTACACACCTTCCTTTTTTCTAATTAGAACCCACGCTGGGATATGATACAAATGCAAGACATTTATTAGACAAAATATTTGGGTAATAATCCCCCCCAGTTCATATACTATACTAGACTGTGGCAACTAGGAAGCACGACACCTCACTATAGTTAGTTCATTCCAGCTACCAAGACGCAATGACTACGAGAAGCATCGCTTAGCAGTGTGGAGTTTAAAACCATACACTGAAGATAAAAATTTCAACTATCACTGGTATCCCCTATTAAGACCAAATCCAAGATACCTATAAAATTTCATCTATATATTTATGTACCAAATACTGGTTTGCCGCCCTCAGAACTGGCATGTGAGTAATAAATTTTGATTATACAGAATCGAAAGTTAATGGAAAGACCCTTTATATAAGTGGCCAGATTACCATTTTAAAAATTTTAATTGGATCGACTGAACACAAATGCCTTATAAATGACATAACAGGTTTCTAATATGAAATGCTGTAATAAGTTTGAATGTCATAGAGAAAGCCTGTTTAAAAAAAAAAAATTCTTCGTGTCTTGTAATTTTCATTGGAACAAGGATATTTAAGTGAAAAAAAAAAAAGCATCATTATGTCACTGAAAATTACCAAAATGTGATTATATACCCCAAAGGAAAAATTCCAGAGAGCAAAATATTGAATCAATAGGAGGAAATATTATTAATACGGGAAAAGCTTAAAAAAATGAAATGGGGAAAGTTTAAACCATTAAAGATTATATACACAGATGCTGCTTCCTTGATATAGATGTCATAATTGATATAGATGTCATAATTGAAGGTGAAGAGAACACGATAAACTCTGTCTGAGCCTTAAGCACAGTCAAGATGAAACAAGGTCTAAGAATTCAGCCATCATATCCCAGCGTGGGTTCTAATTAGAAAAAAGGAAGGTGTGTACTAACAGCAGCCTGAGTATTTTCTATGTTCTAGGTACTATTCTAGGTACTTTACATATATTAACTCAATTATTTCCTACTGCAACCCTCAAATTTTACACGCAGAATAGGTCTGAAGGAGCCCTGGTGGCATGAGTGACTAAGCACTCAGCTGCAGATCAAAATGCTGATGGTTTGAACCCAACCAGCAGCTCCTCGGGAGAAAGATAATACTGTGAGGAAGTATTATTACCAACCCCATTTGACAGATGAGACACTGAAGTGCAGACAGGGTAACCTGCAAGGTAACCTAAGAACCAGTAAGGGGTAGAGCCAAGATTCAAATCCAGGCAACACCCCTCCAGGTCCCCTGTTGTTAAGCACTGCACTAGGAACCCCACCAGTGAGGATTAGAACTCAGAGCTGAAGGCATCTAGCATTAATGCTCTCGTTCTAGAAACAGAGGCCCAATCACACTGGCTATAGGACTCCTTGGCTCCCAGGTGCTTGCCCCTTTCGCAGCATTTCTCATCACCTCTTCAAACCACCTGAAAAGTAACTTGGATCATTGTACAACGCTAGTTTGAGATTAACAGGTTTGCCTTGACTATCTGGTGACGGTGCCATTACAGTTGTATAGAAAACCAGCACTTTGCTCTTGAATGGAGCCATATGTAACATGAACATATATTAAAGGTCTTAAGAGCTTCAAAGTAAAATCCCGTATCATCAGATGACTGTACTAGAAACAATTCCATTGAGAATATCAGTCAGAATTGACTGAACAGTAACTAACAACAACAATTTTGGATTAGATAAAAATTATATGTTAAAATAATAGATGAAAATGTCTGTCTAAATCAAAAACCAAACCTGTTGCTGTTGAGTCGATTCCGACACATAGCGACCCTAAAGGAGTAGAACTGTTTCCCAGGAGCGCCTGGTGGATTCGAACCAGAGACCTTTTGGTTAGCAGCCAAAGCTCTTAACCACTATACCACCAGGGTTTCCAAATGTCTCTCTATGCTACCCTATCTCAGAGTTTGAAGGGAGTTTAACACAGATCAAATTCAGCATTTGGGATGTCTCTCTACGTCACCCCAAGTGTTGAATTTGATGAGTGTTAAGCTCTCTTCAGACTCTGAGATTCTGAGAGTTTTTGTGAAATTCTAATTCCTGGTGCTTTAGCTGATTCACATTAGTCTACTGCGGGAAGGAGTGCCAGGACCCCTTGAAATCTCATCAGGATATGCTCTCATTATGTGGACAAACAACTAATGGCTATCTTTAGATGATGAGAGGCAAGTGGCTTTGATTTTTAAGAGAGGAAAACAGAAAAGGAATGTGGTTAGGTTCTGGGAACTTAACCAGTTAAGTTCTGGTGAGGAATACTGGCTCTAGGGTAACCACATCATCACCAGAAGGCAGCACTGGGTTTCCTTTCATAGATGCACAGTGACCTCTGCTGGCGTAAACATGCAATTTCCCCATAAGTGAATTTTCAGAGACCCAACTAAAAATGTTGAAATATTTTCCTTGAAACTACACTTCCATAACTTGGCAGTGCAGAAAAGGAAGTAGGAAAAAATTCAAAGTGATAATTTTCAGTTATGGTACTCAAACCCACTTTCATTCCACCAGTGGGGAAACAGTTTCTCTAATTTTGCTCATTTCCGTTCTTTTTAGCCAAATAGTTAAGAATTGGTGAGTTTGCATGGAATATATGCACAGATTAAACGTTAAGTTAATTTTAAGCACCGTATTTCTTGCTTCAATATGTAAAGAGTAATAGATCAAGAAAAATGAAGGCATTTTGATTTAACTTGGATAACTAGGCTTTACACATTTCTGTAACAAGGTTCCTTTTCATCATCTCTGTTCTCAGTCAGTATTTGTTGTACTACTTGCTAGGCACTTTAGGGGACACAAGGGTGGATGAGACACCATCCCTATCCCTGAGGAACTAACAGCTCGTAGCAAAAGAAGATGAGGACGCAAATAGTTCATTAGGGCATATGTTAAATAATTTATCCTTAAATATGGCATCTTCCTAAAAAGCTAAGTTTTTGTACAACTCCCTATCCCTACCCTACACAACCCTATCTGTAACCATCTGCCGGGCCCTGAGGGGAGGCTGCTTTGCAGATCTGTACCTAGCTTCTATCTCCTCTTTGTTAGGGACGATGGCCCTTCTGGCACCAGAGCTATCCACATTAACGGTTGTTAAAGTGGTGATGATCACATGACTCTCCTCCTCAACCAACGCGATCACTAAAACATACCCTGGAATCACACGCTGAACGGACTATAACATGACTTAGCTTTCAGCAGGGGAAGACGACGTGGCACGGTGAAAAGGCACTGTGAGTTCACCAGTTTTGCCTCGTGTCCCATTGTCTCAGCTCTCAGCCTAGAGGACAAGGCTTCACTCACTGCCAAAGCATTTCCTTAAAAGTTAATTTAATTTCCTGAAAGAATTCATGGTTTTTGAAACTCTAAACTCTTCAGTGAATTGTACGCCTAAAAATGGTTGAAATGGCAAATGCTTTGTTATATTATTTTTACTGCAATAAAACAACAGGAGAAAAAAACCCATAAAGCCTACGTAATGTCAGTATGATAAAAACCAAGACATGTTTGGTGACACAAGTAAATGTTGTTAGGAAAAAACAAGCTATACACCATAAGTCAAGTACTTTTATGTAAATCCTGAAACCTTGACCGTACTCTAAAATAAAATGTCCAAAGACGCAGTCACAAATTACATACAAAAGAAATTCAAACAACCAAAAAAAAATTTCTTTTTTAACTAACAAAATAGAACAACAACAACCAAAAAAAAAAAAAAAAAACCCATAACATCATTTAAAACTCTGCTGAGGTTGGGTGTAGTAGACAGAAAAACAGGAAGCAACTGAACTGTTCCTCAGGACCAGACTGGAGCATGGTTTGAGGCTCTGCTGAGGCTGGGTATAATAAAGAGGCAGACAGGAAGCGACCGAAATGTTCCTCAGTAGACGACTGTCAACTGAGTTACAGTTAACCAAGGAGTGGTATATTACACAAGCATTAAAAAGAACGACACGCTTACATGCACTGGAAGTTATCTAGAAAGACGCACGGGGAACAGATAACAGTGCTTGATTCCGTAGAAGCAGGATTTGGCTTGCGGGCTAATATTAAATTTTTCACTTTATACCTTTTGGTACTGGTTGAATTTTTATAATGAACATGTATTATCTTAAAAATAAAGCAGAAAGAAAAATGCCATGATATAATAATAAAATGACCAAAAAACCATACTGTGGAGAAGACAAAGAATACAGGGGCATTATGGGGTCAGTACAGGATATTTTTCACAACAAAAGAACAAACGGGATGAACTGTCATCTAAAACACCACATTAAAAAAAAAAGCAGGATAAAGTACTTTTTTTTTTGAGGGAGGGTCAAATGAATCAATATGATCAATTCATTTGGCAAAAGAAACCAATGCCAATTTGAAAAAATAAAAAAAGTGACTAAACTGGGTAAAGTGCCAGTATTTCTAAGAGGAAATAAACCTTTTACAAGAGTCACTCAGTTTGGGAGTGTTTTATAGGTAATGTTTTAGAAATTATTTTCTATTTCCAGTTATCCTCACACATTTTTTGTTTGTTGGCTTTGTTCTATGCACTTACTTGAATGTTAACACTTGGAGAGTTAGCTTTGAGCAAAACTACATTCTCCTTGGAAACCCTGGTAGCGTAGTGGTTAAGTGCTACGGTGGAAGCTTTTGTTTCGGAAATTTCAAACGCTTGTCAAGGCAGAAAACAGCATAAAGAACGTGCTATCACAGGATGAAGGATCTGAACAAATCCTCAGGACGCTTGGTTGACAAGTTTTGTGTTAGGGGGACTAGGAAGGCACTAAAAACAGCTTTGGTGAACAACCACAATCAGAAACACATCACATTGCTTTCATATGCAGACCGAATTTTAGAGCTCCAAAACTTTATAATTAAGAGATTGTTTTCTCCTTTAATTTTTAAAGTGTTGTACAAAAACTAAAACCAAAACCAACCGCCACCACGTTAACCAGCATGAGATTCTGCAATGTGAATTTTCAACTAGGGGGTTACTATGGTAGAGAGTAACTGGAATAGAGCCATGGGGGAGGACAAAGCCAGGCTGGGGCCGTGGCTGGGGCCGGGGCTGGGGCCGTGGCTGCCTGAGGATGGACAACGGGAAGACTCAAGAGTGGAGACAGTCTAGGATGCAAGATCAAATCTCCAGTTTGGATGTGTGAACTCCTGGTCTTATTCGTGTATTATTCATTTATTTCAGCAAAGCATGATTTTGCTCTGTGTAAAAACATGGATGTGAAAGTGCATGAGGGCGCTCAGGGAGGGAGGGGAGGAGAATTTTTTTTTTTTTAATTTCTTGAGCAATGACAAGGTGGGTTAATTAAAAAAACCCATAGAAGAAAGCAGAAAAGTTAGGAAAATACAAACTTCACTTATTGTATAGGATCACCAGGGCCTGACAGTGGATTTTACACTGTGCACGTGCGTGGCGTGTGTGTGTAGGGGGAGTACCTTAGAAGTTATATGAAAATCTGTGCCTGTAGGTCCCTGGATGGCACAGTTTGCAAGCTATCCTTACAGGTAGCCTCTTTCATCACGTGACCCCACGGGGTAGCGTGCCCTGTCCCAAAGTGTGAAATAGTTGCCATTTTATCATCAGCCTATTTGAAGCTCTGACCAGTAAAGTTCTTGGTTTATAACAAACTTATTAAAGTGAGATTTTTTTTTCTTTTTAAGAGATTATCCCTAAGCTTATTAATTTACTGAGTAACAGTGAACAGTCTAGCATTGGTTTATCAGAATGGTGGCACTGGAAAGAGGCATCAGAGGAAAAACAGTGGAAAAAAAAGGCAAGAGGAAGGAAACAACCTGTTAGAGGTCACACAAATACATCCACTACCCATACAATTCGTCCATACAACTGGACCAACAAGCAATGTCATGATAAATGGAGAAAAGACTGACATTGTCAAGGATTTCATTTTATGTGGATCCATAATCAACACTCATGGAAGCAGCAGTCAAGAAATCAAAATGATGTATTGCTTTGGGCCAATCTGCTGCAAAAGGCCTCTGTAAAGTGTTCAAAAGCAAAGACGTCACACTGAAGACTAAGATGGGCCTGACCCAAGCCATGGTATTTTCAATCACCTCATATGCATGCAAAAGCGTGACAATGAATAAGGAAGATCGAAGAAGAATTGATACATTTGAATTATGGTGTTGGCGAAGAATACTGAATATACTATGGACTGTCAGAAGAACAAACAAGTCTGTGTTGGAAGACAGCCAGAGTGCTCCTTGGAAGTAAGGATGGTGAGACTTGTCTCATGTACTTTGGACATGTTATCAGGAGGGAACAGTCCCTGCAGAAGGACATCATGGTTGGTAAAGTAGAAAGTCAGTGAAAAAGTGGAAGACCCACAAGGAGGTGGCTTAACACAATGGCTGCAACAATGGGCTCAAGCATAACAATGTGTGGATGGTGCAAGACCATTCTGTCATACATAGGGTCTACAAGTTGGAACCGACTCAACAGCACCTAACAACCACCCATACAATGGAGCCCTAGTGGCGGAGTGGCTAACCAAAAGGTCAGTAGTTTGGATCCACCAGCCACTCTCTGGAAACCCTACAGGGCACTTCTACTCTGTCCTTAAGGTTCGCTATGAGTTGGAATCGACTTGACAGCAATGGGTTTGGTTTCCGTCTGGACCCGTACAAGGGCATTCTGGAGCAAACTCATTGTCTCCCCACCCCCATTCTCTTGTCCTAAACAAAAGTACCTACTCAATCTCTCCTAAGCACCAATTCATCAAGTCATTTTTCAGTTTGAGAAATGGGCTCCCATCTGATGAAATACGAGCTAGCTCTTCAGCTCCTGATGCCTGGGATTCTGTGTAACCCAGGCTCATCTAACCAATGGCCCTTTACTCCCAAACTGAACTTTCAGCTCCAGTCAGACAGGTCACATCTCACCAACCTTTGAAGGGTTGACTCAAACTTACACCTTTGCCCTAACTGGTCTCTAATCGGTCATTATCCCTGCCTGGCGTATTTTCCACCCCTTTCTCCAGCTATCAGTCCTTGAAGGCCTACCCCACACCCCATGTCACCATAACGTCAGTCACCACCTCAGCCCTTTTCTGATCATCCACAGCACTTCACATCTTCATCAAGTACTGAAGCACTCGACTATATTCCACCTAGTATTTCATCACGTTTGCAGTATCTGTCTCTCACCCCATCACACTCTCCACCCTGACACACAAATTTCCAAGTTCCTTGAAGGCAGTAACATTTACAGAATTTCTTGGTATCTCTGACCCCATGCTCTCTCCCTCTTCAGCAAAATGCTAGGCATATAGAATTGGCCTGATAAATGACTACCACGATTCACGAATTTATTTTTCATCAAATTGTATCCCAATGAATACACCTACTAATGAACATATTCAACAAATATCCAAGTAATCATTATACATCAAGCCCTATTCTTAGGCACTGGGGCTACATTAGGAGCCCTGGTGGAGCAGTGGTTAAGTTCTTGGCTGTTAACTGGAAGAATGGCAGTTAGAACCCACAAGCAGCTCTGTGGGAGAAAGATGTGGCAGTCTGGTTCCATAAAGGCTACAGCTTTGGAAATTCTATGGGGCAGTTCTAGTCTGTCCTATAGGGTCGCTATGAGTCAACTCGACAGCAATGGGCTTTGTCTGGTCTTGGGCTACATTTAATTGTCTGTGTCTTCAACTATCTAACTTGTAAGCCCTTAAAACAAAACCATCAATTTTTTTGCTGTTACCAGCATTATGAGGCTCAAAGGAGCCCTGGTTGCACCGTGGTTAAGCATTTGTCTACTAACCAAAAGGTCTGCAGTTTGAACCCGCCAGCCACTCTTCTGGAGAAAGACGTGACAATCTGCTTCTGTAAAGATTATACCATTGGTTAAATGGGGAAAAGGCAGTCTTTTTAACAAATGGTGCTGGCATAACTGGATATCCATCTGCAAAAAAAAAAAAAAAGAAACAAGACCCATACCTCACACCATGCACAAAAACCAACTCAAAATGGATCAAAGACCTAAATATAAAATCTAAAACGATAAACCTCATGGAAGAAAAAATAGGAAAAACACTTGGAGCCCTAGTACATGGAATAAATAGTATATAAAACATTACTAGAACTGCAAAAACAGCAAAGAGAAATTAGACAACCAGGAGCTCCTAAAAGTTAAACACCTACGTGTATCCAGAGACTTCACCGAAAGAGTAAAAAGATTACCTACAGATTGGGAAAAAGCTTTTAGGTATGACATCTCCAATCAAGAGCTGATCTCTTAAATTCTACATGATACTGCAAAAACTCAACTACAAAAAGACAAACCAATTAAAAAACGGGCAAAGGATATGAGCAGGCACTTCGCTGAAGAAGACATTCACACAGCTAACAGATACAAGAGGAAATGCTAACAATCATTAGCCGTTACAGAAATGCAAATCAAAACCACAATGACATTCCATCTCACACCAACAAGGCCGGCATTAATCCCGAAAACACAGAATATATGTGGAAGAGGTTGTAGAGAGACTGGAACACTTATACACTGCTGGTGGGAATGTAAAAATGGTACAACCTCTTTGGAAGTTGATTTGGCGCTTCCTCAAAAAGCCAGAAATAGAACTACCATATGATCCAGCAATCCCACTCCTTGGAATATATCCTAGAGAAGTAAGAGCCATCATATGAACAGATAAATGCACACCTGTGTTCACTGCAGCACTGTTTACAATAGCAAAAAGATGGAAGCAAACAAGGTGCCCATCAACAGATGAATGGATAAATAAATTATGGTATATTCACACAATGGAATACTACGCATTAATAAAGAACAATGATGAATCTGTGAAGCACTTCATAACATGGAGGAAACTAGAAGGCATTATGCCGAGTGAAATTAGTCTGTTGCAAAAGGACAAATATTGCATGAGACCACTATTATAAGAACTCAAATAGTCTAAACAAAGAAGATAATACTCTTTGATGATTACGAGAGATGGGAGGGAGGGGGGATTCACTAATTAGATGGTAGACAAGAACTAATTTAGGTGAAGGGATGGACATGCACGATACAGGAGAGGTCAGCACAACTGGACTATACCAAAAGCAAAGAAGTTTCCTGAATAAACCAAATGCTTCGAAGGCCAGAGTAGCAGTGGTGGGGGTTTGGGGACCATGGTTTCAGGGGACATCTAGGTCAATTGGCATAATAAAAACCATTAAGGAAACATTCTCAATCCCATGTTGGAGAGTGGCATCTGGGGTCTTAAATGTTAGCAAGCGGCCATCTAAGACGCAACAATTGGTCTCAACCCACCTGGAGCAAAGAAGAATGAAGAACACCAAAGACACAAGGTAAGTATGAGCCCAAGAGTCAGAATGGGCCACATAAATCAAAGAATACCTCAGCTTGAAACTAGAAGAACTAGATGGTGCCCAGCTACAACCGATGACTGCCACGACAGGGAGCACAACAGAGAATCCCTGAAGGAGCAGGAGAGTAGTGGGATATAGACCCCAAATTCTAGTAAAAAGACCAAACTTAATGGTCTGAGACCAGAGGGATCCTGGAGGTCATGGTCCCCAGACCTTCTGTTAGCCCAAGACAGTCCAGGGGTTGGACTGGACTACAAGACAGAAAATGATACTGGTGAGGAGTGGGCTTCTTGGATCAAGTAGACATATGAGACTATCTGGGCAGCTGGAGGGAAGGGGACATGTGAAGGCCAAAGGGGACAGAAGCTGGCTGAATGGACACGGAAAAACAGGGTGGAGAGGGGGAGTGTGCTGTCTCATTAGGGGAGAGCAACTAGGGGTATATAAACCCAGTGCTGTCAAGTCGATTCCAACTCATAGCAACCCTACAGGACAGAGCAGAACTGCCCCATAGAGTTTCCAAGGAGCGCCTCGCAGATTCGAACCGCTGACCCTTTGGTTAGCAGCTGTAGCACTTAACCACTACGCCACCAGGGTTTCCAGGAGTATATAGCTAGGTGTATATAAGATTTTGTATGAGAGACTGACTTGATTTGTAAACTTTCACTTAAAACACAATAAAAATTAGAAAAAAAAAAAAAGATTACAGCCTTGGAAACCTTATAGGCAGTTCTACTCTGTCCTATAGGATTGCCATGAGTCAGAATCAACTTGATGGCAAATTTTTTTCTTTACTAGTACCTTGTTATTATAGATTTTGAAAGTTAATCAGAAAATCTGCTACATGTTTAAGTGACTAGCATTGATATTACAGCTGAGAGGAGAAGCTAAGACATCACTTCTACCCCCAGATCAGAGCACTGAATTGTCTACTTTATTACACTACCATCTTGGGATTAATTTAAGGTATAGAGTTTATTTCCTGTGTGCCCTATTCAGTACTTAGTAGATATAAACATTAGATATTAGCTGTAATCATTTTGACTTTAAAAGTCCCAAACTGAAGACACACATAATCTGCCACCATTCAAAATTTCTATCTCCATGCTTCTCTTTTTCCGAACTCATAAAAAGGACAGAACTATCAACATGGCAACTAGAGGCCACCTGAGGGTGAACGACTCTCATTAGGATTGGTTTTTACTTTTCTATAATTAGAAAATATTGTTGACATAATACTGTCATATTGACCAAAACACAGGATCCTTTCCAGCCCAAAAGATGCTATGAAGCTAACATCTGAATTTGGAAACCAGTGCTGACAAAAATAATGAATCAAAATATGCTATTAATGGTTACGTCACTTCCAAGTATTTTAGACAGTGAAATAAAATATTAAATATTACACTTCCTGTTTTTTCTGCATTATTTCCTTAAAATTCATAAGAACAGCAGCTGTTAATCTTTACAGACAAGTGGTTATGTGTCAGGCACCTGTGAAGTGCTGTATATGCATTACTGCTTTTTTTTTTTTTTTAATTGGAATAGAATTCACGTACCATCAAATACACCTTTTTCAAGTGTACAGCTCAACGGTTAGTATATTCAGAAAGCTGTGCAACCATCACCTCTAGTTCCATAACATTTTTACCACCCCCAAAACCTCCTGGAATCACCCCCCATTGCTCCCTGCCTCCGGCCCATGGCAACTAATAATCCACTTTCTGTCTCCATGGATCTTCCTATTCTGGACATCTCATATAAACGGAACCATACACCACGTGGTCCTGTGTGTCTGGCTCCTTGACTTCGCAAACTGTTCCCAAGGTTGTCATGCGGTAGCACGCAGTAGTACCTTGCATTACTTTTTAAAGAGTCCTCAGAACAACCACTTGAGCTGTCATAAATTCAGTAATTGGCCCCATTTACATAAAAAAGTGGAGACGCTGAGAGGAAATAACTTCCCTTCTTTGAGTCTCTCTGAACTCAAATTTGGTCAGTTCATTTCTACGGCAACGTATAAACTACAAATGTGTATTATACATAAACTTATTTCATGGTAAGTATATTTGAAAAACTCCTGCTAACTAAAGGTCTGTAACCATGAATAAAAGTCACAACTTAAGTTTTGTCTTGTGTAAAAACAGTGTTAGCTGGTTATTTCCGTGGTGCTTTCAAACTCTAAAATCCAGCTGCTCTTAAAAATATTAAATAAAAGATTATTCACTTTACTGTGAACTCTGATCTGATGTTCAACTTTTCAGAACAATTATTAACGATCACTGATATTTCTCTATAATGTAGAGAATAAGGTTTCATAAAGTATACAAAAATTTCTAAATGGAACGGGGTAAAATGGTAGTAACAAATTTCCTAGTATGAAAAGAAACTCAGTATTTGTTAATCTTACATATTTGTAAATCTGGATCATGTTTATCACAACAAATTGGAAATTAAGAAAACTTCTTTTCATGGGTCTAGGTTTTTTTTTTTAAGTCTCTCTGAGAAAATCCTGACAGACACTCATGAGGACACTTCTGGGACCAATTATGGACGGGTCTTGGGAAGCTGACAGGACCGTACGCGAACCAGAACAGTTCCAGTCACGGCAAGCTTGCCAGCAGCAGAGGAGAGAACCCTGCTGGGCGGTGGCGGTGATTTTTAAGGGTGGGGCTGATTTATTCGCGATAACTCGTCAGCGTGTTGCACCTCTGCGCTAAGTAACACTGCAGACGTAAGCGGCAGGTGCAGTGGAGACACCCTAACTCAACACTGTTTGTATTTGCAAAAATCGTGCTCACTCAGAAAAAAAAAAGGCAAATATATAAAAGACTGGTATGAAAGAAGGGGTTAAAGCATTCTGTTGAATATATGCATTAACCCAATCAGTCTGTTATCTTCAATCAGAAATAACATTTTAAAGACTTCTGTCTAAAAATGTTGTTTTAAAACTTTACCTAATTTGAAGAAAAACCTCACATTTTAATTAAAAATCCACTGCCATTGAGTCGATTCCAACTCATAGCGACCCTATGATATTTTAATAGAAGTCCAAAATGAGAATTACCAATTCAGAGTTTGCACTCTTATAAAAATAGAATCAAAATTGTTCAAACATCGTTAACTCTTTAGTGGAAAATAACCAAAGGCGATACACTTAAAAATAATAATAATATAATGGGGGAGAGAGGATTTTGAGTAGTAAAACGGTAAGGTAAATGGCTCACTTTCCGGGCTCTATGCTCTCAGCATTTCCTGTTCTAGATCAGCACTAAAAAATAGAACTTTCTGGAAATGTTTTATAACTGTGCTGTCCAACGTGGTAGCCACTGGCCACATGTGGCTACTGAGCATCTGAAACGTGGCTGGTGCAACTAAGTGAATTTTTCATTAATTTAAATAATCACATGTATCTGTTGCTGGGTGCTGTCAAGTGGATTCCGACACTTAGAGGCCTCACGTGTGCAGGGCAGTACTAGGCTGTAATCTTTACATGAGCAGATTGGCAGGCCTTTCTCCTGCAGAGTGCAGGGTGGGTTTGAACCGCCAACCTTTCCCTTAGCGACCTGAGCTCTTAACCGTTGCACCACCAGGGCTCCCTCACATGTGACTAGTGGCTACTATGTTAAACAGTACAGATCTGAGACTGAACAGTGAGACGCCATGCTGTAAAAGGAGCACAGAAAGTTCTGGAAACTTTAAAAAGCAAGAGGAGCCTGAGGTTATTCATGTTGGAGGAGGGGGAAGACAAAAAAGGGAAAATAAGCTTCCAAAGAAACTTAAAATCGACTTCCAAGGTTTTAGAGACGCTTCCTTCAAATCCTTGCACTGAGGCTATTAAAAAAAAAAAAAAAGAGGAAAGGAGACAGAAAACAGAAAGATTGATTCTGTATAATTACAAAGTAACTGCCACTTATTTTTTAATTAATAATACTAGTGGCCAAAACTTAACCAAGCAGTCAGCATGTCTTAGGTGCTGTACTCAGCACTGTACATGCATTTTTATTTAATCCTGAGGACATGCCTCCAGGTAGATATACTTACTTTCTCCACTTTATAAATGAGAATGGGGACTAAAGGAGTTAATTTGCCGAAATAAAACTGCATCTTCTAACAGAAATCCAGCAACTCCTGCTCCCCCTCTGTCTTCCAGCTGAATCCTGTATCTATCCTTCTGTTATAGCAATTAACACATACTGAAATGTAGTTTACTGGCTGTCTTACCCACTGAAATGTTAGCTCCTTGAAGGCAAAGGCACTGTTTTGTTAATTGCCTATCTTTGTCAATCACCGACTACCACCACCGTTACTTATCAAGGAACTTGGAATATGTATATTCTTCAATAAGGATTTGCTGAATTTACTATGAGTTTGTTTCTACATTCCAGTAATAAACATACGTGGTGCATGCTTTCTCTCTCACCACTCAAGCATCTATATTTGAGTTTTAGAATCAACTTTGAAATTCAGAATTTAAAATAAAGATTTGTAAACTGTTTCAAAGAATCTAGCAAGAAACTTGGAACCCTAAATGTCTGATCAAAATATTTAACTTTGAATCGTCTTTTTTTTCAGACCCATTAAACAAATAAAATATCAGATACCCCATGTTTTCGGAAATTCTGTAATAGAAATTTTAAGCCTAACACTAACTACAACTAAAATCCTACGTTTGTTACACAAAAATTGTGCCATTTTTAACAGCATTCAGCCTTAAAGCACAGAAGGTGCATCTCTTAATGCGCTTGAGTCATATTACTTAAATGATAAAACCTTGATCTTTTCCAATCTGGTTGTTTCCAAGCTTTCCACCTCATCAAAAACCAAAAACTGAACCTGTTGGTGTTGAGTCGACTCCAACTCACAGGGACCCTATACGACAGAGTAGGACTGCCCCACAGAGTTTCCAAGGAGCACCTGGCAGATTCCAACTGCCGGCCTTTTGGTCAGCAGTCAAGCTCTTAACCACCGGGCCACTAGGGCTCCGTTCGTCTCATCCAAGAAACTTTTTTTTTTTAACCTTCCACACTTTGTTAAATTATATTCACTTTTTAAGGGGACATTGCTAGTATCTAGTAGAAAACGTGAGGCCTAGGATAATCTTTGAGAATCCCCCCTCAAATCAGAAAGGGACAAAGAAGTCTAAGAACATATCACCTCAATCCAAATCCACAGCCCCTGCCCCAAGATTTAGCGAAATTCAAACTCTATGAAAAATATTTCCGTGACAAATGACTCAAGGTTCTTGTTACAAAGATTATCATAGGTGCTATCAAATCAAACTCTTAACTATACCAAGTAGCACTTTCTAGTTAAAACGGTCTCCCCTTCCTTGTCAGAAACAAGTGTCACACAGAGCTTCTGCAATTATCTTTGCAGAAACCCACTGTCATTGAGGAGAACTGCCCCGTTGGGTTTCCAAGGAGCAGCTGGTAGACTTGAACTGCTGACTTTTTGGTTTGCAGCTGTAGCTCTGAACCATTGTGCCACCAGGGCTCCTATCTTTGGAGGAGTAGAATAAAAATTTAGCACACTATTGAATTTTCCCGTACCTTTAAATTTGTTTTACTTTGTTTCTTCTTGCTTTTAAGCCTATTTACAAAACTACCTATTTCTCTAATCTTTACAAACATGAAAAATTATACTTACGTGTATACAGATGTGTATATATACAGCTCTCCATTCGAACATATGCAAATCCACATGAGGAAAACCAAAATAAACTGGAGTACCACTTCTCCAATTTTATCATGCCTATGAATTGACTAGGGATCTTTTTAAAATGTGGATTTTGATTCAGTAGGTCTGGGATGGAGATGGCAATTCAGTTTCTAATGTCCTAGGGATGCTGACGGTCCTATCCCAAGGCTTTGTGTATCAAGGAACTAAGAATTTTTCCAGATCTCAGTGTGATCTGACTCTTCTAATTTCTTAGCATTCATTTATGTTTTCAACATATTTTAACTAAACGTATACTATAAAACAGACACTTTACTACGAGCATAAATATGATCTGATCTTTCCTCAATGTGCTCATGGGTTTAAAAAAAAAAAAAAAGGTACACATGTAACAAGTATAATTAGACCAGAACTGCAGAGTAACATAAGAAAGCTACGCATGAGAAGAGAAAGGCTAATTTTCTATGGGAAAAAAGAAAAGGCTGAAGACTCCATCTTGCACTGCCTTGAAGACAGAGGTCTCCATAGTGGGGGGAAACCCTGGTGGCTTAGTGGTTAAGAGTTATGGCTGATTACCAAAAGGTCAGCAGTTGGAATTCACCAGCCGCTCCTTAGAAACCCTACGGGGCAGTTTTACTCTGTCCTACAGGGTTGTTATGAGTCAGAATCGACTCGATGGCAACAGGTTTGTTCTGGTTTTTTGCATAGCGTGGAAGATGGGGACAGCATTTCAGGCAGAATAAATACCAAGAGGAAGCAACGCACCCTGGAGGTACTGCAAATAATATGGAATTGTTGAAACACAGGTATTTATGGGACAGATCTGATAAGGTTCTAGCAGTAAGGTAAGCAGTTAATCGTGAAGAGTTAGATCATAAAGCTGTCACGCTAAGTAGTGTGGGTTTCATCTGGTAGGCCTTTAGAAGCTAAGTGTGCTGACATTTATGTTACAACATTAATGATATTAGTACACAGTAGCAGCTATCATTTGTGTATTTATGTGTCAGGAATTGTTCCAAGTGCTTTAAACCCACTGCTGTCGATTCTGACTCATAGGGACCCTACAGGACAGAACAGGACTCCCCCGTAGGGTTTCCAAGGAGTGGCGGGTGCATTTGAACTGCCAACTTTTTGATTAGCAACCAAGCTCTTAACTACTGTGTCACCAGGGCTCCCCCAAGTGCTTTACATGTATTTAAACACTAATCCTCACACCCACTTTTCAAAGTTGGCGCTATCCTGTTCATTCCCCGTGAGGACACGGAGGCACTGAGAAGTAAAATGGCTTGCTCAGAAGCCAATGCGGCTCCAGAGGGTACTCCCCACGAAGGAAAATTACAGAAAACCTCTCTGGCAGCGCAGCAGAGGATGCACTCACAGGTGCTCAGTCTGGGAACGACTGTGATACTGTGGAAGAGCCGACGAAAGAGAATTAAGGGCAATGGAAACGAGAATTTCAGTGATGTTTAATGGGTAAAAATCCTAAGAACTTGGTCACTGAGGGATGCAGTGGGTATAGAACAGAAATCTGATTTCCTAGTTTCTAGCTTGGGAGACGGGAAGAATGGGAGTGCCAAGCAGTGATCACGGAAAAGAATATTTTTAGGTGGAATTTGGAAGAGAAAATACAGATATTAAAATGCCTATGGGATATCTAGATAGAAACCTTTTGAGAGAGCCAGGCAGGTTAGGTATCAGTGGTGTAATCACTGGTATGTTGGTCCTAAGCGAAGTCATTTGGCATGGATGAAACCACACAGAGAGTTGTGGAATTCAAAGGGGGGGCACCCCCTAAAGCCAATGACTTACATAGGAAAGTGGAGTCTGCAAAGCCAAAGGAGTCAAAAGTTTCAAAGAAGAAATCAATTGCTATCATTAAATGCTGCTGTGCTATCAAGTAAGATAAGCCACAAAAATAGCTACCAGATCACTGGTAACTTCAGCAAGAATAATTCCAGTGGATTGGTAAAGTCAAAAGCAGACTCAGGGGCTGCGGGAGGGGGCAATGGAGAGTTATGGCGTAAGGGGTACTGAGGTTCTGTTTTGGGGTCATGAAAAACTTATAGAAATAGACAGTGGTGATGCGTAACTTAAGTCACTAAAAAAAAAAAACCCCGCTGCCGTCGAGTCTGTTCCGACTCATTGTAACCCTATAGGACAGAGATAACTGCCCTGTAGAGTTTCCAAGGAGCACCTGGCAGATGTGAACTGCCAACCCTTTGGTTAGCAGCCACAGCACTTAACCACTATGCCACCAGGGTTTCCAAAGTCACTAAAAAGTACATGTAAAAAATGGGTGCAATGGCAAAATTTTTGTCATATGTATTTTACCACAAAAAAACTGTAAAATTCTTTTAAAGTAGACTACAGTGGACTGAAGAATAAAAGATGAAGAAATTGAGACAAATGAAAACACTCTTTCCAAAGATCTCAGAATAAAGGAATAAACAGATTGATAACTAGGAAAAGACAAAAAGTCAAAGGAAAGGTTTTCTTTTTCATAGAAAGCTTTTATTTTTTATTGCTGAGACAGACTTGAGTGCATTAATAGGAGAATCTGGGGCCAGTGAAGAGGGAAAGATTAAAAGTACAGGAAAAATAGTTAATGTAGCAGTGTCCCGAGTCAAACAGGATGGACAGGATACAGAGAAACTAGCTCTGGATCTAAGGAGTAACACTTCTTCCTCAGACTAGACAAGGGTTTCCAGCCTCAGCTCTTGACATTTTGAGCCAAGTAATTATTTGTTGTTGGGGGCTGCCCTGTGCATTGCAGGATGCTTAGCAGCGTTCCTGGCCTCTATTACTCACCTATCCCCTCCAGGATGTGACAACCACAAATGTCTGCAGGCATTGCTAGATGTAGGAATGGGGCGGTGGGGGTTACATGAAATCGCCCCTTGTTAAGCCCTGGTCTCCAGGCAGAAACCAGATGACTTGGAAGAAGCTTGGCAGGGCTGTTGAAACAGAGGTTTCCACACGGTAGCCACACCGTAAGAAGGAGAGGCAAGGTCCTGTGCTGGGAGGGGAAGTAGGGCATATGTTTGCTGGTGAGTGGAAAAGTCTGAGTATGACCTTGAAGAATGCACTGAAAGACCTTTATCAAAATACCCTTCTTTCCAACAATTAGGGAATTACATCATCCTGCAAAGATTTCTGCCTTTTAGAAGAATCGTCTTTTTGTTCACCAGAAGAGAGATTCAGGAGTAAAAATTGAATCTATCATTTTTTCCTGAATCATATATAATTTTATTATAACTACAAAATCTTCAAGAAAGCTTCTATATTTTATTTGTCCCAAATTCTATCCATTACAATCAAGACTTTTTATTTAAGACACAAAAGTAAAATAATCTGGTATTTTCAATTAGATATCACCTTTGAGACACTGTCATATTAACTTCCATGCATGGCTGGGTATTAGTCCACATGAATATCTGAGCTCAGTATAGGGGAAAAAATAGTATTTATACCCGAGTCCTGAAAGCCTAATCACTATACCCTGTCAGAAGTGACTGGTCTTACGACTCTGTTAACTATAAAATAAATTCTTTACAACTTGAAAATCTGGTTACTTTTTAACAGTGTTATACTTTTCTGAAAAGACCGAAACTGTAGTTGCTCACAGTAGTTTAGGCAGTAGCACTCATAGTGCTCATACAAGGGGAGAGACCAGACTGATGATGGCTGCACAACATTGTAAATGTAACTAATGCCAGAAGCATATGCTTAAAAAATAGTTAAAATGGCAAATTTTGTTTTATATATATATATATATATATATCCACAATACAAAAGTTAAAAGAAATCTTCCAAAAATATATTAAAAAAGAAAAACTGAAGCTCTGCCCCCCGAATTTGTCTTTTTCCTGGATTCATCAACCTACTGACTTCGCGTGTCACTAACAGAACTGGATCTGCATTTTGCAACACCTTTCTGTCGAGATCAAATGCATCTCAACACAAGGATCTGTCACACAAATACGCTAGAACAACAATCCTAGCTATTGCAGGCAAAGATTCTCATCTGTGTTACATAAATCACCGAATAAGCAAATATTCAAGAGTATGCTTTTCTCCGCTACAAAAAAAGCCACACTACCGGTCATGGACAGTCTCAAAACGGCTAAGCTCTGCAACCACTGGAAGTTGATCAGAGTATTGAAACGTAAACTCTTTGGATATGTTAACAATTTTCCTCCAAATAAAGAAAACTGAAGGTGGACTCACTTTCAGATATGCTGTATGTCCTGATCAAAGGACAAAAAATTAAGCTGAACTTCTATATTCTACAGAGTGACCTGAACAAAGACTTCATCCAAATGCACGGCTAACTGCAGCTTGACCTGCATGCTTGAGGTCTCTGATCTGATGGTCTATGATAACGGGCATTTTAGGAAAATCTAAAACCGGACTACAAAACCCAGGCCTGCGTCCAAGTGAGTAAAACAAACGTGTCATCAGGGTTATCGCTATAGCTGTTAGGTTACGTTTCTATTCCCAAAAAGAAACAAAAACTGTACATGATTTGAAAACAGGAAAGGTATAAAAATTGAGAAAGTGAATCTCAGTAGAGTTAAGGAGCAGTCTAGACATAAGTAATTCAATTATAGCTAACAGACCTAAGGATTTTAATACCTGGCTGGAGTTTTAAGCTACTAATAGAAAAACAACTCTGTATGTATCTACTTATTGTTGCAAATTACTAAATCAGATTACCTCAGAGCCAACATTAAGTAAATCAGATTTTACTGTCAATTCAAGGCATCAGTTTCAGGCAAATTCCAAAGTGGACAAACTTCCGAGGTTGTTTTTACTTTTCTTCACATGAACTAAACTGGATCCAATCTCTGAGGGTGCTCAGTACTGAAAAGTATGCAAGCAAGGCCCTATGCATTAGTTTCCATGATCCTTCACGAACAGTATGTCACCCTAACACACCTGGACATCATCTCTGCACCCATTATTTCACAAACATGAAAACTTGATGGAAAGCTTTTTTTCCCTTTTCATTTCAAAAGGAAATCTGGACACATTTAGGTGCTAAACAACGCTTGCTCTTTTCTTAAAACAATCTTTATATTGCCCTTTGGGAAATAATACAAGTATACTAGTCCTAATTCCATTCTCTTTTTCTGAGTTTTTTTCAATTCTGTTCCCTTATAAAATTTTTTCCTTTAATGTGCTTCGATTAAAAAAAAGAATTGCCTTTTTAACATGGCTTTAAATATAGTTTTACTTTAACAAAGGTCTCTAGTAATCATTTAAAACAATTTTATGGACAAGGCTAAGGTCAATCTAAAAGAAACGGCAGAAAGTGTAATTATTCCATTGAACATATCCATCGAGGATTCCTTTCCTTATAAAGAGCTGAAAATAAGATCCCAGTATACTTAGGGTATTATTACATCTATAAAACTAAGAGCTAATAATGTTATCTATATTGATATTTTTGCTTAAAAATAAAGAGTTGAGGAACATGAAAACTTAATCGATTAAATTATGCATGAAGTGATTCTGAATCTCAAGACAAGAGAAGGTAAAGAGCGATAATCTCCATGTAGTGTTACCTCAGGAAAAGCAGCACAGAACAATTCAGGTAACATCACCTGAGTGATCAGAAAAACTGTAGAGTGCAAACTTGACAACTGTTCATGAGATGCATACAATTTTAAAGAGTGAAAAGATGCTGGTTTTAAGTTGTCTGATTTCTAACAGAATATTCAAGGTACCATCACAAAAAGGTCAAAAGAAAATGCACGAGACTTTGCTGAAGGTTCTTTGAGGAAAAGGTATCTGAGGTATCCCACACATGTATGTGTCTGTGTATATTCCTGGACTGGGGATGAGGAAGAACATATTTCCTATCTAAAGCAACAACCGTGATTAGTGGTGGCTGCCTGGGCTTAGCCGGAAGGAGTCCTAGGATAGATGACCAGCACCTGTCGTGGCTGTGGGGATGACGTACGTCTGTCTTAAGGGAGGGAGGGAAACGCTGGCACACCTTCCGCGTTTTTTACCCTTGCTCTTTTTTTTTTTTTTCTCGATAAAAACTAGTGTGTTGTAGGGTAAGAACATGACAAATTCCACTGATGAATACCACAGCGCTAACTTTCCCCAGGTTCAGGGGCTCTTTCTATTGTGCAAAACAGGGGAAAAGGCACCCTAATGTATTTGAGTCCCTCCCTGGGCTTCAAAGATTCCTAGAGAAGTAAACTATAGATCAGAGGGATGGGGAAAGCAAGGGCGCCAGTGTCTCAGCAGTTGTTAGAGGGAAATTTCAGATTACGCAGTACCTAGAGAGCACTGGGTTTTTTTTTTTTTTTTGTAGAGAGCACTGGGGTGTAGAAACAGTGGCGCTACACTTCTTTAAATGCTTGGCTACTAACCAAAAGGTTGGCCGTTCAAACCCACCCAGCTGCTCCGTGGGAGAAAGAACCTGGCGATCTGCTCCTGTAAAGATTACAGCCTAAAACCCGGTATTATGTAGATTCTGACTTGTAGAAGCCCTACAGGACAGAACAGAACTGCCCCACAGGGTTTCCAAGGCTGTAATCATTACAGATGCAGGCTATGACATCTTTTCTTCTGTGGAGCAGGTGGTGTGTCTGAACTGGCGACCTTTTGGTTAGCAGCCGAGTACGTAACCACTGCGCCACCAGGTCTCCTTGGAGTTTAGAGTAGTGGTTCTCAAATTAGAACAGCCAAAAGTATGCCCATAAAATATGTTTAAGAAAAACTGCCACAAAAATGAAGAAAATAAAGTTTCTTCTTGCTTGAACACAAAATATAAAAATAGTTAAAGGCCAGTAACATGCACAGGCCTGCCCATGCTGCAGTGTCCCCACCATCTCTGCCTCGGTCTTCTTTCCAAAGCCTCTTTCAGCTTCAATTACTTCTTGGCAGCTTTGGACCTGGCTGGGAGGTTAAAGAAAGAAGCCGAAGCAAATTCACAAAATGAACCATAGTACTGACACTATTCAGAGCACTGGGTAGCAATTTTAGAGTACTGTTAAAAAAAAAAAAAAAGGCTCTAATAAATCTGAAGGTGATTCAATGACTCAAAAATGATTTGAAGTGAGCATTTTTTTTGGCAGCTATCAGAAACTGCTTTGAAAATTACAGGCAGCTCTCTTGCTCATTCTCATTCTTTACGCTGAATATATACTTAGTATTAATTTCTCGTAATTGGAGCATTGGGAAGGAGTCATTTTTCTCATGAAGACTAAGTTGGCCCTGATGGGAAAAACACCAGGATTCAAAGACAGAATTCCTAAGAAATGTAAGCTTGGTAAACAGGTGTGAAACTCAAGCAGAAAAGGAAGAGACGCTGGCTTTAAGTCATCTGATTTCTAACAGAATATTCAAGGTACCATCATAAAAAGGTCAAAAGAAAATGCACAAGACTTTGCTGAAGGTTCTCTGAGGTATCTCACACGTGTGTCTGTGTGTATTACCACCAGTTGCCACCGAGTCGATTCCAGCTCGTGGCAACCCCAGGTGTGTCAGAGTAGAACCACGTTCCACAGGATTTTAAACGGCTGATTTTTTGGAAGCAGATCACCATGCCTTTCTTCTGAGGCATCTCTGGGTGGACTCAAATCTGCCATCTTTCAGTTAGCAGCTGAGTGTGTTAACCATTCACACCACCTAGGGACTCTGTGCGCGCACAAAGAACAGCCCAGAAAAAAATAAAGGTGAAGTCAGTCTCCTCACTGAGCAACTGAAAAAAACATTTACCATAAAAAAAATCAACCTGGTTCAACCACTCCCAGCCAGAACAGGTGCCTTGTAAGGTTCCTGAGTGCGTGTTTGACAACCAACCTAACAAAATGTGGTGCTCTACAATCAGTTTCTCCACCAGACCACCACCCACTTTGAGCTAGTTACAAAAAGGAATAGAGGGCTGTTTAAACTGCTAAGAACAATGAGGAAAGCAGAAAAGTGATCCTTTGGAAAACTCAAGAAAAACACAAAGAAAGGACATAATGACTAATCACAAAGCATCAACCTCATTCAGTTCTCTGAAACTAGGTGACTATTTTCAAGATCTGGATATACTTATTCCTATATCCTCTTAAAATTATTTCCATCTGGTTATTTAGTGGCTAAGAAAAAAAAAAAAGGCCATAACCTTGTGCACAACCCTTGAATATCTTAAATATCCACAGAGCCAGAGGCTTTTATTTCCATTGACTGCCAGGTAAATCCTCTCCACCAAAATTTTTCCTTTATCCATGAACATTCCCACATTCCCTATTTTTACTGTCAGTTAAACAGAATTGCTTTGCAGAGAAAGGGAAGATTTTTTGCTTCTGACCTTTGAAAACTGACACAAAGATTACAGCTTTAACCAACTTACGGGATCTCTCCACTTCAAATTCAACCTTCTATATGCCAGCAACAATTAAATTTAGCATTCTCCCCCCTAAAGAATCTGTTACTTTTTTAAAGCTCTGATAAGAAATTAAATGACTGCTTTAAATTTAAAAATATAGGTAACTGTTGTTCTTGTGGCAATTTGTGACTTTCGGTGGAACCGAGATCTCTACTATGTCTTCCTAAAATGGCTACGGTGACTAGAGGTTTCAGAACCAATGAGTACCTACAATTCCTACATTCTGTACTGCACAGTTTGCTATCGGCACTACTTAAGTAACTTGTCTCACCAAATAGATCTCTCTTTTGAGGTCCTGATATTACTTCACATACTTTGGGATAAAATGGCTCTAAACATGCTTTTTAAAGTATCAGTATCATATAAAGAGAGCTAATAATTGTTTTTAAATTATTTCTCTAAATGTGGTTTCCCATACAATGAATTTTGATTCAGACACAATTTAAAGAAGTGGTTAGTTCAGTCCAGTGGTTAGCAACAATCTCAGCACGAATATATTCAAGGGAAAAGTATAAATCTTGTTTCATTTCAAATGAAATAAACCTTTTTCAAGTCTCATGGAAAAAAAAAATCTCTTAAAACTTGATTTCCTACTTCACTGAATAAGAAAACCAGCAATACTATTTTTAACCACAAAATTGTTACCATCCGAACACATTTAAGACAATTAACAAAAGGAAGGAAACTTTCTAATTCTTCCTGAAATTAGATCACAGCCATCTCTCCAAAACCCGCGAGCCACTTGGGCCAGCAGGAAGCTTGCCACTAGTCTCATCCATTAGACCCAAACCAAAAAACCAAACCCACTGCCGTCGAGTCGATTCCGACTCATTGCGGCCCTATAGGACAGAGTATAACTGCCCCGTAGAGTTTCTAAGGAATGCCTGGCAGATTTGAACTGCCAGCCTTTTTGGTCAGCAGCTGTAGCGCTTCACCACTACGCCACCAGGGTTTCCTTTAGACAGCTGTGCTTAAAGGGTGGTACTGAGAAACAAAAACACACATACAGCTCTAAGATTTGAGGCTCTGGAGGTAGAAAGTGCTTTAAAAGACCTATAAAGGTCCAAGAACCATAAAGCTCCCTCTTCCCCTGACTTGAAGTTGTAATATTTACATCTGAATAAATAATACCTTTATTATTTGCAATCAGTAAAGAACATCGACTTGTTAAGTCCCAAAGGTTTCTATTAGTCATCACCGACAATTACAGTAACAGTAAAGACACGTTAGTGCCAGGCAGTGTTCTAAATGCTCTGGAGCTCTTCAAATAAGACTTCCAGGGGCCCTTGTTAAAGATCTCTACCTAGTAAGCACCCATGTAGCAGATCGTTACACACAAAGCTATTCTTCATGTGATCTAATAAAGACTTTGCTAGCTAATTCTATGAAAAAAATATATTAAGGTTTAAGACACTGGATAAATTGGAAATTTAAAAACCTATTTCTAATAAGCCACTGAAATGGCAAGATGATAGATAACTTACTAGAGAGGAAATTTTAACGAGTAGACAAAATAGGAAATGTTAACATTGTCAGTAAAAAAAAAAAAATACTAACTATAGAAGTGCAATGGAAAGACACAACACTGCATTTTCAAGGTAGCTATGTTTAATGAAGTTTTAAAAAACTTCCGCCTTTAAAAGTCAGTGTTAATTTTTTAATGCAAGAATAATTCATAGTAACTAGATTCTTCACTACATAATAACTAGTATTACTGGATTTTCTTTGCAAATTCCTTTAATTCAAGTATGGGTGTTACAAACTCATCTAAAAAGACAGACTGTGCTAACTATTCCCCTTAATGGTTTCCAGTACATGTATTAGAGATTTAAATTTAACTGTTAAAACACTGAACATTATTTTAAAATGCAATTCTATAAAAATGTATGTTTTGTCACTCTAAAATGTGTCTACTTTCTTCATGGTGCTATGTGTGTGTGAGCACGCACACAGGAGTACACACGAGATACTTTAAAACAATCAAGGTCAATTTACTATGACCTTAGAGAATTTAGAGACCAGATATTAAAATCCACCTTTCTAAAAGAGCATCTTTTAAAGTGAAACACAGCTTTGAAGTCAGCAAAATCCAGGTTCACACAATTATGCAAGTGAGAAATCTGTGTGACCACAGACAACTTGAGTTTCTACTTGATATTGTGTTTCACTTGTAAAGAAGAGATAACAAAACCTTCCTAGCAGAGTATTTTTGATAATAAATTATGTAGAATGCCAGCCAAGAGGTTAAAAAAATTTTAGTCTCTCCACCCATAAGCCCTTCTTCTCTCCCTGTAATGAGAATGCATGTCAGTCTGCGGTCAAAGACTATCTGGCAGCAATTCAGAAAGTAATACAGGCTGAAAACAGAGGGCTGTAGTTAAAATACCATTAAATAATTTTATAAGAAACACTGTCCTTATGGAGCCCTTGACAGTTTTGCCACTTAGGGTCAGCAAGGAAGTCTTACATCTTTACTTTGGGTATGACCTCAAGTGATATGTCATGTTTTTTCAGAACTTTCTTAGAAGCTAAATGTTACCCTCTGCTCTCTGAAAAGCTCAAAGTAATGACTATCACCACACAAGGAAAGATCAATTCTTAAAGAGCTGTTATCCTTCATATTTCCAAAGATTTAACACGTCTGATTTTATTAATGCCCTTAAAACTTAAGTATAAACTGACTCTAGTTCAGAAATAAACACAAGACCCCGTTATTAAAAAAATGCTTGTTCAAATCCAAGAACATTTTATTTCGTGAAATCATAGAAACATAAGCAAGACACTAATTACCTTTGCCAAGACTGTAGAAATAGAATAATTCACAAACTTGGTAAAGATGTCCCGTGACGGCCACACGTTTAGAGTCATCTTTCCAAGGACTCTGGAAAGCCTACCAAAGGCCAGCCAGCACCATGAAGTGTTGAGGATTAAGCCTTATATGAATTTAACTTTAGTGATTCGAATAGGAGATTTGAAGAGAAAGAAAACCTAGAATCACCTCGCACAGTCTAAGAAAGTAAGGTAACTACAACTTGTCCACTGCCACCAAGAACAATGTCTAGCTTCTGAGATGAACTCAAGGGGTGAATAACCACTCAACAGTTCATGTTTACTATGTGTAAAGGTAACCACACATTTCACTTAATTCAAGGCACGGGATATGCCTAAAATAAGGAGATACACTGATTTTATAGACAAGAAAGCTGAGTACAAGGTTTTGGTAATACATTCAGTGCATAAATGCCAACTATTAGAAAGGAGCTGCCAAAACCACATTCTAACAAATAAATTTGCAAGAAGTCACTGGCTCTGTCTGCTTGGCATGCACCAAAGCATCCAAAAGGATAAAAGGGTTGTGGGATTTCATTTCATTCGTGGCTAAACGTTTTCAAAAAGAAACCTTATTTCAATCATCAATGCTACACAAGCCTGCCTCAAAATAGCTAGTTACTGAGAAAATTAAAATTATTATTCCATTGTGTTGCTGTTGTTATGCTGGACGCTTTCACAGGCCCGTTCAACTCTCAGTTCTAATCCTCAGTAGTTGGTGAGTATTTGCAGAGGTTAACAACAGGGGAACTGGAGGGAGATTGTCTCGATCTGAATCCTGGCTCTACCCCTCACTAGTTCTGAGATTATCTTACAAGTTACGCTCTCTGCACTTCAGTTTTCTCATCTGTAAAATGGGTTTGATAAAAAAATATTTGCCTCATACAGTCATGGTAGGGAATAACTGAATTAATGTATGCCAAACCCATTGCTGTCGAGTCGATTCCTACTCATAGCAACCCTACAGGACAGAGGAGAATTGCCCCATAGGGTTTCCAAGGAGCACCTGGTGGATTCAAACTGCTGTAGCTTCTGGTCAGCAGCCGCAGCTCTTAGTCACTACACCACCAGGGTGCCAGTATATAAAGTACCTAGAATAGTACCTAACCCGTTGACCAGCTGTCGTCAAGTCAATTCCGACTCATGGTAACCCCACGTATGTAGAATAAAACTGCACCATGGGGTTTACAAGGCCGCGTGTGGCCTTTGAGAAACAGATTGCCAGGCCTGCTCTCCAAGGCGCCTCATTTAGAGATAAACTAAATCCTCAAGACAGAATCTAAAAAAATGAAGTTGAAGTGATTATTTAGCTATAGCTAAAGGAGAGAGCGTCATGTATACTTGTAACAATGAAAACACAATCTAAGTTTAGGACTGAACTGTAGTCATACCCAACACGGATAAAAAGCCTGGGTGGATTGTTGTTCAAATTTATGCTTTTCTGCACACATTTGCCTTTTATTTTCTAAAAAGAGAAACAATTCATAGTTGGTGAGCCCCTGCTAACTGTCAGGCATGTTATTTGTGTGCAGGCATGTTATCAGGCAGTACACAGTGAATGTTTAATCTGATAGGCCAGGGTTTGAACCTGCACTCAAATATTTACAATGGATAAGACCTTGGGAAGTTAACTCGAATTTCTAACTTAAGAAAATCGATATTAAAACACTAACTACCTCACAAGACTGCCATGAGAATTATACTATGCAGGTAATACAATTATGCCATTTACTATCACGTGGTACGTGCCCG
This sequence comes from Loxodonta africana, assembly GCF_030014295.1. Lineage (NCBI taxonomy): Eukaryota > Metazoa > Chordata > Mammalia > Proboscidea > Elephantidae > Loxodonta > Loxodonta africana. The sequence continues at coordinate 224,661,869 of NC_087342.1, read as the reverse complement.
TTGGTGATGTTAGCTAATATTACCATCAATTTTAGTAATAATTATGTATCCCTGCAGGTTAGCTATTAAGAAATGATACTTAGGGGCTCAGTAACTTGTCTAAAACCATACATCTAGCAATTGTTGAAGCCAGTTTTGAACACCAAAGCAATAAAAATCTGTGCTCTTTTAGAAAGAGTTCCACTATGCTCAGTTTCTCTTCCTCAACTGGTCATTCACAGAGCAGAAATCTTAATTCATCAGCTCAAGGTATTTAAATGCTGAAAATGACCTTAGAAATCACTTAGCCAAGGGCAGCAAACTGTTTAAGATCCAAACAATAAATGCAATTGACAGTCCTTGCTTGGAATGATATGTAAAAAAGGAGCCTGGAGTGCAATGAAGAAGATTCTGAGGTTCATTATGAGAAAGGCAGAAAAATAAAACTGTGATAGTTGCCCATGGGGGAGGGAGAGAGGAGGAGACAAAGCACAGAAAAACTAAGTCCTACACATCCGCCCCGCCAGTCAACTGTTATACGCACATTAAGTTAAGCAAAGAGCTCCTGGTTCAAGCTCCCAAGTTCAAATTTCTCTCTAGCATCTACTGATCTCTGTGCATAAGCATGCTTTCAGTTTCCTTCACTGTAGGTCATCTAACCTCTCATACAATATGAAGTTGACCCATTAGCACAATTCTATTCCTTAATGTATTTTATATATTTTACAAATTACTTATTTATTCTGTATCTTAAGTAATCTTTAGACAACAAGGCAGAATAATTCTAAGTGTACATACTGGATGAATAGTCTGTTGAAAAAGCAGTGAATTAAGTAGAGGGGAAGAAAAATATCTATAGTTACATCACTGCTTGTCCCTGATGTATTTTGTCCCAAAAAGACTTTCTATAATTATATGGTATCAAGTATTTTTCTTTGAGACATTCTATGAAAGTCTGACTTGAGTGAAAAATACTTCCCACAAACCCCCCTCAACACATGCTTCCTTCCATTCCTTTCTTTTTTTTTAATTCCTTTCATTTTTAAATTAATACTTGAATGTAAACCATTTGTGATGATGGACTTCACTACTTTCTACTTATCTTCCAACACCTAATTCCACGGTTAAGTGCGTACTTTGTTGAGACACTAAAAATAAGTTTATATCACTAAAATAATCTCAAGTGTACGGTGTATTAAATATTTACATACCTTAGTACATCTAAAGTGGTACCATGCAGAGATTTTATAAAACACACATCCAGGGAGATGTGTGTGTGTAATTTATATGTACGTATTACGCTATTTTTTTATTAAGCTATAAGATTCTGTATTAGCACGTCTGTGGTGATCATACTCCAAATACTTCAAAGAGCTCCACTGGTGATTCTGTCATACGTTTTCTGGTTGAGAACCACAGAAGTTAGTGTATTTCAATCTATTTCCAAATACGTGTGTTCCACTTTAAGGTATGGCCTTTATCCCAAAAGAAATTAACCTGGGGCCGTTATTTTTAAATTCTAGTGCAGAAAATTCTGCTGGATCGAGGGGATCTTATTTTTAAACGTCCTGTCAAAAAAGTAGTAACCTTTTTTTTTTTTAATTTTCCTTTAGAAGTGGAAAAAGAAATTTTTAGTGTCTACAATTCACTTGAGCTGCACTATAAAATCACAACATGCACAGTTAAGGAAGCACTTGTAATTCTCCGCCAAACCGCATGCAGTACTGTAGCTCTTGAGCATCTGTTTACACGCAATAATTTAGTTTTTATTTTGCCTATCTTAAAAATGAATATAGATACTTGATCTTTCCTCTTATATTATGCAAGTAAAATATTCATTTTTAAAGAGAAAAATGTTAACGTGTTGTTTCTTTGAAAGCGTTAAAAGTCGTTTAAATGTTTTTATAAAAATCTAGCACCCAATAAGTAACAGTGATGAAGGCACATGAGGTATAACAAAATTTTTTTAATTGACTAAATTAAAATTTTCTTGTCTATTAAAGTTTGTGCCCATTAAAAAAAATACACAGTGAGAAAAAGATCGGGAGGTTCTCTAACCACTCAATAAGTAAGTTGAGATGGATACGAAATTTACAACAGTAAAATGCAAACATTCTCGTTGAACTGAACGTCAATTTCAATATTGCATTTCTTTGATTCTAAGACACTTCTCGCCCTGTAACAGCTCTGAATTAGGGATGCATCTTAAACTCACTGGCATGTCATTTTCGAATCATTTTCTCTGAGTGATGCTTCTTAAACTCAGTGGCACCTTGGTGTTGCATGTCGTCAGCCTATTCCAACTCATGTGACAGAGTAAAACTGCCCCCTTAAATCTGATGAAATGTGTTTATTTAAAAAAAAAAAAAAATAGCTTTTTCAAATTAAGAGGTTACTTCCACCTTCCCAAAACCCTAAATGTGTGGTTCCATAAACTATCATCTTTTGTATAAGTGAAATATGGTAAACAAATTTAATGAAGCAACTAAAAATCTTGAGGACAAAAGAAACTGCTCTGGTAAGAATGTAATAGCTTAAATAATGAACACATTCTATCAATTATGTATTATACGAAGTCATTTCCAGAGTTTTGATGAAATAATTTTATACTATTTTCATCCTTCATTATGAATCTTTGAAAGTATTTGTTCGCCCCAAAAACCACTGCGAGTCCTATACATGGAAATAAAATAGGAATACAAAAGTATTCTATCTACTGAATGAAGCTAAACATTTTTTAACATACCCACTACCCATTGCCGTCGAGTCGATTCCAACTCATCGCGACCCTATAGGACAGAGTAGAACTTGCTAAAATCTATGCTTTGCGGTAACATAAGCTTGCATACATCTATGCTAAAACAGAAGCTAATATTTCATGAAATGTTTGCAGACATACAAAAAGCACTTAAAAATTAATGGTTAAGTCCACTACTACACGCTGCAGAAAGTGAAAACTACCTCTTCCTAACATATGACAAAATAAAATGCTATGTGATTTGGTGTCTAACTAGTTACTGCCTGCAGCACTTCAAAACATTTTATTAAAGTAGCTAGGTCACTCCTTGCATATTTTCAATTGATACTGTTGTAGTGACAGAACTGTGATCAAAAGCACCAAAAATGGAACAAGTCCTATGTTAAACTTACAAAGTAAGACAATTAACTTTTCTCTCCAGTGCTTAAAAAAAAAAAAAGGTGAATGCTAGCTTCCGTGGTTGAAATTCAGTATGAGGAAGAATAATGTCCTTTCGTTTAAATATTATTCAACAAAACAAGGACAAAATGAACACAAGGGCTCAGTGATTTTTTCAGCTTGTTTGAAAAAGAGTATCATCACAACTGCAGGTAACTTTCCCCACTAGAATCTTCAAATCAGTTCAACACTTGAACATATTCTGATTTCAAGTTTGCACATGAAGGCCCAACAGTGATATAAAAGCTTCGGATCAAGAATTACTGAAAAGTCTCAGATTTTTTATTGCTACTTAACCCAAGTGAATGTGATTTAATGATAAATGCAACTAAAGTCTGAAATTCCAGTCAATGTAATTTCCTTAAGGAGAAGCTAATCTTTTCTGAATATTAAAATTTTATGCCAATGTGTTTTTCTCGTTAAACTAGGAAAAAATCAAAACCAATTCAAATTATTAACTGTACTGAGTTACATTAGAGATAAACATCAAACTTCTACTCTCACCTACTACTCCAAACAATAAATGATATACTATCTCTAGTCAGAACTTGTAAAAAAGAAAATACTTTATTTTCGACCAGGAACCTTCCAGCTCTTACAGTTCTCTAGTCATTAAAACACTTTCATTTTAAATGGCTGGCATGCTCTATCATTTTTTGGAGGCTTGACAAACATAGCTTAGGAATTTGAGATAAACAGAGCAAATGACGAATTGTTGGAAATGCATAGAAAACAAAATGTCTATTCATAAAACCAAATGAAAACCTTCCATTAGAAACTAAAAACCAATGGTTTTACATATATATATGTGTGTATATGTAAAACCAAAAGAAGAAACAAACGGCAAATAAATGAAAATTGTAAAGCAGATACAAACAGGAAATCAACCCCCAATTTTTCTGCTACTCAGTTTACCTCAGAGGCTAATCCAAACAGTGTCACACAGAGCCTACAAAGCACATGATGGACACTTTCTTCCTGGGATACAAGTATTTTTAAATCCACCAATGCCACTGTACATGTTGTGCAATTAATTCCACACTTCAGAAATTCACTTCAGACAACTAACCAGTAAGTACATTAGTGCTAGCACTACCTATAGAGGATAGCAAATACAGTATAAAACAAAACAATGCAGGCACTGGTGTGAAATTTGGCTTCATGCTAAATCTGGCTTCATGCTTAACCATATTATAAAAGAATTGCCAAACTTCCAATGTATTTCTTTACAATACTTCCTACTCTACCCTCATAAAGAGTAGGAGCTATAACTATGAGCAGTATTAATCACCTAGATTCCTGTAATTTCCTATTAGGTTTTAAAGACTATTTTATTATCTAAACTTCTTCAACTTTCTATTTTTCTCTGTATGTGCATGAAGATAAACACACAAAGAGAAAAATCGACATATGACTTACACAATAAATATGCACAGGTATTACATACATACTAACAAGACTACATGATTTTTATATCAAAGTCCATGCTTTTTCCACCCCACAGTTCTTCATTGTTGTTAAGAGCAATATTATAAAACTTCTGCAACAACTAAGCACATGCTGCTTACGATGCGAAGTTTTAAGAATTTGTAGGTTAAAAAAATACAATTCCTAGAACACTGTTATCAAACAAGTAAGTTTTATTGGCATCTAAAAACAAAATTCACCCAACATTGAAACGTACTTTAATATTTATGTTGTTTTCTTTTTCACTCACTGCAGTATGAGGAACAAATCACAAACACTTACTTTGGAGAAACAGAGACCATAGTGCTGATTTTACAAAACCACGTTTTTAAATCTCTGTATTGTGCTCCTCAAATATCTAGAGCCAGTCTTCGCATAAAATATCACAGCTTTGTCTATTACCTTAAAATTTTGCAGCAGCCTAAAGATATGGGTAAGATATACCACTGCTTGCTATTTTGAAATATATCTATCACCATATCCAACCTAATGGTAGTATCTAAAAAATTCTTTCTTCCATAGGAAGTCTCCGACAAGCTGTTATTCATTTCCTTGAAGTTAAAAGAATCTGGGGGCAACATTTATATTTTACCAGAAAAATAAAAAAATGTTTACCTACCATGTTCATATTAAGAGCAATGTCTATACAAGTCAGTTGTACAATTATTTTAAGAGAAAGGTGAACATGAACATCAGATTAACTTAATTCTGGCAGACAAAAGTGAACAACTATGGTCCAGTCAGCCATTAATCTATTACAGAGAGATGACAACTTTACAAAAGGTATCTTTTACCTACTGAGTGATGATTATGTCCCCTCAGTTTCTGTGCTTTCTACCACTGGTTCACTTTCTATATCAGCAACTGTGTCACTCTTCTCCTTGTTTATCTCACTTGAGGATGCCAGTTTTTCATAAAGTTCAGGATCGCTCTGTACTTGCAAAGGTGGTGGTTGAGCATGTCTCTCTGTATTTTCACCATTAACCTGAGGCACATTATCACCTTTTCGTTGGGAAGTGGGCCCTTCAAAATAATCAAAAACCCGAGCGTGAGGAGGTGGGACCCAAGTGTTCGGAATTCTATCTCGTCCAAGGCGATTTCCATTAATTTCTCTGCAGAAATCAAAATCTCTGTCATCCCTATCCCTTTGCCTCTCCCAGGGTCTTCTTCGGTCATCAAAATCCCTGTGAACTTCTTGTCCAAATCCTCTGTTCCAAGGACCACTCCTAGGATCAAATCTATAGTTTCCAGGCCGAAATCTACCTCTTTCTTCATGTAAGCCTTTTGGACCACTGAAGACAGGCAGAACCCGATGCTCTCTCTCATCAAAATCTCCTCTATGCCCCCAGTGCTTATCTGGATTAAAGCCAAAATGGTCTCTTCGACCAAGATGATCTAAACCTGGCCTCACAAGGTTCTCTCTCATATCTACAGGAGGTCTTCCAAAATGATCCCTACCATCTAATGGAGGAGGCCTTCCAGGACCTTCTCTTGGATCTACAGGTCGCCCAACCACATCCCTAACGTCCACCGGGGGAGGCATACTAATGCTTTCCCTGGTTTCTATGGGAGGAAACCGGTAATCTCTATCGCCTTCTTGCTGAATGTTATCATTTCCAAGTGGAAGCCTTTTTTCAGGATTAGGAACATTGTCTATTCCTTGCCTTCCAGGAGCTAGAAAAGGTCTTTCAGGATGACTAAAAATATCTCCTGGAGGAAAAGGACCACGGGGTGGTGGGTGAAGAGCTGAATCAAGTACTGATGGGGGAGGAAGTCCCCGATGGGGTGGAATTCCAGGCTGCATTAAAGGGAATCTTGGTCCAGGAGCCTGTGGTATCAGTCCTGGACGAATGTCTAACATGGGCATTGCAGGCATCCTTTGACTAGTGATACTTAAAGGGGGTAAGTTTTGAGGCCCAACTGGTGGCTGTGTTCCCAAAAGTCCAGATGTATTGGGAACATTTGGTGGCTGTATTCCTACGAGTCCAGCACTATTAGGCATATTTGGGGGTAGCACTCCCAAAATTCCAGAACTATTTGACATACTTGGAGGCTGTATTCCCAAAATTCCAGAGTTACTTAGAATATTTGGTGGCTGGGCTCCAATAATCACAGAACCACTGGAAACATTAGATGGCCGTACTCCAAGAATTTCAGAATTACTTGATACATTTGATCTTTGGACTCCAAGAATTCCAGAGTTGTTGGTCACATTTGATGGCGGTCCCCCTAAAATCACAGGGCTACTTGAAATATCATTTGGAATCACTGAAAAAAAAAAAAAAAAAAACGGAAAAAAACTTGTAAATATTCACAAAATTATGGTCATTTTGGCATGAAAAGGAAAACAGTATTTGTAATTATTAATGCTATAATTTCTAGTAGTTAGCTCAATCAGCAACTTTTATGACCCAAAAATCATGGTATGCTAGACACTAAATAAAAATTTAAGCTAAAATTATTAATACTATCTAGAGTGCTATTTAAATATTAAAATTTAAGTTGGGCTGTGATCTTTCCACGAAATCTTTAACCAAAACGTCAGGTTGTATACTAATTCTCCAACTTTAACAAAGCCTTCCTAAAGCACATACAATTTGTGATACACTAACCAAAAAAAAAAAACAGGACGCCTTAAAAAAGGGACTTAATGCTTTCAAACACCTCATCTATCTTCCTGACCTAGCTGGATAAAACCTGGTAGAATTAAGTTCCTGGTAGAAGTTATTGACACCTAAAACTTGTTGGTTTTTATCTTCCTATAAGTATACAGGAAACTCTGGTGGCATAGTAGTTAAGAGCTACAGCTGCTAACCAGAACGCAACAACTCGAATCCACCAGGTACTCCTCGGAAACCATATGGGACAGCTCTACTCTGTCCTATAGGGATGTTAGGGGTCAGAATTGACTCAACGGCAATGGTTTCTTTTTTTTTTTAATAGGTATACAAATTTTGTGCAACGTTACCGGACAATACATTGAAGGAGTCCTAATAGGCAAAATAAACGAACAATAGTACCACCTGGCAAAACAAGGGGTCTTAATGCAAAGGTGTCAAATCCAAACTATGCTGAACAGAATGCCAAAAAAGAAAAAAATATATATTTTAGAAGATTGTGATCTCTTAAAAAAAAAAACTTCTAACATTTATGCACCCAATTAGTTACAAACATGTATCACTTCAGAATTAGAGAAGTAGTGCTCATGACTTAACTATGTGTTTGGTTGTTGTTTTTTTATGTAGTTCTGGGTGTTTTTATTTTCTTTTTTACCTGCTCTGGGGTTTTCACCAGAAGAAATCTGGTGGTCTGTAAAATGAGGTCCTTTTTCTTCAGGCTCTGCTTGCTTAGTTGGAGGATTAAAAACATTTCCAGCTGGCAGTGTAGAAGTAGCAAGGCTGCTGGCAACAGAACCACCTGGCAAAACAAGGCTACCAAAACCAACATCTTTCACAGTTTCTGGCGTCATGGATAATGGCGGCTGCACTAAAGCTGTTTAAAGAGGGGAAAATATATTTCAGATTTCATTAATTAATCAATCCATGTGCTAAGTTAAAATAGTAACTATGATCAACACACTGGCATAGTCAAACTTGTAAGTGTTCTTCCTGTCCTTTCCTCAACTGTTTAATAAAACTGCTCAGCTAACATGAGATGTTAGAATTCTCTTCCGGACCTTCTCTGTTCCTCATAATGAAAACTAACTTCTGGCAGGCTTAGTGCTCCATTTAGTGGCATCTCTGTACTAAGGGCACGTTATAAAATAACGAATACTCAAAATGACAAAATAACCATGGGGAGCCTAAATTACATTAGAAAGCGCTACTGTTTAAAAATAGGGAGAAGACACTTTAAAAATATTTTCATCAAAGGTCACCTATCAGCCAAAAGACAGAGTAGCTCATAAAATAAATAATATCATCCGTGAGTACTATACTCCTCTCAACAATCTAAACAAGACCTAACGGTAACATTTACCCTAGATCAATTATCAGAAGGTAAGTCAGAACAAGGAAGCTAGATTAATGGAAACAGAACAACCAGAATAGAAATAATGTGAATGCTGACACATTATGAAAAGTGTAACCAATGTCACTGAATAATATGCACAGAAATTTTTAAATAAGAACTTAATTTGCTAGTAAATTTTCTCTAAAACCACAATTAAAAATTTTGTCATCAAAAAACATTTAATAACGCAAGCATCAGCACTTAAGAAGTAAATTCCAGTAATCAGAAAAATCATTGTTTTCCAAGGATGCCAGATGAGCGAATGTCTAAACATACCAAAATGATTTGTGCAGACTGACAAGTATGAAAATCTGCTTAAATTACTCTGAAAGTACAGTAAGCTAGGGTCCTTATGAACCCCTGGGTGGTGCAAACAGTTAACAGGCTTGGCTACTAACCGAAAGGCTGGAGGTTTGAGTCCACCCAGAGGCACCTTGGAAGAAAGTCGAGGTGATCTGCTTTGGAAAAATCAGCCATTGGAAACCCTACAGAGCACAGTTCTACTGACACACAGGGGGGCACCACAAGTCAGGGCTGACTCAATGGCAGCTGGTACTGATAGCATCCTTATGTTCACTACCTTTTGTGAGGAGGTTAGAAACTCAGCAGGTAAAGTGTACTACAAATATAATGCTATAAACATTCCATTTTCAAGATGGGTAGAAAACTCCCTAAAGGTATTACGTCATTTATATGTTAATAAGCAGAACTAATGAGAAGTATAAAAATCACAATTATACGGTTATAATTCTTAGTTCAATTTATGTCACTTAGAACACTCAAGTCACTTACTCAGGCATTTTAGGAATGTTTATAGCCTCATATTTAACTCTAGATTACAACCTGCATAAACCGTTAAACATATAACTGAGCTGTAAAATAGTGATAAAACCACCTGTGACCACGCATGGGAGTTATGAGAATGAAGTGTGACGGTGTAAGTAACCATGACAGCCCTTGGCACACAGTGAATTTCTCTTTCTCCATTAATTAATCTTTCATTTTCTGAAATCAATAAACTGGGAATAAATAACTGGAAGGTAATTGATGAGCTTCTTTGAAAAATGAATTCAGAAATGGGGTCCGAACACTTTAATTTTCAGAAAAAACAAACAATTCTTCCCCATTAACTAACAAAAACAAAGAAGAAATCCCAATGTCATCTAAATATGGAGAGGAAGGAGTTTTATAAAGAAGACGGATGAGCTCAGAAGTTAAGCTCTGTAATTATCATAAACACTTTCCTTACAATTAGGTCCTTGTAGCTCTAGAGCTCTAACTTTGGAGGCAGGCCCGCCTAAATTACTGAAGATGTGTTCACTGTAGAAAAAAAGATTAAATAGAAGGGGAAAAACTAATAAAAGAGAGTGTTTAATATTTCTGAAATGTCCCAATAGTAAAAGGAAATATTAATTTAAAAAAGTGAATAAATGTCTGCAAATATTTACTTTGAGGATGGATTTACAGTCCTTCTGAAGTATCTATTCTAGTAAACAAAGTACAGACGTCAGAACCAGACAAGCTGGTGTGCGTATTCCACGAAAATGTAAAACAAAAATAATTCACATATACGAAGTTGGTGCCACAACCACACAGAGAAAATTATTATTTCAGGTGACCTTGGAAAACAGCAATTTGGGTATACATCCTTAGTGAATGTATATTCTGAGGACAAAGAAAGTAGCAGAGAAATCTTAGTTCCAGCAAGTAGTCTTAACTGCTGGTAGTAGTATTGGTTCTTCTACTCTCAAAATACTGTGTATATATTGTAGGATAATGCAAATAAGTAATCATATTAATGTCTTCAGTGATGAGAACAGAGACAAGCATAAAAAATCAAAAGTAGCTAACTAAAAAATCCTATGTTAAATTTGTTTTGGATATGTTGTCTATTCATTTTTTTTTTTTTTTTAATTTTCCAAATAAGAAAAATTCCTAGACTCAGTGAAAACTCAAGAAGACCAAAATGAGACTCTAGTATTCAGGTGGTCATCTAACATACTATGCCCCACTTAGAAAAACGGCTGAGTCTTACAATGAAGCAGAAAATACACAAGATTAGTCTGAGAATAAATTTGGACAAAAAGTGAAGAAGGTCTCAAAAACTAATGTGGTAATGTCAAAACAACAGAAAAGTAACATCAAAGGTCTCCTGTTGTTGTCCAAAGATGGAACATTCTGAACCTAAGAAGAAAAATGAAAGTAAAAATCCAGTAATTCACAAGTATAAAAAAAAAAAGAAGAAGAAGAGAAGTGGAGAGGGGAGGGAGAGGAAAAGGTGGAGAAGGAGAAACAAAAGAGAAATCCTTTCCTCCCTCTGGTCACTGGATATCTTTGGAAACAATCACAACATATTACTCTGAGGAGTCCCTGGGTGGAGCAAATGGCTAAGCACTAGAGTACTGGCAGAAAGGTTGGCTGTTCAAATCCACCCTGTGGCACCTTGGAAGTCAGGCCTTAGCAATCTGCTTCCAAAAGATCACAGCCTTGAAAACCCTATGGAGCAGTTCTACTCTACACACATGGGGTCGCCATGAGTCAGAATCAACTTGACAGCAACTAACAACAACAACGTGAGTAGAAGAACTAAGAGACGTTAGGGAGAAAAAAGAGCAAAAAAAAAACAACTCATTACTCTGAAATGGCAATTAAAGGAAAAACTTAGCATTTATCCCACCTTTCTTGTCAAGGTAACTAAATACCACTAGTTGGTAAGAAAAAAATTTTCTTTATAGAAATAGTCTAGCTAATAAACATGAAAGGAATTAAAGAAATAGAAAAATCACCACTTTGCAAACTAATGAATCGTAGATCCAAACAACAATGATCAATCAGTAAAACCATCAGATGAAAACTTGAAGGGAAACCTCTAAAGACCAGGTTCCACTACCTGAACGCTGCCATCCATGTTAACACCATTAAGGCTGGACAAGAAGGTACTGCGTGGCTTCTAATGTCATACAGTGGCAAATCTATACAGCACCCACCCGTGAAGTATTCTTGCCAAAAAAGTTGAACCAGAATCTAATCAAGCCTTTGATGCTAACTTCCATTTTATAGGAAATATAGGATGAAGGAACAAATTCAACACCACAATACAAAGAAACAAAAAACAAATCTCTTACATGGGATATAGTATGTAGACATGAAAGATTAAAAAAGAAGGAGGGGCCTAGGCAGGATTGCTCTGGATTAAGAAATTTAATAAATGAAAACAAAACAAGTCATAACATGGGAACCTTTGAATTTTGACTGAAATTAATCATAAACAGCCATTTTTGAGATAATTGGACAAATTTAAATATGGACTAGTTATCGTGACATTTAATTTTTTAGAAATCATGTAACAAAAATGTTACATAATAAAAAAATCAAAACTAATTCACAAGAATGCAAACACATTACTACTACCACAAATAAAGAAAATCCTAAAGTTCTAAAACTCACATGTTGGTACTACCGGTGGGATAGCAGGTGGTGGTACAACAGGTGGTGGAACTGGAGGTGGCATGAAACCTACACGGAAAAAAAGACCAAAAAATAGTACAGGAAAAATTATTTTCTTAAACCAAAGATTTTAATACCTACGACAAAGTGGTCTTTCACTACTACAACTTTGTTTGTGTACTAATTTTCTATTTAAAAATCACTTTTATAGATTGTTGTTGTAAGCAGCCGCTGAGTTGGCCCCTGGCTCAAGGCAACTCCACGCACAACAGAGAATGACAAGCTGCTGGTTATACATGAGACCACTGTGATCCACGGGGTCTCTACTAGCTGATTCTTTGCAAAGTCGATCACCCGGCCTTTCTTTCTAGCCTGTCTTAATCTGGAAGCTCTGCTGAAACCTGTTCCACATCATGGCAATGCACACGTCTCCAGTGACACAGGCAGTGGCTGCCCATTAAGTGCACTGGCTGAGAATCGAACTTAGGTCTCCCACACGGAAGGTCAGGATTCTACCACTGAGTCACCAATGCCCAAGCTAGGTAAAGAAAAGAGATTCTTATCCTGAGCATTCCATTTATTTATTCATCTAAGTCCTGTAGCACTCTCTAAGGCTGTAAAATCAAAGATGAATACAAGCCAGGTAATTTGTTTATGTGCTAACATAGTGACCCCATGGGTAGGTAATCACTGTTTTTCAAGTTGCTGGTCACTTTATATGCAATACTGTCATGTGTCAAATACGGTGCTGTTGTTTCTTTAATATATATACTATTTAGCCACTAACTCAGAATATTTTCATTGACTTTGAATGATACTATGATATTATGTTTTGTGCACTGGAATAAATTTTTAATTTATTATTGGCTTTTTTATGACTTTAAATACCAAATGACCAAACTAGAAATCTGCTTCCTAACATTTTTTAAAATACAGAACCACTAATAAACTCCATGAGAAAATAGCTAAAAATAAGGGAAGAATAAAGATATGTGATTTTTCAGCAAACGATGATAGGCAACGACTTTGTAAGATTTATGTGGTATGGTTTTTCAAATAATCATTTATAAAACATCCTGAACAAAACTGAGTTTGTAACTCACAAACACAAAAAGTATTTGACAAGAGTTAATTTTTCAATATTTAAAATATAAAAAAGATAAAATTCTGTAGGACAGAATAGACTGCCCCACAGAGTTTCCAAGAAGCACCTGGTGGATTTGAACTGCTGACCTTTTGGTTAGCAGCCATAGCACTTAACCACTAAGCCACTGGGGTTTCCAAAATTCTTATTAAAGCCAATTTCAAATTATCTATCATACCACAATTTTTTAATTTTATGTTATATGAGAAATTACAACGGTTCTCAATGAATCACTTTTTAGTTTTACTGGCAGTTTCTAGGAAGTCCATCCAATGACTAAAGAACTTAAATTGCAGAAATCAAAATATCTCTTATCACACGTAAAAAATTCTTCATGTTCAAAGAAAAATAAAAATAGCTTGAGCCTTTCTGTATCTCTCCCTTATTCTTCTAACCTCCTATGGCATAATACTAACAGCTCACCTCTAAGCTATGTACGTAATTAATTCTAAAATACATGTTACATGATTCATTGTTTTTACCTAAAAACACTGATTCGCGGAACTTTTGTTTATCAAAAACTTACTAAGTTAAAAAGTACTCTAAATTCCATAAACATTTCAAAGCACTTTAGGGTATCATTTCTAGTGTCAAAAATGGAATTTAATGATTTTTAGGTGGGATAATCTATAGAAGTTAATGGAAACTTTCTGATGAATGGGTGATAATTATAGAGAACTTTCACATAAAAACTTCAGTAAGAATTTTAAACTTTTAAAAGAGTAGTTCAATGATTTGAAAAGATTTCAACTTCCTTTCTCCAGGACTTCGAACCAGTTCGTTCCAGTATGAAGCCCTGCTGAGAATCTGCCTTTGCACGGCAGATATACTGAATTAGAATCTACAGTCTAACTAGATCCCCAGGTGATTCTTATGTATAATAAATTATGAGCACCACTGCTCTGCTCGACTACTGGTCCTCAGAATTGGTCCCTAACCAGTAGCATTAGCATTGCCCGGGAACTTGTTGGAAGTTCTCAGCAGAGGTTCAAACCTGAACACTTCTGAAGGCCTGCCTTACTCTGTCACTGCTTCTGTAAGTGTGGTCTCCCAGAAATCTGCATCACCTGAGAACCCGTTAAAACTGCAAATGCTCAGGACCCACCACAGACCTAATTAAGCAGCAACCCTGGGGATGCCGCCCAACCTCCCCATCTGTGCTTCTGAAGACGTCCTCCACATGATTCTGATGCATGCTAGTGTTGAGACCCACTGCTCTACGGCACTCAAGTCTGGAAGAAGAACAGCTCCAATAATACTCTGAACAGGATCTCTGAAGGGCAAGGTGTCACCAGAATTCCTTACCAGGAGGTGGCTGTGAAGGATTAAAACTTGCTCGTAGAAAAGGAGGTGGAGGCAGTGGACTGAACCCAGGAGGAGGAACCGGCATCGACACAGGAAAGGCTGGTGGGACTAAACTAACCGTAGGCACGGCTGGCGCTACTGGAATCTTTTGTGGGTAAAAAACAGAAAGTCCATGCATCATTTTATCTACCTGTATGATTACATTTTGGAGCAAATAAAGGTAAATTATTTCAATATCTTATTTAGGAAGGTAACAAATACCATTACAGTCATTTTTTTCCTATTGTGTACCTGTGTTGTGAGTAAACCTCCTCAGGACAAAGGCAACACAATTTTATTTGACAGTTTACTTGGAGACTGTGAAATCTATGTTACATTCAAATGATTTAATGGTCATCTACTTGAATACTGAATATCACACTCAATTTTAAATTGCCACCTCCCACCAAGTTTAGTAACACCTAGCTATGCTATGCAATCTAACCACCATTACAAAGAATGTCAGTAACAGCTTTAGAATGGCGTGAGTTTCCCATACATTTATTTTCTAATCCCAACATAACAATCTTTTACTCATCCTATATATAAAAAAAATATAGTAAGTCCCAAATACTTATCTGCATCCTGGACCTCTCCTGAATTTACACAATACCAATGGTCTTTTCAACATCTCAACTTGATTATCTCAAAAACATGTCAAATTTAATGTGCAAAACTGAACTCCTAATTGTCCATCCCAAAATGACTCCTCCCACAGTCTTTCCCATTCTCAGATAGTGATAACTCTATCTTCCCAAGTTCTCAGATCAAAAGCTTTGCCTCTGCTCTTTCTCCCAAGTCCACCTCCAATCACGACAGCAAGTCCCATGGGGCTACCTTTAAATATGTCTAATATCTGACCACATCTCGTCACCATGACTACCAGTTCAGCCTGAGCCACATCACCTCTCACCTGATCACAATCATCTTATAACTGGTCTCCCTGCTTTTATCAATGCCCACTGCAACCTATTCTCAAAATAGTAGCCACTCTTTAAACTCTAAATCCGACCAAGTCACTCCTTCGCTCAAAATCCTCCAACGGCTCCCCCCGCCACTCACTTCACTCTGGCCTACTTGCTATTCCTGGAACACCCCAGGCATGTTCCTGGCACAGAGCCTTTAAAGCACCAACTGTCTTCTGCCTGGGATGCTCGTCCCCCAGATACCCGTGTGGTTCCTTCTTTTGGCTTCTTGAAGTCATTGTTCAAATGTCACATTCTTAATTACACCTACCTTGACCACTCTGTTGAAAATTGTAAGCACCTATCCAGGCATCTCTGATCGTCACTACCCCACCTTTTTCCTTCCATGGGATCTCATCACCTTATTTATTACATATTTTCTGTCCACCCCATTGAGAATGTAAGTTTCACAAAGGGAGGGATTTCTGTTTCTTTTTTTTACTGTGTACCCCCTAGCTTGGGTGCCTAGAACAGTGAATGTCACAGAGCAGGGCAGTCCCTCAATAAGTATTTGTTAAAAAAGTAAGCATTTAAATATGAATGATACCATTTCTGAAGATAATTTTTATTCTAAAACTGTTTAACTAAATTCATCAAAATAACTTATTGTTCTATCAATCTGAGACTCATCAGAAAAACACGAATCTGAAGAAAGAAAAACAATCACACAAGTTCTCGGGAGCAATACTTTCATATTTACCTACTTTGTTTTAAATTTAATGTGAGTAGCACAACGATAACCACAATGATAAGCACAGCATCAGCAAAACTTTAAAAAGAAATTTTAAAGAAAAATTCTTTTTCCTAACATTCCTGAATAATATCTGTTCTAATATGGACAATTTTCTCCAAGCTTTGTTTATAAACACATGCATAAAACACAAATGTAAACACAACACAGACACAAAACAACCCAGCACTAACCTGCAACATAGCAACAGGTGGAGGAAAAACCTCTGCCTGGGTTGTGACAACTGTCTCCTTTTCAACTGGAGGTGGTGGACTCTGAGTTGTCTGGACCGTCTCTTTAACAGGTTCAGCACTTTTCACTGTTTCCCACTCTAAACAAAATATTTGAAATTGATTTCCTTTGGATAGGTGCGACTCTTCACTTTCTTTCCACGTGTACAGTTATTTCACATCTAACTCACTCTTCATCTACTTTGGTAATCAGTAAAGTCACATCTTTAGGATGTGTCCACAATTGCCCAGATAAATGAGGAGTCCTAAAGCTTGACATGTGAGACATAAATGAAGGACACTAAAAGATTTGGTCTCAAGTAAACACTCAGAAGTGATATGATATGTATCCAAAAAGTTGTCTGTTATAAGAAGGATTAACCTCATTCTACATTTTGTCATAACATACAACTGGGGACTACCAACAAGTATGAACCCAATACAGTATAATCGTTCTGAAAATATGACCATGCAAAAATGTAACAAAGATGTCTTCCAGTGGCTCTCCATTTTACTCAGAGTAATGATCAAAGTCATTATAATGACTTAGGAGACTCTACATGATTCTACCCCTTTGTACCTCTCTGACTTCATATTCTGCTACTCCTTCCCCACTCATTTGCTCATGCTCTACTGGTCTCATTATTTTTGAATACAGGCTTTGTACCTACTCTCCCCCCTGTATGGAATGTTCTTTTTCCCAGATAGCTGCGTATCTTACCCCGTCATTTCCTTCAGGCTTTTGCTCAAATATTAACCTCTTGATAAGGCTATTTCCATCTGAGCCCTTGGGGTTCTTACCAGTATTTACAGTTTCCTGGTCAATCATGCCTCCTTCTGCAAAACCTTCCAAGTCATCCACTTTAACTTTTTCCCATGGAATATACGTAACGCCAAGATCCACGTCCCAGAATTGTTTGTATTCTGTTTTTACACCTTTGTTTAAAGCCCAGGCGATCTATTGGGATTGAGAAGAAGGAAGAAAGAAATACACATATATTAAAAACAAAGGAAAATGTTCAAAATCATACTTGAACAATGAAGATGCAAATAAAATTATTTTTAAAAACCAGTTGAGATGGTAAAAACACCACTGTTGGAAGACTAGAGGACAAAAAATCCTTTTTTCATGTATCTTCTATATTTGTGTTTTTAAAATAAAACATCAGATGGAGATGGGGTTCATAATACGGGATGTATTTCCACTTCTTACTGTAACTTAAAATGACATACTTCCAGAGACAATACAAGTCTACTTCTTGCTATTTAATGTGAATCTATGTTAGCAACTATAATGTTCTTGTTGTTATGCAGTCAAGTTGGTTCCAACTCACAGCGACCTTGTGTACAACTGAAGGAAACGCTGCCCAGTCCTGCGCCATCCTTATAATCGTTGCTGTGCTTGAGCCCAGTGTTGCAGCCACTGTGTCATTTCATCTCATTGAGGGTCTTCCTCTCCTTCACTGACCATCTACTTTACCAAGCACGAAGTCCCTCTCCAGGGACTGATCCCTCCTGATATAACATGTAAGCTTGTCAAACTGCAAAAGCTCTGTTCAGAAAGTGGTGCCTGGCTGACTTAAGAGAATTGTGCATGTGTGACTTCAAAGATCTGTTTGACTAAAATTTTAGTTATGACAGTTATTTTTAGCTATATCTAATTTAATACCTCAAACCAAAAACCAAACCCTCAACACAATACTAAAATAATGTTTCTGACTAGTCTTGCCAGTGATGTTAAAAAAAATTAATTGAATACAGGGACATTCTAATAATCCAAATGAACAAGTAATATGATTCTTCTGTATGAAGAACTTAAAGCTTTAACATACATTAAAATGTTGCCCTGCAACCCCACCTCCACACAGTCTCACCTTGATGACTTTGGACCCAATTTTATACGATCCAGAACTAAGTTTCTGAAGAGCCCGAAATGCGTCTTGTCGGTGAACCATACAGACATAAGCACAGCCCCTGGGAGGAATCATCTATGAAAAAAATTTTTTTTTAATTTTTAACTGCTTTTTTAGAAAGGGTATAAGAAGCATAATTAGTCCTGGCACTTTACAGTTTTAATAAAATGGAACATTAACTAATGACTAATGGTGTCATAGTTGCTGTCTGCCATTGAGTCGATCCCAAATCACAGCGATCCCAGGTGACAGAGTGTACTGCACCATAGGATTTCCTTTTTTTTTTTTTTAAGTCTTCACAGATGGACGGAGATCGCCAGCCAGGTCTTTCTCCCTAATACTCCAATTCAGTTTTGATAGAACAGATTAGTTACACAGTTGTTATCCCCTTTCTTCCTCCTCCTGTTTATTATTATTAGTACAACTCGTGACTTAAAAGCACTAGAATAGATTTTTTTAAATCTAACTTTTTTTCTCTTTAGTATTTCACGTAGACTCTGTAATGGCTGCAGTAACTGCAAAATACTGGTAGACTCAGGTTTTACTAACACGGACAAGTACAGAGTATTGATTTTTCCCAGACTCTGTTACACAGCAGCAGTTAGGGTTCATAAAGCAAGGCAGAAATATGTAGGTCTAAGAAGCATTTTACACTTTTCAGGCTTTAGTTTGAGAAATCAAGAACTACCGTGCTACTTATTTTCTTAAAGTATTTCCAAAACTTCATTTACATATTTGCTGTATGTTTATACCACATGTACAATCACTTAGTTTAAAAATCCCAAAACTTAAAACCTAAGTTGGTCTCATGCTAAGCCATGATACCTGTGAAATCCTGTAATATTGTGTGTCAATTAATAAAAATAAGGAGCCCTGTTGGCACAACAGTTAAGCCCTCAGCTGCTCCACAGGAGAAAGACCTGGAGATCTGCTTCCGTAAAGATTAAAGCCAAGAAAACCCTATGGGGCAGTTCTACTCTGCCACCTGGGGTGGCTCTGAGTCAAAAATTGACTCGATGGCGCCCATCAATAACAATAAACAAACAGTTAAAGTATAAATGACCACATACAGTCAATACTACCAAATGAAAGTGAAGTAATATTGTACAGCCAACATATTTGTGCTTTTGGAAAAAGCTTTTAACGTGAACAGGAAAAAGCCTCAGTGTAAGGATCAGACAGAACATTTTCTTTACAGAGGGCATTTAACTATCCTGTATATTATCAGACTGCAACATAATCTTTGATGTACTAAGTCAGTATTCAGTGCACAGCATTTCGGTTTGTCTCTCTGAAGAACTCAAAATATATTTACTCAATGGCTAATAAGCACTATTTGTCAAAATAAAAACCTCTCAGCCTTGCTGAAACTTCAAGTTACTGTTTTCACTTTAGTACCTATCTTCTCAAAGGAGAAGTCTAATGCCTTATATACTACTCTTGCAATGTAGCTCCAGCTCCTTACCAGCACAATGAAAAGTACTTTCCTCAAGCTCACCAACGACCTACTGAACGCCAAATCTAATGGACGTTTCTCAGTCCTCAAACCAAGTGAAAGGTCTACAAATCTCCCACCAGTTTTTCAAATGCTGGAACTTACCACCAGCCATTCCATTCATAAAATAACTTAGTGCCTGTTATCTGAAAGCACTGTGCTCTCAAGAGGTAATGGAGTAGAGGAGAGAGAGAGAAGGCAAACAGATGCCCAAATTACCATGATATAAGAAAGACCACAAAGGTAAAAAAAATTAAGGTTGTAAGCAACATGCAAATCCAAAATGCTGCTTGAATGCAGGGTCTCCTCTGAGCGGTGATTCTTGGCTGTTCCTCAGAAATCACCTGAGTAGCTGAGGCACTTTGATCAGAATTTAATGGTACTGAGCCAGGCTATCCCTACTTGTTTTAAACGTCAAAACATATTTCTGATTTCCAGCAGGGCTGAGAACCGCCAGTTTAAGCATAGGAGAAGATCAGAAAAAAATTTCAAAGCCTTTGAAAGGAGAAATTTAAAAAGAGAAGAGTAAGAGAATCCTGCAGCACTCCCACAATGTAGAGAAGAATCTGAAATACCTGTCAGAGCCCTGGTGGCCCAGCAGTGGTAAAGAGTTCAGCTGCTAAAAAGAAAGTCGACAGTTCAAATCCACCAGCCGCTCCTTGGAAACCCTACAGGGGAGTTCTACTCTGTTCTATAGGGTCGCTATGGGTCGGAATAGACTTGGCAGAAAAACGGTTAAGCACTTGGCTGCTAATTGAAAAGTTGGCAATTTGTACCCACTGCTCTGAGGGATAAAAAAAAACTGGCAATCCATCTGCTCTCATAAAGATGACAGCCTAGGGAACCCCACGGGGTAGTTCTACTCTGTCCTACAGGATCCTATAGCGTTGCTGTAAATCAGAATTGACTGGACAGCAGTGGGTGCGGTCTGTTTTTTAGGAAACTAAGAAAGACGCTAATATTTGTTTGGTGATGCCCACACTGGGACATGTCTGCCTAGATGCACAAGAGATAACTAAACACCACTATCAAGGCTTAAGGAGCCCTGGGGGCAGACTGGTTAAGTGCTCGGCTGCTAACCGATAGGGTCAGCAGTTCGAACCCAACAGCTGCTCCTAGGGAGAAAGATCTGCAGTCTGCTTCCATGAAGATTTATAGCCTTGGAAACATTATGGGGCAGTTCTACTCCATTCTACAGGGTCGCTAGGAGTTGGAATCGACTCAACAGCAATGGGTTTTTGGTTTGAAGTTAGAACAGTAAATCAATCACCTATTATCTTGGTAAATCAGACAAATCACTTAGCTCTGTCATTGGTGAAATGACATTTCAATTAATCAGCTTCTTGTGAGGCGCCACTGAAATCATACACACTCAAAAGTAAACCGAAAATGTTAAATTCAACTCAAATCAAGAGTTATTATTAAAAGTCAAATTTGGCCCTAAAAGGAATGCTGGGACATAACACTAAACAGGAAACCAGATTAATTCTTTGGTAAAATAATGAAAAAAAGTCTAAAAAACATAAAAGTATAACACTAAATAAAATCAGAGCTGTAATGAATTATAAGTCTCCTCAAACAAAGGACTAAAATGTTTAATGACTCAGAACTTTTACTTTACTACTTAGAATTTCCACAATGGGGGGATGAGGGAGAGAGAGGGAAAGCAGATGATTTGTATGGATGAGAACAATTAAAATGGCTAATTAAGGATATTTTGATCTGATTCCCAAGAAAAAGGTCTTGAGAAAGAAGAAAATACTCAAAGAAGGCAACTGGGTGGGACAAAGTCGTTGAAAGAATTATGCTGAGGAGGGAAAGAGTTATGCTCAAGTTACCAGAGATTCCCTGGTTTACCTTTTGTGCCTAAAGTTTGATTTGTTTGATTCAGAACACCACCACCAATAACAACAACAATAAAAATACTAGCAAAAGAGACTAAGGTCTCAAGTCCAGCTGTGTCTCTACCACTACCTACTTGCTCATACAGAGGTGACTGCAACTCTGTGGGACTCAGTTTCCTCATTTGTATTTAAAAAAAGAGGAGGGAGGATTGAACTAGATCACACCTCGGGTTCCCGTTAACTTCGACAGTTTGACAGTCTACATTTTTAGGCATCAAGTGCTACACTGCTATGAAACACCCAAGGATATTTTGTTAGAATTCCATCTGTAAACAAAAATTCTTTAGGCAAGTAAAGAGCAGCATCAAAACAATCAGAGAAATGCTCCGAGTAAAACACTCCTTATAAAGACATGCATGATTTCAGTCAGACACCGGGCTAATCAGGGCGGAAACCAAAGTTCCTTTTTAACTTGTGAAGAGCTGATACTTACATTGATGGACTCTATTTGTCCAAACTCTTCAAACAGGTTGGTTAAATCCTGCTGTGTCGCTTTCTTGTCCACCTGACCAACCCAGAGAGTAGTACTACAGACTGTCAAGACACAAAAAATAAATAACCTAAATCATATGGACACAGTTACTTCTCTCAATTAGCTGAGGAAAAAACCACTAATAACAAAAAGAAACTAATTTAAAACACTTGTCAACAGACACTCATATCTGCTACATTTAAAATCAGCTAAAATCTCAGGTACACGGTCACATCTATGTCAAGTCAACCTTATACGTGTCACCTGTTAAACTCGGCTGCACACCTGAATCACCTGCAGATGCCTGGGTCTTTCTAAGCGGTGAAGGTTGTATGGGGTAGGACAGACCAGGAATTGGGATTTTAAAAGATTCGTTAGATAATTCCAAACGTACAACAAAGTTTCAAAACGACGTTTCACTGCAATTCTATCTGTGTACCTTTTAAGCGTCTTTCTGTCCTGGAATGATTAAGTGGGTGACTCCCTAATCCACAGTAACATGTGAAAACAGGATTATCCTTAAGGAAATAGGACTGTGCATGGAGATACAAAGGGGGAACCCCTTAACCTGCTATCAGGAAAGACCTCCTCTAGAGACACCTAACTGTAGAAAAGCACTTCCCTATAATAAAGCACATGTTACACGTGAGACATCTTGCCTACTTTTAACTATACTGCTCATGGCGCCAGGAACGTCTCCTTTTTCTGAGGACACTTACTTTAAAAATATTTACAGCTGAATATATTTGGAGAGATGTAATGTTATATTTGGATTTACACTAATGTTATTTAAGGGAAAAAAATAAGCTTCCAGCTCTTTACTTTTTATCTATAATAGGGCGGGTCTAAAGCCCTTGTGCCACAGTGGTTAAAGTGCTAGGCTACTAACCGAAAGGTCAGCAAATCTGAATCTATCAGTCTCTCCACGGGAGAAAGATGTGGCAGTCTGCTTCCATCAAGATTCACAGCCTTGGAAATCCTATGGGGCAGTTCTACTCCATCCTACTGGGTTGCTATGAGTCCGAATTGACCTGACAGCAATGGTTTTTTTTTTTTTTTTTTCTTTAAAGCAGCTTTTACTCTAGGAGGAATTTATCCCCTACTATTTTTTTATGGTGACCATTCCAAAGTCTCTACTAAATGCCCAGGGTTTTCAACCAACTCCCTCCACTCCAGTTGCTCACAACTTGACCAACTCCCAGAGCTGTGCCAAGTTTTAGGAATTGTTCATCTAGCTTATAGATCCCTAGTAATTGTTCCTTCCCTGCCTCCTGGAGTCTCACTCTGCATCCATAGCTTAATATTTAGCCAAAGTCTCAAGGGAGTCCTGCATTAGTTTCCAATTCCTGCTGTAATAAGTTACCACAAAATTAGTCGCTTAAAACAATACCAGTTTATTCTTTTGCAGTCCCAGAGGCCTAAAATAAAATAGGTCAGCACGGCTGCATTTCCTTCTGGAGGCTCCAGGAAGAATTCGTTTCCCTAGCTTTTCAAGCTTCCAAAAGCCACCTACGTTTACTGGCTGTGACACAATCCTCAATTTTCAAAGCCCTAGCGTAACATTCTCCAATCTCTCTGGTTTCACTGTCACATCACCTTTTCTGACTCTCTTGCCTTCCTCTTATTATAATAAGGACCCTTGTCCTTGGGCCCTCCTGAACAATCTCCCCATCTCAAGAGCTTTAATCACATCTGCAAAGTCCCTTTTACCATGTAATGGAACATATTTATAGGTTCCAGTAATTCGAACATGGGTACTTTCATGGGACCAAAGCAGATTTCTGGAGCTCTCTGACTGAATAGGCTCCTCCTTTTTCATCACTCTGCCCCACATGCTGCAGTTGCCTCAGTCTCACTGAGTGCCGTCCCCATGATCCATGTGGGCTATCATTCCAAACTGTGGTGCAGAAAGAACCTCCAAACAAAACACCAAGGGTGATAATTTGTCGTTGTTTGCTGCTGAGGAGTTGATTCCGACTCATGGTGACACCATGTGGGCAGAGTAAACTGCTCCACAGGATTTCAAGGCTATGACCTTTCGGAAACAGGTCCCGAGGCCTGTCTTCCAAGGCACCTCTGGATGGGTTTGACTGCCAGCCTTTTATCTAGTATTTGAGCACTTAACTATGTGCGCCACCCAGGGATAAGAGTGCTTTTTTTTTTTTTAATCCCTTCACTTAGGGGACAGCAAATTGCACTGCCTAGCTGTCCAGTGTCCGGAAAGAGTTTTTCCCATATGTTTTGTATTATTTTCTAATTGTTCACAGTGGGAGAGAAAATCCAATACCAGTTACTCCATCATGGCTGGAAATCTACTCTATATTATTTTTTGTATCTCTTTTTTTAACTGGTTGTTTAAAAGATAACTGAGTTTGAGTTTTCTGTCCATTCTTCCTTAATTTTGTCTAACAATCTGCTTTCAAACCAGCAGACTTCCAGCTGACTATTGGAGTGCCAGCACTAAGGAGACCACACACTTGTAAACCTTTTTAACCTCCAGGTATCCTATCCCTGCAGCTTTCTTTCACCCTGCTCTAAACGTAACTAAGTACTCATCAATGCTGACACTTTACAAATATTCCCCAGGAACACTTTAATTCCTCCCCACCCCCAAAAGCAAGACTGGTTCTTGCCCATTCCATCGGGAGAGGATACTTGATTCCTAGAATGCTACTGCTGTTTCATATCCACTGGACTATTCATGAATACTTACATGTCCTAAAACCCATGCTAAGGACCAATGGTAGGAAGCACAACTATACTTGTTTAAAAGGAGTGGAGGGCTGGGAGGAAATACTGAGCATATAAAATTGGTATTGCTTCTAAGTAAGCGTACAGAGTTTTGAGTTAGAAACTGAGGCATACTTTTCACTGTACTTTCTTATGTACTCTCTAAATTTTCTTTTTTACTGCATTACCCATACAAATAAAACAGTAATAGAAAGTAAACTCCATGGTCAATAACCATGTAAATGGTGGCAGCAATGACAAGTTAGGTGAGGAATCCAAGGAGAGAAATTTCATGTAAAAACCCTATCCTAAAATTGGTGAATGAATTCGTGATTCTCCAAGTCCTAATGGTACTCATGGGAGGGGGCACACTAGTGATTTTATGGTTAGATCTGTAAAAATGGCTAGGGGGTCAGTGTCTGACCTCCTCCAACCCCACAAGGGGGAAGGAAAACCAAGATCAACAGCCCAAGGCTGATTCCTACCAGGCAGGAGTCAGACATCCCTCTCCTCTCTCCATCTTTACCAACTCTGACTCCAACTATCTCTCCCACAGCACTCTCTACTTCTCTGCTGGGTTCAATAACTCATCGCAATGGCCACAGAAAACTCACAGATCATCCTCACAATTGTGGGGTTTATTAGGAAAGGAACAGTTACAATTCAGGCTCAAGAACACGCAGAATGCAGTTCTTTAATCAGGACAACCTCTCCCCTGCTGTGCTCACAGGCATGGCTCTCCCTGGCCCTCAGTCTCTGTCCAAAGGCACTCGGCTTTCTTTCTCCGTGGGCCAGGAAGCCCTCCCTACCATCTCTTGCTGCCAGGTCTCTCCCTAATTGATGGTGTGGGGGGGCCTCCCTCCCAGAATTGGCTCTCTTTTAAGGCAAAACTAGCCAATCCCCTTCGTAGGCCACAATTACCCTATCACACAATCACCGGTGCGAGTTAAAAACCATGGCTAGAAAGGCCACACACAAAAGTAATTAATCCACCTCAAGACCTTTGACGTTATTTCTATCTCAACTAGCCACTAAAATGTATGTATCTGGTCCCTACCCTAATTGACAAACAAAACTTCTAGAGCTAGGAATATCAGTATTATTAAAGCTGAATCCCGTAATCAGAGAAGGTTCTGGCAAGATAACCACAGCCTCCTTAAATTGCCAGGACCTAGTAAAAAGATGGGTGACCCTGTTGATTGTAGGCCTGGCTTCTCAGAAAATTTGAGGAGAAGTTATACCTTTTTTATACACCTCCGTGGCAGAAAGAATTGATTAGGAGACCTTCAGATATCAGATAACGTGATCAATACTGAGCTATTAAGAAAAAATCATAACTTGCTCCATTTTATGTGTTTCTTTTCCATTTGTAGTCTGTTAGTTCCCTTTAAAGTCACAGCCCACCAAGGATCCTCTAATTATAACTCATTTCACAGTACCTCCCATTCCTATCAAAAGATTCCTCCTACCAACACAAATCCCTACCAGTACCAAATTTGTTTCTAATCATACATTAGAAATTGACATATTGCCTTAGTAATCTAGGGCTGCTACAGCAGAAATACCACAAGTGGATCGCTTTAACTATGAAAAATTTATTCTCTCACAGTCCAGTAGACTAGAAGTCCGAATTCAGGGTGCTAGTTCCAGGGGAAGGCCTTCTCTCTCTGTTGGCTGTGGGGGAAGGTCCTTGTCATCAACCTTCCCAGTCAAGGAGCTTTTCAGTGCATGGACCCCAGGGGCCAAAGGACATGCTACTCTCCTGACTCTTGTTTCTTGGTGGTATGAGGTCCTCATGTCTCTGCTTCTTTTTTTTATATCTCAAAAGAGACTGACTAAAGACACAACCTAATCCTGCCTCATTAACATTAACTGCCTCTAATCCTGCCTCATTAACATCATAGAGGTAAGAATTTACAACACATAGGAAAATCACATCAGGTGACAAAGTGGTGGACAATCAAGCAATACCAGGAATCACGGCTTAGCAATTTGACAGGTATTTTGGTGGGACACAACTCAATCCATAACATTCCACC
The DNA here is from genome assembly GCF_030014295.1 of Loxodonta africana. Lineage (NCBI taxonomy): Eukaryota > Metazoa > Chordata > Mammalia > Proboscidea > Elephantidae > Loxodonta > Loxodonta africana. Next base: position 224,634,803 of record NC_087342.1, on the reverse strand, counting down.
CTTTAGTCCCCCCAAAATTCATGTCCTTGCAACACATAAAATATATTCACCTTGTCACATCATAGCCAAGAGTCTTAAAATCAAGTCCAAAATCCAAAAATTTCTCTTCATCTGTGAAATTGAGAATACAAATTATCTGCTATCAAAGTACAATGGTGGGACAGGCACAAGCTAGACATATCCATTATAAATGTTAGAAATTGGAGGGAAAGAAGGGATAACAGGCACCAAGCAAGTCAGCGGAACACACTACATTAGCCCTTCAAGGCTTGAAAATAATCATCTGTTCTCTGAGACCATTTAGATAATGACTCTGCCCTCCAGATGCTAGGTAATGGTCACACTCTCCAGATTCCAAGTGGAGGCCCCTCAACCCTGGGTTTCAGCTCAACTTCCAGGCCCACTGGAATCACAACTCTGTTCCCTTGGACTTAAGGCAGCCTTATTCTCCAAGTCCATCTGAGTGGTGACTTCACCCTTTGAGATTGAGGCAACTCTGTGTCCTGTATTCCTTATCTCTTCAGCTTCTGCCTCCTGCTTCCTTGGCCTCTTGGCCCCTCAGGACTATTGGCCCTTCAGGCCTCTCCACCTGCGCCTACCCTGCTGGGGCAACTATTCCAAAGCTCTAAGTGCCTGGAGGCACCCCACTCCACCAGTAAACTTCCACCAGAAGGCACTAAGCTCTCTTGCTCTGTGGGTTGGCAAGCCTAGCTCCACGGATGAGTGCTTGGAGGCACACCACTCCGCCAGGAAGGCTCCTGTGCAGAAACATTCAGCTCTCTTGCTCCGTGGGTTGGCTCCAGCGCTATCTCGCACCAGTTTCCTGATTCTGTTGCTTCCGCTTCTCTGCTGCTGCCTCTTGCCGTCTGCACCATCTGCAGTGTGACAGCTCTTCTCACTTCCTTCTGGGTCCTCATCAGAGTTGTCTTTGATGCCCAGAATTCCACTAACAGTCTTTTCAAGGCAATCCAGGCTTCTACTATTAGGCACTTTCAAACTCTTCCAGCCTCTATTCATTCACAATTTCAAAACCACTTCCACATTTTAAGTATCTGTTAGAGCAGCACCCTGCTCTCTTGGTACTAAATTCTGTCTTAGTAAACTAGTGCTGCTATAACAAAAATATGACAAGCGGATGGCTTTAACAAAGAAAAATCTATTCTCTCATAGTCTAGTAGGCTAGAAGTCCAAATTCAGGGTGCCAGCTGCAAGGGAAGGCTTTCTCTCTCCGTTGGCTCTGGGGGAAGGTCCTTGTCATCGATCTTCCCTGGTCCAGGAGCTTCTCTCAGCACAGGAACCCTAGGTCCAAAGGACACGCTATTCTTCTGGCTCTTATTTCTTGGTTGTATGAGGTCCCAATGTTCCTCTGCTCACTTCTCTCTTTTATATCTCAAGAGATTGATTTAAGACACAACCTAATCTGGTAAATTGAGGCCTGCCTCATTAACACGGCTGCCTCTAATCCTGCCTCTTTAACATCATGTTTTTTTTGTTAGGCACCATCGAGTTGAATCCAACTCACAGCAACCCTACGCACAACAGAACAGAACACTGCCCGGTCCCGCACCATCCTTACAATCATTGTTATGCTTGAGCCTGCTGTTCCAGCCACTGTGTCAATTCATTTCATTCAGGGTCTTCCTCTTTTCCTCTGACTCTCTACTTTACCAAGCGTGCTGTCCTTCTCCAGGGACTGATCCCTCCTGACAATATGTCCAAAGGATGTAAGATGCAGTCTCGCCACCCCTGCTTCCAAGCAGCATTCTCGTTATACTTCCTCTGAGACAGACTTGAGCATTCTTTAGGCAGTCCATCATATATTCAATATTCTTCGCCAGTGCCACGATTCAAAGGTGTCAATTCTTCTTCAGTCTTCCTTATTCACCATCCAGCTTTCACATGCATGTGATGCGACTGAAAATACCATGGCTTGGGTCAGGCTCACCCTAGGCTTCAAGGTGACATCTTTGCTTTTCAACACTTTGAAGAGGTTTTTTGCAGCAGATTTGCCCAATGCAAAGCATCTTTTGATTTCTTGACTGCTGCTTCCATGGCTGTTGATTGTGGATCCAAGTAAAACGAAGTCCTTGACAACTTCAATCTTTTCTCTGTTTATCATGATGTTGCTTATTGGTCCAGCTGTGAAAATTTTTGTTTATGTTGAGGTGTAATCCACACTGAAGGTTGTGGTCTTTGATCTTCATCAGTAAATGCTTCAAGTCCTCTTCACTTTCAGCAAGCAAGGCTGTGTCATCTGCACAGCAGAGGCTGTTAATGAGTCTTCCTCCAATCCTGATGCCGTTCTACTTCATATAGTCCACCTTCTCGGATTATTTGCTCAGCATACAGAATGAATAGGTATGGTGAAAGGATACAACCCTGACACACACCTTTCCTGACTTTAAACCAATCAGTATTCCCTTGTTCTGTCTGAACAACTGCCTCTTGATCTACGTACAGGTCCCTCATGAGCACAATTAAGTGGTCTGGAATTCCCATTCTTCCAACGTTATCCATAATTTGTTATGATCCACACAGTCGAATGCCTTTGCACAGTCAATAAAACATATGTGAACACCCTTCTGGTATTCCCTGATTTCAGCCAAGATCCATCTGACATCAGCAATGATATCACTGGTTCCAAATCCTCTTCTGAATCCGGTCTGAATTTCTGGCAGTTCCTTGTTGATATACTGCTGCAGCCACTTTTGAATGACCTTCAGCAAAATTTTGCTTGTGTGTGGTATTAATGATATTTTTTGATAATTTCCACATTCAGTTGGATCACCATTCTTGGGAATAGGCATAAATATGGACCTCTTCCAGTCAGTTGGCCGGGAAGCTGTCTTCCAAATTTCTTGGCATAGACAAGTGAACATACCCAGCACTGTATCCGTTAACATCACACAGGCAGGATTTACAACATGTAGAAAAAGCACATCAGATGACAAAATGGTGGACAATCACATAATACTGGGGATCATGGTCTAGCCAAGCTGACAGACATTTTTGGGTGACACAACTCAATCTGTAACACATATAAAGGGAAAAAAGTTTGTACAATAGGAATTTCTCCTCCAGTACTACTGACCCAATAGGTTTGTAATTTGCTTCAGATGTTATAAAAAAAAAAGTATATGCTTTGTATAATAATTACACTTATAGACCTGGTGGTTATAATTGGTTAGGACCTGATGGACAGGAGTCACTGCTGCCATTGTGTGGGCCTTAGCTTGGTCCACTTTAAACCTTTAGTTAAGTCTTAATGCTTCCTAACTTGCCTTAAAAAAAAAAAAAAAAATCAATTCTCAATAACTTCAGTATTTGAATAAAATCTATGTATTAGAATACTCTTCCTTTTTCTTCTTTCCTCCATCACAGTATAAACACCAAGGATAAAATTATTCATGTATCAAACCACTATTCAGCTTCTTAATCTGAAAATGAGGTTGAGGGCATCTGCAGCAGAAAAAACATTTTCTATTTGTTTAAATCATAGAGATCTGTAAAAGTATATTACTTACCACTTAATGTTTTAGATCTAATTGGAGGTAAGCCCTTTTTCTGTCGTTCTTTCTCCCTTTCTCTAGCTCTCCTTTCACTTGAATATGAACGTGATGATTTCCTCTTTCTCTCTCTTGAGCGGGAGCGTGATCGCTTTCTGTGTTTGCGTTTTCGAGAACCAGACCGTGACCTAGACCTCCGTTTTCTTGGTGATCTACCAAAAAAAATATATTATTTTACTTCTACTGAGAATGTTATCCTTCTGTCAAGTTTCTCACTCCTAGCTGAGAGGAAAAAAAAAAAAAACAAAAAAATGGTTGTCTTAAATTCAGATACCTCTACAAAAAAAATCTGAAGTATTCTCAAGTATCAAACATGCATTTTCTCAAATCTATGTACTGCCTAGGTCGACATGAGTCATAAACGACTGCGTGCAGTAACTCTTACTGAATCTGGGTGATTATTCACAACCAAAAGAAAGAAGGGGAGAATGAGATACTTGAAAGGGCCCCACTTTCTCTTAGTGTCTTCCAACTTTTTTCAGAGAGTCAAAAAGAACAAGAACGAAAGACTGAAGAAAATGAAGAGACTCTATAGGTGAAAAAGATGTCACTTATTAAAATTAGAAAACAGAATATTTCCACAGAGTACTAGGGCACTCGCTATACAAATTCACTCAGTAGTTTCTAACTTCTAAAATTTTAAGGTGTTTGGCTTCACAATGTAAGAGGATACAGAAATGCTGTTTCTCCTTTGCCTATTTCTGTTATTACTATGAAATGAAATGAAATATGAGAAGGACAACCTGAATTTCTAACAGTGTCCCTCTACAGGTTGATTGATAACTAGTGTTCTGGCGGCAATAATATCCTAAGCTCCGTATCATCATTTAAAAAAAAAAAAAAAAAAATTTTTTTTTTTTTTATCATTCACTAAAATCAGGAAGAATATAAAATCCCAGTCTCATGATATGAATGCTGTTCTTTGTATATTCTTGAAATAAACAGCCATAGATGTATTCAAACTAAGGTGGTTTTGTTTTTAAACAGTGAGTTATTTCCTTCTAAGAATGTAAAAAGAAAAGGAGTTATCCTAAGAAAAATAGTATTTCCCTTACTCCTGATGCAAAGAAACAAACTTGACATTTTAAAGATTCGCACACACAGCTATTATTAAACATTATTATAGAACCTTGAACGAGATCGTGAACGTGTTCTTGATCTCGAGCGAACGGCCACTTTCTTTGCTTCTTGCTCAAAGATCTCTTCTTCTACCACATCTTGCCCTTCATCTATATCCATATCCTTAAAAGGCAAAAAAAAAAAAAAAGCAAACAAAAAGCCTAATTGAGATTCAGTATTATTGACAATAACTCTTAAAAAATATCCACTCCTAATTGAGATTCAGTATTATTGACAATAACTCTTAAAAAATATCCACCAAACATTAATGACTAATAGGTATAATGGTCAAAGAAAAGACGCTTAAATGTGGAAAAAAGTATTTAGGACGTTATCATTATCATTACACAGTATTTTAAAATGTTTTCTCTACTTAATTTTAGCAATTTATGACCCAGAAAAGCATTTTCTTTTACCTGTTGCTGGATATCTATGGAATCATCCAAATTTGCCTCAGGTTCAAGAAAATGCTGTTGGCTGCTCCCTTGTGACGGAGACGCTGAATGCTCTGACCCAAATGTTCCCTCCTGACTATCCTGAGGGGTTGCCTATTGAGAGAAGATGCAAACACACAAACATGAGGAAATGGTTAATCTTATCACAAATTAAAATTTAAACACAGCTCTTGTTTGTTCAATTGTGACCCAGCAAACATCACGATTAAATTTTTTAAAAAGCCCAATCCATAAAGAAATCCCATGTTAAGTCTTTGATGAGGTAATCAATCTAAAATCACACTTTTGTATAAATTCATGTTTACTTAAAAGCACAGAACGCCTGCATAAAAAGGAGTGGGCGCTGGAATACTGAAGTAGAAGTGTAAGAATCAGCAGATCTTCAAAAAAATTTTAACTGTGGAAAATACATCTCAAGAATTAATAAAAAGATTGTATCATGAATGATATAAAATAGCACTCGGTTAAAGGAATCTAGAATTGCACTGGCAATTAGCATTAATAAAAATGTTATAAATGCTATAAATGAAAGTTCAATTAAGTATTTTATATTAAAAAATTAAAGTCACATATTACACATATAGAAGCAAAACAAAGCTCACTGTTCTAGCAAAACAGTTCTCAACTTTCTTAATAGTTTGTTTCAACTAAGAGATGTCCTCTTTATGAAGGTAAAATTAGCCTAGCTACAATGTGATATCTATTATTTCTTTCACTTTATGTTCTATGAGAATAACCAACAGGGCAGTACATAGTCGCTGCTTTGATCTGGTATCTATCACTTCTTTCCCTTTATATTCTATGAGAATAACCAACACGGCAGTATACAGTCGCTGCTTTGTGCCGGGTGTTCTTCTGCAACAAGATCATTAAACATGTATTAAAATTGAATATTTTATGTATCTCCATAATAAAACAACTTCAATGCAAGACCAGGACTTCTTTCATGTTTGAATGCATCTAACTAATTGGGACAGTGAAATGTTCACAAGGGAATTTAAAACTATTACTCTAACTACATTAAAACTGGGGAAAAAAATGACAACAGCGTAAAAATTAGGAGCAAAAAGAGCATTAAAGAACAGTTCCAAGTACCTTAACTTGTTAATGAGGAAACGTCCCCCAAGGACAAGTAAAACGTGCAAAGTTTAGGAAACAAATTAAAGCTGAAGTTAACATCAGACCGACTGCAGGCTATTAGTTAAACGCCTATTCTATCAGTCAGAATCAACTCTGTGGCAATGAGTTTGGTTTGGTTTTATACAACACTGGTCAAAAAATTAGTAAATAACCTTAGTCTTCCAGAGCACACCAAACAAATATATTTTAAACCGCCTTAAGCCTTTAAAATGGTACAAGAGAATTCTTAGCAATACAACAAGCTAAGTTTCAACCTCACTCTCAGCCTTTATTGTTTGGCCATAATTCAGTAGTCGCATATTCATTATACATTTATTGCTTACTTCATCACTCACTTTAAGCCTCATATCTACCCCAATTCTGTTTGTTTCTCATCTTTAACTATCCATTTAATGAGTTAACCCTTGGTATAACCATCAGGGTCCACTGCAACCAACTTTAATTTTTGAGTTTCTTTTTTGAATAATTTTACCTACATGAAAGGATTCCTTCTTAGAGTTCTTATGAAGAACAGACCAACCATTTACTTTAATAAGATAAAGCTTATTCTCTCTTGCAATTAGCATTAGATCCACTGGACCCTTTAATAAATCTAAGTTACAGGACATAGAGGTTTATTTTCCTCTATCTTGAAAATTCGGTATTTCATCAATTTATAAATTCTTTCATTATTACTCAATTATTTATCAACTATTCTCAATTATGTAAAAAAAAAAAAAAAAAGACTAAAACAATTAAATAGTTGAGAAGGATGATTCAATAGTGAAATAAATCATTGTGATTCAGTTTTATTACACTGCCAGAAATACTGCATCCTATTTCAGGAAGGTACAAAAAAGATTGGAGACACCATCTCTTAAGTCTGTTTTTAGTTCTCCTTGAATGAGACTGAATATTCAGATTTTTATCTTTGCCCATAATAGCAAAGAAAACTGACACAGGAATTATTAGACAAATCAGAAGATGAATGTAAAGAAATAGATAACTGTATTCCAGACTCCAATGAACAAAATTTATCATGCAAGTGAAACGGCAGGCTGAGGTTTCAGATGGCCATGCCCTGGATATACTTCTCAAGCTCAAGAACTGATGAGTGAAAAACTGTATGACAAAACAGGAAATACGTTATTTTCATCCAAATAGGCATTCAACAAGGAGGACTTCATCTAAAAGTATACCACAAGAAGAACCTGGGCTGTTCTGTTTTGCTAAAAGAATGGGTGACATCTGGATAATGATCCGAGTGGCACTCCTATTGGAATTTATGCACCAAAGTTTAACTGATAACAAAATGGTTAGCTACATTTAAATTCAATTTAAATTTCTAATAAAGCCTATCCATCCCTTTAGTCTCACCTCTGTAAGTTATTCGTAAGTTGACTTAAAAATAGAAAAAAATTAAGAGGGCCCATGGGACCCCGGTGGTAAATAACTGTTTTTCCTGGTGCACTAATATACACCCTAGACTACATCCTGGAATACATCCCTAGTTTTTCAACGTCTTTATACAAAGCATGAATAAAAATACTGAATAAAATAGAAGACAAAGACAACAGCGACTGGCAGACTTCTTCCAAGACTGGAGTTATCACTCAACTGTCACACTTTGATCAGCTATAAATCTACTCTATTTCTGGTTGTATAAGTGACAGCAAAGGCTTTGTCAAATGCCTTATTGAAATCCACATATGCTATGCCTACAGAATATCCCTGATTTAAAAGTCTTAAAAGCCCACAGTCATAGGACCCTTACAATTTACTTGAGACATCAACCCATTTACAGTAATGCAGGACTCTTAATAAATCCTCCATCTTAAGCCTCATCATGTTTAATTCTATTCTTTCTATATTTTCCTGTATATAAACTTTCAGAAGTAAAATAAGGTATATATTTTTTATATTCCACTGATAGCTCCTTACCATTAAGTGGCTGAATCTTCTTTACATCTCTATTCCTAAGGTTCTTTTAAAAGCCTTTCTTACCAGTTTTACCATTTTCACCATTGGCATGTCATTCTGAGCTATATAGCTCTCCTGACACCTTCTGAATATTCTGATATAACAATTATCAAAATCATCAACTCCAGCTTACTCAAGACAATAGAAATCATTCCCCTTATGACATGATTTCTAGTCCCTTCACAATTCTGGCCATTCTTCTCTCAAAAGGCTCCAGTTTTTCAATGGTTCTCTAGCATTATGGAGACTAGACCTCAACAGGTACTCCAGGTGTGGTCAGAGCTGCAATGAGTAGAGTGGCACTATCAATCCTACTCTGTAATCTAAGACACTGCAACAACTTCTAAGCAGCCACGCTGAAATGCCTGATTTTTCTGCACACTCCACCCTATCTTAAATACACTAAGATAGGTGGTTTGGCAGAGCTAATTACATGATTATTAAATTGAACTGTCACTCTGATGATATACTTTCTCATTCCGCTTTATCACAGGTTTTATTCACTATGTGAACTACTGTTGTTTTCTTCACTACTCCCTTTTCTTCCTCAGACTTATTTTTTAATAAGCAACGCTTTTAAAAATTTCTACACCTTTCAAAAGGATATTACTATATGCTCTGAAATTCTGCAACTAATATATAGACTAATTAAGCCCAAGCTGCTCTTTTTTTGATAGGTGAGATTCTGGAGACAGTATCACTCCCTCTCAAGTTTACAGTAACTTTCACTTTGATAACTTCGGTGTTCATTAGAACCTCGCCAAAAGTACTACCTTGATTTTACTGCTTCTGCTACACCTTCTGCAATGAATCTGTGACTAAGACAATTCAAATGTCGCTTACAGCTGAACAAATCTGTTGTTTGGATAAAGTCTCACATCACTACTACCTCTTGCCTCTGTAACGGCTCTGTGATTTGTATTACTCTATCACTGACAACATGTTTCTTTTGAATTACAACTTTTAATGCCACTTATTAAAATTATCTTCAAGTTCCTGAATTCTCAGGCAGATATATTTGCTGGACATAAAACATGGCCCCATCCTGACTCCAATCAGAATTATTTCTTCAGAACAAACGATGGAATTCCTTTTCCAAAATCCCAGGCATGAGTTCCAGGCCAGCAAATATCATTAGTAGCCACTTCACATTTACTATCTGCATTAGAAGGACAAGTTGTGATCGCATCAGTGTCTAAAGTTTGCTGTCCCTTCAATATAAAGGAACTGTCGCGTCCTCCGTATTCCCTCAGTCTTTCACACACACCTCGACTACAGAAATCACTGTATTCTGAAGTGAGCTCATACAAATATATGTGCTCCATTAGAGAAGAGGCTACTGGAGGCCAGATCCTTTTCCAGTCATCTTTGTACGTAGCATTTGCTAACAACACAGTGCTCATACGTAAAAAAAAAAGTCTGTGGTACTGGGTTAAAAAAATTTTTAATGTCAAAATTTTTGAATATTAGAAAGAAGTGGGAGGGTATGTAGGGAGGTGGTTTCCTAACCCTCTTATTCTGAGCAGTCTATACCTGCACTTCACATATGGAGAAAAAATAGGTTTTATAATAGATTTAATTCTAGCTCTGTAATTTACTATATTTTATTGATTCAAAGGGGCAATACTTTTTCACATTTTATCATTCCTGAAATCTGTAAGATTCTTACACATCAGTCGCATGTTATACCTCACTTGGAAGTGTTTTTAAATTCTTGGCTATACATAAAATAATGTTGTGTCTTAAGACTGATGATATTATGGTATTAGCTATATACTTTAGCTATTAGGTATTTAATCTCACTAAAAGCTTCAATTTTCTCTGCTGTAAAATGGGAATCATACACTTACCTGATAAAGACCGTATGTGCCTAATAAAGTTTCTGCCACAAGGCAGTGGTTTAATTAAAGGCAGCCGTCTGTTTATCATCGACAGCAAAATCACCATTGCCCTGCTTGATAGGGAACTGAGTAAGGAGCAAAGCACATGAAGTTTTCAGTAGAAATTCTGAAATACCATCTCTGATTTCTGTTCCACACTCCCAGTATGCTGCAATTAATTCCTACCATGCTCTCAATCAATTTGTAAAAGTTGCCAGAACAAGTTTTGGTGACAGAAAAAAATTATAAAGTTCTGGAAAGACTGATCTACCTAATAATACATAGGTGAAGACCTATCACTAAATAAAGTGGCTGATAAAAACTAAGCAGATTAGAAAATACACTATTAAGACAAAAACCAAAACACCCATTTACAGACTGTAAGAAGCAGTAACTCTAAAGACCACAAGATGGGGTGAGAAACCTTTTGAGGCTGTTGCTGCTCCAGGAGCTGCTGTCGAAGATGTTCGAGGTTTTGCTGCTGAAGTTGTTCTGCTAACTGATGAAAAATGGAATTGTTCACAGACTCTGAAACATGAGGACTAAAAAGAAAAAAAGGTGAAAACGTATCTTAAAATCCACTAATCAATGAAAAAAATTTTCAATTCAATAAAACATATATTCTGTTACAATGTTTTTCAATATATTAGCATCAAAAATGGAATACTTCAGGACATTGATTAATAAATTAAAATAGAAATACATTCTTCAACAGTGTTCCAATACAGAAAACATGTTAAGAGGTGCTCTGCTGAAGATCTGATATTATTGTTTCATGCTACTAAAAGCAGATAAGTTAGTGCTTATTACATTAGAGTGTTTTAAGAAAATCTCAAACACAAAAAACAGAAGTATTTAAATACTGTCACTTTAACTCCTTCTCTAATCATTAAACCCGTTGCCTGAAGACCTCATTTGTTACAGAGTATTTCTTACATTTTATATTTGTTACATTTTACATTTATTGCAGAGTAGAACTGCTCCCCAGGGTTTTCAGGGCTGTTATCTTCTTCACAGAAGCAGATGTCAGGCTTTTCTTGTGTGATGCAGCTGGGTGGGTTCAAACCACCAACCTTTAGGTTAGTAGTCCAGCACAAACCATTTGCAGCACCCAGGGACCTCTCTAACCATTAGAGAGTAGGAGAAATGGTCTATCAATCAGTACAGATGAAGTCTACAATTGTAACTGGCCAGAAAAATTATATGAAGTAATATGCTCTCTTCCTCTTAGGTTTATGTGTTCGTAGAGAACACTTCTTTTATCCAACTGTTTTTCAGGACCTCTCACCATACTGACGGCCCCTTTTGAGATGCCCTCTTTTTTGTTCATATCTTATCTTGACACCGAGAGTTCCAGGTGTCAATTTCCCACAGTATAGTTAGATTATGGCTTCCTATCTAAACACTATTTTTGTTAGCATACCTGATAATGTCTATGGCTGTCTACTTTAGGTAAGACATGAACAAAAAGGAGGGCATCCCAAAAGCGGCCATCAGGATGGTGAGAAGTCTTGAAACAGTTGGGGCGGGGAGGGGGGAGTATGCTTCATCTGGACCAAATAAACCTAAGAGGAAGAACAATACCTAGCTTCAAATTCTGAAAGGCCATACCTCTTAAAAAAAAAAAAAAAAAAGGAGCTAATCTGTTGCCTTGCTTTAGAAAGCAAAACTTAGACCAGTAAGTTAAGGAAACCGGATTCAGTTCAACAAAAAGAACATACAAAATGACAATTATTTAACTTCTTGTCATAGAAGGCATTAAAACACAGGATAAATAACCACATCAGGACTGTTAACAGACTGTTACACTGTTCAGGAAATTTATCTAAATGATCTCAAATAGTTCTTACTAACTTTAAAATTTATAACCTAAAATACTAGTTTTTCATTCTATTAAACGGAATGCCATTATCAAAAACCATCTCACATTATCCCAATAAATAAAACCAATAATATCTGCTAGAAACAAGTATCCCAGAGGCTCCTCTCCCTTCATCACCCCTCTTTCATTCTTCCACCTTCCATCCACCTATTCTCCAAAACCCTACTCCCCCCTGGTCCTTTTACAGACCCTCCTCAAAGAATCTAAGGTTCTGTAGAATTGTCAGAGGAAAAAATCACTCATCTAAAGAAAAACATACAATCCATTTTATCAAAAGAAAAAAAACTACAATCTCAATCCTTAGTTCTGATGAGTCTGGTGTGTCCTAGAATTTCTCCTACATCCTGGAAGTGGCCTTTGGTAACTGAAGCAACGTTCTTTCTTAGTATTTCCAATGTTCTTACAATTCAGTTATGTATCTTAATGCCTGATAAAGACAGAGAAGATAACTAAACTTATCAATATTAATCAATTTTCCTAGAGAGAACTTTGATATATCCTAACTGATGGCAAAGATCTGAGAAGAGTCACAAAAAAAAAAAAAAAAAAATACATTAAGGCAACAAAATAGCAACTCTCACCTTTCTGGAACGTTAGAACTCAACAGCCTGAAAATAACAACCCCGAACTTATTCAAAGTAAGATTAGCAATTCAGATGGCAAAGTCCTATGCAGTGTTAAAAAAAAGAAAAAATAAGATTATAAAGAAAAATACAATTCTTACAGCTGAGAAGCTGGAATTTCCTTTTTGGGTTCTTCACTATGCTCAGAATCTTCTCCAAAATCAAACCTATCCATCAGCTTCTAAGAGGGAAAAAAAAAAAGAGACAAATTAAAAAGCATGTTACACAAATGAAAGTTACAAATGTTAATATGAATGTCACTGATATCCCATTAATTTATCTCTATCACTTTTTATATAAATATTTTATATCATTTAATATTATACTAGGATAGAATAAAACATTTTATCTGAGTGAATCTTTACTTTTCTTTAATGCACTTTGACATACACTGCTTTATCTAATAAAACAAATCATGGAATTAGCAGGATAAACTCTAACACTCCAATTTTATAGAAGACCAAAGAGGAACATAATTACAGATAGCTTTTCCAGGTCACACAGCTTGTTAGAAACACCTACATACATGAGCAACAGACGTCATCCTAGTATAGCTCTCTGCTAAGAATGCTACGTTATCTTCTGAATGCTCAAAGACTTTTTATGTGGTCAAGCTATTTAGAGTCATGCTAATTTAGACTTTCACGCTGAAAGCAAAAAAGTCTAAATAATAATCCAATAAATCAATATTTATTTCCCTATGAAAATAACAGCAGTGGAAATGAGAAAATATGGATGACACTTCTGGGAAACACTGTAGTATTACCATAATTAACCAAGATTACTTAGGATATCACACAGTAAATTACACACGAAAAGATTTTCGTTTTAAAAAACACTAACTTTTAAAGTTAATCTCAATTTATCATGGTATTTTAATTTCTCTTTAAGATGTTACATATTAAACCATTTTCATTTGAGCATAATTACCATAATTAACATATTTGTAGCATCTATTAAAACACCATCAGAAAGTTTAGAATATAATCATTTGCCCCAGTGGTGAATACGTAATTTTGCTGACAAGTTACCTTTCAGTCAAAACAAAACATTTAAAAAGTTTCAAGTGGAACTACTTAATCTCTTTCAGAAGCCTTTTTAAAAATTTTGAATGTCTTAGGCAGCACAGTGGATATTAAAACAGTTCTATGGTAAAATGTAATATATGGAATTAGAATGCACATGTGACAGTGTATAAAATATTTAACTTCTTTACGTCACATAGAACAGGTCTGATATCTGAAAAGTTCTACCTTGTTAAAAGACACTCCCTGTTCTAGGGGATTCAGGGTGTTGGCCGCTGCAGCTGCAGCCGTAAGTTGTGCTGTGAGCGCCTGCAGCTGAACTACAAGACCAGCGTCCAGGGCTTGCAGAATGGAAGGCTGGGGCTTCTGCTGTTGTAGCTGTAAAGTCTGTATTAACTGCTGAAGCTGGAGGGGAAAAAAGGAAAATTATTACAAAACAGGCTTTGGGTCTTGTCTATAGGCTTGCCCATTTAAACCTTACTAGTCAATAAAATCAATCATCCTACATTCTTTGGACAGCAAGGAAAAATATCTGTCAACTGAAAAGTTTTTTTACAAAAGATTTTTTTTTTTTGCCATACAACACACTCCTTAATGGGAGTATCTTGCTTCTGGAAAGTCACGGGACTTCAAACAAAATAAAGTGGTCCTCTCATGACAACCAGAAAAAGAACTCATCACAGGTGGCCCCTTATTTTTGCTACACTCTTCACTCCTTCAATTAATCCTTAACCTCTGTAAATAACAACAAACAGCTTTTGCCATCTTTCAAATATACCATATAATACATTTCCTGAAAGCAGGAATAAAGAAATTTGTTTTAAAAGATGTTCTTGAAACAAAGACTGAGGTTAAGAAAATTCATTATTAAAGGTGAATGATGTCAACATGAGCGGAAAACAAACCCAGTTCCTACTATTCACCCATCCTTCTTAAAAAAACAGACACAACAGTAAGATCTTGATAAGTCGTAGGTACATAAGCCCTACAACCGCCCCAGAAAAATAACTGATAATTTCCTAATCCAGACATAAACCTGAGCTGAATCTGAAAAATATCGGTTTAGACAGAGAAATAAAAATAGCAAAGCTACTGGTAAGCAGGGTAACAGCAGTAAAATAATTTCATGCCTACATAAGATAGTAAGATAAGGAAACAAACTAGGGTCATTTATCAAATAAATACTTGCTACAAAACTATTAACGTGACAGCAAAGAAAACACAAAAATATATGAGAGTTAAGTTATTGTACTCAAGAAGCTACAAAACTAGTAAGGTCAACAAATATAAGATATGAATCTTCTAAATCACCATGGCTAAAAAACAAAACGTCTTATTTCATATTTTAAGTGTTCTTTTTGCTATCTCCATTTTTCCCAATAGCACCATTACTCCTCCACCCAGTTCAAAACCTCCATAGTGTCTGATTTCATATTCAAGCAATTACTATTTCTTACTGACCCTTTTTCTACTCTTTTTCTTTTTTTTTTCCCTCTGGAAAATCTCTCCTCCTGACAGAAATATTTCAATAGGTACCTTTTAAAATGAGAACATTTTCTTTATGAATTACTTTAGATATCATTACCATAAGATAATTCCATAATGTCACCTAATACCCGGTTTACAGTCCGTTTCCAAACTGTTCAGAAAATTAGCAAACTGGATCCAACCTAAGACTATATACACTGAACTGGTTTTTACATTTTTAAAAGTCTAGACATTTCGTTGCATTCTTGCTGTGATTTCTGATGATGTGAACTAAGCAACTATTAGAAAGTCATGACTTGTAGCGAATATTTTCGGAAATAAAGAAGCTCAAATTGCAGTGGCCCGCCACATGTCTGTCAGTTTGTCGTACTGTGGGGGTTTGTGTGTTGCAGTGATGCTTGAAGCTACGCCACTGGTATTCAGATGCCAGCAGGGTCACTCGCTGTGGTCAGATTTCAGCTGACCTTGCAGACTAAGACAGACTAGGAAGAAGAACCCGGCAGCCTACTTCTGAAAAGAATTATCCAGTGAAAACTTTATGAATAGCAGCTGAACAATGACAAAGCTCTGGAAGATGAGCACCCAGGTTGGAAGGCACTCAAATGACAACTGGGGAAGAGTTGTCTCCTCAAAGTAGAGTTGACCTTAATGACGTGGATGGAGTCAAGCTTTTGGGATCATCATTTGCTGATGCGGCACGACTCAAAATGAGAAGAAACAGCTACAAACATCCATTAATAATCAGAATCTGGAATGCACGAAGTATGAATCTAGGGAGAATGGAGATCATAAAAAGGGAAACAGAACACATAAACGTCAATATCCCAGGCATTACTGAGCTGCAATGGACAGGTATACTCATACGGTGTACCATATGAGTATCCAATTCAGAATGGCCAATACCTGTCCATTTCAGCTCAGTAATGCCTAGGATATTGACGTTTATGTGTTCTGTTTTGGAAACCCTGGTGGCATAGTGATTAAGTGCTACAGCTGCTAACCAAGAGGTCAGTAGTTCAAATCCGCCAGGCGCCCCTTGGAAACTCTATGGGGCAGTTCTACTCTGTCCTACAGGGTCGCTATGAGTCAGAATCGACTCAACGGCAGTGGGTTGTGGATAGTCTACTATGCTGGAAATGACAACTTGAAGATGAATGGTGTTGCATTCATCATCAAAAAGAACATTTCAAGATCTATCCTGAAGTACAACGCTGTCAGTGACAGGATAACATCCATACACCTACAAGGAAGACCAGTTAATAAATACAACTATTATTCAAACTTACGCACCAACCACTAAGGCCAAAGATGAAGAAAATGAAGATTTTTTTCAGCTTCTGCAGCCTGAAATTGATCGAACATGCAATCAGGATGCATTGATAATTACTGGTGATTGGAATGCAAAAGTCGGAAACAAAGAAGGATCTGTAGTTGGAAAATATGGCCTTGGTGACAGGAACAGTGCAGAATATCGAATGACAAAATTTTGCAAAACCAACGACTTCTTCATTTCAAATACCTTTTCCACCAACATCAACGGCAACTATACACACGGACCTCACCAGATGGAACACACAGGAATCAAATCAACTACGTCTGTGGAAAAAGACGATGGAAAAACTCAGTATCATCAGTCAGGTTAAGGCCAGGGGCTGACTGTGGAACAGACCATCAATTGCTCTATGCAAGTTCAAGCTGAAACTGTGGAAAATCAGAGCAAGTCCACGAGAGCCAAAATAGAACTTTAAGCATATCCCACCAGAATTTAAAGACCATCTCAAGAATAGATTTGACGCATTGAACACTAATGACTGAAGACCAGACGAGCTACGGAATGACATCAAGGACATCATACGTGCAGAAAGCAAAAGGTTCACTGAAAAGACAGGAAAGAAAGAAAAGACTAAGATGGACGTCAGCGAAGACTCAAACTTGCTCTCGAACGTCAAGCAACTAAACCAAAAGGAAGAAATGATGAAGTAAAAGAACCAAACAGGATTTCAAAGGGTGGCCTGAGAAAACAAAGTAAAGTATTATAATGACATGTGCAAAGAGCTGGAGATGGAAAACCAAAAGGCAAGAACACGCTTGGCATTTCTCAAGCTGAAAGAACTGAAGAAAAAATTCAAGCCTCGAGTTGCGAAAGTGAAGGATTCTATGAGGAAAATATTAAACGACACAGGAAGCATCAAAAGAAGATGGAAGGAATACACAGAATCATTATACCAAAAAGAATTAGTCGACGTTCAACCATTTCAAGAAGTGGCATATGATCAGAAACGGATGGTATTGAAGGCAGAAGTCCAAGCTGCACTGAAGGTACTGGCGAAAAATAAGATTCCAGGAAGTGATGGAATATCAATTGAGATGTTTCAACAAATGGATGCAGTGCTGGAAGTGCTCAACTGTCTATGCCAAGAAATATGGAAGACAGCTTCCTGGCCAATTGACTGGAAAAGATCCATATTTATACCTATTCTCAAGAAAGCTGATCTAACCAACTGTGGAAACGATAGAACAATATCATTAATATTACACTCAAGCAAAATTTTGCTAAAGATCATTCAAAAACGGCTGCAGCAGTATATCGACAAGGAACTACCAGAAATTCAGGCCAGTTTCAGCAGAGGACAAGGAACCAGGAATATCATTGCTGATGTCTCACAGGTCCTGGCTGAAAGCAAAGAATACTACAAGGATGTTTACCTGTGTTTTACTGACTATGCAAAGGCATCTGACTGTGTGGATCATAACATTATGGATAACACTGCGAAGAATGGAATTTCAGTACACTTAATTGTGCTCATGAGGAACCTGTACATAGATCAAGAGGCAGTTGTTCAGACAGAACGAGGGGATACTGAGTGGTTTAAAGTCAGGAAAGGTGTATGTCAGGGTTGTATACTTTCACCATACCTATTCAATCTGTATGCTGGGCAAATAATTCAAGAAACTGGACTATATGAAGAAGAACAGGGCATCAGGATTGGAGGAAGACTCATTAACAACCTGCATTATGCAGATGACACAACCTTGCTTGCTGAAAGTGAAGAGGACTTGAAGCACTTACTAATGAAGATCAAAGACCACAGCCTTCAGTATGGATTGCACTTCAACATAAAGAAAACAAAAATCCTCACAACTGGACCAATGAGCAACATCATGATAAATGGAGAAAAGACCGAAGTTGTCAAGGACTTCATTTTACTTGGATCCACAATCAACACCCATGGAAGCAGCAATCAAGAAATCAAAAGACATATTGCACTGGGCGAATCTGCTGTAAAGGACCTCTTTGAAGTGTTGAAAAGCAAAGATGTCACCTTGAAGACTAAGGTGCGCCTGCCCCAAGCCATGGTATTTTCAATTGCATCATATGCACGTGAAAGCTGGACAGTGAATAAAGAAGACCGAAGAAGAATTGATGCCTTTGAATTGTGGTGTTGGTGAAGGATATAGAATATACCACGGACTGTCAAAAGAACAAACAAATCTGTCTTGGCAGAAGTACAACCAGAATGCTCCTTAGAAGCAAGGATGGGGAGGCTGCGTCTTACATACTTTGGACGTGTTGTCAGGAAGGATCAGTCCCTGGAGAAGGAAATCGTGCTTCGTAATGTACAGGGTCAGTGGAAAAGAGGAGGCCCCTCAAGGAGGTGGACTGACATGGTGGCTGCAACAATGGGCTCAAACGTAACAACGAATGTAAGGATGGTGCAAGACTAGGCAGTGTTTCGTTCTGTTCTGCATAGGGTCGCTATGAGTCAGAACCAAATCATTGGCACCTGCCAACAACAGACTTTTTTGATAGTCCATGATTCTATCATTTTTCACATATTCATCACCTCCTTTCCATCACTGCTGCTAGCAAAAGAAAGACATTCCATTTTTAGACTTCTCTCCTCGCCAATCCATCTTATATTGCTACCAAATTTCTCTTCCCAAAAGCACAGTTCAGGTCATGTGCCTCCAAGAGAAAAATCTCTGGCAATTCCTTACTTCTCAGCAAATGAATCTTTTATTCCTCAGTCCAGCATATACAGGCTTCCAAGCCCAAGTCCCACACTTAGGTCTACCATTTCAACTTTGTCCCTAATGACTTACTTGCACAGACCACCTTATCCTTCACGCAACTTGAGTATAAAATACCTTTTATTATACCCTCTATACATTATTCAGAAACCCTGATGGCGTAGTGGTTAAGTGCTACGGCTGCTAACCAAAGGGTCAGCAGTTCGAATCCACCAGGCGCTCCTGGCAAACTCTATGGGGCAGTTCTACTCTGTCCTGTTGGGTCTCTATGAGTCGGAATCGACTCGATGGCACTGGGTTTTTTTAATACTTCATTCATTCATTCCACAAAACTATACCAAACACCTACTATAACCTCAACACTGGAGATACAGCAGTGAACAAAGCAGACAAAATTCCTTGGCCCATGTAGCTAACATTCCAGTGGGAAGAGACAGATAATAAACATAATAAACAAGTAGATGATGTAACATAATGGAAGGTAGTAAGTGCTAACGAAGGAAGTAAGGCAGGTGAGAGGGGAAGAAAGTGCAGGTATGAGGAGCAGAGTTTACAATTTTAAACAACACAGTCACTGAAAGCCTTACAGAGGTAACACACAAAGATTTACAGGAGGCTGAAACTGTATGAATATATGGGAAAAGAGAGTATTTCGCATATACAGGAAACAGCAAGTACAACGGTTTTAAGTAGTACACATCTACTTCTCACTTTATCGACTACCTCATTTTCCAACGTTTCACATTTACGACAATAATAAAAATCTACTATCTGACTATTCTGCACCTTAACGAGGTAGTGGGCACACAGCAGTAATGGCTGCAGAGTGTACCCTCCACCCTCCCTCAAGGAGAGTCTGAGGGTGGCCTCCTGGAAGCTGGGTCACTCAGCCCCACGCCCTCCGTCCCTCCTGCCCTGCAGCATCCAACTGTCACACCGAGCTGGCTACTTCGTGGCCAAGACCTCCCAACGGACATGCAGGTGGCACCGGACATGCACGCAGCACCAAGCCAACAGGTGCCTATTCTGGGTTCCCCTGCTCCTACGCAGCCTGAGGCCCTGCAGCTTAAAATTGCTGTGGAGTGGGAAGGGAGGAAGGAAAGAAGCACTGGAGAGGGTGTTTGGAAGAAATGCATGAGAGTTTAATGACATCCCAAAGTGAGCCGAATCAGGCATGAACCCTCTGCCTCAGCAGGGCAGGTACTCAGCCAGGCTCCCAGTGCTCTCGAAGGAAGCCAAGTCTTGGTGACCTTCCCAAGGCAGGACTACAGGGCAAAGTAGGCTCCCGGGATCCTGAATGCAAAGTATGCAAGGGTGGGAGTGGAGCCCTGAAGGCAGCACATGGAGGGAAGCTCTGACCCTGGACAGGAGGATGGTGACGTGGTTAGGCCTGTGAAATGGTTAAGCTGTGGGCCCTCCAGTCACACAGCCCAGCTTTATCTTCTCCAAGCCTTCTTCTCTGCAGAGGAATAATCCATAGCTGGACTCATCACAGTGATGAGCACATCAGTAAATCTTAGCTGTTATCATTTCTATGATCGTATCTTCTAAATAAAAAATCAGACAAATAAATGGTCTGAAAACATGGGGGAAAAAAATAGTTTTCACAGAAGGCTGACTTTCGCCTAACAACCTGGTCTCTGGAATCTAATCATGTCGGAAAGGGAGGAATGGGTGTACCTAAGGAACAGAAAAAGGTCAGTGTAGCTGGGGTAAATGAGCCACAGGGGAGAAGAGGTGATGACGGAAAGCAGATGATAATACAAAAGGAAGAGCAACAAAAATAAAAAATAAACACATGGTAAGAGAGCAATGGTTCAAACGGAGATGACACAGGGCCTTGTGAAGCGACTGTAAGGACGTGGGCGCCTTTTCCTCTGAGTAAAATGGGGAGCTATTGGAAGAGCCCACGCAGAGGAGTCACATGATCTCTTCTGTTTTAAAAGAGT
Source organism: Loxodonta africana (assembly GCF_030014295.1). Lineage (NCBI taxonomy): Eukaryota > Metazoa > Chordata > Mammalia > Proboscidea > Elephantidae > Loxodonta > Loxodonta africana. Next base: position 224,613,685 of record NC_087342.1, on the reverse strand, counting down.
CACTGCCAGAGGTATTGAGAACAGACTGTAGTGGAACAAGGGTGGAAGCCCAATTAAGAGGCTCCTGCAATATAACGGAAACCCTGGTGGCGTGTTGGTTAAGTGCTATGGCTGCCAACTAAAAGGTCGGCAGTTCGAATCCGCCAGGCACTCCTTGTAAACTCTATAGGGCAGTTCTACTCTGTCCAACAGGGTCGCTATGAGTCGGAATCGACTCGACGGCAGTGGGTTTGGTTTTTTTTTTTTTGTTTTGCAATATAACAAGTGAGAAAGGATCTTGCCTTGAACTAGTGGCGGTGTGGTGAGAAGTGATCGGATTCAGGATTTATAACAGATCGGATGTGAAGAGTGAAAGAAAGAGGTCCCAAAGATAGCTCTAAGGTTTTGAGTCTCAGCAACTGGAAGGACAGTATTTCCACCAAGATGAAGACAGACCCAAGTGGGGCACATTTTGGCCTGAAAGATGGGGAATGCCTCTGTTACTTTCAGTAGTCTGATTGCACAACCCATTTCTTAATAGCATGCTTTCTCACCTAGCTTGTTAAAATCAAAATAATTGTGATCTGCACGGTAAAACTTCCCCTGAACAAACTGTTTCTGCCAAATGTATTTTCCCTAATTCTCAATTTCCAAAGCCCTTTCATTTTACTTCTCTCATGATTCTTATTAATTTCTAATTTAGATTACTTTTATGCACTCCAACTGTACCTGGCCTACTGGACTTTCGGGTTCCAGAGGCCAGGCACAAAGGGTCCTCCACGCAAAGACTCTCCTGGGGACCAGCCCTCACTAGGAGCCCTGGGACCATGAGATAATGTGGAATATTGACTATGGACCAAATTGCAATTAAAAATCTGTTTTTAGGAAAAGAAAGTGGCTGGATATGCCCTGAACACTGCAAACAAAACAAAACAAAACACATTACTGTTGAGTCGATTCCAACGCATAACAACCCCAGAGGACAGAGCAGAACTGCCCCATAGGGTTTCCAAGGAGAGCCTGGTGGATTCAAACTGCTGACCTTTTGGTTAGCAGCCGTAGCTCTTAACCACTACACCATGAGGATTTCCCCTGAACGCTGCAGGTCCCAGTAAGTACCTGAAGGTTGAACGAATGAAAAAAATAAGCACCAATAAAATGATACAATGCTACCGGACTTCAGACACTGAGTAACCTCTGAAAAAGTTTAGTCTGTCTTTAATAGTAAAGGGAAAGTAAGGTATCAGACAAGCAAAGAAACAGATGATAATACAAAAGAGGGAGCAACATGAGTGAAGAGAATACTTACTATTAATTCAGAGAAACTTAAAAACATAGTAATAAAAAATGTTGGAAAGGAGTAACAGGTCATATTGAGAATAATTTTAAATACTAAGAAGATAATATGGATTTTTAAGATAATAAAGCTGGATTTTAGTCTATGTATAATAAGCAAATTCTGAATGTTTTTGAGTGTATGTTTAAGATGTATAGGACCATCTTTAAAGATTAATCTTGCATGGAAATAAAATAATGCATCAAAAAGGTAAGACAGGAGGCAGAGACCAAAAGCTATTTAGAAAACTACATCAACAGTCCAAAACTGAAGGAGGATTACGGTGGTTAAGAGCATGAAATCAAATATACACGAAAAATAGACTGCACACTGCCAAAGAAAGGTAACCAAGAACTACAGGCTAAATGAGGTCTCAAAAGGAAACCACACGCACGGCTCTAAGAACAGCTACTAGAGTGTGCTTCAACCGTAATTAAACGTCACTGCTCATGAGACTAAGTTTATCTGTGCTTACCCCTGCCCCTCTACAGAGAACATGAAGGGAAAAGTTTTACAGAAACACCTGATGTACTCGAAGGCAACAGCGTTACTCCTAACAGTGAGAATCGGGTGAATAATCAATGTTTAAGGGTGAAAACAAGAAACATAAAGGAAACTAGAAAAGGAACAATGTTGGCCTTAATTTCACAACGAGATTAACTGCTGTATCAGTCAATAAATACATAGTCTTTTATATATGTACACACACACACACAAAAGCAAGAACTCCAGCAAGTATAATTTTAAAAAAGAGAGAAAGCACAACACATAACAGCACATGAGGATGCCAAAGTCAGTAAGATTTAAGGGGGAAAAAAAAAAAAGTACAACTATGAAAGACAGAGAGTAACAATAACCAAGAAAGAAACTGAACAAGTTATTAAAGAATACCCTTCCCAGAACACACCAAGTCCTGGCAGTTTCTTGATTAAGTTCATCTAAATCTTTCGGAGGCAGGGAGCACACATGCTGTACTGTGTGGAACACAGAAAAAGGTAAAAGCTTCTGAATTGATCTCACGAAGCAAGTTAACAACCCTGGTATTTAAAAAACTGAGACTAAATGACAAACAAAAACTAGCGATCCATATCACTAAGTTGGGCTTCCAAATAGGTGAAAATAGTTGCAAATAGAAAACAGTTGCCAAAAATCACATTTAAAAGTGAAACAACAACAAAAAAAAATCACAGCGTATTAAACGCATCGTGTCCAAGAAGTACATACGTGGGGTTGCAATGCTGAACCATTATGCACAATTCTATTAATATGATTCATTATATTCATCAGTTAACAAAGAAAAACCATACTAATATCTCAGCTGATGACTTCAAATTCAAAACTGATAAAAATACTATTATCTACGGAGAGCAAAATATGTCTGTAATAAAGAACACATCTACCGAAACAAAGCCAACATCATCCCGAGAAACAACAAAAGAAGCACTTCTACTTCAGTCTGAGAAATGAAAAGACTGCTACCACTGCTTTTGTTAAAGCCTCTGCTGAACTTATGGCCAATGCAATATAATAAGGAAAACATATAGGTTCTAAGTACTTAAACTACAGATACAGAATGACCATTAGTTGCAGATATGCTTTAACAGGAGAACAACAAAAAAATCAATTAAAAACTAAGAGAAATTAGTCTGAGATTGGCTACAAAAATCAATTCAAGTCCCTTAGCCAGAGATCACAAGAACTAGATGGTGCCCAGCTACCACTAACCACGCTCTGACCAGGGACACTAAAGAAGTGTTTCCCAGTTAGAATGGGAGAAAAATGCAGAACAAAACTCAAATTCATAAAAAAGACCAGGCTTACTGGACTGATAAAGGCCTGGAGGAGCCCCCAAGACTATCGCCCACAAGATGCCCTTTTAACCTGGAACTGAAGCTACACCAGGGGGCATCTTTCAGCCAAATAACAGACTGATCTATAAAAACAGTAACTAACACTTCATCAGGTCTCAATTCAAATTCAAATGCCACGTCCTCAAAGACACCTTCTCTTGGCTACCCTCTCCAGACTCCCTCCCACAAACCTAGTCACTTTATAGATTTACTCTATCTGAAGCCACATACCACCACCTGAAATGTTGTATTGTTTATCTGTTCAATTGTTTACTGTCTGTCTCCTCTAAGATAGAAGAAGGTCTTCTCCAAGACAAGGGATATCCGTATCTTGCTGCTGGGGTAACAATAGCACCTAACAGTGTTTGGCACCAACTATGTGCAAAATCAATTATTTTGGTGTAGACTAAATTGTTTTTTATAAAACAGTATTTAATAACAAATGTGTTCATGATGATTAACTAGATAAAAAAAGTAAGTATAAAATAACATATAGTATAATTCCATTTTTCTAAAATGAAAAAATACACACTTTCTAGGTGGTATGTTATGAAACAATGTATTACGAAACAATTCTTCATGTAATAAATTCTAAATCATTCTGGATGTAACAAAAAAGCTGCTCACCTGTTGACCTTGAGGACTTTGTAAGATCTGAGCCACTGCTGCAAGTGTGTCTGTATTTGTTATCTGAGACACCCAGGGATCAGGTAAACCTTGGACCACATTGGCTGGAGTAACAGGTGTCACAGGAGTTCCTTTCAACAAAAACACCCCCACAAAATTACAAAATCAGTATGTAAGTAAGTAAACGAGGCTTGAAAAGGGAGAGAGATTTGTTGTATCACTCTGATAAAGTTATATACAAATTCATGTAAGTTTTTTATTTTATCTTCATTTTGTAAATCCTTTACAGATTTTGGTAAGTTAATATTCTTTCTCAATTAACTAAGCTACTACTCTAACGAATCCTACAATACTAAGTCATTAAAAACCTCACTACCAAAGAAAATTCAATGATGTGAGGGACTATTCAAAATACAATGTTCAATTTAAAAATTATTATAAAAGTTTGTATAATATAAAATCATTTTTATTCCAAAATTTGTTTTTATATATAGGCAGAAAAAACTAACATATGCCAAAAGGCTACCACCTGTAATTCTTGGACTATAATAAAAAATTTTAAATGCCAATTAAATACTTCAACAAAACATTATTTTGAGATTATTAAGGCATTTTTTGGCTTCGTTAAATAATTTTTTCAGGGTTCCTTATAAACATGAAGTTTGCCTGGCATACTGGCCACTATCAGTTGATTTGTAAGCAAGTTGAAGAGATTACAGACAGTCTACATCAGGGGAAAACCTTACTGACATATCAATTTTCCAAAGTTCATTACATTTATGTGCTTCTGTTTCTGGGCATTTTGGCAGCGGGGAGGGGCGGAGGAGGGGAACAGCTTTCTAAATTTTAGAAAGTATCACTAGCAAAGATAATTTCTGCTTTTATTTTTCTCTTCAAAATAGTTCCTTTTGATTACCTAATGCCAGGCAATTTCTCCTGCTATCACGTGACAAGGGTAAGTGTTAACTGGAATATTTATAAAACAAATCTGTATGAACACCACATACCTGGGGTATTGCTCATAGCAGCAGTAGTACTGGCCAAAACGGGGGTGACAACTGGAGGAGGAATCCCTGCTGCCATATCCAAAAGAGGTTGAATAATCTCACTCTTAAATACATTATTCTTCTGCCACAAGTTTAATACTCTCACTATCTTACTCTAGAAATAAAAGAAAAATAACATTTTGAATTTCTGCTTTCAAAACCTGACTTTACTCATATCATAGAGGCTATTCAGGCACTGGAAACCCTGGTGGCGTAGTGGTTAAGTGCTATGGCTGCTAACCAAAAGGCTGGCACAGTTCAAATCCACGAGCTGCTCCTTGGAAACCCTATGGGGAAGTTCTATACACTGGCCTATACAATCGCTATGAGTCGAAATCAACTGAACAGCAACAGGTTTTTTGTTTGTTTGTTTGTTTATTCAGGCACTGGAGCCCTGGTGGCACAAGTGGTTAGGTGCTTGTCTGCTAACTGAAAGATCAGTGTTGGAAACCACCAGCCGCTCCACGGGAGAAAGACACACAGTCTGCTTTTGTAAAGGTTAAAGCCTTGGAAACCCTATGGGGCAGTTCTACTCTGTCCTACAGAGTCACTATGAGTCGGGATTCAGCTTGATGGCAATGGGTAGTAGTAGTATTCAGGCACTGAATGGAAGGATGAACTAAAATATTTCTATGCTACTTTCCACCCATGAAATTTATGTTCACATAATTTTGCACCTGCTAACTTGAAAAACCATGTTAATTTTGATAGACACAAAAGGTAAATTAAGGCAGTATTTAGCTGAAGCCAAGGATGACACCTAGGCTTCACCTATCTTATATGTCAACACTAATAAGAGAGATAGTCACACCTGTCTGGAGAACTGTGTTGAGGATTCTGAGACAGAGTCAGAATTTATCTCAGTACTAAAGTTATATTTACAGTTGATTGTAACTTTGTCTCATACATATATTTTGAACAAATAAGTAACTACAGGAAAAAGTCCTTATATGACTTTTTTTTCTTTTAATTGTGCTTTAGGTAAAAGTTTACAGCTCAAGCTAGTCTCTCATACAAAAATTTATACACACTGTTACGTGACCCTAGTTGCTATAGCACACTGCCCCTCCTTTCCACCTGGGATTGCCCATGTCCATTCAACCAGCTCCTGTCTTGTTTTGCCTTCTTCTCTTGCCTCCAGATGGAAGCGCTCATTTACTGGGAGCCGTTCATTTACTCTTGTGTATCTACTTGAACTAAGAATAAGAAGCACACTCTTCACACGAGTATCATTTTATGTCTTATAGTCCAGTCTAATCTTTGTCTGAGGAGTTGGCTTCAGCAATAGTTCTAGTTCTGGGTTAACAGAGTCCGGAGGCCATGTCTTCTAGGGTTCCTCTAGTCTCAGTCAGACCATGAAGTCTGGCCTTTTTACTGGAATTTGAGTTCTGCACCCCACTTTTCTCCTGCTCCTTCAGGATCTCTCTGTTGTGTTCCCTGTTGGGGTGGTCATTGGTGGTAGCCAGGCACCATCTAGTTCTTCCGGTCTCAGGCTGATGGAGTCTCCAGTTTATATGGCCCTTTTTGTCTCCTAGGCTAATATTTTCCTTTTGTCTTTGGTATTCTTCATTCTCCTTTGCTCCAGGTGGGTTAGGACCAACTGACACACCTTAGATGGCAGCTTGCTAGCTTTTAAGACCAAAGACGCCACTCACCATAGTCTTACGTGACTTTTAAAAATTCATTTTAAAAATGATCTAAGAACTGGGGAAGAGGTTTCCTCATGTAAGAATTTAACCAAATTACTTCCTTTCTGTATCTTGTCATAAATGCTAATTACCTGTTGACATTTTAAATCAGAGACAGACAAAATTCTGTACTGACAGAATCTGAAATCAGTTCTCTCATTTCATTATCTTTTCCTACTCACTCTTCCCCTGTTGTAAACTGTCAATGGCATACTAGCATTACTTAATCTGGCTGTCACACTGATAAACCCTGCTCTAAACCATATTATCTAATGTTTTACCATAACTTGTGTCCTTTTCTATTCTGTAAAGAAACAACAAAACAAAATCTATTTGCTACTGGCAAGCTGAGACCTGACATCTCTGAACCACCTCAGTCTTTTTCTCTTCTGATAGACTCTCTGAGTGCAGCGTCAAGCTCAACTCACTCTCTTCCATAATGAGTCTCAACATTTTCCACCTCAACCCCACTCCAATCAGTTCACCACCACTTACATCAAGTTTTTGTTTGTTTTTAATGTCTACCCCTTTTTAGATTACTGAGTGTCCAAAGTACTCAGCAGCATTTCTGGTAAGGGCCCACTCAGCCATACAGCATTTATGCAGCAGCTACAAAACTTCATGAAACATCTACTGCCTAAAAAACCTTTCTTGACTAATCTTGGTCTTAGGCAAACTTTGCCAATAAATAAACAAACCTCAGTTTCTCCATTTATAAGCTGAGAAAGTATACCAGAAGGCTTCTCAGGTCCCTTTTCTCAATTTTAAACTTTATCAAACTGCGTTTTGACTGTCTAGTATTTTGAATGTTTTCACCACTCCCAAATTTTGAGCATGTTGGGGCAATGTCTTATATATCAGTTACAGCTCTCCTTAAAGTGGTACTATAAAATACTTATATTTAATTAAAAACCAAAACCAGTTGCCATCAAATCAGTTCTAACTTGTGACAACCCACTTGTGTCAGAGTATAACTGTGGTCCACCGAGTTTTCAATGACTGATTGGTTGGAAGTAGACTGCCAGATCTTTCCTCTAAGGTGCCTCTGTGTGCACTTGAACCTCGAATCTTTCAGTTAACAGACAAGCAATTTAACCATTCATACTCTAACATATACATTAATCTTGTTCCAAAAGAGACTTCGTAAGAAATTCTATTTAGTTTTGAAATTGTATTTATTTATATTGTTGCCTGTCCCTTCTGTTATAATTTGTATTATAAACCTGAAAAGATTGGGTACTATTGACTTCCCTTTCTTGTAATTCTAAGATATAACAACATAATTAGCGACATCTAAGAGTGCTTGATAACTGGTAAAATTTCATTTAAATGGCTCCCTTGGTTGTGTGAAAGTTTTATTTAAATGGCTCCCTTGGTTGTGTGAAAGTTTTGGAAGCACCAGGCTTATAGGCAGACAATATGCTCAATAAAGAGGAATGTCTCAAGATGCTCTACAGTCTTCCATGAGAAACATCAATAGGTCATTCTATTAAGCTTTGCTTCTTGAAATAAAAGCATTTCACCAAGACTATACACTTAAGTAACAGTATCCTAGATTGACACTATGACTAGTAAAAACAGGATGATTATGTAAGTATTTTCTTGACTTGGGCACTGAAAAATGTGATTCACAACCACTTAGCATATAATACTTCTGTAAACAAGTGCTAAGTACTAATTGACTATTGTAACGCTGCTTCTTCCATTAAGAAAAAAAATTAAATAACAGCCCCCCCCCAAATAAAAATCCACTGCCGTCAATTCTGACTCATAGTGACCCCACAGGGTTTCCAAGGCTGTAAATCTTTACAGAAACAGGCTGCCACATATTTTCTCCTGCAAAGCCGCTGGTAGTTTCAAACTGCTGACCTTTCAGTTAGCAGCCGAGAGCTTTAACCACTGTGCCACCAGGGCTCCCTGAAATGACAGGTTTAAGGACCACTGAAAGCAAAAATAGTAAATTAGAAAAATATATAAAATCATTAATATGTGACAAAAATAATTTCATTTAAGAAAATTCTCTAGAGAGACTGAAATTATAAAAAAGAGCATTCTGTTAAATGTGTATATTTTGCAAGTTAAGTAGCACTTTTTCAGAATAAAGCCCTAGTTCACCTTTAAAGTCTTCATAATATTATAATGATTTATCTCTAAACGCTGTTCAAATTACACAGCATGCACATTTTGTATTTCATATCAAGCATATGAAAGTTACAAAAAGAACGCTTTATACACCTTCTGATCTGGCTTGTTTCTAAAACTTGGGCACTTAAAAAGTGCCTTATATTCTTTTGCTTATACAAAATTTTCCAGTTCCCAAGACACTCATGTACTTCAAACTTTGCCAGTACCTGAAAACTATCATATTTTGTAACTATTTACATACAAACTGATAATGTCATTTATGATTGTGATTACAGTAGAAATGGAATCTTGCCAACTAAGTCTATAAAAGGAATCCTTACACCCTAACCTCCATCTTAAATCAAAGGCAGCCTCAGCACTGAAATCTTTAACTATAAGGCTAATTTGTTAATTGTAACTGACAGAACACAAGTCCAAGCTACTGAAATTTCTGAATCAAAGTTATTTTTTTAAAAGGTTTACATAAAATTTCAAATTAGTAACTTCTTTTAGGTGGGATTCTAAGGAACCTATATTTTAAGAATCAATTAAGTCGCTTAAAATTAAAAGCATTCTTTTGCCTGCACAGATTTACCAAAGTAATAAAATAAAAAAAAAAACTTTGCCTCAGAGGCATATTCAAGAATAATTCACAAAGAATGATGTTCTAATGACTTTATCTCTATCTGTATTTACTATAACATATTTTTCTGATTCATAACTACATAATACTTACTAAAAACAAAAATTTCCTAATCTTGTTATATTTAGGATGAGGTAAGATTTGTGGTGAGCTTTTAGGTTTTGTGGTTCCTTAAAGTAACTTTTAGTTTTCATCTATTCTTCCCTCTTCCTACTTGATCAACATTGCCATCACCCATTAGAAACCAAAGACCAAAACCCACGGCCTTCAAGTCGATTCCAACTCACAGTGACCATATAGGACAGAGGAGAACTGCCCCACAGGGTTTCCAAGGAGCAGCTGGTGGATTCAAACTGCCCACCTTTTGGTTAACAGCCAAGCTCTTAACCACTCACCACCAGGGCTCCCAAAAGAGCACACAGTAATTTCCAAATCAGCCTCCAAAATAAGCAACCTTCTAACATCTTAGGGAAAGTATGAGGAAGGTGGTATGGATATTCTCCTACAGAGACCAAAGCTTTCTTTTTACTTGTTGATTACAGAGTGTGCATTCTGTTCTCACAGACCTAGTACTATGATTTCGAGCACTAATCAACAAAATTCTATCATGGCAAACGAACTCTGATATGCAGTTAGTGATTTTCTATGATTTGACAAATCCTTTTGCAGACACTGAAAAGGTAAATATCAGCTCAAGTAAAATAATAATTCTGAAACAGCTGCATGTATACCAATTGCTTCAATAAATTAAAAATAGCAGTATCAACCACATCTTTCCACTCTTTAAGATGATTCTAAGAATAAAAAGAAACATGGATAGTGTAATAACCAAGTGTTCAAATTCAGAATAACTAAATGATTACATAATTTAAAGTCATATATTAATATAATCTACAGACTCTGATTAAGACCATGAGGGTAATGTGTGGCCTTAAAAAGAAAACAGCAGCATACCTTGTCATCCCCAGGACAACGATACAAATTCTGGAAAGTGCTAATGATGTTATTACTAAATCTGGGTGCAAACACATCCTTTTCTTGACCAAACTGATGTCGGGACTGTCGTACAATGGAGTCAATAACATAAAGCCCAGGTACCTTGTATTCTGGTTTACACTGAGGAAAAAAAGAAGAGTGGGAAGTGGAAAGGTAACATTCTGGGTAGACAAAAATCAACATAAATCCTATACGAATACAAAAGAACCCCTCGTGTTGGGATAACGAATATTCAGACACTGATGATTCCACACCATCGGAAGGGCGAGAGCAATTTAAAGAATCTACTTTGGCTCCTCTGCATATGCTACTATTCGACTGCCAGTTACCTGAGTTCCAAAGCAGTACCACCCCCAGAACAGACAAACAGACAAAAGAGAAACACAATGCTGTTGTAATTTTAAAAATCTGTATAACGATTTTTAAGATACATGGAAGAAGCAAATTCAAAAAAGGTTCTAGAAAAAGCACTGCCAATGTGCATTAGACATCATCTGAAACACGTAACAAAAGGGCTTCTGTACTTACGAAGGAATACCGAACAGTAAATTATGATGTTCTATACACACTTTCAAAACTTTTCTCAACTATCATAAGAGAGATAAGACACTACCATTACAATCCTGTGCCCCACGCATCAAGCAATTTTAGAGCTTTATATACTTTGTTAAATTTAATCTTTTCAAATTGGTTTTAGTTACGTGAAAAAACTAAAACAAAAGGATATTAGGTACCTAGCCCAAGGTCAAAAGGTGTTTGAGCCAACATAAAAACTGAGGTCTCTCTTCTAAGTTCATTTATTAAACCACATTGCTCTCAAAGTTGTAAAGGCTTTCATATATATGAAAAATGACCAATTCCAATAAAGCAAAGATTAAAACGAAATACCTGCCAAATTAGCTAAGATTTTTAAAAATTACAATATTTAAAGGTGGCAAAAGCGAATTTTAAGAATAACTAGACTCTTTTGGTAATACCATCTGAAAATATCAAGAGCCCTTTAAAAAAGGGGGGGATGGCATTGATATTCATTTTCCCACATAATCCCCATTCTGGGTATCTATCCTATGAAATTATTTTTCAGCTACTCCACTGGATCAGTGTTTCTGATCCATTTTCCAATTTGAGGAACATAAACCCAAAAACCAAACCAAATCCACTGTCATTAAGTTGATTTAGACTCATAGTGACCCTACAAGACAAAGCAGAATTGCCCTGTATGGTTTCCAAGGTTGTCATCTTTACGGTAACAGAATGCTGCATCTTTCTCCCACAGAGTGGCTGGTGGGTTCGAACCACTGACCCTGCAGTTAGCAGCCGAGTGCTTAACCACTATGCCAACTACCTCCTTGCCATAGGTTTTGCTAGCCTATGCAGTTATACGAGAACAATGACGAATCCTTTTACTATCAAGCTTATTGTTCCTACTTTGCTTGTATGCCCAGAAGCATAACAAAATCTGCTTCCCAAACATATGTTAGTGAAAGTGGAACTACAGCTGCAAAGAACGTCCTACTTTTTGGATATAATTATGTAAATAAAACCCACTGCCATCGAGTCAATTCTAATTCGCAGTGACCCTATAGGACACTGTAGAACTGCCCCATGCATTTCCAAGGAGCTGCTGGTGTATTTGAACTGCCGACCCTTTGGTTAGCATCCGAAGCTCTTAACCACGGCAACACCAGGACTCCAGTTAGGTAAACAGTCACCCAAGGTAATTTCCTGAAAATCATACATGGCACTCAACCAAACTTGCATTCAAAAAACTACTTTGTTAAAAACATATATTCCCCAGTGCCTCAAAATCAGATAAATGCTCAATAATCATTTACTAACTTATTGACACCTTAATTTTCACAGACAGAAAAAAACTGATACATTATGCATTGTTTTATATAAATTTATATAAATTACATAATTTATCGTCTTGACAGTAAGGCTGAATAAAACTTCTAGTAAGAGCTTTAAAAATACTAAGAGGTAAGTAATGCAAACAATTTATGCAGTGTTCTTTGAAAACAAATACATTCTTTTATAATAAAAGCTCTAATTACAAACACAGCACTGCAGAGGAAACCTGAGTGTACACTACAATAATTTTCCCTTTTCTGGCCTACTGTGAAGATTCCACAACTTTAAAAATGTATTAGCAGTTTTAGCAGTCATTTCTAAGGCCTAAGGAGAAAACATTTCTTCCCTAGTATCTGTAGACATATATTACATACTAACATGCTGTGGAACGGAATTTTCTTCACTAGTAGATGAGGCATTTTTGCCACATAAAATGGCCTAAATAAATAGTAAAATAAAGTAAAACAGGAAAAGTATATTTTACAACTTTTAAATAACTTCATACTTGGTAAACTTGGCTAAGAAACTTGAGAGAAGAATCAAGACAAATCTGAAATGCTTTATCAATTTCCTCTCCAAGTTCCACCAGTACTGAAAAAACATTAAGAATTTCTAACATTCTCCAATGGCAAGGGGAATTTTTTACTCTTGAGTAATAAAAGAGACCTATATTGTTAAATTTTTATACTTACACCATCTTGAAACTATATTCTAGTAATTTCTAATTTCTTATGCTGCAGAGAAAGTCTTTTTTGCAAGGAAGGTAAGAACAGATGGGAGGATGCACTTTTAAATATATCTGCATGGTTTTGATCCTACTGTCACCCAAGTTGTCATCCTAGGGCTTTCTGACAACGAATTCTCTAGGTGAGTCGAACCACATACTCTTTAATATACAAACACACTTTATATAATGATTCTATTATTAGAATCTATTATTAGAATTTGTGCTGTCACCTCCCACTACTGAATGCTGATATTTACATTTAAATTTAAGGAAAACAAAGCTAAAAGGGTTGAAAACAGGAGTATGTGGCTGTACCTGCAAAGCCTTGAGTGATAAAGAGGAGGCCTGTAAGAGAGAAGGCTGTCCCAGGATACTGTCATGGCTGACGCCACAGGAGTAATTTTTCTTTTCCTTGTGGATTGATAAACTTGGCCTAAGAGCCACCAACATTTAGTGGTGCCTGGTAGTTACATAGGTCTTCCCTTTATAATTAAGCTGAATATACTTTTCTGTATATGTGTATATATAAATTTCATAACAAGAAGGAATCTTTATATAAACATATGTAACTTCTTAATAGAATTGACACAGTGGCTGCAATAATGGGCTCAAGCATAGCAAAAATTGTGAGGATGGCACAGGACCAGGCAGTGTTTCGTTCTGTTCTGCACAGGTCGCTATTAGTCAGAACCAACTTTACAGCACCTAACAACCTAACAACAACAACTTGTTAATAAATCACAAGAGGCGAGAGGCAAATTTAAGAAGTGTGAGGACAGAGAATTAACCTAAACTATCCCAGGCAGAGGAATTTTAGTAAAAAATACGTATGGCAAATGTGAATTCAGAAATTTATTCTTTTAAAACTATCTGCGCTCAAATGGCCTTTCGAAAATCTCTGCGTACTCCACCACAAAGGCTATGTGCATCCACGATAAAGGTCTGCTCTTACAGAATACTGAGGCTACATGAAGGCATTTGTGTGTGTGTGTACACGCACACACATCTTAAAGTATATATTCCAGGCTTCTTCTGGGGGAAATATCAAAGGCCAGAAACATAAATGTACTGGCCTTAAAGAAGAGGATGACCATTTGTTTTGGCTTCATTAAAAAATATATACCCTCTGTGAAATATCGAGCTCTCACGCTGTGCATAAAACTACAGATTAGTTTCTGGAAAACCGAAAGCTTTCATCATGGCAACCCTTAGAATGTTAACACCATTTTTCATGTATTATGCACTGGGTAAGTGTGTGTTACTTGAAATGATAAATAAGACATGTTCTCTGCTCTCTCTGATATAACAATGCAGTAGGAAATTTGAAGGGGGTAATCATAGCCAAAAGCTCATAAATTAATGCAATAGCTCATCTACAGGCCATTATCAAAGCCTGTAGAGATAAAACATTTTGCCGACCTTATGCTATCTAAGAGAGTAAACAATGTATTTGACTAAAACGGAGCAACCATACTGTGCCAAAACAAATGGTTCTAAATGATAATATTCGATCTTATTCTAGTTCTACTGAACATATTTGTTTGCAATACTCATGTAAAGGTAAACAATTTCATACAAACAAAAGAAGTTCAGTAAACCACATATTTTTAGAATGGAGCTGACGAGTACCAAGTAACAACAGGTCAGCTACAGATGGTAGAAGAGTATGCAAATCATGAGGTCTCTGACTTCGAGTAAAACTTCTCATCTTTATGATGAAGGATGCCTGCAATAAGTTAGGTATAATGCAAATATAAGGAGTGTGAGTCAGAGCTGATCCAAACAGATAAGTTCTGAAATTTGATTATTATAAAATACCCTAATGTTTGTATCTTTGGTCTTTGCCTCTGTCTCATAAAGGTAAGGCATGAACAGCATGATTTATGCGTGACAAAATTAACTAGGACAACAAATGCCAGAGTATTCTTTCCAAAAGTTTTCAGGTCTACAGAAAGTTATCTTTACTGTTAATTTAGCTTTTCATTTCTCGCCATCACTGAGTACCCTATCGATAAATGTTTCATGGCTGAAACATGAAATCACAGGTAACACATTATCAAATAACAGCCACACTGCACTTACATTAGTTTATGATGTGTGAAGGAAAGTACACAGAAACTGTTTTACTGTTCTAGAGGTAGATAATAGCAAAAACTACAAGTTTATTACCATTAAATAATACTTCAAATTATTCTTAGATTTCTTGTAGGATAACAGAATTCCAGTCATAAGTACTATTAAAATTTGCATATTTAATGCATAAGATTGAAAATCTATATAATGAACCTGCAAAAGCTGGACCTGTGTAAAGTGATCCTGCCAGAGAAGGAAATCTCAAATATTTTCCACCGAAATGAGTGACACAAAACTGGTAAGACTGCACCCTGTCAATGCCAGAAACTTACAAAGACCCAGAAAAACAAGGTAGTTCCCTCAAGTTTTGGTTCTCACAGGTTCCACTGTAATGTGCATAATGAATGAAATTTCCTATAAATTTGTTTATATTCCTTACTATAAACAATACTCTAATCCAGTAGTTTTACAGACTGGGTTCTTTGAGACTGTGTCTGTGGAAGTATCTCAAAGGCTATGGAGGAGAAAACAAGCAGGGAGAGGGGGGCTTCAGCTTCCTCCCACCACCACTACCACCTTACTTTCAGTTATTTTTATCACCTTCCCCCCATACTAAAGTTCTGACAGAATGGGAAGGAAAAAAATTAAAGGTATCTGTGGGTATCACAAAAATACACAAACTTGAACCTCATCAAAATAAAAAATCCTTATTCTGCAAAAAGACATTGCATGTGAGAACGAAAAAACAAAGTTATAGTCTGGGGAAAAAATGACTTTTATCTAAATTATATAAAGGAAACAGATTAAAACCACAAGGAGATATCGCTACATACCTACCATAATGGCAAAAATAAAAAATAGCGATAACACCAAATGCTGACAAGGATTCAAAGAAACTGATCAATCATTCATTGTTGGTAGGAATATAACGTGGGACAGACAGCAGCTCTTATAAAGCAAAATGTGTACTTACCATGCAAGCTAGCAATTGCACTCCTGGGCATTTATCCCAGGGAAATGAAAACTTATATTCGCACGCAAACCTGTACGTATGTTCCCTGCAGCTTTCTTCATGACAGTCAAAAACTGGGAACGACTTAGATGCCCTTCACTGACTGAATGGCTTAACACACTGTGGGGTCCACCCACACCATGGAACACTACTCAGCAATATAAAGGAACTACTGATACATACAACAATTTGGATGGATCTCAAGGGAATTATGCTGAGCAAAACAGGCTAATCACAAAAGGTTCAGACTGTATGACTCCTTTCACATAACGTTCTGGAAATGAAAAAACTAGTGATTGCCAGGTGTTAGGACTGATGGAGTGGGAAGAGTTTAGTGTGGCTATATAAAAGGGTAACACGATACATTCTTATGGTGATGGAACTGTTAAGTATGGTGGTGGTTATACTAATCCATACATGTGATAAAATTACACAGAACTAAATACACACACAAAAACGCATGTAAAACCTGTGAAATCTGAGTAACGCCAGGGGAAACAGGGTAAAGAATATATAGGATCTCTATCATGACAATCTATTATTACAAATTCAACTACATGTGAATCCACAACTATCTCAAAATAAAGTTTAACTAAAAATGTATGCATACAATTTAACCACTACACTAACCCACTGCCAAACCTCTAATTTAAACAGGGATCCTCAGGAGAGAAGACCTGGTTATCTACTCCTGTAGAGATTACTGCCAAGAGAACCCTATGCGGCAGTTCTACTCTTCACATGGGGTGGAATGAGTAGAAAATCCACTTGGTGGCACTCAACAACAACAAAGTATTTAAATTTTTCCCCAAACACTGACTTGCTTCATCAGGCTAACTTTATAATTATCTCACAGTGGAACTTGGCTCACCCCAGGTCTTCCTGCCATTATGCAGTATCTCCTTAAAAACACCCCTGCCCAAAATGATACTAAAAAAACCCCACTTATCCATAAATTCATATTTATTCTTTAGACCCCCTACTACTCAAAGTGTGGCCTCTTAGCTAAAGCAAAGGCATCATCTAGGAATTACTAGAAATGTAGAATCTCAGCATCTCCCCCACCCCAGACTCAGTGAATCAGAGTTTGCATTTTAACAAGACAGCTAGGGTAATTCCTACGCACAATAAGATCTAAGAAGCACTGTATCGTTGTTGTTATGTGTCATCGAGTCAATTCTGACTCGGAGCTACCCTACAAGACAGAGCAGAACTGCCCCATAGAGTTTCCCAAGGCTGTAATCTTATGGGAGCTTATCGCCAGGTCTTTTCTCCCTCGGAGGAATGGGTACGAATCGCCAACTTTTCAGTTAGCAGCCAAGCACTTAACCATTTTGCCACCAGGGTTCCTTTGCTTCAGACATTAAACCAAATCCTCTGCCACTGAGTTGATTCCAACTCACAGTAACTCAATACCATAGAGGCGAACTGCCTCATAGGGTTTCCAAGGAGCGGCTAGCGGATTCGAACTGCTGATCTTTTGATTAGCAGCCAAGCTCTTAACCACAGCACCACCAGGGCTCTGCTTCAGACATTAACCCACTGCCCTAGAGTCAACTCCGACTCATAGTGAGACATGAGAACCTTTAAAAAAAAGATGTCTGAATGCTTTAGAACAATGAAGTTTTCCAATCACCAACATTTTCATTTCACAAACTGATTTATCTGAAAGTCAGCATACCTGTTATTTTACTTCTGCCTTAGCCTCAAATCACCTGAACTAGCTAAATCCAAAATAGTTTTATAGAACTTTAAGTACTGAGAAAACAACACACTCAAGAGGAAGAAAAAAAGCTGAGGACACAAAAGTTAGCTGGTTTATTGCAGATTACCTAGCTGGTTCAGTGCCACAGGAATCTCATTCTAACATCCTTCTCCCAGTCAACTGACTGTATTTGTTCAACAAAGACACTGCAACTTGCTGAATCCTTAACGTCATATACTCACAATTCGCAAAACAGCTATCTCACATCTAAGTACATGAACACGGACAGAGTATAAAACCTAAATTCATTACAGTAAGAGAAGGTAAGTCTTCTGTAGTATTGCCAAAAACTATGGCACAAGAGGGTTCTGATCACGAAGAAGGTAACAAAGAACTACAATCTAGCCACTTTGGATCCAGTTTACAAATAGCATTAAACAAATATACATAAGGCAGTTGTTTTCAACTTCCTCTCCTCTTCTTCACCTGGAAAATGGAACTGCAGGTCTATGTAACATGTAGAGATGAATAATGCAATGGATGAAACAGAAGTGGTTTACAGGCAATACTTTATCCACACCTTATTTAAAAAGAGAGGTGCTACCTAGTCATACAGCTTGAAATGGCAAGTTAAAATTTCATTAAAGGCTATAAGCAATGACTTTAATAATTTCATTAAAAAGTCAATTTCATTAAAAATCACTCATTTGACCCTATAAAAATGACAAGATGCTCATCATGACAGTACAAATTTAGCAAAAATATCTACCTGAAATCAACTGTTTTCACAATTATCCAAAAAGCATTTTCATTTTATTTCTCAGTTAGAAAATAACTGTAATTACTTTTTAACAGTCTATCAAAATAATTTAAACTCGAGCATTTGATTTAAAGGAGACATGCACAAGGTATTAATTTACAATTATAATATATTTAGCATAGTTATGAAAAATTATATACTTACTTTCTGAATGAATTTTTCCACACTCTGTACCACATGTTTATAGAACTAAAAAGGAAAAAAAATAAAGTATGGTTTTAAAATCTGTCTGATCTCCTCCCAGCCATATGCTTTAAAATAGCTTCACAGGTCTATCAAAACAATAAATTCTAATCGAGAATTCTGAGACATTCACATCGCTCACCATCCTCAGGAACTGGCTGTGGGATCTGATTAGTCAGAGATGCTCTGATGTAGGTTATAAGGTCAGTTGTGTTACCTCGACACAGACACAAAAGAATTCTATCCAACTCTTTATGAAAGCATAATTTGACAAATACTTGTACTGATAGCAAAGTAATCGTGGTAAGCTCACTGACAGATGTATATTCTTACTTTCATGGAAGGAAAAGCACAGATTTCCTACATCAGCTAACTAAGGATAGTAACAGAAAATCAGTTAGCATTAGTTACTGTATGTAAGAGAGTTATCAATTTCATGTGTCTCCCTCAGCTTCTGCTGGAGAATGGAGCTGCAGGCCATTTTATATACAATAAGATGTATAGATAAACAATGTCCTAATAGTTCAGGCAAAATCCATCAACAGAATGAAGTAAACACATGGATAAAAAATTAGCAATGGCCTACTATGCCAAATATTTGACCTGTTCTTTCTGCCTAAATCAATTATGACAAAACGTGGATTTAAGTTTCATAAAACACTGTGAGCAAAAGGGAAATTACACATTTAACAAAAATACTTCAATGGCAATAGGTTAATCACAGCATGTTTCTGTGCTTCTAACCTCATGAATTATGCTTACTTAAGAAAGGTCCCCTTAGGCTGAAAAGACACAAGAGCATTCACTGAACTGCAGCATGAAATCCAACATTTATGAAATCAAAAATAAGGAAAGCCTCATTATCTGTATGTATCTCACCATATCAAAATCTACAATAAGCTTGATCTTGGTGAGTATTTATCTTGCAATAGTCATGGTTTACTCAACAGTTTAAGTCACTTGAAAAAACTAAAACTACTTAAAGTTATTAGGTACTTTATAGACACTTCAACGGTTACCATCAATGAACAAAATATTAAATAATTATACAATGAATGATTTACTAAATAATAACTCTTCTCGGAAATAATTTGGCAGTGCTTACTTCTAGTTACTATAATTCAGAGTAAAACCGCTTACTACACTTTAATTCAAAGTTTACTAATTCATGGAGGGCTTCTTCCACAGCAGGTTATCCATGAAATTTTGCTGTCAGGGTACAATGTTAAAAAGCACCCGTTAAGAGAATCATTTCTCTAAACACTGATAAAAATCAATGCCTTACTTTATTATGCAACAGTTAGCATTTAAATCTGATTTAAAATACAGTTAAAATCTCCGTTCATATGTGTACTAAGTACAGCTTAAAATAATACAGTGCTGCCAAACAACTGGTCTAGACTTTTCACAAATGTGAACATTATAAAAAACAAAACAGGTGGGTGACATGACAAATAAATGTAATGCATGATCCTTGACAAGTTCCTAAAAAACCATGGACTGCTGCTGAAGACAATACTAAAACAACTGATGAATATGGATATGGACTATGTATTAGATAACAATATTGGAGCAAAGTGAAAATTCTTACATATGATCACTATATTATATTATAGTTAGGAAAATGTTCTTAGGACGTTCAAATTCAAGCATTCAGGGATTAAGTGGTATCGAAAATGAAGTGTACGACTAACTCTCAAATGATTCAGGCCAAAAAGGAAGAGTGCATGCGTGCGTGTGACTGTGTGTGTGTGTGTGTATTTGTAGGAATAAAAACAAATGTGGCAAAATGTTAACAACAGGTGAATCTGAGGGAAGAATATGTGGTGCTCAATATTCTTGTGACTTTTTTTTTTTTCAATATTAAAAAATGTAATTATAAACAGTTACAATAAAACAAAATCATATCAAACGTCATAATAAAGGGTTTAGAACCCTGATCTAGAGAAACCTGGGTTCGAATTCTAGCCCTGTCTACTCTATTGCAAATGACTTAACCTTCCACGTCTGAAAAATGGAAATCTTAAGCACCTATATACGTCATGGAGTCTTTTAATTAAATAAGTAATTTGTTCAACAACAAAGTTATGTAAAATGCACTGTTCAGTAATTTTCACAAAAAACAGTAACAACATACATGTTTGCACATGTTCAAGACCATGATCACAACAAGCAGATCGTACTGTAGGGCAGTATAAAGAGTAAGACTTATCCTATATTGAACCTAACAGATTCCCTCAAAGATCACTTTGAAAATTTTTCTGGCTTAAATGTGCTTATTTGCAACTGCCCTTACTCCCTCTTTCATTTTCTGCACATAAGCACAGGGACTTTAGCAATAATTCTCTAAGATATTGACTACAAGTCTGAAAACTAAGCTTTGTCCATTTGAACACCACAAACACAACTAATTATCTGAATTTTCTCCTAGGAGAGATTCCCAGTAAACAAAAATTTGTTAAATCTAATATATAATGTTGTTATTCAAAGGCTATTATTTAAATTATCGCTTCTATGGTTATGGATGATGTTCTAATTCACAGTAGGAAAACACACCACCAAATGTCCACAGGTTAATACCCACCTCCATTAGTAATAAGCACTCACTGATTCGCAATTTTAACAGCTCTATTAATTCCTAGCCTTGGGGACACGAACCTCTTGCAGAGATATCTATAACTGAACTTCAGAGGGTTCTTAAAGCCACAGAATTGTATGCAAAATTTTGTGCATATCTGTATTTCTCTAAAGAGGATCCCATCCTTCCCTGACATTTTCAAAAGCATCCATGAGTCAACAAGTTCAAAGCTTCTGTCACCAGAGCAGATCTGTATCAACATCCGTGGCCTTTTCCCACACTTCAAATGTTCTATGTACAATGAGACCCAATTAATTTACATAATGACCCACTTTCAAATCTATAATCAATAAGAAAAAATGAGATCAATAAGTTGTTTATTTAGAAATGATTCATCAACTTGTATTTCAAGATTTTGCAAAGTCAGTGTGACAAACAATAGAGATAAACACATTCTCCATGATATGAATATACCCAAAACCTTACCAGTCTAAGAAAGGTAAGAAAAAAGGTTGCTTCAAAGTTTTTGGAAGAATATTTATCAAAATGTTAAGTGTTTATCTCTAGGTGGAAAAGTTTGCAGGTGACAGTTTGTTTTGTTTTTTTCCAAATTAACATGTATTAACTCTATAAAAAGGAAGAGAGTATATAATCCAAAACAATCATCCCCTCTCCAAAATATAAGTGTAGCATTTTCTTTTGAAAACACAGGATTAAAATCTATTACTCACCTTAATAGCTTTGATGGCTGCCTTAGTAATCTGGGTCATTTTCGCTTTAGAAATGGGTGGTTTGTAGTCATTCAGGGAATATAACTGATGAAAAAGAACGAAGTTTAAACACATCAAAACTAATTCTGTCCAAGCAATTACATAAAATTACCAAATCTTTCCATTTTTATATTCTCCATGAAATCAAAGTGCTTCTTTTCTTTTAAACATCAAACTCAACATCATCGGCTACCAGGGAAACATAAATCAAAACCACAGTGAAACATCTTCACCTTTACTAATATGGTTAAAACCAAAAACAGATAATAACAAGTCTAACAAGGATGCGGAGAAAGGGGAACCTTCATATATTGTTGGTGGGACTGTAAAACGGTGCAGCTGCTTTGGAAAAATAGTTTGGCAGTTCCTGAAAAAGTTAATCACAGTTACTATATGACCTAGCCATTCCACTCCTTGGTACACATCCAAGAGATCTGAAAACTTATGTTCATAGAAAAACTTGTCCACAAATGTTCACCGCAGCATTACTCACAACAGTCAAAAAGTGGAAACAACCCAAACGTCTATCAAGAGATGAATGGATAAACAAAACGTGTTCTAGCCATTCAATGAAATACCAGTTTGAAATACTGATACATGCCACAACGTGGATGAACCTTGATAACAAGATGCTAAGTGCAAGAAGATGAAAAAAAAAAAAAAAACACAGATTATATGATTCCATATACATGAAATGTCCCAAAAGGGTTCAGGGATTTGCGGAAAATGGAGAGTGACTGCTATTAGGTATGGCATTTCTTTTGGGTGTGAAGAAAAGACTCTAAAATTGATTGTAGTGATGGCTGGACATGTAAAATCCATTGAACTGTATATTTTCAATTGGTTATTTGTATAGTATCTGAATTATATCTCAATAAAAGTTTTTAAAATTCACGGCATTTAATGTTAAGCAGTAATTTTCCTTCCCCAAAAGAAATTTATTTTGAAATTCTCATATAAACAAAAGATAATGGTACCATTTAGAGAAAAAAGGTAAAGACAAGGTAGAATAACTAGGAAACAGACAAATAACTAAGTTTAAATAAATACTGATTAAAACTTCTACTATACTCAGGGATGCTAATATTTTAGCTATAAAGCTATATTAGTTACAAGTCAGAAAACAAAGCTTTGGCTAGTGGAACACTGCAAAAACAACTTGAATGGACTTTAAAAGTAACTCAAATGGCATTTGTGGTTAATCAACTAAAAATTTTGGGAGTCCCTCCACAGTTTCTACTCCAACACTCCTTATAACCTACCCATGAGTGAACTCTTGATTTTTACCTCTTAGTATCTCTGGAATCTGCCTAATCTTCCCCATTTCTGTCTCTTCTTCCTCCTCCACCACCAGACACTATAGTCCAAATTACTTAACAACTACATGGATTTGGTGTGTTCTCCATACCAGGTTCACAGACACCTTTTCAAAGACTAATCTGCAAATAATCTGATCAAAAGCTAATACCCTTCTTTCCTCATTTTAAATAGTCAATGACTTCCCACTTTTGGAAAAACACAAAAATTTGCATACAGAAAACCCTGCCTGATCTAACTCCTGCCTACCTTTCAGGCTTCACCTCACAACATGCTCCCATCCCTCTGGTCTTTTTTTCAGTTCCCTGCAACAGGGCCTTTACATGAGGCTCCTTCCCTCTATTTGGAGTATTCTCCACTAGGGTCTTCCCACTAATTAATGCATCACTTAATAAGGAAAGCCTTTCCTGCCTTCCCACCAGATCGATACCCCCTTTTATGCTCTCATTGTACTATCATTCACCTTGGAAGCATTCCTCATAGCAATTTTGCATTTCTTTATTTAACCAATAATTGATTTTAAAAAGGACTATCATAGGGTGATG
Organism: Loxodonta africana; assembly: GCF_030014295.1. Classification (NCBI taxonomy): domain Eukaryota; kingdom Metazoa; phylum Chordata; class Mammalia; order Proboscidea; family Elephantidae; genus Loxodonta; species Loxodonta africana. The sequence continues at coordinate 224,589,812 of NC_087342.1, read as the reverse complement.
GTGGCTGACACCAAGAGACAAAGAAACAAGTTCCTTTAATGCAGTATAAGTTTATTGGAGGGGAATTCCAGAACACTTAATTCTACTCATGCAAAACCTGTACATAGACCAAGAGGCAGTTGTTGGAACAGAACAAGGGGTTACTGTGTGGTTTAAGATCAGGAGGAGCCCTGGTGGTGCAGTGATTAAGAGCTCGGCTGCTAATCAAAAGGTCGGTAGTTCAAATACACCAGCTGCTCCTTGGAAACCCTATGGGGCAGTTCTATTCTGTCCTATAGGGTCACTATGACTCGGAACTAACTCGAAAGGACCTAAGAACAAAACAACATGTTTAGCAAACAATCTGAAAAGCTGGACTATATGAAGAACAAGGTATCAGGATTGGAGGAAGACTCATTAACATCTTTCAACATGCCACCTTGCTTGCTGAAAGCAAAAACAGCTTGAAGCACTTATTGATAAAGATCAAAGACTACAACCTTCAGTAGGATTACACCTCACCATTAAGAAAACAAAAATTCTCACAACTGCATCAATCAGCAACATCATGATAAATGGAGAGAACGCTGAAGTTGTCAAGTATTTCATTTTACTTGGATCCACAATCAACGCCCAGGAAAGCAGCAGTCAAGAAATAAAATGAGGTATTGTACTGGACGAATCTGCTGCAAATCTGCTGTAAAAGACTCTTTAAAGTGTTAAAAAGCAAAGGTATCAGTCACCTCGAGGGCTAGGCTATGACTGACTCAAGCCATGGTATTTTCAATAGCCTCATATGCATGTGAAAGCTGGACAATGAACAAGGAAAACAGAAGAAGAATTGACACCTTTGAATTATGACATTGGTGAAGAATATTGACTATATCATGAACTGCCAGAAGAACAAACAAATCTGCCTTGGAAGAAGTACAGCCAGAATGCTCCTTAGAAGCAAGGATGGTGAGACTTCGTCTCATGTACTTTGGAAACATTATCAGGAGGGACCAGTCCCTGGAGAAGAGACATCATGCTTGGTAAAGCAGAAGGTCAGCAAAAAAAGGAAGTTTCTCAGGGAGATGGACTGACAACAGTGGCTGCAACAATGGGGTTGTGAGGATGGCACAGGACTGGGCACCATTTCATTATTTGGTGCATGGGGTCACTATGAGTTAGAGATCGACTTGATGGCACCTAACTGATCCCTGCTGCGCTTGCTAATCATTCAGACAATGAACTCTGTCTCAAACCTAAACTTCTTCCTCTCACAGGCCGTGATTTAACATTATAGGATCTCAGGTGACAGCCTTTCCTTATACAAACTTTCTATACCTACCTGACCTCAGTAACTGAAAGGAGGTCCCAATCCTGACCTGCCCTTCCTTTGACCACTCAAGACCTCATTTCAATGGAAGATATTAAACCACTGTCCAGCTTTTTAGCCTAATTAATTCATTCTTTATGTTTCACCTACCCTCATAAGCAATGAAGACTGCTTTTTAAACCTCTAAAATTTTACATTTCTATACTATCACTTGGAGCCCTGAGGGCACAGGGGTTAAAAGCTTGGCTGCTAACCAAAAGGGAGCAGTTTGAATCCACTAGCCGCTCCAGTTCTACTCGGTCTTACAGGGTTGCTATGAGTCAGAATTGACTCAAGGGCAGTGAGTTTTTATACTGACACTTGTAAGGAGCCCTGGGTTAAGTGCTCGGCTGCTAACCCAAAGGCAACAGTTCGAAATCACCAGCCACTCCGCAGCTGAAAGGTGTGGCAGTATCCATAAAAATTATAGCCTTGGAAACCCTATGGGGCAGTTCTTGTCTGTCCTATAGGGCTGCCATGAGTCGGAATCAACTTGATGGCAGTGGGTTTGGGTTATATTATCACTTGTAGGCACCACATCAAACGCCTATTTTTAGATCTGAAAACAATTTCTTCAATCAGTTCTTGTCTGTCCTATAGGGTTGCCATGAGTCGGAATCAACTTGATGGCAGTGGGTTTGGGTTATATTATCACTTGTAGGCACCACATCAAACGCCTATTTTTAGATCTGAAAACAATTTCTTCAATCAAATAAGGTACCTTAATTAAGGTTTGAAGAATCTTTTCCCTAAACTGAGATATCTTAGTTGCTGTGGGCTACTCTACCACAAATTATCTCTAATAAAATATTTTAATATTGCTCATTATTGATTAGACCAGGAGTCAGCAAGCTTTTTCTGTCAAGGATCAGACAGTAACTATTTTAGGTTCTGCGGGTTGTCCCATAGGGTCGCTCTGAGTCGGAATTGACTCAACGACACTGGGTTTTTGTACTCTCTCTGCCACAACTACTGAACTCTGCCTCTGTAGTACAAAAGCAGACACAGACAATATGTACACAAATGGGCACAGTCATGTTTCAATAATATTACCATAAAACAGGTCAACCCCCGCACCCCTAAATTTGGACCTTATTTCTCAATCCTATATATATATTTTTTTATAATGTATCTTTTGGATAAACACTGCAATCTCATGTCTCAGGGGAATATATATTCATGCCCTCCCTCCTTCCTCAACACAGTGAGTGAGGTCCATTACCCAAAATTTAACAAAATGTTATATTTCACACTTGCTATTTCAGGCAAATTCTTCACCTCAAAAACTTTAGTATCTTTCTCAATTTTAGCAATGTTAACAGAATTCTACTATGATCTCAGAAAGGGCCCCCAAGAAGCTTATTATCTGATATACTCCAGAGAACCATGAAATCTGTGGAACATCTCTGCTGATTTACAGGGCACTGGGTTTTTTTGGATCTTAAGCCTTCAAGGTTGGTTCTATGATCGATCAAATTAATCTTAAGTGTGAATCTAGAATAAGTAAAACAGGGGTTGACCTAGTTCATCTTTCTCAAAAATGGTCCTTGAGATACTGATTAAACCTAATCAAAACCAAACCTATTGCTGTTGATTCCGACTGACAGTGACCCTATAGGACAGGGTAGAACTGCCCCATAGAGTTTCCAAGGAGTACGTGGTAGATTCCAACTGCCCACCTTTTGGTTAGCAACCATAGCTCTTAACCACTGCACCACCAGGTTTTCCTGAGATCCTGATTAGAACTCCTCAAATCTCCAAAGAAATCAGAAACCTTACAAGTTCCCAGACTAACACAATCTTGATAAAATACTTTCACCTCAAGACAGCATGCTGACCACTGACATTTTCCTTTCCTTCCCCATGTTAGGAGAATAACCCATTGCCATCAAGTCAATTAATTAAGTAAGGTATAAGAACTCACACACAAAAAAAATAGAACGGGAAGGTGGGAGGAATCAATAGACAAAGGGATGTCACAAATTTCCAGAATGCAGTCAGAGGACTGTGACTGACAAGAAACCACAAGCCACGGTACGCAGAAAAGAGGATTCAGTCAAGGAGGGAACCAATTTATCCTGCAGAATTCGAGTTTCACCACTCAAATTCAAGGTATTACAGCAGGCAGAAGTTGTACCAGTAAGCCAATGCCTCATCTATTGTTGCAAAGGCTCAAAAAGTCTAAAGTTGAACATTTTAGAAACAGTAGTTTAAAAATATTTAGTAATGTGAAAGTGATCACCAGAAGAGCTAAAGTGTTAACAGCCAAACCGCTGTTCTCTTTGAACAGCAGGCATAGGATTAAGATGGGAAGGAAGAGAATTCATTAAAAGCTCTTCTGTATCTTTATAAAAAGTACACGCATATGTTACTTTGAAAAATATAGTAATTATTTTTCAATACAATCATACTCTCTCTATATACCCACTTTTGCCAATACTGACCCTCCACGGTACATCTCTCAGGATAATCCCTACAAGTACCCTATCTTAATCAGGCAAATACCTAAAGCTACATGTACTTTGGACATGAGGAGGGACCAGTCCCTGGAGAAGGCCATCATGCTTGGTAGAGGGTCAGTGAAAAAGAGTAAGGCCCTCAACAAGATGGCTGACACAGTGGCTACAAAAAAGGGCTCAAGCATAGCAACTGTGAGGACGGCACAGAACTGGGCAGTGTTTCATTCTTTGTGCACAGGGCGGCTATGAGTTGGAACTGATTCAACGGAACCTAACAACAATTATTAAGCAGATAAAGATCCCACTTCTCAAGCATAGCAGTTCTCTAAGGTTAACATTACAGTTTGAATATTGTTAAAAAGCTAAGCATTTTAGAATTTATAGTTTTAAAATGCCTTTGTGACTAAAAACAAATGTAATCAACTCTCTCTAAACACTATTACCTTTAAAGAACTCAACTTAGGCCACAAAAACTTATTTGCAGAGGGCCTTTAATTCAATACACAAATTTATATCTCTTTTCCAAATCCCTGAAATAAAGGGGGTTTGAAAAGACTCCACCTGTTGCTGTTGAGTCGATTCCAACTCATAGCGACCCCACGGAACACAGCAGAACTGCCCCATAGGGTGTCCAAGGAGCGGCTGGTGGATTCGAACTGCCAACCTTTTGGTTAGCAGCCCAGCCCTTAACCTCTGCTGCACCAAAGACTCCAAAAAAAAAAAAAAAAAAGACTCTACATACTATAAAACAGTTAAAGTAGCACTGGAGTTATAGTGCCAGCCAAGGTGGAGTAAGCCAACTACAGCCTATCTCACCAACTGACAACAACTAAAGCTCCAGACTAAATACAAAAAAGCAACTACCTGAGGACTCTGAAAAGCAACACAGCAGGCTGACTGGAGACTGGAGCCAAAACCTGAACAAAAAAGCCAAACCAAGGGCTGCTGAGTTGACTCTGACTCATGGCAATCCCATGTGTTTCAGAGTAGAACTGCGCTCCATAGGGTTTTCAACAGCTGTAGTTTTTTTGAAGTAGATGCCAGGCCTTTCTTCTGAGGCGCCTCTGGGTACACTTGAGCCGTCAACCTTTCGACTAGTAGCAGAGCACTTAAAAGTCTGCACCACTCAGGAACACCAAAACTTGAATAATGACCAGTAAAAGCAGGGAAGAGGCTGCCTGCAAGAGCTGAAGTTTCACAGTGCTTTCTTCCATCATCCCCTGGTTTAATCCAAGAGCTGGCACAATCACAGATCTGTGCAGCTGTGCTAAAAGCAAAACCACAAGAAGAAATGCCCTACGCCTAGTCAGAGAACCAGGGGAAGGACCCCTCTATGCTGTACAGTGTGAGGGAAAGTCCCCGTGCCCTCCCTACTCCCTTTCCTCTCCTAGCCCTGATAAAGGCTCAAGGGTAATCCTCACTGTCACACCAGCACCTAAAACCTCAAGGGAAGACCTATGGCTGGCCAGAGGAACAGCGAAAGGGTCTCTATTGTCCAAATAATGTGTGGTGTGGGATGGGTTGGGGTGGGTGGAGGGTTCCCATTTTTTCTCTCACTCTTCCCTCTTCACTCAGAAGGCTCAACTTGGAAAGAAGCCGGACTTTTTTGGCAGAGAGAAGAGGGACACTGGGATCTGGAGAGTGGGTGGGAATCCCAGCTACAGCTGCAGAAGAGGGTCGCCTGACCCTGTACCATAAACTAAACTCCTGGGCTCACCCTGGAACTGTGCTGGGTGAAACAGATCCAAAAGAGCACAGCAAAGGCTCTGAAAACTAAAATCCATGTCAACCACTACCCCACTCCTAAGTGGCATATGCAATGGGCACACCCAAGCAGCACACAGCGAATTCTTTGAAAACTGCACACTGGAACCACCACAAACAGAAGGTGCAAAGAAACTTGCATACTGCACCTAACCAGGTTTGCTGCCTGCTGATACAAAAATCTCCTCAACATTTCTCAGAGGATTTTAATGGAGTCTTACAACATAATATTCAGAATGTCCAGAATACAAATGAAACCTACTCTATACACCAAAATACACACTCTCTCTCTCTCTCACACACACACACACCAGAAAAATCCGCCCACAGCTGAAGGGAAAAAAAAAACACAAGCCAACTCTACGATGACCCAAACACACTGCCGTTGAGTCGGTTCCGTCTCATAGCGACCCTATAGGACAGAGTAGAACTCCCCACAGGGTTTCCAAGTAGTGCCTGGTGGATTTCAACTGCCGACCTTTTGGTTAGCAGCCGCAGCACTTAACCACTATGCCACCAGGTCTAAGATTATAGATGTTGAAATTATCCGACTTAAAAAGTTATAAGCATTCTCTACGAGATGAAGAACACTTTTGCAATAAATGCAAAGACAGAAGTTTTCAGCAGAGAAAGAAAAGCTATAAAAAAAAGCAAATGAAAACTTTACAACTGAAAAATACAACACGGAAAAGAAAAAAATAGTATGGTGGCTAAATATAAGAGCCAAATATTTTTAGTACACTTGTGACTTTATATATTTTAAAAAAAAGCAAAAGGTCATACTCATTATTTTTCCTTCAACATTATCTACAGGAGTTGAAAAATACGCACATTTTACCATACATATAAAAACCTAGATGTCCAGCAAGAGATTTAATAAGTTACTCTATAGTAAGAGATAAGTTAACATGATACAGATATTAATGTAAAAATATCAAAATGTGTAATATGTTAAATAACAAATATAAAATATTTGCAATAATCACAATTTTATAAATATAAGAATTCAGTGCAAAACAAGATCAGAAACAATGTTCAGGAAAATATCTGTTATGGCAACTATATAACACATCAGCCAGAGATAATTTTCTTAAAATCAAATGGAAAATATGCCCTACTATATATCTATTTTCCTATTCCACCTAGAATGGTCTTTTATTTTTTTCAAACCGTGATCTATCCAACCCACTAGATGAAAACTTTCCCAAGGTAGTTCCAGCCCAGTTAAAACAGAACAAAATGGAAAATAATGAAGTTCGCTGACCAATCTTGGGTGAAACTTTTGTTCCTATTATATTTATGTATGTGACCACTGGATCGTGATACAAATTATATTTCTTACTGTGGGCTATAGTAAAAATTTTTTGGAAAACATTGCTCTAGCCTACATTCATAAACAGAAGGCTATGTTAAAATTACTTAAAGGGAGAAGAAAACATTAAATTCCTTCTAGGTAACACTGCTTGCCAAAGGCTGAGTCTAAAGTGTAATGTTTTGCTCCTTTTTTTTTTTTTTTAAAGAAGTTAGCAAATACTTAGAGATGCAAAAGACACAGTATCATGAAACTGAGATTGTTCTCCTAGTTGTAATCAGAATAGAAAAAGGAACTAATTTTCACACCTCAAATCATATCCTGCCACCAGTGGCAAATGTGTATATATGTGGATATGTGGATAGGTGCCCTGGTGGCGCAATGGTTAAAGCGTTCAGCTGCTAAGCAAAAAGTGGGTGGTGTGAACCTACCCAGCAGCTCCACAGAAAAAAAGACACGGCAATCTGCTTCCATAAAGATTATTGCCTAGAAAACCCTATGTGGCAGTTCTACCCTGTCACATGAAGTCATTATGAATCAAAATTGACTGGACAGCATCTAACAACAACAGTAATAATATACACCTACTCCTCACTTATTCAGCACCTCGTTACCCGACATTACACATTTACAATAGTGAAAATCTATCTATTTTGCACATTAATGATGTACATATGGCAGTAATGAATGCCATTACTATAATGCTGGCTGTGATGCTTAAGGTTATGTGCCAACTTGGCTGTGCCATGATTCTTGGTGGTTTAGTAGTTATGTAATGATGTAATCTGGCAGTTATGTAAAATGATGTAGTCGTCCTCCATTTTCTGATCTCATGTGGCCATCCTTCATTTTCGCGTAATGCCAATCTTTGCATAACAACCTGGTCTTTGGAATGCAACCATGTCCATAAGTGAGGAGTGGGTGTGTGTATATATATATCTCCTTCCATTTTAGAAAACACTGAATACCATACTGTAAACCCTCAATAAATAGTAACCAATTTCAGTAACTTTTTTCCACACCCCCGATCCCTAAAATAGTTCCTTGCACATATTAGGTATTCAAATATATGATGATTTTACTTTGATAAAGTACATTGCTGGGTGCAAAAAGCAATTAAGTAAAAAATAAAAGTTACGTAAGAAACCAAATGCAAGCTAGCCAAACAAATTTATCCAGCTTCTTCATACCTAAATTCACTTGAATGCAGATGTATTTTGTGCAAAGTGAAATGCCAAAGCCATAGTTAAGCACATAAACTTCTCTTCATTTTTTTCCCCCAGAACTTCATTTTAAATAAGTTTTATAAACTTGTATCTATAATCCTATGCCAGTACGCATGGAAATAAAGAATATATTTCAATGCAGCAGAGTGTTTCACTCTGAAGTATTCCCCAATATCCCAAAGGATAAAGTATAATAAAATCATCATCCTTACATATTATTTTCAAATTTACTTTGAGAGTCAGTCACAAACATTCACAATATTCTTATCAAATAAATAAAAGTTTTATCATGGAGGTAAAATGAACCAAAAACAAAGAATTGGGAAATACAAAATTCAACGGATTAACAGTTGAAAACAAAGGTTACTTAGGCCAAATTGGGTCAATATTCATTGACTAGGTACTACACAGAGGCACAACACTAAGCCCTTCGGGAAACAAAAACCAATGCAAAGACTCTCACTTCGAATATCTACTATCTACTAAGGCAGAGAGGGTCCGGTCATAAAAATACAATTATTATAATACAGCAGATTCTCAGCATTCTGAGATTTGTCAGCTTTGACAACTAATTATCCCAAAGGTCTCTAAAATGTAATCACTGGCAATTTTGCAGAAACACTAATTTGCAGTGTGTACACTAAAAGGCTGGTGTCTGGGAAAACAATTTAACTATTAGGAAATTGCTATTCTCTCCTCACACTCTCATGTATTTTAATGGAATAATATACTAAAACCAAACCAAACCCATTGCTGTTGAGTCAGTTCTGACTCATAGTGACCCTAAGAGACAGAGGAGAACTGCTCCATAAAGTTTCCAAGTAGCACCTGGTAGTTCGAAGTGCTGACCTTCTGGTTATCAGCCGTAGCTCTGCAACACTACGTCATCAGGGTTTCCAATATACTAAAGTAGTATTTAAAAATCCGTGGATTCATGAGGACCTCGGACTTTGCCTCATGAAAACAAGAGCACATGGCATAATTTGGTGCCAAAATAGAAAGCGCTAGTGGAAAAGGTATTCATTCAGACAAATGAAATATCCACCCAGTTGGGAACAGCAGAGAAAAGGCTTAATAAGAAAACGCAGGTGACAGGCTGACTGGGAGAAGAGCACATTCCTGTTACAGTTGTCATTCTGCCCCCACACCATTTACATTTATAACACACTCGTCAATAACTCTCTCTTTACACATAGCGACTTTGCAGAAAGATGTGAGAAGTGGGTATTTCCTAACAGGAATGCATTAGAATTTCAACAGAAGCCTGTGCTTTCCTACTCAAGGATCACTGAGTTTTAAAACTAAACACATAAGATGGGAATATGAAATGTACAGCTTTGTGTAAGTAAATCTTCCCATTTTGTAGTGCCATGTAGATGCATTGTACAAAAGGCTTATTTATAAAAAATATATATATATACAGACTTACAAAAAAATATTAAATCCATAGCTAAAAAATCAGTGCCTAAATCCATCGAAGGCAAGCGAATTTGACAAGTTTTTGAAAGTAGAAAGTGATTCAAGCAAAACAGTTGTTTGAAGAGATTAACATAGTAAAAAGCAGGAGTATGAACTCAAAAAAAATCCTCAACTGGACCAATAAGCAACAGCATGATAAGAATGTGAAAGTTGTCAAGGATTTCATTTTACTTGGATCCACAATCAACATCCATGGAAGCAGCAGCCAAGAAATCAAACAACACATCACACTGAGCAAATCTGCTGCAAAAAGCCTCTTTGGCGTGGTAAAAAGAAAAGAGGTCATTATTTTCAGTAGTCTCACAAACATGTGAAGGCTGGATAATGAATAAGGAATACCAAAGATGAATTGATGCATCTGAACTATAGGGTCGGCAAAGAATACTGAATATACCATGGACTGCCAAAAGAACGAACAAATCTGTTTTGGAAGAAGTAGAGCCAGAATGCTCATCAGAAGTGAGGATGGCGAGACTTCATCTCACATACTTTGGACATATTATCAGGAAGTGCCAGTCCCTGGAGAAGGATATCACGCTTAGTAAAGTAGAAGATCTGTGAAAAAGAGGTAGACCCTCAAGGAAATGGATTGACACAATGGCTCCAACAACGGGCTCAAGCATAACGATGTGAGGACTGCACAGGACTGGGCAGTGTTTTGTTCCGTTCTATACAGGGTCGCTATGAGTCGGAACTGACTTGACGGCACTTAACAAACAACATGAACTACAGGGGCAAAGAGAAGAGTGAGAAGCCAATTAAAAACCGATTATAACAGGCCAAGGAGAAAGTGTTGTAGACGTGGAAAGAAGTATTGAGAAAACAAAGGAGAAGAGGGATATAAAACATATTTTGAAAAATTATTCACTGGATTTCATGACTGACAAGATGTGGAAGAAAGAGGCATGTAGGATAATTCCAAGTTTTCAAGTCTGAGTTATTTGGGAACATGATGATACTGTGGATTTAAAGAGTGAAGTCTACAAGCAAGAGGTTTATGAAGGAAAGTTAAGTTTAGATTTTGAGTGATAGCTGTATGATTCCAAGCATCCATGTATACAAAACATCTAGAACATACAGGACTGAGTCCAGAAAAGAAAAGCAAAGATACAGGTCATTCCTGAAGAGACAGTAGTTGAAGAGATAAAAGAAAAAAAATAATAGAAGAGATATTCAAAGACTAAACATCAGAAAGAATATGCAGAACAAGAACCTACTTGGCACAGGGTAAAAATCATTTGACAGAGGAGAGCAACAAATACAGGAGCTAAAAAAAGAGACAGGCAGCTGCATGATAAAGGAGAAAGCATTACTTCTCATCTCTATGGGACTTAGTCAATTATTCACTGTCACAACTGTTGTGTCACTTTTGTCTTCATAATGGTCCAATGAGATTGGCAATTATTATTCTCGTTTTATAAATGTAGGGTAAGTGACTTATCTAAATTCAAAACGGTAGTAAATTACAGAACCTCGTCACAAACCCATATACTCATAGATACTACTGGGTTTCCAAAAACAAAATTAAAAAATCCCACCAACCAGCAACCAATTAAACACACACACGCAAGTCGGCGAATAAGATGGAGGGTGATTATGAAGAGGTACCATTTAATAGCAACAGTCTAATACCAAGATTTCAGGCAAAACACAACAGATTACAAAGCTTTTCAGTCTACTGATCAAATAACATCTAAAGAAACTGCATTTAAATACGAATTTTAAGCAATCTTCAATAAGGCTTGAGGGTCATCAAATTCATAATAAGCTTCCTTTCTCTAAAAAGTTTAATTCGAATAATATTTAAACAAGCAGCCCTGGTAGTGCAACGGTTAAGCACTAAGCTGCTAACCAAAAGGTCAGCGGTTTGAGAAAGACCTAGTGATCTGCTCCCATAAAGATTACAACCTAGAACACCCTACGAAGCAGTTCTATTCTGTCACCAGGAGCAAACTGACTCAACAGCACCTTACAAAAACAATACTAAAACAGACCAACTGAACCTTTCCCCCAAAAAGCTAAGACACATAATATTTTTGGTTTAGGGAAAATATTGCAAAAGTAAACCAAAAACCAAACCAAACCCGTTGCCATCAAGTAAATTCTGACTCATACTGACCCTACCGAACAGAGGAGAACTGCCCCATAAGGTTTCCAAGGCTGCAAATCTTCACAGAAGTAGGCTGCCACATCCTTCTCCCATGGAGCAGCTGGTGGGTTTGAACCACTGACCCTTTTGGTTAGCAGCTGAGTGCTTAACAACCGCAACACCAGGATGCCATTACAAAAGTAATATGGCAATAAGTACTCACTGTGAAAAGTTCAACCTACTGAAAGCACTCATTCACTGTGCCCTATCCATTTATGACTCTCCTCAGAAACAACCACTGCTTAAAGGCTGCTGAGCTACTTCCAGAATTTTTTGAATTATGGTGTTGGCAAAGAATATCGTATATACCATGGACTGTGAGACGAACGAACAAGTACGTCTTGGAAGAAGTACAACCAGAACGCTCTTCAGAAGCGAGGATTCCGAGACTTTATCCTATGTACTTTGGACACATTATCAGGAGGGATCAGACCCTGGAGAAGGACATCATGCTTGGTAAAGGACAGGATCAGAGGAAGATTCTCAACAAGATCGACTGACACAGTGGCTGCAACAATGGGCTCAAGCACAACAATGACTGTTGAGAATGGTGCAGGATCAGGGAGTATTTTGTTTCAGTGGCATGTGGGGTCGCTATGAGTCAGAACTTACTTGAGGACACCTAGTAACAACTGAACTTTTGCAAGCTAAAATAACTAACAAAGTTACCATCCTTATTAAAATCAGTCACATGTAGAAATGAGAAGCATGCAAGACACGACAACTGAACTCTCCTACAAAGGCTATAAAGTGACTCGGGTCACTTTCTAAAGAGGACTAAGTTGCCAGAACACTACCTGCTAGCTAAGTAGGTGCTTTGGACAATACTCCCTCACCAAGGAACACTTTTTCTGTGGCGCCCTTTTCTACAAGCAGGTGATTAGCAGCACAGTACTATGGTCCTTATTCTGGCTCAGGCTAAGTATGAAAATGGTAATAATCTATTAAGAATCACCGATTTCTACTCCTTCCCCACCTCCAACACACATAAACACTACCAAAATCTCACTCCGAAAATCCATAATGAAGAAAGTAAGAACAATGAGCTGAGTCACAGGAATACACATTTGTTCTAACTGTGCCACTATGCACCTCTAAAAAGCTGTGATTCTGGTCAGGTTTCATCATCTTTGGGTCTTAAGTCCTCATTTATAAAATAAGCCTATTGAATAACGTAGCTAGCACAAGTCTTTCAGGACTAAAATTTCTAATTTTTGAAAATCAAGCTTAAGTATGGAAGTAAACAAGGAACCCAATAATAAATTAATAAACTTTAGTTATGCCTATAGTTAAAAATGCATAGCCTGATTTTAATGGTCTTCAGCTACCCTTTCCTAAAATCAAAGAAAAGACATGATGCTCAATGGAAGAAAGATATAAACACATATACACGCAAATATAAAAGTAACTCCTTTAGTTTCAATTTTCCCAAACAAGCTACCTTCCTTTAACTTCAGTTCTTTCTCATGTCTTTTGTACACAAAACAAAAAGATATGAATTTCACCTCCTCTTAATTTTAGAAGTACCAGTAACAGAACACCCAAAATGAGAAGAAGAAAATGCATTTATAAAGCTGCTTCCTAACGAATCTGTACAAACAGTATTACCCGGAGTTTTTCAAATAAATGAGTTCTATTTCTAATGATACAGTCCATAGATTCACAATTCCATGTTCACAATAAATTGGTTATTATACACAGGGCTATGGTAAAGAACTATGTGGCTAAGAGAGTAAATAAACTGTTGTGTATATGAGTGGGCTTAATGTTAAGAAATTCTCATAAAATGTTGTTAAATGGATACTAGTGATGGTTCACATGACGACCATAATGTCACTGAATTGTACATGTAAAAAATGTTTCTATATATGTGTATATACAAATATATGCACATCACAAATATATTAAAATTCAAATCCTTAATTTCATTCACAGATCATTCAATTTACTACTTAAGTTTTAATCAAATAAACAACATCTAGGTATATAAGCAGAATTTAAAACCAAGCATACTCCTTGCAAAGTTGCTTCGAAGTGTCCTTATACTCACAAATACAATGCAACAGGAAGAAGACAAAGCTTGATTTGTAAAAGGAAAAAAAAAAAAAGAGGAAGATAAAACATCCTGCAAAATTTTGCTCTAAGCCTGCTTCTCTGCTCTCTCACCATCACCTCCCTAGACAACTGCACCAGTACCACCTGCCATCCAAATGATTCTCACTCCTGGCAACCCCATGTGTGTCAGGGTAGAACTGTGCCCCATAGGGTTTTCAGTGGCTGTATTTCTCAGAAGCAGACTGCCAGGTCTTTCTTCCAAGGCACCTCCAGATGGACTTGAACCTTCGACCTTTTGGTTGGCAGCCAAGAGTGTTAACAGTCTGTACCACCCAGGAACCTCTAGACAATTGTAACCACTCCTACCTAAATCCTTATTTCTAGCCTAGCCTCTCCAAGTGCCTGACCCATATATCCAGCTGGGTATCTCTACCTTGATATTCCACCAAATATTCAAATAAAAATAACTGACATTCAAGATGTTCAAAACTAAAAACTACTGCATTAAACACAACAGTAGCAAAAATTGTGTTTGGGTCATTGAACTATGTGGGATTTTGATTCTCCTTCCATAGTGAGGATGTTACTTTTATTCTGGGTGAAAAAATTATTCCCTCACTCAACTGAACCCCTAAAATTATATTTCCTCTCAAGCTTCTTGCTCCTCCTGATTTGCCCATCTGAGTGACTGGTACCATACCATTATCCACCTAGTCACTCAAGCCAAAACCCTAGCCCCACCTTCTTCCTCTTATCTAGCTCCTTATTACTATAAACTGCTCTCGTGTTCATCTCTTCCTCTTCTATTATTATTACTCTAACTGAGCCCCTCATCTTCTCTACACTACTTTAACCCTCCTTCCCCCAATGTCCTCCCTTCATTTCATCCTGCCATGCCTCAGGAAGATGCTAATCATCTTTTTAAAGCACAAATTTCTAACTTGGGCTTTTATTTAAAACCCTTCGGAATCTCCATTTCCCTTTGATTAAAAACGAGAGCCAGTGGATGTTATACAAAGGCCCTTCATCAGAAGACCCTTGGCTAATTTGCCAATCACTCCTCCCAACCCCAACCACTACCCAAAGATGCTATCGCCTTGAAAATGCTCCTTACCCTTTGCATACAATGTATCCTCCTCTCATCTAGTATACCTTACAGTGTACACTGTATAGTGTACACACTGTGTACATCAACACTCTTCGTATCATAATACTCATCACATTACCTTTTCAGTGTTTATAGTAATTCACCCCCCACCCCTCCATGCATTAGAATAGAAATCCTCTGAGAAGAGAGATGCAGGTATCTAATTAAGGCTGCTACTCTCTAGAGGATGCCTGATAAAACGCAAATAAGCATAAATAACAAAGTTCAAACTAATAATTTTTTGCATTCTTTCCAACTACTAGGTGCTATTACTACATTAAAACTTTCACAATCTATTATCATATTCTTGCAATTTTCAAACTGCATGGTAATTAAAACCATGAAAAAACTGACAATTTTGAAGGATTAGAAAATAAAGGGGAGTACTCAGGATTATTTGGAATCACTAATTGCTATAGCTTAAGAAGCAAATGAATCAAAGTACTAACTGAGAAATTTTGTACAAGTCATGCTATTGCAGCCTCTGGCCAACCCTTTAGGAAGGACATCACCTACCATCCAACTCAGTTGGTCACATCTCACTTTTATAATTGCCACCAAGACAGAAATAGCCCTACAACAGAGGTTCTGTGTTATCTTTTGGAATGGAAACTTGATTTTGGAAAATTCTGACCATTAAGAGGAATTGCTATAAAAACTATTTTTGTGCTTAAAAAAAAAAAAAAACCAAAGTTGTTAATAATCCTTACGAAACCAGTTACTGACTTATTAAACACACACAAAAACTACTAAGGTAGAAGTCACTTAGGCAACAGCCGCGTATCATAGCAGAAGTCATTTTGTCTATTGCTATTCAAAGGTGTTGGTATCAACCCCGGGGCAAGATGGATAACTTGCCAACTAACAGCTCCTGGGCTTTTAACTGAGCCCTGGTGGTGCGCTGCCTAAGTGCTCCACTGCTGACTGAAAGGCTGACAGTTCAAACCCATCAGCCGCTCTGAGCAAGGAAAGACACGGCAGTCTGCTCCCATGCATATTACAGCCTCGGAGACGCTACAGGGCAGCTCTCGTCCGTCCTACAGGGTTGCTCTGAGTCGGAGTAAACTCAATGGTGACGGGCTGGGGCTTTTACTAAGTAAAGGAATATCAGCACTTTCAGGAGCCTTTCTCACTGCTTCAAGAAAACCATTTAAGCAACTACTTTTGTAGTGTTCCTCAACTTTAAATACTGCTTACAAAAGGTCATCTCACTCTCACTTATTCATTAAAGCCTTAAAAAAAAAAAAAAGGTTAACTGAATTACTAACTTTAGTAATTTTTTAAAAAAGATTCTCTAAGACATACGTACTTATCACTATAGTAAGTCTTGGTTCTTTGTCCTAATTAGCAAGGTTTTATTTTATTGTTTTCATTTAGTGAGCTGGTGTAGTTACACATCAGTATTTTAATCCAGAATTGAAAACATGATCGCAAATGATTTTCAAATTAAAATAATCATGTCATTAAAAAGAGAAATGGGAAGGAATTGGCCAAACTTTTAAAAATGTGGTCCCTTTCACTGCATTTTTTTAATCAAGTTTTCCAGCAGGAATGCACTCTGCAATTAATACGAAAACGGCTTTGACTAGATAAAATGTCACTAAGTCAAGAAAAATAAGAAATATGCAACCAAAACACACCACCACACAAAACTAATGTAAATTCCATTAGAGAAGAGACTTTTGGGGGGGGGGGTGTGGGGAGTGGAAAAGAGGTCTGTTTTGTACGCTGTTGACTCTCTAGAGCCTAAAATAATGCCTGTACAAGGTAGGTGCTCAAAATTTTTTGAGTGTTTTCACTGGGAAGCATTTCAGGTTGTTTTACATTTTCTTTTCTTATGTTAAAACAAGCTTTATAGTGTTTCTATATAGTCTATTCTTCTGCTCAGTTATAACTATGATTTACAAGTAGAATGCTCCCATTCAAACTGACAGGTTTCAGAGTTTGCAGCAAGAATCAGCGAACTATGGCCCATCACCTGTCTTTACACGGATCCTCAAACTAAGGATGGTTTTTATATTTTAAAAGACAAAGAATATGTGAGAGAGCTTAAATGGCCCACAAAGCCAAAAATATTTGCCGTTGGGCTCTCTACAGAAAAAGTTTGAGGATCCTGCTCTGGAGAGTCCACTCACAAGAGAAAGTTCGTTTCCTGAATACATACTTTCTCTCAACTATGAACTGAACCTGTGGTGTTTATTGGAAATAGATCTTTCACTGTAAGACCTTCTCCACATCTAAGCCTCTGAATTTTGGAATGTTATTTGAGCTGAAGAACATAAGTAAATATATATTTTTTAATCAGAGCATAAGTGTAATGTTATGACCCTGAACCTAAGTAAAGGAGGATTACGGTGAATTATCCTTTAATGTTTACATACTAAAAAGAAAGAAAGAAAAAAAAAAAAAAAAACAAGAATGGGGGGGAACCCAAAAATGGAATGTAAATAAAAGAAAGTGAATCCAAATTTTATTTCAAATAAATAGCACAACCACATTGTTATTGTTGTGTACCACTGACTCAATTCCAACTCATAGCGACCCTATACAAGAGCAGAACTGCTCCATAGGGTTTTCTAAGCTGTATTCTCTATGGAGCAGATTACCAGGTCTCTTCTCATGCAGAGCCACTGGCGGGATCAAACCACCAACCTTTCAGGTGGCAGCCAAGTGCTTAACCACTACACCACCAGGGCTCCTTATAACCACATTAAGGGTGAGAAAAACTAACCAAAGGGGGAAAAAACTAACCAAGTAATATATATGAACACGGTATTTTTTATGTATTCAGACTAAACAAAGCTAAAAACAAATACTAAACTCTAGTGAGCACGTTTGTTTTTCAAACACGGTTAGCAATTCTGAAACTACTTTCCGTGTATTTTAGGATTGAGCAAATAAGAAATATATTGTTGATAAGAGAAGCCAACTTTCTTGCTGTCAGAGAAAAGAACTACAGATTTGGAAAATGGAACGGCCAATATGACCCTACAGTGTTGGATTGGAATTGGAGCTATCACAATGAGTTCCTGGCTTTTTAGGTGGGTAGACAGACATATACACATGCATGATCACACATACATGTATTTTCTAGCTCTGCTGACAGCTTAGAAGCAATGATACCCCAAGCAGCAAGACACACAACTAGCATCCAGACGCTGGTTTCTAAATACCACTGTCCACTAAACGCAACTAGGGCTCCTTGGAGAAATGGCCGATTCGGGGCTAGGAAGGGAATGCCTTATTATGCCAAAAAGTAAGGAACACTCAAAAAAGGATGGACATGTAACAAAAGAACACAGGAGCCAGGCTGAGACAATCTGAGCATAAAAATAACTCAATGATTAAAAAAGAATCCATATACATAAAACCAAAAAAACCCAAACCCAGTGCTGTCGAGTCAATTCCAGCTCACAGCGACCCTGCAGGACAGAATAGAACTGCCCCATAGAGTTTCCAAGGAGCGCCTGGCAGATTCAAACTGCCGACCCTTTGGTTAGCAGCTGCAGCACTTAACCACTACGCCACCTGGGTTTCCTCCATATACATACACATATACATATATATGAAAAAAAGTTTTTTTCTTACGGCAGAATGCCAACTGATAAAAATGACAGAATTAGAAAATCATCATTTGATTCAGGCAAGAACATCAATGGATGCTAAAACACATGAGTAAGTAAAAGTTTGATGAGAACAAAGTATTTACAGTTTCAAAATATGTCCCCCAAAGATACCTGCTAATTAAAGGGAAAAATTTACAGTGGAGTAACTTTACAGTGGAGAAACCCTGCAGATAAAGGGTTAATAAAATTAATATCCCCATTAATGGGCTAAATGGACGTCAGGTGCATCACTTCTGGGATATTCCTGTCAAAAATGCATAACCTGAACCTAACCATGAAGGATGGCAGACACGTCTATATTGAGGGAATTCTAAAAACTGGTTTGTTATAATCAAGCATCATCGAAGGTCACGAAGGACATGGAAAGACTAACAAATTGTTCTAGATTAAAGGAGACTAAACAGAAAAGTGAAATACAAGGTGTGACGTGGAATTTACTCTTTCTATGAAGGACATTACTGGTATGATGGGTGAAATTTGAATAGGTCTGTAGGCAACAATATGATATCAATGTTAATTTTCTGATTTTGATAATTGTACTATAAATGTGCTAGAAAATATCCTTGTTTTAGAAAACGCACATAATTTGCCAGGGGTAACAGACAGGATGATCACAACTCACCCTCAAAAAGTTTGTGTGTGTATGGGTAGTGGAGTGAGAATAAGAAAGCACATGTGGTTATCATGAGGCTGTAGCGTCCAGATGAAGTATACACAAGAATTCTTTGTTATTCTTACACTTTTCTGTAAATCTGAAGTTGTAAAATTAAAAAGTTGAAATGAATTTAAAAAAAATTTATCTTTGGGCATTATAACAGTAAAAAAGAATAACGAAAACTTGAGTGATGGTTTTTCTTCACAAAGAAGGGTAATAAAACATCTGCACCAGGGATCGAGAGGCCTGGGCCCTTATAGCCCCTCCCTGCTCGAATACTTAAAAAGCTCCATTTCCTCGGGAAAATCACAACAGTGCACCTCAACGCCCTCAACTCAACGGCCTCAACGCCCTCACTTGTGAAATGGGGAAAGCACCTATCAACTGAAACAGTATGTTGGCTGGGGAAAAAACGGACAGCGTATAAAACACTACTACAAAGTGGCTCACTTTTAACAGATGTTTGGTAAATACAATTATTTCCAACATAGATAAACCAGGCATTTTTCCATCATAGGAAGCAGCTGCCATAGAAACTAGAGTAGATATTTGCTATCCTGGATATTCTGGTTTGTGAAAATTTTGATTTATTCAACAGTTCATCTGAAGGGGAAAATATTCAGAAAAAAAATTCCTTTACTCCACAGGATTTTATCCATATGCTTCAAATATCTCAATAAATTCAAACACCTATGTGTTTTGTTTTGTTTTTTTAAACCATAAAACTTTATGGATGGTATCAAAAACATTACTATATTAAAGAAAACCATTATCTAATACTTGGTCAACTGCTGAGAAACTATGACCCAGTACTGCTATATGGAGTTACTTTATATCATCATTTCCCAAGTTCCACACACTAAAGTATATGAACCTAACTGTTCCATCCTTCATGCTAAAGCTACTCAAATGAGCGATAAGCTCAGAAAATCAGTGTTAGAAGAAAGAGATACACCAATTTTTTTCATGTACATCAAGAAAATGTTTTGAAAACAGAAGTACTTATTTCAAATTACACATGAATTCTTCGAAAATCATAAAGCTTTCATCATCTCTCAACAAAAGTCTTTTATCATTTGCATGCAGAAACTAATTATACCTCATAAGCTAAAGAAAACTTCCTTAAAACTGTATTTTATAATATTGTTATGATTTCAAATACCAAACAGATTTTTTTAATGTGATAGACAATTTAGTACAATATAAAACTTAATGTAGCTAGTCTTATTTTCCCGTTGTTGGAAAAATACAATCATATTCTTGTTTAATAAATCTATCTGCTCAGTCTCTATTTTGAGTAACAGACAAGCAATCTGGACATTGAGGCAAAATGCTCAGAATTGGCCAGACAGGGCTGAGCCTATGAAGAAGTGGTGCAATGACCCCAGTCCCTGCAAAGCAGCAACCCAGAGTCAGGTATGCCTGCCTAGCCTTGCTGGCTCTGTGGCAAGTTCACAACACACAAAACCGATGAAGCAAAAGAAAAAGCATCACAAGAACATAAGCGCCGAGAAGATACGTTCTTTGCTTGTCTGGTTTACCACTACATCCCAGCAGACAGAAAACTGCTTGGCACATGATAAGCATTCATTAAGTACTGGTTAAATGAATGAAAAGAATAAAATCCCATGCCATCAAATCAACCTATACAAATTCTATTAAGCTGCATCATCATTTTATAAATGAATCTGGCATACGTTAACTTAAAAGTCATAACTTCTTTAAAACAACATGAACAAATCTATTCTCATTCTGATAGATGTGGTAATGTCCAAGTCCTTAAAATACTTCCTGACCCAGAGTAGGTACGGTAATATATTTACATACTCTTCTCTAAGTTTAAAACACGGTTGGGTCAGAAACTCTTACATAAAACAGAATTGGACAAAATAAATAAATAAAACCAAAATCAGAAAGAGCAAATTAGTTAACTTTACCATCAAACTTGAGATAGAATTTATTCAGATAAGAAATTACAGGCTATAGAAACATTTTTCATCGCCATTTAGTTCTCATAACTAACAGTATCTCTACCACAATCAGCTCCTCTATAATTAGAAAATCAACATTTTGATTTAGTCTTCTTTTGTTTCTCCATTCCTACACATTTGTCAACAATTCGTCATCTTAATAGTTTGAAGACCTTTCTCAAAACATGAGATTATTTTATTTCCAACCATCATTAAGAGGTTTGCAATTAACTCATATTAAATAGGTAGTTATATTTCTTTGATAAAAAATACAATTATATAACGTAGAAAGCAAGTAAATATAACAAGAGTATATACATAGTTTATCATTACTGTTAAGTGTAATAACTTTCCTTTTCACTTAACCCATTTTTTGTGAAGAAATTCAACTTATTCCCTACGTGTTCTCATTAAGATTACTCATACATTCCAAGTGACAAGCTCTATTCTGCTTCCCGCGCACTGCACATATCATCAATGCATCATTTCTGTACCAATTCTAACCTAACATTTTCCAAAAGGCCTGCCTTATGTGGGTTATAATCATCTTACTATGCTTCTTGTGTCCATGCTGCTGGAAAAGCAGTCTGTACAAGCAGGAGTAGAAGGCACAATCCTGAGAGAGAGGAGTAGAGAAAGATGTTGAGAAAACAAAACCAGATAAAGAGAGCTCACTTATGAGTTCAGGAGCTCAGCATGTGTTCAAGGTCATGGTTGATAACATTCTCTCATACCATTAGGAATTAGAAGTTGTCCAATAACAGCAAAACTGGCCCTAGAAAAAGATTATTTTCCGAAGTTGCACATACAAACAGTAGTAATGCTACTAATGCTAAGCCAATTATGTTGTTGTGTGCCATCGAGTCAATTCCAACTGACAGAGACCCTACATAGAACAGAGTAGAACTGTCCCATAGAGCTTCCTAGGCTGTAATCTTCACAGGAGCAGACTGCCAGGCTTTTTCTCCCAAGAAGCCACTGGTGGGTTAGAATTGCTGCTCTTTTGGTTAGCAGCCGAGCGCTTTTCCATTGTGCCACCAGGGCCAACTCTATCCTTTCTAAAAAAAGGAGCAAGTGATCATAAAAAAATAACTATTTGGGAGGCTGAGGGTAAATACAGAAGTCCTCCAAATTTTAAATCAAAATTACTATAACAAATGTAATGTCAGTTTAGAATAAAATGGTTAAGTTATATCACATGGATTTCAATCTTGCCAATTATATATATATATTTAACCTTGAATGATTAAGACTAAAACACTGTCAAATCTTGCAGAGTCCCAAAAATCATTATCATCAATCTCAGTTATCCTTGTATAAGTTATAAACTGGAAAACAATAAAGCAAAAAAAAAAGGATTTGAAAATAGCAGAGAGCGTTAACTATACAACATAAAACTCAGAATGGACTCAACCTAACTGGAGCCTTCAATGGAATAACCCACCACCTGCCTCCCACGCACTCAGAAGTAAAAATAAAAAACACACCAGTTTTGATTAAAAACTTTCCATCTAATTTCCTATACCCTTAAAAAAAAATTTTTTTTTTATTAGAGAGCCATAAACTGGCCTTCAAGATAATACTTATACATACTTAATCCTCTAAAATTTAACTTTGTATTAAAATTTGTCCTAGAATCTTCCAACTACCAGGGAACCAAAATATAATTCTGATTAAGTCATTTACAGAGAAGAAAAACCAAATGTACAGAAATGTTAATGACCTAGGCCAAAGTCATCCAGCTACCTAGTATATCCATTCATTCCTTCAAGAAATCTTTATTTAGCATATACCATGTGTTAAGGTGGAGTCCTGGTGGTGAAGTGGTTAAGAGCTCATTTTGCTAACCAAAAGGTCTGCAATTTGCATCTACCAGCCGCTCCTTGGAAACCCTACAGGGCAATTCTACTCTGTCCTATAGGGCTGCTAGGAGTCAGAATCGACTCAAAGACAATGGGTTTAGTCTGGGGTTTTTGCTTTTTTTTAATGTGTTAGGGTACTCTTCTATGTACCCAGGATAAGAAGCAATGAAAATTAAAGGTCACTAACTTTTTTTTTTTTTTAACCTTATAGGGTCGCTACGAGTCAGAATCTACTCAACGGCACTGTGTTTGGTTTGGTTTTTTTAACCTTATGGAGCTTATAGTCTGGTGGAAGATACTACTGCTAACTACTTAAAATTGTAGTAATCACTAGGAGAGACAATAAAGTGAGTTTTAAGACAGTTTAACAGTGGACCTAATCAGTGGTTCTCAACCAGGGTCAACTATGCCCCCCCAGGGGCATGTGGCAATATCCAGAGGCATTTTTGGTTGTCACAATCGGGGAAGGTGCTACTGGCATCCAGTGGGTTGAGGCCAGGGATGCTGCTGAACATTCTACAATGCACGGGACAGACTCCTGCAGCAAATGATTACACAGCCCGAAATATCGATAGTAGCAACTGAGGTTGAGAACCTCTGACTGAAACCATGGGGCTGGCAAAGGCTTTCTTCCTTTGTAACTCTAAACATACTGTATCTTTAAATGATTTTTACAAGGTAGAAACAAAAAAGATTGTCTGTTTGACACAATTAGGCAGAACCTCCAATGAAGAATGAAGACAGGAAGAGAAAGAGAGAGGCAGATTCCCTGGTGGATGAAAATGAAAGAAAAATGTGACACTTTAAAGCTGCTTTACATAAACTCCCTTCCTGACCCACAGACACAGAGAAAACAATCAAACTAAGAACAAATGTCACATGCCTTTACTACTCTATCTTTCCTCTCTTCTCTTTACTACTAGATATTGCTTACTCATAAGATATTGCTTGGAAGCTTATTATAATACGTCCTGTAGTTAGACAAAATGCACGCTCTGAATATAAAATTGGAATTGGGGGCAATGGGATTTCACTTGTGGTAAGAAAGACAAGGAAAATGTACTGGATATCAACCTAACTCAGGAAAGCCGGCAGCCTCGTACAGGTAAGAGTAAGCTATCTAACTAACCAAAGGGTTCTAAAGACAACAGTGAGGATTTAGGTGTCCTAAGGATGATTAAAGGTACTACCATCCTCTCAGAATTTATAAACCAAGGTAAACAAAAAAATTAAATTGAAAGTATTTTTCTGACACATCTCATATCTACATAACTGGCCCTACATCTTCCCACTAGGCCTGTTCAAAACAACCAGAGAAATGACCAGGCTGGGAATGGGAGGCCTACAGTAACGCAACTAGTTACACAAAGAATCTAAAAATTTTGATCACTGAGTGGTATCTGAGTATGTTAAAGATTTACTGTTAACTTTTTAAAGTATGAAAAGAGTGATTATGTTTTCTAAAAAGTCCTTAAAAATTCAAGGAAGAAGAATTTAACATGCATGTAAAGCTCACATCCTCTAATTGCTTTATAGTCTAAGCATAAATAATGCGTAACAGGTTCTTATATTTTTCATACAGTACTTTAGGAGTTCCTGAATTACCAAGGCCCTCTCTACAAACTTTACTTTTCTTAAGGGAAGGGTCATGCATTGCTATCCTCCTTTTTCACTCTTACAGGGGAAAAAAAAAAAAAAAATCTATCAGAATGAGCTCCATATAGTGGTCATTCTTAGGTACAGAGCATAGAGATGCAGCTCACTTCAACTGCTGAACGCCAGCAACGATAATACTTTGTAAAGACAGTTCTATACAGTTAACTGCTCAGCTCAAGCGAATTCTTAGGGAGTCTTATATTCCAACCTGGACAAAACTTCATGATTTCAGGACTGAAGATACTGGTCATGGGATTAACTCAT
Organism: Loxodonta africana; assembly: GCF_030014295.1. Taxonomy (NCBI): domain Eukaryota; kingdom Metazoa; phylum Chordata; class Mammalia; order Proboscidea; family Elephantidae; genus Loxodonta; species Loxodonta africana. The sequence goes on along the minus strand of NC_087342.1, from coordinate 224,564,849 downwards.
CAGACTGACAGTTTCACAGAAAACTGGCATAGTGGGCATATTTAAATATCAGTTGAGTCTCAATCTCATTTAATTCATGATGATTTAAGAGAAATTTACCACAATACCTGAACGTCTAAAAGATCTTCTGACACAGTAATTTTTAACTTAGGAGTGGAAGGTCACAGAACTTCTTTGAGAAATCAGGACTGGGGGAAGGGGATGACCTCTCATTCATGTCCTGCACAGGGTTGGAGATTTTCACAGACCAAAACTCACCCATGGTTTCCAGTTTAAGAACCTATATTCTCAACGTAAAAATCTCTGGCATGTTCCTTTTTCAAGCCAGTGTTCGTTATTAAATTTTAAAAAATGGGAGTGGGGGGCTAATCTTTTTAAAAACCTAAGAATTAGCAAGCCACAAAAGCTGAACAATTTATATTTTAAATGTTTCAATGTGAAATATCAAAATACCTTGTTGACAAACATCATACAGTGATAATGCTTAAAGTGAAATTTTTATGCCTTATAAATCAAATCAACAGAACTTCTTGACATTTCAATGCTTCAAAGATAACTCTGAATTTTTTAAAAGGAGTTCTGATGGGCTCAGCCCAAGGATAAATGTCTTTAAAAGTCACTCACTGTAAGTAAACATTCTAAAACATTGTCTTCTCCTACTCCTGTAACTCAGATTCCTTTTTCACTTTGCAGTACACAACTTAACATGAAAATATTCACAGTGAACTAGTTCCCACTATATGCTTACTTGCAACAAAATTTTTACAATATCAAGTATTATACAAAGTCACAGAAACTACATTCAAAAATCAAAAAAGCCTAACAAGATTATGTTTTGTGTTTAAACCAAAAAACAATTTATATTCTTTTGAATGTTCATCAAATGTATATCCCTTCCTCAATTCTGTGACCATTACTACTCCTATTTTAATCTAACTCCACTTTAAAATGGGTGATGTTAAAGCACATTAATAAACAAGAGAGTTAAAAGATTTTAAAGTTCTTTGAAATCCCTAGGGACAAATGAGAGAGTGCTACACAGACTAAAAAAAGGAGTATTACCACAAATGTAAAGTTTCTGTGAAGATGAAATGAGAACAGAGGTGAAACACCTAGCTAGGCATGTAAATATTAGATTAGGCCCTTATCGTTACTATCAGTACTAAAATGAAAAACTGAGTGACATTCTTTACCACTATGCCTGGTCACCAACCATAGCGTGCTAACCACCTGTTTACATCTAATGCCTGAGGGCTCCAGTTTGTAAACCAGCCCAAGGTGTGGGGGGAGGGGGAGAACACATACTGGGAACCCCCTAGACAAAGACAGACACATTGATTAAAAAAAGTGGGGAGGTGTGTGGCTTAAATCTAATAAACGCAATGGAAGTCAGAAAAAGGATATTTTTAATAACTTAAAAACTTGTAACAATAATTTTATATTAGTGCTTGGTATATAACAAACAAAAAGGCAACACAAAGCTGTTTCTTCCTGCACAGTTGTGAAACTATTAACAATTGGAAAATACAGTGCACTTAAAAGCATTTGTATCCCGAATTTAAGCACTGCAGTACCGTGTAGTGGAAACATTTTATAAATAGAGATAACTGCCCCACATTATCAGCTATAAATTTCTGAGTAAAATGGAAAGATTCCCAGGTCTACTGCTCTAATCCTTTATCAAGAAGTTGTAAAAAATCAAATAAAATTTAGTGCTCAAAAAGATAACCCTTTACAAAGCCATGTTTTTATACCTTGTGTCCTCATTGCTCTATTATGGAGCACCCAATGCACATGTTATCTTTTAGCCTCTTTGCTAAACTTCCCAAGTGCTAATTGTTTAAAAAAAAAAAAATTAGAAACAAATAAGAGAAAGTTGTTTACACGGCTTTAAAAAATATTCCTCTATTATGATTATCATAGGAATCCGTGTGATACTTCAGGAAGTAAATATTTGCAATGTGACTTAACCATCCTACTTTGCATGAAGTATCATGTCCACATCAAAAGTTCATAAAACTGTTACTAATTTAGTTAATACCGCATTTAAGTAATTTTTACCTCAGGCTTACAGGTAAGGGTAAATCATTTTGGCTGTGCAACATGTACTTATTTACTACATCTTAATATTTGCATTAAGATCACTTTAAGTCGGAGTTTTAAAAAAAAAAATTGAGTTTCTTGAAACTCATCTTCCTTCAGACTAGTATATCCAACTACGGAAAACTGGGCATCTGATTTGTTTCCCCCACACCTAGGCTTGGATTTGATCCGTGTACGAATGCGCCCGTGGGAGATGATTCCCGCCAGCATCGCCTTTCTCTAGATTTCTGAGAGGCACAGACTTCTCCCTACTATGTGTCTTTACGCCGGGATGCATGGAACGAGGGGGGAGCAGGCAGAGAACAAATCTCAGAAGAAGCCACCTCGCCTCCCTACCACCAGCATCCTCGTAGCTCGCTTAGTCCCTGCTTGGCAAGTTCCCCGGCCAACACCATCTCAGTCATAAACACTGCGTGTAACGTGGCCACAGATCGCCACCCCTGCAGCTCCTCTTCTCCACCCCCGTCCCCAGTACGTGCCCGCCTCATTCAGGACCCCGGAAGGTCTGCCGAGCGAGCCGGGCGTCCCCTTGAAATCTCGGGGGCCCAGGGAAAGGTGGGCGGGCCGGGCCTGGGCGACGTGCCCGGGGAGCTCCGCGGGAGTCTCCGGGGGAGGACCGGCCGGGCCTTCCCTCCACTCCCTCCGCCGCAGCCTCTCCATAGGGCGCCGGGCGGCCCTCCCCACCCCTCCTCCCGGGCCCGGGGGAGGGCCCCGGAGAGCAGCACCCCTCCCCCACGGCCGCCGGGGCCGCCAAGCACCCCACCCTGGGGAAGGCCCGCCGCCCGCGCCCACCCTCCTCGCGCTGGCCTGCTCCCAGCTGGGGCTGCGTGGGCAGCAGCGGGCGCCTGCGATACCAACCTCGCTGTTGAAGGTCTTCACGGCCTCCATGTTGTCGGTGCGGAGGCCCCGAGCCCGGCGGCGGAAGAGGCGGCGGCCACTACACTGGGTGGGGAGAGCGCAGCGGGGGCGGCGGCGTGGCCGTGGGAAGGGGCGCCGACGGGCGGGCGCTGCGACCCCGGGCCGGGGACGCAGTGAGGGACGGGCGGGGAAGGGCTCCCTCAGGGGCAGCGAGGGCCCGGCATGGCCGCTGGGGCGGGGAGAGCTCCGGTCTGGGGACAGGCGCTGCCGGGGCGGGTCGGCGACAGGCGGGCGGGGGAGGGGCTCGGCCGCGGCGCCTCTCTTCTCCTCCCTGCTCGGGCTCGGTTCTCCACCCTCTAACCCCGGTCCCTACGCTCTCCACCCCCTGCTTCCTCTTCCTCCAACAGGCTCCTGTTTCACCTCCCCGCCACTCGGGCCGCAGGAACCAGCAGCGCAGGGCGAAGACACAGGAGGAAGAGCTGGCAGCAGCGGCTGCGGCATCCAATATGGCGGCCACGAGTCGGGCCGCGCAGCTCGGAGCTCGGCAGCGCCCGCCAGCGCGCCCCCTGGCGACCGGACCGCGCGGGCCCGGCGGCCGCGCGGAAACCATCGACGCGAACGCGGGCCAGAGCGTCGCGCCCCGACAACCCGCTTCCCCCGGCTGTGGGTGTCGCGCGCCCTCCGGCGCCAGCGGAAGCGAGCCCGTGCGCGGCGCTGCGGGCCGACGAACTGCGAACGCGCCGGAAACGCCTCGTCTGGTCCTAGGAGGCGTCCCCGGAATGCCTCAGAGGAAACACTGAGTGTCCCACAGCGTGGGAAGTTTAGGAAACGACCCGGTCCTGCTCTCCGTTGTTTCCGTGTGGATTGGCTCCTTCGCTTGAGCTTGGTTTCGGTGTTTTTCAGAACGTGACAGGGCAGTGGCCTAAACCTTAGCCCAAAGAAGTTTCTAGTCACCCACTTAATTTCGTACCAGTGTGCCCAAACGTTTTAATAGGTGGCGTAAGGTGGAAACGTTGGAACAACAGCGCGGGATCCGGTGGGGGCAGGGCCGAGGGCCGCGCGCCTGCAGCGGCTCGAGCGCAGGAAACGCTGCGCAGCGCCCCGGGAGATCACAGACAATGAGGGCGTGTGTCTGCGGGCGGGAACGGGTCCCCTGATGCAGGAGAGCTGTGTGAGGGAAAGGGACGCCTTCTTTTAGGGAAAACGATTTATTACAAAGGAATTTCGATTGTATGGAGTAAGAGGGCAAATACAGCATTTCTAGACGTGAGAAGAGAGGCTACTGGCAAAACGCCTTCTCTCACTTCTGTAATGCAAACTCACAATACCAATTTTAAGAGCCTACGTTTATTGAAATTAAAATGTAGGGGTAGATCGACTCCCAGACACTGCTGTCCACTTGCTGAAACTCGTTTTTCAGCAATAACGCATCCCAAGTTCACTCAGATGGGAGGGAGGAAAATTATGTCAGAATTTTCCTCTGGGGGATTGATGGAGTCAAGGTGCTTCCGTAAGAGCCAGGCCAGAACCATACTTCTTAGTTGGTTTCAAGTGGATTCCGAATCCTCACTACCTCGTGTGTGCAGGGTAGAACTGCTCCATGGGGTTTTCAAGACTGACCTTTCAGAAGCATCACCAAGCCTGTCTTCCAAGGCACCTTGAGGTGGGTTCAAACTACCGACCTTTTGGGTAGTAGCCGAGCACTTCACTGTTTGTACCACCCAAGTAAACAGTTTAGAGTCTTGGAATTTACTTCATGGACAGTTTTTAATGTGAGAGCTGGTGACTTAGAAGGTAAAAAGGATAACTGTTTCATTAGTAAGAGCTTAAATTTCTACCTTGAAAGTCTCTCAGCTGCTATCACGGAGTTTTCCATCTCCATTGCCACCCGTCATTATGATGCCGTTATGATCTCTTGCCAACACTATTGCAATAGTAGCCACCTAACTGGTGCCATAGCTTGTCTTTCTAAAGGTAGCCAGAGGGATTATTTTTTAGACATGAATCAGATAACATCACTCTCTTGAATATGGACAAACAAATGAGTTGTGGTAGAGTCAATTCCGACTCACAGGGACCCTATAGAACAGGGTAGAACTGCCCCGTAGAGTTTCTAAAGAGCGCCTGGTGGATTCAAAAAGGGACCCTATAGAACAGGGTAGAACTGCCCCATAGAGTTTCTAAAGAGCGCCTGGTGGATTCAAACTGTCTGCCTTTTGGTTAGCAGCTGTAGCACTTAACCACTAGTCACTAGGGTTTCCTCTCGCGTAAATCCTTTTTGATACTTTGCTATTCCACTTCAGATGTTATAATTATCAGATGTTATTACCTCTTACATATGGGGCACCGTGAGTCAGAATCAACTCAAGGGTAACTTAACAACAACAACCAAGGTCTATAAGGTTGTGCCTACCTTAGGTAACACTACTTTTCTCCTTCCTCACTTTAGTCTGACCACATTGGCCTCCTTTCTGTTCTTTGACAACACTGTTTCCCAGCATGAGGATCTTTGTATGTGCCTCTTCCCTCAGTTGGGGTGCTCTTGCTCCCATCCTTTGCATAGCTGAGTTATCATCCTTCAGTCCTCTCCAAATTGCTCACCCCTAAAGTGGCATGCTGTGACTTGAGTAAATCCCCCATTCAGTTCAACTCAAGCCAGATTCCAACATTCAAGATTCACTGCTTAGGCCTGTGAGAGATTATTTATTCAGTCACTCATTAGATGAAAGTTGACCGAATTACTTAGGCCTGAGAGATTAAAATGCAATACAAGTTGAAGAGTAAAACCAGTTAACATGTTACATAACTTGATTTAATAAAGATTCCACAGCCAGAAAGATAGCAAAGGACATATTTTGATCATGGAAGAAAAAGAAGACAGCCTAAGCATACTCAAGCTGAGAAGCAGGAAAAGCAAAGAAAGGGTATTTGGGGAGAAGGAGGGGGAAAGCCAGTTATCATCAATTCCAACACATAGTGATGCCATGTGTGGCAGAATAGGACTGTATTCCACAGGGTTGTCAATAGCTGTCATCTTTTGGAAATAGATCACAAGGCTTTTCTTCCAAGGTGCCTCTAAGTGGATTCAAACTGCCAACCTTTCAGTTAGTAGCCACATTCATATCTGTGCCACCCAGGAATTCCAAAGAAGGGGTAAAAAAAAAAAAAAAAAAAAAAAGGATGCTAAAAGGGGAATCTGGAAGCCAGTGTAAGTACGAAGTTAATGTATGACTACACATACCTCCACAACATTAAAACATCAGATCCTTACGTTTATTATGTATGTTAGGATTCTGATTCCCAGTGTAGTAAACCTACTGGGGCTAATTTAAGCATAAAAGAATTCACTAGCAAGATATGATCTTTCTCATGTAACCCAAGGTTGGGAATGCTGCTGGGCCTAAGAAAGGGACCTGAACCAGAATGTAGAAATCCTAAAAGGCAACCTCATTGCACCTGCTTGAGTTTTCTGTATGTTGCTTTATCCACCTTTCTGTTTTATGTGGTGGAATGTGACTACCGCTCCTGCTTTTATAGTTCTAGACACCAGAGGACCTGACTAGAAATCTCTCCTTCCCAGTTCAATGGGAAGGAAATTGATTGAGCCCGTTTGGATTTGGTGGCCATCACCAAGAAACTTACCAGCACTAACTCAGATTCTGAAGAAAGACTGAGATGGGGAAGATGGTGCCAGTCACTGAAATGTATAGGCTGATTTAAGGTCTAGGGGTTTCCATTAGATTTAGTAAATAGGTTTCATTGGGGACTGGTGAGAACAGCCTTAGCGGAGTGGTGGGGACACAAATCACATTGCAGTGGTATGAGGAGTGAGTTAAAACAACCTTTTTCAAAAGGTTTATTGTAAAGAGAGGAATAAAATAGTAGTTAAAGGGTATGAGAGGTTATGGCTGTGTTTCCTAAACTATGCACCAAACTATCCTGGGGCATAGCAGTAAACTCAGAGGGTGCCACAGAGCTATACCGATATGCTGACCACTGCAAGAACGACTAGCTCGAGAAATCACAGTTTCAACATCAGATCACACTGCATTCTCTTCAGCGAGGTCCTATCTTTGTGAAGCTGTGTTTCTGCCAGTTGTCGGAATAAAACGGAATTACTGTGTGAAAATCAACGAGGAACAGAAAATAAAGACGGAGCTGTCTGATTAGATTCCAAGGTCTGAGAAGTTGTGCAGTGCCCAACAGATGCACGCATCCTACTGGTAAGTAATTGTGGTTATTTAGGAATGGAAAAAAATTTATTTTCTTTGATATATGTGTATTATTTTTTCAAATGTTTAATAATTTATTAGGACATAAATACTCATAGTTTGGACCTAACCACTTAATAATGGAACTAGGAGGTATTTGGAAACCCTGGTGGCCTAGTGGTTAAGTGCTACGGCTGCCAACCAAAGGGTCAGCAGTTTGAATCCACCAGGAGCTCCTTGGAAACTCTATGGGGCAGTTCTACTCTGTCCTACTCTGTACTATAGGGTTGCTATGAGTCAGAATCAACTCGATGGCAACTGGTTTGGTTTTTATTAGGTATTTATTTTGGCCTAGGGTACCAACCCATGAAAAAATTCCTGTGATTCTAAGAGTACCTTGAACCCAGAAAGTTTAAAAACCTCTGGATTTTATTGCTTTGTTCTGTTTTTAATAAGAAGAAACTAGAGACCTATCCAAAGTTTTAAAATATATGCCAAGTTTTGTGGTTAACTTTTTCTGAAACATTTGTATTATGTATTAAAAATCCATGTTTTGAACAAAAAAAAAGTCACAGTAAAATAACTATTTAGTATGCAAGATAGAACAATGGATTTTAACAAAACAGTACAAAAGATTTTTTAAAAAGTCATGAACCCTCGCCATGTTGCTTTCACTTATTTCACCTAAAACATTTGTATGGAAGAAATGAATTTGTAATCAAGAAGAATTATAAAAGAGAATTGAGTAAGGAGGTTGAAACAGCCGCAGAAGCAGAAAATGATGGTGGATTGGAACCTAGTCTTATCTGCAGGGTCAGGGAAGGTTTTTCTGAGGATGGAACATGACAGTTGATATTTTTAAATGATAGGATTTCTGGCAGAATGCAGATAAACCAGATTCCCTAAACACTCCTCCAGTTATGTAATGACTAACAATACTAGTTAAAATACTCTTATTTTTAAATACATCTCTGAGTTGTCAAAGTAAAAGCAGTCCTCACAGTCCAAAACCAGTAGAAGCAGGAATCCAGAGAACTAAGGAGGTACCAAAATGGCAAAACTCTGGGAGCATCTGCCAGTCCCTGGTGCCACTAAGCTTTGATTTTGAGAGTCACACAAGATACGTACACGGGACATGAGATGACCAAGTTACAGTCTTAACAAGACACCTGTGCACAAAGCTAAAATAGCAAAGAACAACAGCATTATAGAAGTGGTTGAAGTGTAAAAGGGGAAAAAAGGCCAAACCGGTCTGTAGGTTGGAGAGGGGGAGTCAGGACAGTAAGGAAATGAGCCTGTTTCAACACTGGGATTGAATTGAAGAGAGGGAAAAAAATTCCCCTGATAATTTGTAACCACAAGTCAGACCTCATATTAAGTTTGTGGTTCAAATTCATGCTACCTGGGTGATGAGAAAAACCTCAAACAAATAAATTATTTTAAAGTGGTGCTGGCTTGGCAGGCCTCCAGGCAGAAGACGGAAGTAAGTGCAAATTCATCGTGGAGGGAAGCAACTTAAACCCAGCCTTCAGACACAGGTAATGGTCCATTGAAAATATAATTAAGCCAGCAAATAAATGAACAGGGAAACAAAACTTCATGAGTGGAAGCCAACCGAAATAAAAGAGAATCGGACTAGCAAAAAGTATAGATACTGGCCCAGAACTGAAGCCATTCCTAAAGCCCACTCTTCAGACCAAGATTAGACAGGAGTATAAAACAAAAAAACAATACACGTGAGGAGTGTGCTTCTTAGTTCAATCAGATACACAAGACCAAATGGGCAGCTCCTGTTCAAAAGTAAGATGAGAAGGCAGGGAGGGACAGGAACTGGCTAAAAGGACACAGGGAACCCGGGGTGGAAAGGGGGAGTGTGCTGTCACATTGTGGGGATTGCGACTAATGTCACAAAGCAGTATGCGTATAAATTTTTGAATGAGAAATTAACTTGAGCTGTAAACTTTCACCTAAAGCACAATTTTAAAAAATTTGGGGGGCGGGAGGGTATTGAAGAGGAGCTTCTCATTTATATATACACTTCTGTATAGCTCAGGTTTTTTTCAACAAGAACAAACTCATGCAATACTCGGAAAAAATACTTTAAAAAGACAGTGTTGTGCCACTGACCTTATTTAATAGAAACTGAAACAACTCAAAAAAAAAGTATAGGTATCGGAACTGACAGATTCAGGATACAAAGTTTTCTTTTTAATTTTATGATGGTAAAATATGCGTTACATAAAACTTGCCATTAACCTAGAATACAATAATTTTAATAAGTTGTATGAGATATGGTAGATTAGGTTATTCAGATCAGCCCTGTACCTGAAAACAGCTACAAATGCAGACTAAAAGAGAAACAGAAAAATCTGAAGTTTTGAAAGCAGGACAAAACCTAGAGAAAATCAGAACCCAGAAAGGTACTCAGAGCCTTGAAGTTACTTTTTGCCTCAAGGGCACTTTTCACTCCAGACAGAATTGGACTTTGACAGCCTACTGGGACAAAGGACAGAAGTCAAAGCCAAAACCCACTGCCATTGGGTCCATTCTGCCTCACGGCAACCCTATAGGACAGAATAGAGCTGCCCGTAGGGTTTTCAAGGCTGTAAATCTTTACAGAAGCAGACTGCCATCTTTCTCCTGAGGCATGGCTGGTGGGTTCAAACCACCAACCTTTTGGTTAGCAGACAAGTACTTTAACCACTGCGCCATCAGGGATCCTAGTCAAAGCCTAGGGTCCACTAAGTTGAGAAGCCTAATAAGAAAGTCTCTTTATCAAGCTAAAACCTCACCTGGTTACAACCCAGAGTAGGAGTAAAACAAAAGTACACTCCTCTCTCTCCACCCCAGGAGACTATGAGAAAACTGTCCTTGTCTAAACAGAGCAATAAAGGGGAAAATGCAGAAAAATGTAACACAACCCAGCCTGTACGTGGATTTGCGGCTTAAAAGCCGTAATGTAGCACCCCATAGGCAGTCCCCTAGGAGAATTAATACAAATCCTCTTTGGAAAACTGCACCTTCATCTAAGGCCTTAAAGAAATCCTGTGAATAAAAATTCAAGGTAAATGAGTGTATTAGTTTCCTAGTACTGCTGTAACAAATTACCACCCACTCGGTGGTTTTAAAACTACACAAATTTTATTAACTTATAGTTCTGGAGGTTATGAGTCCAAAATTGGTCTCACTTTTCTAAAATCAAGGTGTGGGCAGGTCTGCATTTCATCTGGTTGGAGGATTTAAGGGAGAATGTTTTCTTGTCTTTTTCCAGCGTCTAGGCTGTCCACATTCCTTAAGTCATGACCCACTTCTTCCATTTGAAAGCCAGCAAGGGCAGGTTGAGTCTTCTCATCAAATCACTGAGATGCTACCTTTGTTATCACACCTGCTGCTTGCTCCTTCACTTACCAGGACCCTTGTAATCACATTGGACCCACCCAGAGGTTGTTGACAGCTGTCACGGGGTTAGTTCCGACTCAGAGATGCTACGTAAAACAGAGCAAAACACTGCCTAGTCCTGCACTATCCTCACAATTGTTGGTATGTTTGGGCCCATTGTTGCAACCACTGTGTCAGTTCATCTCGTTGAGGGTCTCCCTCATTTTCATTGACCCTCTACTTTATCAAGCGTGATGCCCTTCTCCAGGGATTGGTCCCTCCTGATAACATGCCCAAAGTAAGTGAAACAAAGTCTCACCATCCTTGCTTCTAAGGAGCATTCTGACTTCACTTCTTCCAAGACAGATCGGATACAACCCTGACACACGGCTTTTCCAATTTTAAACCACATAGTATCCCCTTGTTCTGTTCGAATGACTGTTCTGCATGAGCACTGTTGGGGGAATGGGCTGCCTCTCTACATCCCATGCAAGCTGATTAAGTAAAGACCTTAGGCCCAGAACATTCTCTGATAAGGAGGCTGAGAATTGGGTCGCCTTCTCTCTCCCAGTTCCTTCTTATCAGAGAAGCTTTCCCCTGCTCTGGGCACAAAGTAATTTTCTCTGTCTCTTGCATGTGTGCAGGCACCACGTGGCACTGGCCAATCCCACTTCTATTTCTGTTCCTAATGTGGAGAGAACGGGGTCTCTCGTACTATAGCACAAGAGGGGAGAATGTAGAACATCTGTCCTGTACTGGCCATATGCCTGATGAGCCTGCTGGCCATGGGAGACCAGTACCCGCCAGTGAAGCTGATTTCACTGTGTCCCTTCTCTGTGGAAATAGTGTTTCCCACGCAGTGATAGAGTATGGGTGCATGTTCTTTTGTTGCCAATTGTGGACCCTAGCTCAACAAGTACAATTAAGTGTTGTTCAATTCCCGTTCTTTGCAATGTTATCCATAGTTTGTTATGATCCACACAGGCAAATACCGTTGCATAGTCAATAAAACACAGGTAAACATCTTTCTGGTATTCTCTGCTTTCAGCCAGGAGCCATCTGAAATCAGCAGTAATGGCCCTCATCCCACATCCTCTTCTGAATCTGGCTTGAATTTCTGGCAGTTCCCTGTTGATGTACTGCTGCAACTGCTTTTGAATGATCTTCAGCAAAAGTTTACTTGTATGTGATATTAACAATATTGTTCGATAATTTCTGCATTCTGTTGGATCACTTTTCTTTGGGATGAGCACAAATATGGATCTCTTCCAGTCTGTTGGCCAGGTAGCTGTCTTCCCAATTGCTTGGCATAGATGAGTGAGCACTTCCAGCATTACATCCCTTTGTTAAACATCTCAATTGGTATTCCATCAATTCCTGGAGGCTTGTTTTTTCCAGTGCCTTCAGTGAAGCTTGGACTTCTTCATTCGATACCATTCGTTCTTGACCACATGCTACCTCCTGAATGGTTGAACGTTGACTATTTCTTTTTGGTCCAGTGACTGTGTGTTCCTTCCATCTTCTTTTGAGGTTTCCTGCATCATTCAATTTTTGCCCATGTTGTTGCTGTTGTTATTAGGTGCTGTCGAGTGGGGTCTGACTCATAGTGACCCTATGCACAACAGAATGAAACACTGCCCGGTCCTGAGACATCCTTACAATCGTTGTTATGGTTGAACTCATTTTTGTAGCCAATGTGTCAGTCCACCTTGTTGAAGGTCTTCCTCTTTTCTGCTGTCCCTGTACTCTGCCAAGCATGATGTCCTCCAGGGACTGATCCCTCCTGATAACATGTCCAAAGTATGTAAGATGCAGTCTCGCCATCCTTGCTTCTAAGGAGCATTCTGGTTGTACTTCTTCCAAGACAGATTTGTTCGTTCTTTTGGCAGTCCATGGTATATTCAATATTCTTCGCCAACACCACAATTCAAAGGCGTCAATTCTTCTTCAGTCTTCCTTATTCATTGTCCAGCTTTCACATGCATTTTTTTTTTTTTTTTGCCTATACCCAGTACCAGTGCCATCGAGTCGGTGCCCATAGAATCTTTTAATATTGCAGCTTGAGGCTTGGATTTTCTCTTCAGTTCTTTCAGCTTGAGAAATGCCAAGCATGTTTTTCCCTTTTGGTTTTCTAACTCCAAGTCTTTGCACATTTCATTATAATTCATTGTCTTCTCAAGAAACAAATCCCAGAAAGGCAGTATAAGCTTACATCTCAAGATCCTATCTTAATCACATCTGTAAAGTCCCTTTTGCCACATAACATATTCACAGGCTCTGGGAATTAGAACATGGACTTCTTTTTTGGGGGGAGGAGGCTATTATTCTGCTAAGCACAGTCATGTGTTAAGAACATGCAGTTAAAACAAAGCAGAAAAATAACCCCACCATCTCCCCCAACTTTTAAGATTCTCCTGACCAGTATGATAAAGAAACATAGAATATCACCTCAGTGGCATCCAGTACACTTAGCACCTTGATCTTGGTTCCTAATACCATTTTCCAATAAAAGGAACCAGAGCTCCTTGGAGAAATGGCTGGTTCTAGGTCTGGGGCGTGGGATATGTAAGATGAACCCAGAGTATCCCGTAGTGTCAGAAGTAAGGACGTGCTAAACACTTCCATTTTTTTCCCCCTACACAGTGATGAGACTATGTCAAAAGGACACAGGAGCCAAATGAAAGAGCTTCCGGTGGCCAAATCTGGAACAACTGGAGCAAGAAAATAAAATAGTATTGCGTTATAGTCCGAAGTATACAATAAAATGAGTCCGTACTGATATGAAGTATCAAATGAATAAGTAATTGGAGGAGGATAGACAAACCTCCCATGCAGAATTAGGAATAGTTTATGTAAATATTCTGCCCTGAAGGAAATGGAACATAACTCCTCACTTGTTAAGTATGGCCTGCAGATAGTGACTTCCTTCCAAAGAGTCCAGTATGGAAAGGAGGGAAAAAAGTAACTTTATGGTAGAAAAACCTGAGAAACACTGTATCTGCCAGGCAATCAAAAGTTAACACCAACAGAGATAAGCTATGTTTATAATATATTCCCTTGATATGATATCATGAAAATGACACTTTATCTCTGTGATCTTCATCCCGAACATCCATAACCCTAGTGTAATACACAGATTTACTATACCAAAAAGAACTGGTCGACTTTCAACCATTTTAGGAGGTAGCATATAGTCAAGAACCAATGATACTGAAGGAAGAAGTCCGAGCTGTATTGAAGGCCTTGGCAAAAAAACAGAAATTGACGAAATACCAATTGAGATATTTCAACAAAAGGATGTAGCACTGAGGTGACCACTTGTCTATACCAAGAAATTGGGAAGATACTTGGCCAACTGATTGGAAGAGATCCATATTTGTGCCCATCCCAAAGAAAGGTGATCCAACAGAATGAAGAAATTATTGAACAATATCATTAATATCACACACAAGTAAAATTTTGCTGAAGAGCATTCAAAAGTGGTTGTAGCTGTACATTGACAAGGAACTGCCAGAAATTCAAGCTGGATTCGGAAAAAGGCATGGAACCAGGGATATCATTGCTGATATTAGATGGATCCTGGCTGAAAGCAGAGAATACCAGAAAGATGTTTACCTGTGTTTGATTGACTATGGGAAGGCATTTGACTGTGTGGATCATAACCAATTATAGATAACAATCACAAATAATGGAAATTCCAGAACACCTAATTGTGCTCATGTGGAACCTGTACGTAGACCAAGGAGCAGTTATTCAAACAGATCAAGGGAATACCACGTGGTTTAAAATCAAGAAAGATGTTCATCAGCTTTACGTCCTTTCACCATATTTATTGAATCTGTATACTCTGCAGATAATCCAAGAAGCTGGACTATATGAAGAAGAATGTGGCATCAGAATTGGTGGAAGACTCACTGACAACCTGGTATTGCAGATGACACAACCTTGCTTCCTGAAAGTGAAGAAGGCTTGAAGCACTTAGTGATAAAGATCAAAGACTACAGCCTTCAGTGTGGATTATACCTCAACATAAAACAAAAGTCCTCACAACTGGACCAATAAGCAACATTATGCTAAATGGAGAAAAGATTGATGTTGTCAAGGATTTCATTTCACTTGGATCCATAATAAATGCCCACAGAACCAACAGTCAGGAAATCAAATGACGTATTTCGTTGGGCAAATCTGCAGTGAAAGACCTCTTTAGAGTGTTAAAAAGCAAAGATGTCGCTTTAAGGACTAAGGTGCGCCAGACCCAGGCCATGATATTTTCAGTCATGGGCATGCAAAGGCTGGACAATTGAATAAGGAAGGCCGAGGAAGATTTGACGGCTTTGAATTATGGTGTTGGCGAAGAATGTTGAATATACCATGGGCTGCCAAAAGAACAAACAAATCTGTCTTTGAAGAAATACAGTGAGAGGGCTCCTTGGAAGTGAGGATGGTGAGACTTCGTCTCACGCACTTTGGGGACGTTATCAGGAGGGATCTGTCCCTGGAGAAGGATATCATCCTTGGTCAAGTAGAGGGTCAGTGAAAAAGAGGAAGACACTCAACGAGGTGGATTGACACAGTGGCTGCAACGATGAACTCAAGCATAACAATAATTGTGAACAAGGTGCAAGACCAGGCAGTGTTTTGTTCTGTTGTACGTGGGGTTGCTGTGAGTCAGAAGTAAGTTGATGGCAGCTAACAACAACAATGTAATCATGAGAAAAATAGCAGCCAAATCCCAATTAGTGAAATGTTCTATTAAAAATACATGACCAGGTACTCCTGAAAACTATCAAGGTCATCAAAAACAAGGAAACTCTGAGAAACTGATATGGCCCAGAGAAACCTAAGGAGACATGATGACTTAATGTAATTTGGTGTCCTGGATGGAATCCTAGAACAGAACTAGGATATTAAGTGAAGACTAAGGAAAACTGAATGAACTATGGACTTCAGTTAATAATACAGTGTTAAGATTGGTTCAACAATTGTAAAAAATATAAAACACTAATGTAAGATGGTAATAATAGGGAAAACTGGGTACAACGTATATAGGAACTCTGTATCCTCAATTTTTTCTGTAAATCTAAAATTATTCTAGTTTACATAAAAAATCAAGGGAACAGGTGGTGGTGGTGGTTACATGTGATCTGATGACATAAAATTATACCCACACATTGTATCAATGCCGATCTCCTGATTTTGATATTATACTCTAACTCTAACTATCTGGTAACATTTTGGAAACCCTGGTGATGTAGTGGTTAAGTGCTACAGCTGCTAACCAAAAGGTCGGCAATTCGGATCCACCAGGCGATCCTTGGAAACTCTGCAGAGCAGTTCTACTTAGTGCTAGAGAGTTGCTACGAGTTGGAATTGACTCAATGGCAATGGTTTTTTGTTTTTTTTTTTTAACTCTTATTATAAGATGTAACCTTAGGGAAACTGGGTGAAGGGTACACAGGACCTCTCTGTACTATCTTTGCAATTTCCTGCTAATTAATAATTACTTAAAAATAAGATTTTTTAAAACATACTACTTCAGTGTACTAGAAGATTGTTGTTCTTATTAGCTGTTATTGAGTTGAGTCTGACGCGTGGCGACCACATGCACGATGAGATCAGACTTTTGTGATCGATAGAGTTTTCATTGGCTGATTTTCAGAAGCAGATCACTAGGCCTTTTTTCCCAGTCTGCCTTAGTCTGGAAGCTCTGCTGAGACCTGTTCAGCATCAGAGCAACACGTAAGCCTCCACTGACAAACAAGTGGTGACTAGAAGATTAAAAAACCAACCAAACCCTGAGCTCGTAACCACTGTGCTACCAGGGTTCCATGACTAGAAGATTAGACACTGCTAAAGGAAAGATCAGTGAACTTGATGAGCAGTGGAAATTATGCACAGGGGAAAAGAAAAAGATGAAAATAAAATAAACAGAATTCCAGTGACCTGTGGGAAAATATCAAGCTTTCTCTAACATGCATGTAATTGGAGTTGGGGGTGGGAAGCCGAAAATATTTGAAGAAATAATGTTCAAATTTTTTCCAAATTTGGTTAAACGGTAAAAGCACCAACAAAAAAGTTCAAGGAGCTTCGAGCAGAATAAATGAAAAAACATTTCAGTAAGCACATTATAAAATTGCTGAAAACCAGTGATGAAGAGAAAATTTTAAAAGCAGCCAAAGGAAGAAAGACACATTACTTACAGGGGAACAAAGACAGTAATGACTGTTGACCTCTCATCTGAACCAATGCAAACCAGAAGATAATAAACAGTATGGGATTTTTTAATGTGCCAAAGGAAAAAACTGTCAAAATAGAATTATAAATTCATCAGAAACATCTTTCAAAAATGAAGGCAAAATAAATGCTTTTTCAAATGAACAAAGGCTGAGGGAATGTCACAGCAGATTTGAGCTTTAAGAAATGTTCAAGGAAATTCTTAACTGAAGGAAAACGAGAGAAAATATGAGCAACCAACAACACAAAGGAATAAAGAGTGGATGTGGATAAATAATGACTTTTTTTTTATTTAAAAACTTTCCTGAGTTTCACTTATTTAGCCCTCCTCCCCTCCCTCTTAACCCCTGGCAACCACTAATGTTGGACGCTATGCTACCCGTATTTCAAATACCAGCAGGGTTACCCATAATGGACAGGTTTCAGTGGAGCTTCCAGACTTAAATAAGTTAGGAAGAAAGGCCTGGGAATCTGCTTCCAAATACTAGTCAGTGAAAATCTTACAGATCTCTCCAGAACATTATCTGACTGCTTGCTTTGGACATGTCATTAAGAAGCTGTCATGGATTGAACTGTGTCCCCCCAAAATATCTGTCAACTTAGGTAGTCCATGATTCCCAGTATTGTGTGATTGTCTACCATTTTGTAGTCTGATGTGGTTTTTCTATGTGTTGTAAATTCTACCTCCATGATGTTGATGAGGTAGGATTAGAGGCAGTTATTGTTAATGAGGCAGGACTCAATCTACAATATTAGGTTCTGTTTTAAGCCAATTTCTTTTGAGATATAGAAGAGAGAAGCGAGCAGAGAGCTATGGGGACCTTCTGCAACCAAGAAAGTAGAGCCAGGAGTGTGCATCTTTTGGACCTGGGGTTCCTGCACTGGAAAGCTCCTCCACCAGGGAAGATTGATGACAAGGACCGTCCCCCAGAACTGATAAAGAGAGAAAACCTTCCCCTGGACCTGGCACCCTGAATTCGGACTTCTAGCCTCCTAGACTGTGAGAGAATAAATTTCTCTTTGTTAAAGCCATCCACTTGTGGTATTTCTGTTATAGCAGCGCTAGATAAGCAAGACAAAGGGATCAATCCCTGGAGGAGGACATCATGTATGGTGAAGTAGAGGGCCAACAAAGGCGAAGGAGACCCTTGGTGAGATGGATTGGCACAATAGTCACAGGATGGAATTGAACATGCCAGTGATAGTGAAGATGACACAGGACTGGGCAACATTTTGTTCTGTTGTACTTTAGGTCACCATGAGTCAGAGTCGATTCGATGGCAGCTATATCTATTTGCCTATCTGTCTGTCTTTATTTCTGGGTTTATAGTTTCCTCCACTGATCTATTAAAAACAAACAAACTCGACCTATAGGTCTATTCATACTTCAATACCGTATTGTCTTGTTATGACCCACTGCCGTCAAGTTGATTCCGACTGATTGTTATAGCTTTATAACAATTCTTGAAATCAGGAAGTATTAAAAAAAGAAAAAGAAAACACAACAACAAACCCGTTGCCATCGAATCAATTCCGACTCATAGTGACCCTATAGGACAAAGAAGAACTGCCCGTAGGTTTCCAAGGAGCGGCTGGTGTATTGGAACCACCAACCTTTTAGTTAGCAGCTATAGCTCTTAACCACTGTGCCACCAGTGTTCCTCAAGTAGTATAAGTTCTCAAAATTTTGTTTAAAATTGTTCTCGGTATTCCAGATTCTTTTTATTTTCATAAAAGCTTTGAAATCAGCCTGTCAATTTCTAGTAACAAATATCCTTAAATTCTAACTACTTAATGGTTTATGATGCTATTGTAAATGGTATTTTAAATTTTCTAAGTGTTTGTTGCTAAGTAGAGAAATGTAGTTTATTTTTGCATATTGACCTTGTATCCTGTGATCATGCTAAATTCATTTATCTCTAGAGCTGTTTTGTAGGTTTCTTAGAATTTTCTTGTACACAATCATGACATATGGGGGTAAGATAAGATCGTTCTTTTCAAATCTGTATGCCTTCTACTTCTTTTTCTCTCTTGGCTGAGAATTATACTACAATGTTGAGTAGAAAGCCGATATCTTTTACTTTTTTTTTCAATCTTATGGAAAAGTGTTCAGTACTTCATCATTAAGTATATTTGATGTTACACTATTTGTATGGTGTTAGCTGTTCTTAGATAGCCTTTTCCAGCTTGAAGAGGTTCCTGCCTACTAAAAATTTACTGAGTTGTTGTCATGAATAGGTGTTAAGTTTTGTCACAAGCTTATTCTGCATTTATTGAAGTGATCTTTTTTTTTTTTTCTTTCCTTCATTCTGTTAGTATAGTATAGTAGAAACCCTGCTGGCATAGTGGTTAAGTGCTATGGCTGCCAATGAAAAGATCAGCAGTTCACATCTACCAGGTGCTCCTTGGAAACTTTGTGGGGCAGTTCTACTCTGTCCTATAGGGTCACTATGAGTCAGAATCAACATGGAGGGTCTTTTTTCTTTTTGTGGTTACCATAGTTAATTACAATGATTAGTTTTCAAATGTTAAGCCAACTCTGCACCCCTGGGATAAATCCCATTTGTTCACATGTATTACGCTTTTTATATTTTTCTAGATTTAGTTTACTAATTTTTTTTTAAAGAAATTTTGCTTCTATCTTCATGAGGTACAATAATCTATAGTTTTCTTATAATTTCATCAGCTGGGTTTACATCAAGGCAATAATCAAAAAACCAAACCCATTGCCTTTGAGTCAATTCCAACTCAAAGGGACCCTATAAGACAGAAAGTATAATGGCCCCATAGAGTTTCCAAAGAACACCTGATGGATCAAACTGGCAACCTTTTGGTTAGCAGCTATAGAACTTCACCACCATGCCACCAGGGTTTCCCATCAAGGCAATGTTGGCCTAAAATGAGTTGGGAAATATAACTTTCTCTCTTTTCTGAAAAAGCTTGTGTGAGATTGGTACTATTTCTTCCTTAAATATATCATAGAATTCACCAGCAAAGCAACTTTTGTATGAAGGTTTTTAATTACAAATTCAATTTCCTTTTAATGTATATGGCTGTTCAGATTTTTAAGTTTCTGGTGTCTGTTTTTATAATTTGATTCTTCTAGGAAGTTGACGTTTCACCTAAATTGTCAAAATTACTGGCACAAATTTGTTTTAATATCCCCTTGTTGTTGTTAGGTGCCATCGAGTCGGTTCCAAATCATAGCAACCCTACGCACAACAGAACGAAACACTGCCCGGTCCTGAGCCATCCTTAAAATCGTTGTTATGCTTAAGCTCATTGTTGCAGTCACTGTGTCAATCTACCTCGTTGAGGACCTTCCTCTTTTCTGCTGACCCTGTACTCTGCCAAGCATAATGTCCTTCTCCAGGGACTGATCCCTCCTGACAACATGTCCAAAGTATGTAAGATGCAGTCTCGCCATCCTTGCTTCTAAGGAGTATTCTGGTTATACTTCTTCCAAGACAGATCTGTTCGTTCTTTTGGCAGTCCCTGGTATATTCAATATTCTTTGCCAACACCACAATTCAAAGGTGTCAAGTCTTCTTCGGTCTTCCTTATTCACTGTCCAGCTTTCACATGCATATGATGCAATTGGAAATACCATGGCTTGGGTCAGGCGCACCTTAGTCTTCAAGGTGACATCTTTGCTCTTCAACACTTTAAAGAGGTCCTTTGCAGCAGATTTACCCAACGCAATGCATCTTTTGATTTCTTGACTGCTGCTTCCATGGCTGTTGATTGTGGATCCAAGTAAAATGAAATGCTTGTCAACTTCAGTCCTTTCTCTGTTTATCATGACATTGCTCATTGGTCCAGTTGTGAGGATTTCTGTTTTCTTTATGTTGAGGTGCAATCCATACTGAAGGCTGTGGTCTTTGATCTTCGTTAGGAAGTGCTTCAAGCCCTCTTCACTTTCAGCAAGCAAGGTTGTGTCATCTGCATAATGCAGGTTGCTAATGAGTCTTCCTCCTATCCTGATGCCCAGTTCTTCTTCATATAGTCCAGCTTCTCAGATTATTTGCTCAGCATACAGATTGAATAGGTATGGTGAAAGAATACAACCCTGACCCACACCTTTCCTGACTTTAAACCAATCAGTATCCCCTTGTTCTGTCTGAACAACTGCCTCTTGATCTATGTAAAGGTTCCTCATGAGCACAATTAAGTGTTCTGGAACTCCCATTCTTCGCAGTGTTATCCATAGTTTGTTATGATCCACACAGTCGAATGCCTTTGGATAGTCAATAAAACACAGGTAAACATCCTTCTGGTATTCTCTGCTTTCAGCCAGGATCCATCTGACATCAGCAATGATATCCCTGGTTCACATCCTCATCTGAAACCGGCCTGAATTTCTGGCAGTTCCCTGTTGATATACTGCTGCAGCCATTTTTGAATGATCTTCAGCAGAATTTTGCTTGTGTGTGCTATTAATGATATTGTTCTATAATTTTTTCATTTTAATAGCTGCGGAACCTGTAATGATGTCTCTCTTTGATTTCTTGCCCTTACAAAAGCATGCAAACAAATGTTTATAGCAGCTTTATTCATAACTGCCAAAAATTGTAACTAACCAAGATGTCTTTCAGTAAGGGAATGGATAAACAAACTGTGATACATCCATACAGTGGAATATTATTCAGAGATTTTTAAAAAATGAGCTATCAAGTTACAAGAAGACATGAGGAACCTTAAATGCATATTGCTCAGTGAAAGAAGCCAGCCTGAAAAAGCTACAAACTATGTGATTGCAACCATATGACAATCTGGAAAAGGCAAAACTATAGAGACAGAAGAAGATGAATGGTTACCAGAATTCAGAGGAAAGGGAGGAGGGATGAGTAAGTGAAGTACAGGACATTTTAAGGTTGGTAAAACTAGTATGCATGATACTGTAGTAATAAATACATGGCATTACATATTTGTCAAAACCCACAAAACTGTATAACACAAAGAGTGAACCCTAATGTAAATGATGGGCTTCAGTTATATAATAATGTATCACTATTGGTCCATCGATTGTAACAAATGTACCACACTAGTGGGAGATGGTAATAATAACAGAAACAGTGTATAAGGGGGAGAAAGGGTCTGTGGGAACTCTCTACTTTCTGTGCAATTTATCTGTAAACCCAAAACTGCTCTAAAAAATAAAGTGTATTAAGAAAAATATGCCTCTTCAACTTGTCATAGTCTACCTTCAAATAATACATCATTTCATGTATAAAGTAAGACCACTAGTATAGTACACTTCTATCCCCCCTCTTGTTCTTTGTGTTATTGTTCTCAGCTACTTCCCTTTTACATACATTATAAACCCTAGTAATTTTTTTCTTTCAGCTGTTGAATACTATTGTAAAAAAAAAAACAAAAATTAGTCATCTTTTTATTTTCTGTCTCTGCAAGGGACATGAGAAGTAAAATGATAGGCTACAGGACATATCATAGAGAATATTGCTGAAAATGAGGCCATGATTTGTAGAGTACTGATTAATTGTCAAAAAAAACTAAGGTGATACTTTTTGACTTATAACCTGATAAAGCATCAAACCTGTATTTCCTTTCCCTCTACTCGTATTTCATAAAATCAGAACCGAGAAGAATCTAAGCATAAGGCCATGCTATGTGAATTTTGGCAAGTGATCGTTCAGCTTCTGCTTTTGTGGCATCTGTGATGGGAAGTCACTACATCTCAAGGAATCTAATTTATTTCAGCTCTGTTTGCTATTAAACTCTATCTCAAACTGATCCAAAGTTTGCTTCCGTATAAATTTCACCCATTTCTGTGGGTTCTGTATTACAGAGCCTCACTGTGTTGGCTTAACTTCTCATCCACTGCTCCAAATGCAATTTTCTTCCTAAATGTTGACTCCCAGAACTGAATACAGTCCTACAGAAAAGGTCTGACTAACTCAGCGAGGGCCAAGCCCATTAAGGCCTCTATTGTACTTCTGATTGGATAATTTAAAATCCCATTTGCTGATTTTAGTACCCCTGTCATACTACATTTGCTGCTCTTATGCTGTACTTGTGTTTGGTGGTTTCTTGGGCCACTTTCGGTTGTTGTTGTTTTTTGTTGTTTTCTGCCGTCCAGTCAATTCCTACTCATAGTGACCGCATGCATTAGAACGGCTCCATAGGCTTTTCTTGACTGTAATCTTAACGAAAGCGGATTGCCAGGCCTTTTCTTTTGCAGTACCACTGGGTGGGTTTGAACTGTCAACCTTTAGGTTAACATGTGAACGCAATCCATTTGGGACCTTACGGTTATCTATATTTAACACTTTTTTTCTTCAATTTAGCTCGTTTTTCCAACTTACCACCTTTTTTGATCCTAATTCTGTCGAATATATTATCCTTCTAGTTTCACCTTACCTAAGGATTTAATCAGCATGCTCTCAATGTCGTTGTATCAGTTGCTACAAAAAAGTACAATAATTAAGGACTGTAGTTCACTTATGAAATCTTCGCCCAGCTTGACATCAAACAGCACTGTTTCAGTCTTTCATGATTATCCCATTGAGTACAGCTTCACTCACATTACATCATCTCGACTATAAGAGCATCGTACAATGCTGATACATTCTTCTAAATACTATACTATTTCTCTCACAAACCACCTTTAAGTCAGACTCCATGGTGGGTGTCATAGCATCAAGCCTGTATTTAAAGACCGCCCCTTTATAATTTAAATGTAACCCCCAAAAAACTCATTGCCATGGAGTTGATTAAAACTCATAGGGACCCTGTAGGACAGAGTAGAGCTGTCCCGTAGGATTTCCAAGGCTGTAATCTTTAGGCAAGCAGACTGCCACATATTCCTCCCACAGAGCGGATGGTGGGTCCGGACCGCTGACTTTTCTGTTAGCAGCTGAGTGCTTAACCACTGCTCTGCAAAAATGCCTTACATGCCTCTGGTTCAGTGTAATGGACTGAGCATATGCATTTGCCTTGCGTCCGTTCTGAGACCTCACTGAAATGGCGTTATGGAAATGTGCAAAGTTACATAAACACTGTATGAGTGAAGATAAGGGATTTATCAGCATGCAATAAAACTTCAAAAATAAATTCTAGAAGGTAAAGTTGCACAGAAGTGTGCTGATGGGGGAGATGGAGATCAGCCATCAGTACGATAGAAAAACAAAAAACAAAAAACGATAGGGTAGCAGTATATTTGGGAGATCAGCCGGAGCATACAAACAAAACAGAGTGGGAGTGAAACGTGGGGCTGAAAATACACAACAGCTGTGCTCCTCTACTCCTGACTCTCCTTCCTCACCTAGAAGAGAGGCTGCATCAAGAAAAAGGAAGAATAAAAAAAGCTGATTCTGAAAGAAGATAAACAGTTTGAAGACACAGAATTTCTAATGTGGATACTGAGTTTGGCTCCTTGATTGCTGATCACAAAATACAGCATACCAGTTAACAGGCCCTTCCAACACATAAAACCTGTTGCCTTCGAGTCCACTCCAACTCATAGTGACTCTACAGGACAGAGTAGAACGACCCCATACATTTCCAAGGCTATCATCTTTGTGGGAGCAGACGGCCACATCTTTCTCCAGTGGTGCGGCCGGTGGGTTCAAACTGTCATCCTTCTGGTTAACAGCTGATGTCTAACCACTGTACCACCAGCACTCCTTACTAAGATACAAAGACTTCCCATTTAGGGATAGACGCTTATCAGGAAGCAGCCATACTTATGTTGTAGAAGGAGAAACCTATACTAGCCATATGAAATAATCCATCAAGTCTTTTATTCTTAAATATGAAGGAAATATCAAGAATCAACAAATGTATGTATATAAAAAAACTAGCAACATGAAAGAACTGAAGCAAAATATACAAGAAAAACAAATAATCCAAGGAAATAAACAATTCAAGAAACAGAAGAGAGGTTTAAAGAAAAATAAAACTAATTCAGTCTCAAGAGAATATTATGTACATAAAACAAAATACTTTTAACAAAAATTATAAGGAAGAGCTACTAGGAACTAAAAATATGAGTGGCACAACCAAAAAATTTTCAGTAGTACTGGAAGATAAAGTTGAAAAACATCTAACAGTACCTCTCGAAACCTTGATGTGTATGAGAATGACCTAAGAATCTTGATGAAAAATGATTCTACTTCACTAGGTTCCAGATGAAGCTTGAAGTTATGCATTTTAACAAAGTCACAGGTGATGTCAGTGCTGTTGGTCCATGAACACATTTTGAGTATAAAGGCCATACACATGGAAGAAAAAGAGAGAGCCCAAAACTGTAAAAAAAAAAGAAAACAGGAGACAAAGACTAACCAGAACAGCCAACATATGCAACTAATTAGAGTCCCAGAGAGAAAATGGGGAAAATGAAAAAATATTGTGAAAGAAATAATAGAAGAAAAATTTTTAGGCCTGAAAAAGGATTCAAATCTTCAGATCAAAAGGGCTCGCTGAGTAGGATGAATGTAAAAACAATCTACTCCCAGACACATTCACATATAGTTGCAGAAGAAAAGTATAAACATAAGATCCTAAAACCTTCCAGAGAATAAACATTTGGACATCTACAAAGGAACTTGTAAGAGACTAGTGTAAAACTTCTCTTAGATGTATTGGATGTTAAAAGGCAATGCCTTCAAAAGTATGAGTGTGAACATTTGAGACTTGAAGTTTTATATCCAGTTACTCTTTATGACATAAGCATAAGGGGAGAACAATGATATATCTAAGATGTGGGTCACATTGAAGGTTGGCTGACCATGACTATCCCAGTGTCCTTCTGCCTTGCCTGCCTCTCCAACAAAAACTGAAAAACTTGCCATCAAGAGGATTTCGACTCATAGAGACCCCACAGGACAGAGTAGAACTACCTCATAGGATTTACCAAGGAGCTGCTGGTGGATTTACCAAGGAGCTGCTGGTGGACTTTAACCATTGTACCACCAGGGCTCCAATAGAGGCTGGTAAATCTAAATATTTGTCTACAAGCTTTTTGCAGCTAGGAGTGGCTATTAGACAAAGTTCTGAGCAGTGATATGTAAGCAAAATATGCTGAGGATGTTTCTGGTAAATTTGTATTCAAGTTCCATGTAGACTTCAAAATAATCTGTAATTTTGTTTGTTGATTATGTAGCTTTTTAATTGAATTTATTAATCATGTTACTTAAACCCATCTATATCTTTATTTTTTGTATGGGTTATTAATAAATTTCTGAGAGGGTCTGTTAAAATCTCCAACTATATTTGTCAATTCATTTATCTCTGTAGTTCTACCAGTTATCACTTTATACCTCTAGAAGGCATTAGAAATTGTAACTTCATATATTGTTACTCTTAATGCTCCCTTTTCCTATAGAATTCAAAGAGAAAATATATTTTGTTTTATTGAAATTAGTCTTCTGGCTTTATTTTATTTTATTATTGTCTAATGTATCTATTTCCATCCTTTTATTCTGAAATTTTCTGCATACTTTTTTCTTGTGGACACTTTGTTGTATTTTACTTT
Source organism: Loxodonta africana (assembly GCF_030014295.1). NCBI lineage: Eukaryota > Metazoa > Chordata > Mammalia > Proboscidea > Elephantidae > Loxodonta > Loxodonta africana. The sequence goes on along the minus strand of NC_087342.1, from coordinate 224,538,569 downwards.
TTTAAGCCAACTTTAGTAATCTTTGAATTTGTGTTTTTGGCTCATTTGCATTTAATTAAATGTAATAACATATTAGGGCTTTTACCATCTTATTTCGTATTTTCTATTAATTTCCTTTTTCTGCCTTTCAGTAAATCAATCTGGTTTGTGTGTGTGTGTGTGTGCACGCCAGATCAAAAGATATTATGATATTCTAATTTTATTTTTCAAGTGGATGCCACTAAATTATTTAGAGCAATACTTGTTTATTTATCTTAATTAGTTCTTTAAACTTACCAACGTCACTGTCCTCTGGCATGCTTTCATCTCTCTCACCATCCCGATTCCTCCTACCTCACCCCACCTCCTGCCGTCACTATTTTGATAATCTAGAACTGTTGTTGTTAGGTGCCGTCCAGTTGGTTCCGACTCATAGCGACCCTATGCACGACAGAAGGAAACACTGCCCAGTCCTAAGCCATCCTTACAATTGTTATGCTTGAGCTCATTGTTGCAGCCACTGTGTCAATCCACCTCCTCGAGGGTCTTCCTCTTTTCCGCTGACCCTGTACTCTGCCAAGCATGAAGTCCTTCTCCAGGGCCTGATCCCTCCTGACAACATGTAAGATGCAGTCTCGCCATCCTTGCTTCTAAGGAGCATTCTGGTTGTACTTCTTCCAAGACAGCTCTGTTCGTTCTTTTGGCAGTCCCTGGCATATTCAATATTCTCCAACACCACAGTTCAAAGGCATCAATTCTTCTTCGGTCTTCCTTATTCATTGTCCAGCTTTCACATGCATATGATGTGATTGGAAATACCATGGCTTGGGTCAGGTGCACCTTAGTCTTCAAGGTGACATCTTTGCTCTTCAGCACTTTGAAGAGGTCCTTTGCAGCAGATTTACCCAATGCAATGCGTCTTTTGATTTCTTGACTGCTGCTTCCATGGCTGTTGATTGTGGATCCAAGTAAAATGAAATCCTTGACAATTTCAATCTTTTCTCCGTTTATCATGATGTTGCTCATTAGTCCAGTTGTGAGGATTTTTCTTTTCTTTATGTTGAGGTGCAATCCATACTGAAGGCTGTGGTCTTTGATCTTCATTAGTAAGTGCTTCAAGTCCTTTTCACTTTCACCAAGCAAGGTTGTGTCATCTTCATAACACAGTTCATTAATGAGTCTTCCTCCAATCCTGATGCTCCATTCTTCTTCGTATAGTCCACCTCCTCGTATTATTTGCTCATCGTACAGATTAAATAGGTATGATGAAAGAATACAACCCTGACCCACACCTTTCCTGACTTTAAACCAATCAGCATCCCCTTGTTCTGTCTGAACGACTGCCTCTTGATCTCTGTAAAGGTTCCTCATGAACACAATTAAGTGTTCTGGAATTCCCATTCTTCACAATGTTATCCATAATTTGTTATGATCTACACAGTCAGATGTCTTTGCATAGTCAATAAAAACAGGTAAATATCCTTCTGGTATTCTCTGCCTTCAGCCAGGATCCATCTGACATTACCAATGATATTCCTGGTTCCACGTCCTGAATTTCTGGGAGTTCCCTGTCGATACAGTGCTACAGCTGTTTTTGAATGATCTTCAGCAAAATTTTGCTTGCGTGTGTTATTAATGATATTGTTCTATAATTTCCGCATTCGGTTGGATCACCTTTCTTGGGAATGGGCATAAATATGGATGTCTTCCAGTCAGTTGGCCAGGAAGCTGTCTTCCATATTTTCTGGCATAGACGAATGAGCACCTCCAGCGCTTCATCTGTTTGTTGAAACACCTCAATTGAAATTCCATCAATTCCTGGAGCCTTGTTTTTCGCCAATGCCTTCAGAGCAGCTTGGACTTCTTCCTTCAGTACCATCGGTTCCTGATCATATGCCACCTCTTGAAATGGTTGAATATCAACATTCTTTTTGGTATAATGATTCTGTGTATTCCTTCCATCTTCTTTTGATGCTTCCTGCGTCATTTAATATTTCCCCCATGGAATCCTTCACTATTGGAACTCGGGGCTTGAATTTTTTCTTCAGTTCTTTCAGCTTGAGAAACGCTGAGCGTGTTCTTCCCTTTTGGTTTTCCACCTCCAGCTCTTTGCACATGTCATTATAATACTTGACTTTGTCTTCTTGAGCCGCCCTTTGAAATCTTCTGTTCAGTTCTTTCACTTCATCAATTCTTCCTTTTGCTTTAGCTGCTCGACTTTCAAGAGCAAGTTTCAGAGTCTCCTCTGACATCTATCTTGGTCTTTTCTTTCTTTCTTTCTTGTGTTTTCAATGACCTCTTGCTTTCTTTATGGATGATGTCCTTGATGTCATTCCACAACTCGTCTGGTCTTCGGTCACTAGTATTCAGTGTGTCAAATCTATTCTTCAGATGGTCTCTAAATTCAGGTGGGATATAATCAAGGTCATATTTTGGCTCTCGTGGACTTGCTCTGATTTTCTTCTAGGTTATCATGGATATGGAAACCCTGATGGCGTAGAGGTTAAGTGCTATGGCTGCTAACCAAAGAGTCGGCAGTTCGAATCCGCCAGGAGCTCCTTGGAAACACTATGTGGAAGTTCTCTCTCCTGTAGGGTTGTTATGAGCTGGAATCAACTCAACGGCACGAGGTTTGGTTTTGGTATGGATATAGTTTTTTGTTCCTCTCTCATTTAGGCCACAGAATTTTTGTTACTAAGTTATTTTTCACTTGTGACTTATTTTTACACAAATAACCCATGCCCTCTGTGTTTGTTTGCTGGCCATACTGTCTACTTTCTAATGGCGCTATGCTCATTTTTTTTTTTTTTTTTTTTTACAGCAACTTGTGGAAGAGGATTGACTTGGTGGGGCCTCTGGGGTGGAGAAATGGTGGGGGAGGAGGGCACTGCTGGCAAATGAAGGCAGGAGGCACACCTAATTTGCGTAAAAATACAGTCCTCCCATATATTTTATGGCATTGTCTCGTATTTTTCTCTTGTATTTACTGAAATACTTCCTCCAAGAGTGCTTTCAGAGATCTTTGTGTGACAGAGTTTCTGAGGCCTTGTATACCTGAGTGTATCTTTATTGCATACATATCCATGGCAGTTAATTGCATACAAAATTCTTCATTAATGTGTGTCTTTTAGTACTTTGAAAATATTTATCCATTATCTTTTCTGTATCCAAGGAAAGTTTGAGAAGTTTGATAATAATCTGATGTCATTCTTTGTAGGTGTTTTGCTCTCATTCTGGATGCTTTTATAGTTTTCTCTTTGTTTTGGTGCTTAAAATAAACATGTCATCCTGTTTGACAGTTTAAAACCCTTCCTATCTTAGATCTTTAACTTTCTTTAATTCTGGAAAATTTCTCAGTTATTACTTCTCTAACTGTTCCCTCCTTCTGGATCTCCACTACGTGAGTGCGTGAGTGTTGACAGTTTTATTTCTAACTTTCATAACTGGTATTTTTTTTTTTTTTAAGTTTCTAACTTTTATTTTTTCCTGGTGTCTTCAATAAGATTTCTTATCTTCTAGATAAGGTGACTAAGTCCCAGTTTGCCCAGGACTTTCTTCTTTTCATACTGAAAGTCCTACATCCCATGAAACTCCTCAGTCCTGGGCCAGATGAGGTGAGTGGAAAGCATTTTGTGACTCAATGTTCCATGTTAAGTTCCTTATTTCAACTGTTATGTTTCATATCCTATATTCCTAATTGGTTCTTCTTTAAGACTATTCTTGCTTCACGTTGCTAAAATCTTTCATTCTCTCTTAAAGATAGGCTTATTTTAAAACAGTGATCTACATATTCTATTTACTCTGCTCTAAGTAGTTGTTATCTTTCTTTCATTGTTCTTGTGCTCCTCTCTCCTTGTGTTTAGATACAGTCCTGAGGACACCAGCAATTGTGATTGCGAATGTGGTCCAAAGTAATGAGTAAGCAGCATAATGCTACTTCCTGTCCCTCTGGGTAAGTTTAAGGGGTGTGTGTGTGAATATATCTCAGGTTGGAGAGTCCCTGGTGCCACAGTCTATGCTTGACTACCCCTCCTGCCCCGCTTCCCTCCGCTTCCCACCTTCATGAAAGCATGTCCTCAGGAATTCTCCTTTAATCTCTAACCAGGCACACTGTGCTTTTCAAGGGCATTTCTCCCTGGATCATAATCCTGTACACCATAAGTGTATGAGAGCACTAGCTCCCGATAGGGTGGAAAGGCGGAAGCTCAAGGCCAGAAGTCGACCAGCGCTGCTTTGGATCTTTTCCCCTCAGCTACTGGACCCCACTGTGATCTTACCCAACCTGCCTGGCCAGTACAGCCATCCTCTGCTCTTTCCTTGCCTTGAAAAGTGATGATGGGGCAGGTGAGGTTCTAGGGCAATGGGGAGGAGAGAGAGAAAAGAGTTCAAGTCAAACTCTCCTGGGAATTATTCCCTGCACTCCTCCATGACCCTGGCTCTCAGCCTGCTTTATCTCAAACTGTATCACAACTGCTTTCTTCCTCCCTAAGGATTCCTCACACTTTTCCTTTAGTTTTTCAGATTCATATAATTCTTCTTCCTTCCCAGGCATCTTTTGGATTGGGTTTGGGAAAATGAGCTAGTGGCCTGCATTAGTTTGTCATCTTTTCTGGAAATGGAAGCCTGGTCTATATAATGAGAGTCTCTTTATGGCCTAATATAGAAGATTTTTAAGTTATCCAAAGATGTTTAAAAGTAGGTGTTGTAGAGTACTGTCTCTTTTAAATTCATCTATATACTTCTTTAAAACCCCCTTTAACACATGAGGTTGCCATGAGTCAGAATCAACAACTGTGGTTTTTTTTTTCCTTTGGTTTACGCTTGTTGTTTTTTACCCGTCAGACGTTGAGATGGGAGAATTTGTTAAATTGCCCCATGTGTGGCATGTGCCAGTCTTTGCAGGTATTTCTAACCATTTTGCTGTGTATATTCTAGTTCAATGCTATTCATAAAGGTTCATGGAAGTTTAATTTCTTATGAAATATGCCCTTATTGGTGTAAAATTTTTTTAAATTCTTTTTTATTTGAAGACTACAGTTAATAATACTAAACCAAACCAAACCCATTGCCGTCAAGCCGATCCTGACTCATAGCAACTCTGTAAGACAAGGTAGAACTGCCCCATAGAGTTTCCAAGGATTGGCTGGTGGATTCGAACTGCCGACCTTTTGGTTAGCAGCTGGAGCTGTTAACCACTGTGCCACCAGGGCTCCACAGTTAACAATGTAACTTATTAAATAAATATAATTTAACACTAGATTAATTTCTATTGTCATTTTTTGATGCCTCTACTTTGAGAGCACGTTGTCAGGTATTAACATAATGCCAACTCTTATCTTTGCACTGGACTAACATTTTTTCCTTATCCTTTGGTTTTAATCATTTTGCATCATTTCATTTCATGTCTTTATTAATAATCAGCATACAGTTAGAATTTGCCTTGGGGTCTAATATAACAATCTTTTTTAACACAGGAATTTTACCCAAAGATATTGATTAAAAGACATGATTTGTCTTCCTTTTGTCATCCTGTTGTTTCCTGCAATTTTACGTAGGAGCTGTGTTTTCTTTGCTCTTTCTCTAATGTTTTGGGAGGCTATAATTATTAACATTTCATGCTCTGGAATCAAGGAGGTCTGGTTTCTAATTCCTGTTCTATAACTGATTTGTTGTTATCAACTTGGATATGCATCACGTACTCTTTTAGCTGAATTTTCCTCATTTGTAAAAATGGGACAATGATACTCCCTATTTCATAAAATAATTGTAAGGGCTGAAAAGGGATAATGCTGGTAAAGAGCTTTGTACAGTGCTTGGCAAATGGCTCATAATCAATTTTTGGTAACAGTTATTATTGGAACCTGTTATTAAACTGGAAACCTTGGTGGCATAGTGGTTAAATGCTACGGCTGCTAACCAACAGGTCAGCAGTTCAAATCCACCAGGCGCTCCTTGGAAGCTCTGTAGGGTAGCTCTACTCTGTCCTATAGAGTTGCTATGAGTTGGAATCGACTCGACGGCACTGGGTTTGGTTTTTTTTTTTTTTCTATTACTGAACTACGTTTTGAAATTTATTTGTGTTGACCATTTGTTTTCTCAAAAGCAGTCTTTATCCTATACTTCTATAATGGTCAGCATCAGTAGTGAAACAAAATCTTTTTAATCCCTCTCATTTTTTGCAAACAGTTTTAGGACATGTGCTATTTTCTCTTCCCTCCTTCCTTCCCCATTGTTTTCTCGTTCTAATATTTGTTGCTGTTAGTTGCTGTAGAATTGATTCCGACTCATGGTGACCCCACGCGTGCAGAGTAAAACTGTGCTCAATAGGATTTTCAAGGCTGTGACCTTTTGGAAACAGTTTGCTGGATCTGTCTCCCTAGGTACTTCTGGGTAGGTTTGAACCACCAATCTTTTGGCTACTAGTCGAGTGCTTAAGCATTTGCGCCACCGAGGGACTTCTTGTTCTAATATAAATCTGATATTCAGATAATTTTCAAATTACTGTTTAATATTATCTGATCTTCTTTTGAGAATAATTTAATATCTGCTTTGTTTTATAATGAATTCTAATTTTTATGTTTTTGTGCATTTTACCTTATTTCACCTATCACTACTCATTGAGCCTTTGAGTCTGTCTTGTCTAGCCATGAAATAAAATCAGCTCTAAGTCTCACTGTAATATGAGGAAAAAATAATGACAATGGACTAAGATCAAAGGGATTTGGGGTAGCCTTGTGTGTTTCGTATGCGTTCCACTTTGACCCCAATTAATGAAAAGGAAAATTGGGAGCAACAAAAGCACAGCCCTTCCCTCATCAGCACTTGAGTATTTTTATACTCTTACCGTAGAAAATGTGAGTTCACTCACTAATTTTATTTGTGATCTCTGGCAAAGGACTCCAAGTAATTTCAACTGTACAAAAAAAAAAATTTCAACTGTAGACACTGTAATTTCTGAATCTTGACATAGTTAATAATTTGGGGTAGGAAAAGATTTCTTGAGTCCTGTTATGAATTGAATTGTGTCTCACCAAAATATGTGTTGTAAATTCTAACCTCTATGCCTATGGTTGTAATCTCATTTGGGAATGCGTTGTCTTTGTTATGTATGAGATAGAATTAGTCTAGGGTGTGTCTTGAGTCAATCTCTTTTGAGATATAAAAGAGATTAAACAAGCAAGGGAGCAAGCAGAGATGGAGGAAAATGGATGCCAAGCCACATGGAGATTGCCAAGGAACCAGGAAATAGATGCTGAAGAGACAAGGCCCTTCCTCCAGATCTGACAGAGAGAGAAAGCCTTCCCCTAGAGCTGGTGCTCTGAATTGGTACTTCTGTTACAGCAGCACTAGGTAACTAAGACAAGTCCCAAATAATGGTCTTCACAGACCCTAGCTTTGAAAAAATATTGTTGTGCTATGCGTGACCCCTCCCCATTTAGTTAAACAAAAAACTCTAAATGGTTAGAAATCCTCGTATTTTAAAATTCCCAGGTTTTGATGCATCTGTTTTGAGAGTACCTTAAATACATGCTTACTTGGCCTATTGGGTTATCTAGCACTCTTCACAACATTGTTCTGTCAATACTCAGTGAGCTAAACAGATACTTGAGCACCAGTGTCCACTGCAGCCAGAAGCTGAAAACAACCCAGTTGTCCATCAGCAGATGAGCAGATAAACAAAATATGGGATATACACCATAGAATATTATACCATAAAGAGAAATGAAGCCCTAGTACATGCTGCAACATGGATGAACCTTGAAAACATGCTGAGTGGAATAAGTAAGTTGCAAAAGAATAAATATTGCATGATCCCGCTTATATGAAATAGCTAGAATAGCAAAATGCATAGAGACACAGGTCGATTAGTGGTTACCAGGGTCTGCAGCGGGGGTGGGGGGGAGGGTTATTGCTCAATGAATACTGAATTTCTGTTTGAGCTAATGAAAAAGTTTTGTAAATAGTTGGTGGTGATGATTGTACAACATGAGTGTAATTAATGAAATTGAATTGTACACTAAAAATGGTTAAAATTGTAATTTTGTTGTTGTTGTACATATTTTACCACACACACACACAACCTAGGGTGGCAAAAATCAAATGCCTACAAGGGCCAGGCACAAAACTGAAACAAAATAACAAAATGACTGAAGCAGTTAATTTTAAGATCAGAAACAAGGTTGGGGACGCCAGCAAGCTAGGAGAAAATATCCCTTCCAAAAAAGACAGATGCTATTTGGTTCCAGCCAATTGTTACCAAGAATTCATGTAAACCAAATATTCTCAGACCATCTGATTTTTTAATAGAAGCCAAAAATACAAGTGTAACGTGAAAGCCTCCCATATTAATTCTGGCAACTACCTAGAAACTTTTTAGTAGTTAATAAATTCTATTTATTTATAATGTATATTTTGTGGGCCAATAAAACACATCAATGAGCTAAATCCAGTCCGATAGACACCAGTTTATAACCTCTGTTGTATATATGACTTTATTGTTTTCTGACAGGTAAGCACTCATGACAATTCAGATTGAATTTCTCATCATTTGGTGGGAGGGGGTTCTCAGAAAGAGATTTAAATTGATTTTAAGAAAATAGAGAAGTTTTCTAGTTCTTACAGTTGGAGTGTGTGATACCGATGCCCATTATAACTCATAACACCAGTAATAATTTCGCGTCTGGGTATACATCCTCTTACTCAGAGTTCAAAAGCTCTGCAGTGAAATGTATGACATCTACCAAGCACTACGTCAAGGACCAAGGCTCCAATCAGGTTGTGATTCACCATACTCTAAGCTTAAATCTCTGTCAACATTCATTGTTTTGCATCCTGATTGATTCCTCTCTGTCGTAGCATTAAACCAACTGCCTGAACTCTCTATTTTATGATCTGGCTACCTGTCAATCTAGTTGCAATACGGCTTTAATCCTTTTTTTTTTTCCACTCGGAATCTTTTAAGTATATTTTAGATGCAATAAAAATTGTTTTTCATCTCACTTACAGAGTAGTTTTCTAACAATTAATAGAACATTTGAATTGCAAACCAAGTGACTCCAAATAGCTAGGCAAATTAGCATAAATACAGAACTGAGAGCTATTAGAAGAGTGCTAAATTAAGTCAGGCCACAAGAAGAAATGTTAGCTAACAAAAAAGAGGAGACATATACAACTTACAGAATTGGTGTTATATATCTTCTGACCTTTGGTACTTACGGCTCTGTATTCATCCTACTTAGCCCGGGGCATTTAACATCATTTGAGTGCTCAGTAAGCACTTGCTAAGTGAATGAATGAAGGAATGGGCTTGTCTCCTGACTTTCTCCGTGTATTTAAAAAAAAAAAAATCTATCCTAAATTCTACCAGTTGATTAGTATTGCTAAAAAACTGATTTCACATTGTCTTTCCTCAGCTCAATTACCATTGCATCTTGTGGTTTGACATTGTTTACAAAGTAAAAAGAAAAAAAAAATGAACTGAATAAAGTCTCATTTCCCTTTTAACACCTGCTGCTTCTAAAATGAGGTCCCCTGCATCAGCCAAACATCCACTGAGTCCAAACACTCAAAATGTACTCCTGATGCCAAGCTTTTAGTTCATATCATTTAGCAGTCTTTTTTTCAAATATACACACCACCTTCTCAGCCTCCGCAACCCAATTAAATCCTCTCTCTCCTATTAGACTCAGCTAGTTGTTCACTCTCTCCATGACACAGTCCTTGAGCACACCAGCTCAATTGGCTTTTGCTTTTGTCTTAATGAAAATCACCACCTGGCTTACTTGTGACTTAAGATTTCTCCTCCCCAGACCTAATCAATAAATCTCTCGGCGGGGGGGTCTGGGAATCCCTTCCAGGGATATTTTTGATAGGCAAGTAGAGGAAACTGACTTACCATATTCTCTTTTGGCATTTGATCATTGATAGCCTTCTATTGTTACTTGACTGTTGCCTCTGTATTTCTCCTCAGTAAAATAATGTGCTCTTGATGAATGGGGACTATACTTATTCTGTTTGCTTCTCCATGTCTAATAGTATGCTGATAACAGATGCTTTTTCCTGCTAAATAAATGGATTATCTGGTAGAAATTTTGCCTAGGCAAGCCTTTTTTTTTTTTTTTTTAAATGATTACAACACTGGTTATTAATAAGAAGTATTTATGAAAAACAAACACTTTCTAGTTTAAAGTGCTCCTTTTTATTTGGTTTGAAAGGAAATAGAATAATAAATTACATAACTTCAATGTTAAAAGTGAAAAGGCATGTGGGGCTGTTTAGGTTAAACCCTGGTTAAGTGCTTACTCATCCAGGAGATTCTATATTTAAGCAATGATGTTGGAACAAATTCAGGAGAAAAATTCCTCCATGAATATGTAAATAAGGCAGAAACGTGAAATAAAAAAAAATGAGGCCTATGACACTAGAGCCAAAAAAATCTTAAATTCCATAACCGATTTTTTTTAAGTTAAGTGATGGGACCCTGATTTAGTACTAAAATGTCTCTTCAATTTGCATTCAAAGATGAAATGTGTGAATAACTCCTAGTTTTCAACTTGCAATGGAATGAAGTTATCTGTTCAACTACTCTGTATTCTATTGATCTGATGGAAATGGTAAAAGAGATGGCTGTTTAGAGTTTTATAAAAAAACATGCCCATGAATGTCTGGTAAAAAGGCAGGTACATGAGAAGTTGGTTTTAGTTTTAGCATATTTTAGAAGGGAAGGAGAAAACTCCATTTCTAGAAGAAGGAGACCTGACCAAAGGAGTTTGTTTGAAGATGGTGAGAGATGATCTAACCAGAGTTTAAGAAACTGAAATGCGAGTTTGACTTAAAAGGAGATGCCTAGGTTTCTGTACTATTTTCAAGGTGCTTTTGCACATTTGATTATAGCCTTGTTTATAAAACTTTTGTGGCAGTACTGGTCCATGTCACACTAATTTGCATTCTGCTGTGAGACCAACTTAGAATTATTATCTTGTTACACTTCATGCTCCTGAAACGTTAAACCACTTGTAAGTTTCCAAATGTAGCTTGTGCTCTGGACCCTCTGTTTTTCTCAAATGTGTTTGAAAGCCCTTCCCAGCTTGTTGTCGTTAGGTGCCATTCAGTTGGTTCCGAAATGTGTACAATAGAACAAAACACTGCCAGGTCCTGCACCATCCTCACAATCGTTATGTTTGAGCCCATTGTTGCAGCCACTGTGTCAATCCGTCTCATTGAGGCTCTTCCTCTTTTTTTGCTGAACCTCTACCAAGCATAATGTCCTTCTCCAGGGTCTGGTCCCTCCTGATAACATGTCCAAAGTACATGAAATGAAGTCTCACCATCCTGGCTTCTAGGGAGCACTCTGGCTGTATTTATTCCAAGACAGATTTGTTTGTTCTTCTGGCAGTCCATGGTATATTCAATATTCTTCGCCAATACCATAATTCAAAGGTATCAATTATTCTTTATTCTTCTTTGTTCATTGCCAGGCTTTCACATGCATCTGAGGCAGTTGAAAATATCATGGCTTGGGTCAGAAACACCTGTGTCCTCAAAGTGACATCTTTGCTTTTTAACACTTTTTTTGCAGCAGATTTGCCCAATGCAATGAACTGTTTGATTTCAATGCATCCAATATTCATCTAAGAGGAATTCCAGCAAGAGGCAGGTGAGCTATTTATGATTGTGTGGGTTGTGCTGTTCACAACTTGTACAGCCATACGAGATGGACCTGGAGAGAGAGATTATAAACAATAGAGAAGAGGAAATGGTCAAGAGCCATTAGAAAAGAATTTCCCAGAATTGAAAGACACGTCTACAGGTTTAAAGGGACCCTTGAAGGCCCAACAAAACGAATGCAAAAGCCAGCATTTAAAGGCATTGTAAAATTTCAGGACCCTGAAGATAAAGGGATTATTTTCATTCATATCATTCCGCTAATGTATTTTGCCTCCCAAATAGAAAAGTCTAAAGATAGCAAGTAGGGCATAAGGAAATGGGAAGTATCATACGTTGTTGATAGAAGTGTAAACAGGAACAAAGAGTTTGGAGAACATTCTGTCAATATTTAGTTAAGTTGCAGATCCGTATAGACATGTCCCTTGGAGAAACTGTTACACTTGCTTAAGGAAACACAAACAAGAGTATTCTTTGGAACATGGTTTATAATTAAAAAAATAAAAAATTATTGTATGATGGTTACAATTACTATATCACACAGATAACTCAAAAACACAATGTGGAGCAAAAAAAGTAGGTTGCAAAGTTATATATTTTGATGATACCATTTATAAGTATATTGAATAATACAAAATAGTACTGTACATTTTTTTATAGTAAAAGTAGAGGAAAGATTCCAGAGATTAAATCAAACAGAACAAACAATTCAAGTTACCCAGAAAGAATATGAATCAGACTGAACACCGGAAAACATTAAGTGATACATTAAACATTCTGGGGCTACAAGATTTTTAAAACAGCTTTATTTTGGTACAATTTACATACCATAAAACACACCAATGTTAAGTGAACAATTTAATGATTTGTAGTAAATTTACATAGTTGCGAAGCTGTCACCACAATCCAGTTTTAGAACATTTCTATCATCCCAAAAATATCCCTCATAACCGTTTCTAGTCAATTCTTATTCCCACCCCCAGCTCCAGGCAGCCACTAATCTGCTTCTCTCTCCATAGGTTTGCATTTTCTGTACCTTTCGCAGAAGTGGAAGTGCGCAATATGTAGTCTTTTGTATTACCTTAGTATGTTTCAGGTTTATCCATATTGTAGCATGTGTCAGCAGCAGTCCTTTTTACTCCTGGAATGTATTCCATTGTATGAGTTTATTGTATTTTGTTATCCATTCATCAGTTGGTAGACATTTGGATTGTTTCCAATTTTGGCTATGTTGATACTGCTGCTGCGAACATTCAGGAATCAGTCTTTGCGTGGACGTATGTTTTCATTTCTCTTGGGTACTTAGCGAGAGTGGAATTGCTGGGCTGTATGGTAAGTTTAGAGCTTTGGTGGCACAGTGGTTAAGAGCTTAGCTGCTAACCAAAGGTTCGCAGTTTGAATCCACCAGCTGCTCCTTGGAAACCCTACGGGGCAGTTCTACTCTATTCTATCAGGTCGCTCTGAGTCAGAATTGACTCGATGGCAATAGTTTTGGTTTTTTGGGTTTACAGTAAGTTTATGTTTAATATTTTAAGAAATTGCCAAACTTTTGCAAAGTGGCTTTACCATTTTACATTCTTACCAGCAATGTATAGGAGTTCTAGTTTTTCTACATCCCTACTAACACTTATTATTGTACTTTTTTGGTTATAGTCATTCTAGTGGATGTGAAGTAGTAGCTCCTTGTGGTTTTAACTGCATTTCCCTAATGACTAAGAGTGGGGCTCTGGTGGCACAATGGTTAAGTCCTTGGCTGCTAACTTGGTAGATGGTTCAAACTAACACAGTAGCTTTGTGGAAGAAAGACCTGGAGATCTGCTCCCATAAAGATTAAAGCTGAGAAAACCCTATAGGGCAGTTCTCCTCTATCACAATGGGTCACTATGGGTTGAAATATACTTGATGGTGCCCAACAACAGCCATCAAGGATGTTGAGCTTTTTTTCATGTGTTTATTAGCCATTCATATATTCTCTTTGGTAAAATGTCTAAGCAAATAATTAGTCCATTTTTAAAATAGTTTTTTTTTTCTTATTGAGTTATGTGTGCGTGTGTGTTTATTATGATCACTAGTCTTTTAGCAGACAGATGGTTTACAAATATGTTCTCCTAGTTGGTGGCTTGTTTTTTCATTTTCTTAATCATGTCTTTTGAAGCACAAAAGTTTTCAATTGCAATGAAGTCCAATTTATCATTGTCTTCTTTTGTTTGCTACCTTATTTAAAAATTCTGCCTAAACCAAATCATAAAGATTTTCTTGTGTGTTCTTTTAGAGGTATTATAGCTCTTACATCTAGGTTTTTGATCACTTTGAGTTAATTTTGGTGTATGATGTGAGATATACCCCAAAAAACCAAACCCATTGCTGTCGAGTCGAATCCGACCCCTAGCAACCCTGTAGGACAGAGTAGAGCTTCCCCATAGAGTTTCCAAGGAGTGCCTGGTGGATTCAAACGGCCAGCCTTTTGGTTAGCAGCCATAGCACTCAACCACTATGCCACCAAGGTTTCCAGTGTGAGATAAAGATCTAAAATTAATCTTTTTTTGTGCATGGCAATTGTTCCATGTTGAAAAGACTAGCTATATGATTTTTAACTTAAAATTCTAATCCTAGCCTAAACTTTTAGTCAAGGAAGAGAGATGAATGAGGACTTTTTTCTGACACGCAAAAAAATTTACTTCCAGTACACCATTTCTTGGGAAGACACTTAAGGGTATGTTACCATAAAATGAGCGGGGAAACAAGAAAGAAGAAATGTTATCTAGAAAAGAGTGGGCTCTTTTCTAGATTTATATATTCTAGTAGCTTACACTCAGGCATGATACTGAAGAGTGAAAGCATCAAGAGTTTCACTTGATACTTCTCACTTTCAAAAAAGAAAGTTTCAGCTTCTGCCTCTGGTCAATGATTGTGTAAAAAGAATGGTAGAAGTTTGCAACAAGACATGTATAGTAATAGGGTAGGGAGATGGTAGAGGGCTTAGGGTTGACGGTAGAAGAGCCTGGGCCTTTATTTCATTACAGACAAGAGCCATAATCATGTGACAGTTCTACTTCAGTTTATTGGGGATAATTCTTTACTTCATTCATTTTGAAACAGTTCATTTAGCTTACTAAGATCATTTGGTGGGCATATATATGGCCAGCTATTAGTAGTAGAGCTTTAAGGTAAGAGGAAAAAATCTTCACTCTCTTCTGTGTTCCTATTGAAAATCTATTTCTAGGCCTATAATAAGTGGTATATGGAGCCTTGGTGGTACAACGGTTAAGGCACTCACCTGCTGACTAAAATGGTGGTTTAAACCCACCTAGCAGCTCAGCAAGAGAAAGACCTGGTCATCTGTTCCCATAAAGATTACAGCCTAGAAAACCTTATGGAATGGTTCTCCTCTGTCACATAGGGTCCCTATGAGTTGAAACTTGACTTAATGTCACCTAACAACAATACCAAAACCAAACCAAACCCATTGCTGTAAAGCTGATTCCAACTTATAGTGGCCCTATAGGACAGGGTAGAGCTGCCCCATAGAGTTTCCAAGGAGCACCTAGTGGATTCAAACTGCCAACCTTTTGGTTGGCAGCTGTAGCACTTAACCACTATGCCACCAGGGTTTCCAACAACAACAACAACAATAAGTGGTATTTAATTTGAGACACACTGAAATACCCTTGGTGTTAAGCCAAAGGAATTGCTGCGTAAGCACAAAGCACTATGAACGTTACCTCAGTCTACTCAAGGTCTGAGTTAATAGTTGAACTATTTTGTAGTTCAATTATTGGAATTAAGAATACTTGAGAGTTTGTATCATGTATCTAATCCAATCTCTAAAGAATCTAGTACAGTACTCTGAATATATGAGTACCTAAAAAATGCTTTTGGATTGATTGCAAGTAAAATCTTTGGCAAATAAACGTTGTAAAGCAGACATACAAAAAAAGAAGAGGCTCTAAGAATAGCTTCTAATTTCAGCAATCCAAACCTTTATCGTTTCAGTTTGCACAGCACCTAGCCTCTCTGGAGTAATGTAAAAATTCTCCTATGATCTGTCAGAGTTCTAACAGCCGCTAAATACTTGTGGGAAAACTCCTGGTTACTTTGTTTTCAACTCTGAAAAACCGTGTTCTTCATCCTTCACTGATCTTTTGTGGTTCAGCATTTTCCTTTCAAGCTAGTTAGGTTTTAGCCACAGAAGCGTCATGGTGTAGTGCATTTTACTTCTTCAGAGCAATGTCAGCTCTGTTGCAGGAAATCAGGAAATGACTGGGGAATAGTTTTTTGAGACTGCACAGTACTCTTCAATAAGTGGAAGATATTTCCTCAACAAAATATCACAAGTATTTTCTCAATCCCTTGAAATGAGGGTTTAATTTTACCTTACAATAATTGGCATTCTGTTAATAGGAATTTTTAGTCTCCATGAAAAATTTTGCAATTGGCCTATGTTCTTCCCCCACCCCTTACTCCCCAAATGTCCTTAGTTTACTATGATAAGCCTTTTTCTCAGTACCTGAGTGTAATCTTGGGAGATAGCATAAGACCATCTCTAGTTCTTAAGAGGTCCTTTGAGGATATACTGAGATTTTACTTCTTCCTGGATTTTCTCACATCATCAATTCAATTCAACAAACATTTGTTGAATTCTTCCATGTGTGGGATATTAACTCAAGGGGCTACAAAGATGAGTCATCCTTGCTGTCAAAGAGGTAATAATCTGACGCGGTGATCCCCAACCCTAGAGCAGGTGACTTACTTAGGAAGCCTTAGAACATACCAATACCTGGGCCGTCACCTCCAGAATCTTTTAAAACAGGACTTGGGTGGGGGACCTGGGCACCAGTATTTTTTAAAAGCTCACCAAGTGGTTCTAAATACAGTGAAGAACAACAGGTGAGCTAATAAAAGCTACCATTTATTGAGGGCTGCTTTATGCCAAAGAGACCCTGGGTAGTACAGACAGTTAATGCTATTAGCTGCTAACTGAAAGGTTGGAGGTTTGAGTCCACCCAGAGGCACCTAGGAAACCCTGGTGGCGTAGTGGTTAAGTGCTATAGCTGCTAACCAAAAGGTTGGCAGTTTGAATCCACCAGGCGCTCCTTGGATACCCTGTGGGGCAGTTCTACTTTGTCCTATAAAGTTGCTGTGAGTTGGAATCGACTCAATGGCAATGCATTTCATTTTTTTTTAGAAGCACCTAGGAAGAAAGGCCTGGCTTTTTAGATCTGCTTCTGAAAAAATCAGCCATTAAAATCCTGTGGAGCACAGCTCTACTCTGACACATGTGGGATTGCCACGAGTCAGGGTCAATTAGATGGCAACTAGTTGGCTTTCTGCCAGGTATTCTTCTGTATGTTTTACATATTCTGTATTACTTAATCCTTACAACAATATGATGAGGTGAATATATTGTTACCCCCATTTTATGGATGAGGAAATAAGGCAAGCTAAAGTTTAATAGCACACCTAAGGCCCCACAGGTAGGATGTGGGAGACCCAAGAGTCAAAGCCAGAGTCTGCTGCTAGGGCCCATGTTCCTATTCACTGCACACACTGCCTCAAGCTATGTATCCGACAATGATTTACTGTGATAAAACCTGTTGCCTTTGAGTTGACTCTGACTCATAGTGACCCTATAGGACAGAGTACAACTGCCCCATTGAGTTCCCAAGGAGCGCCTGGTGGATTCAAACTGCCACCCTTTTGGTTAGCAGCTGTAGCACTTAGCCACTACGCCACCAGGGATTCCATTTAGTATGATAAGCTCTTTAATGGCAGTTCATAAAAAGTGCTGAGGGGAGAGAGGTAGGAGCTGTTGATTCTGACTGTGGTTGAGGAGGTTGGAGGATATTTTGCAGTGGAGGAACTGTTGGTACTTAACATTAAACGATGAGCAGGATTGATAGACAGAATGGAGGCAGAGAGGGCAGTTCAAACAGAAGGAATGTCCCGTGCAAAGGTACTGAGACAGGCGTGCATGGCACATGCTGGAAATGTGTCTGACTCTTGATTGAGCTCTCCAGTCCTTTTAAACCTTTTCTCTACAAAGGATCTATTCTCTATCCCAGTCTGTCTAAAAAAGTACACCTTTCCTCAGTGCTTTCAACTCTCTGACTTTTTTAAAATCTTAAGTTATAAGGATATAAATATATCTCTTAATAAGGAGCCTTGGTGGCGCAGTGTTTAAAGAGGTCAGCTGCTATCCAAAAGGTCAGCAGTTCAAACCCACCAGCAGCTCCAAGGGAGAAACATGTGTCAGTCTGCTTCCATAGACATTTACAGCCTTGGAAACCCTATAGGGTCACTATGAGTCGAAATCAACTCGATGGCCATGGGTTTGGTTTGGGCTTTTTTATATCTCTTAATATTTTAAACTAAAATTGGTAAAAGTACAAGTAGAAACACCCTTTCGTTTTATCATTTAAGCACGTGGATGTTGTTCTCCATGGCTTGGCTTGTCTAAGGAAGCAAGTCTTCTCAACACTCTCTATGTTGTTGTTGTTAGGTGCCATCGAGTCGGTTCCAACTCATAGCGACCCTATGCACAACAGAACGAAACACTGCCTGGTCCTGCGACATCCTTACAATCGTTGTTATGCTTGAGCTCATTGTTGCACCCACTGTGTCAATCCACCTCCTCGAGGGTCTTCCTCTTTTCCGCTGACCTTGTACTCTGCCAAGCATGATGTCCTTCTCCAGGGACTGATCCCTCCTGAAAACATGTCCAAAGTATGTAAGATGCAGTCTCGCCATCCTTGCTTCTAAGGAGCATTCTGGTTGTACTTCCAAGACAGATTTGTTCGTTCTTTTGGCAGTCCATGGTGTATTCAATATTCTTCTCCAACACCACAATTCAAAGGCGTCAACTCTTCTTCAGTCTTCCTTATTCAGTGTCCAGCTTTCACATGCATATGATGCGATTGAAAATACCATGGCTTGGGTCAGGCGCACCTTAATCTTCAGGGTGACATCTTTGCTCTTCAACACTTTGAAGCGGTCCTTTGCAGCAGATTTGTCAATGCAATGCGTCTTTTGATTCCTTGACTGCTGCTTCCATGGCTGTTGATTGTGGATCCAAGTAAAATGAAATCCTTGACAACTTCAATCTTTTCTCCATTTATCATGATGTTGCTCATTGGTCCAGTTGTGAGGATTTTTGTTTTCTTTATGTTGAGGTGTAATCCATGCTGAAGGCTGTGGTCTTTGATCTTCATTAGTAAGTGCTTCAAGTCCTCTTCACTTTCAGCAAGCAAGGTTGTGTCATCTGCATAACGCAGGTTGTTAATGAGTCTTCCTCCAATCCTGATGCCCTGTTCTTCTTCACATAGTCCAGCTTCTCGGGTTATTTGTTCAGCATACAGATTAAATAGGTATGGTGAAAGAATACAACCCTGACCCACACCTTTCCTGACTTTAAACCAATCAGTATCCCCTTGTTCTGTCTGAACAACTGCCTCTTGATCTATGTAAAGGTTCCTCATGAGCACAATTAAGTGTTCTGGAATTCCCATTCTTCGCAGTGTTATCTATAGTTTGTTATGATCCACACAGTCAAATGCCTTTGCATAATCAATAAAACACAGATAAACATCCTTCTGGTATTCTCTGCTTTCAGCCAGGATCCATCTGACATCAGCAATGATATCCCTGGTTCCATGTCCTCTTTGGAAACCGGCCTGAATTTTTGGGAGTTCCCTGTCGATATACTGCTGCAGCCGTTTTTGAATGATCTTCAGCAAAATTTTGCTTGTGTGTGATATTAATGATATCGTTCTGTAATTTCCACATTCGGTTGGATCACCTTTCTTGGGAATAGGCATATATATGGATCTCTTCCAATTAGTTGGCCAGGAAGCTGTCTTTCATATTTCTTGGCACAGAGGAGTGAGCACCTCCAGCGCTGCATCAGTTTGTTGAAACATCTTAATTGTTATTCCATCAATTCCTGGAGCCTTGTTTTTCGCCAATGCCTTCAGAGCAGCTTGGACTTCTTCCTTCAGTACCATCGGTTCCTGAACATATGCCACCTCTTGAAATGGTTGAATATTGACTAATTCTTTTTGGTGTAATTACTCAGTGTATTCTTTCCATCTTCTTTTGATGCTTCCTGTGTCATTTAATATTTTCCCCATGGAATCCTTCACTATTGCACCTCGAGGCTTGAATTTTTCCTTCAGTTCTTTCAGCTTGAGAAACGCGGAGCGTGTACTTCCCTTTTGGTTTTCCATCTCCAGCTCTTTGCACATGTCATTATAATACTTTATTTTGTCTTCTCGAGACACCCTTTGAAATCTTCTGTTCAGTTCTTTTACTTCATCAATTCTTTCTTTTGCTTTAGCTGCTTGAAGCTCAAGAGCAAGTTTCAGAGTCTCCTCTGACGTCCACCTCGGTCTTTTCTTTCTTTCTTGTCTTTTCAGTGACCTCTAGCTTTCTTCATGGATGATGTCCTTGATGTCATTCCACAACGTGTCTGGTCTTCGTTCACTAGTGTTCAATGCGTCAAATCTATTCTTGAGATGCTCTCTAAATTCAGGTGGGATATATTCAAGGTCATATTTTGGCTCTCGTGGACTTGCTCTGATTTTCTTCAGTTTCAGCTTGAACTTACATACGAGCAATTGATGGTCTGTTCCACAGTCGGCCCCTGGCCTTGTTCTGACTGATGATATTGAGCTTTTCCATTGTCTCTTCCCACAGATGTAATCAATTTGATTTCTGTGTCTTCCATCTGGCGAGGTCCCTGTGTATAGTGGCTGTTTATGTTGGTGAAAGAAGCTATTTGCAATGAAGAAGTCGTTGGTTTTGCAAAATTCTATCATTCGATCTCCGGCATTGTTTCTATCACCAAGGCCATATTTTCCAACTACCGATCCTTCTTCTTTGTTTCCAACTTTCGCATTCCAATTGCCAGTAACTATCAATGCATCTTGATTGCACGTTCAATCAATTTCAGACTGTAGCAGCTGATAAAAATCTTCTATTTCTTCATCTTTGGCCCTAGTGGTTGGTGCGTAAATTTGAATAATAGTCATATTAACTGGTCTTCCCTGTAGGCGTATGGATATTATCCTATCACTGACAGCACTGTACTTCAGGATAGATCTTGAAAAGTTCTTTTTGAGGATGAATGCAACACCATTCCTCTTTGAGTTGTCATTCCCAGCATAGTAGACTATATGATTGTTCAATTCAAAATGGCCAATACCAGTCCATTTCAGCTCTCTAATGCTTAGGATATCAATGTTTATGCATTCTATTTCATTTTTGATGATTTCCAATTTTCCTAGATTCATACTTCATACATTCCAGGTTCCGATTATTAATGGATGTTTACAGCTGTTTCTTCTCATTTTGAGTCATGCCACATCAGCAAATGAAGGTCCCGAAAGCTTTACTCCATCCAAGTCATAAAGGTCAACTCTACTTTGAGGAGGCAGCTCTTCCCCAGTCATCTTTTGAGTGCCTTCCAACCTGGGGGGCTCATCTTCCAGCACTATATCAGACAATGTTCCGCTGCTATTCATAGGGTTTTCACTGCCTAATGGTTTTCAGAAGTAGACTGCCAGGTCCTTCTTCCTAGTCTGTCTTAGTCTGGAAGCTCAGCTGAAACCTGTCCTCCGTGGGTGACCCTGCTGTTATCTGAATACTGGTGGCATAGCTTCCAGGATCACAGCAACACGCAAGCCCCCACGGTACGACAAAGTGACAGACATGTGGGGGACACTTTCTATAGTGTTGATAAAATAGGTAAGTTCTACTTGAGACAAAATAGTGTCTTCATAACTTGTCCTATAAATTTTCATTATTTCAGCTGAGTCACAGTAATTAAAGATAGTATTGATGTTTATCTTCACACTCATCGTTACAGGGTAGTCTTCTACTCTTGGAATGTCCTATTTATGAAACCAGCAGTATGGCACAGTACACATGAGGCTCTGAGAGTTGTAAGGAGTCCTGGTGGCACAGTGACTAAGCGCTCAACTGCTAACCCAGAGGTTGGCGGTTTGAACCCCCGCAGTGGGAGAAAGATGTGGCAGTCTGCTTCTGGAAATTTTACAGCCTTGGAAACTCTGTGGGGGCAGTTCTACCCTGCCCTATAGTTTCGCTATGAGTGGAAATTGACTCATTGGCAATGGGCTGAGGGTTGTTGACAATTAACATCTTTGACTGTCTCATGTAGATTGCGTCTGCATCTGAAGTGATAAATTGAGACAGCTTCCCAGGTGAATCAGGTGAAGTCCCTGAGGTAAGGTGCGGGTTGTTGTAGACATCCTGATAGCATAGGAAGTAGAACTCTGAAGTAGGCAACTGGTGCAGCAATGAATTCCTTATAAGGTAATGGGGTTGATCCTTGAGAGCTGAAAGGCCTCTAAGGCCTAATATGGTATGCAAAGTTGTGAACCTGTGTTCTGGGTTCTCCAGACTGTATTACCTGGGCTGCGTTGACTACCTATATTACCACTGAACTTGGGAAGCACCTGTATGAAGGACATGAAAAGCATTGGAAGCCATGTCCACTTGTTTGTATCCCTGATTTTAGATGCAGCTGTAGTCTTTTGTCAATACTATGAAGAGAACCCCCCACGTGTCTGTCAGTTTGTCATACTGTGGGGACTTGTGTGTTACTGTGATGTTGGAAGCTATGCCACTGGTATTCAGATACCAGCAGGGTCACCCATGGTGGACGGGTTTAGGCTGAGCTTCCAGACTAAGAGAGACTAGGAAGAAGGACCTGGTGGTCTACTTTTGAAAAGAACTACCTGGTGAAAACCTTATGAATAACAGCAGAACATTGTCTAATACAGTGCTGGAATATGAGCCCCTCAGGTTGGAAGGCACTCAAAAGATGACTGGGGAAGAGCTGCCTCCTCAAAGTAGAGTTGACTTTAATGACATGGATGGAGTCAAGCTTTCTGAACCTTCATTTGCTGTTGTGGCGTGACTCAAAATGAAAAGAAACAGCTGCAGATATCCATTAATAATCAGAACTTGGAATGTACAAAGCATGAATCTAGGAAAATTTGAAGTTGTCAAAAATGAAATAGAATGCATAAAAATTGATATCCTAAGCATTAGTGAGCTGAAATGGACTGGTATTGGCCATTTTGAATTGGACAATCATGTAGTCTACTATGCCGGGAAAAACAACTTGAAGAGGAATGGCGTTGCGTTCATCTTCAAAAAGAACATTTCAAGATCTATCCTGAAGTACAGTGCTGTCAGTCATAGGATAATATCCATACGCCTACAAGGAATACCACTTAATACGGCTATTATTCAAATTTATGCACCAACCACTAAGGCCAAAGATGAAGAAATTGAAGATTTTTACCAACTTCTGCAGTCTCAAATTGATTGAACATGCAATCAGGATGCATTGATAATTACTGGCGATTGGAATGCGAACATTGGAATCAAAGAAGGATCAGTAGTTGGAAAATATCGCCTTTGTGATAGAAACAGTGCTGGAGATTGCATGATAGAATTTTGCAAGACCAACGACTTCTTCATTGCAAATACCTTTTTTCACCAACATAAATGGCAACTATACACATGGACCTTGCCAGATGGAATACACAGGAATCAGATTGACTACATCTGTGGAAAGAGATGATGGAAAAGCTCAGTATCAGTCAGAACAAGGTCAGGGGCCAACTGTGGAACAGAGCAGGAAATGCTCATATGCAAGTTTAAGTTGAAACCGAAGAAAATCAGAGCAAGTCCGCAAGAGCCAAAGTACAACCTTGAGTATATCCCACTTGAATTTAGAGACCATCTCAAGAATAGATTTGACGCCTTGAACACTAATGACTGAAGACCAGAAGAGTTGTAGAATGACATCAAGGACATTATATGTGAAGAAAGCAAGAGGTCATTGAAAAGACAAAAAAGAAAAGAAAGACCAAAATGGATGTCAAAAGAGACTCTGAAACTTGCTCTTGAATGTCGGGTAGCTAAAATGAAAGGAAGCAATGATGACATAAAAGAGTTGAACAGAGGATTTCAAAGGGTGGCTCGAGAAGACAAAGTATTATAATGAAATGTGCAAAGACCTGGAGATGGAAAATCAAAAGGGAAGAACACGCTCTGCATTTCTGAAGCTGAAAGAACTGAAGAAAAAAATCAAGCCTTAGGTTGCTATAGTGAAGGATTCTAAGGGAAAAACATTAAATAACTCAGGAAGCATCAAAAGAAGATGGAAGGAATGCACTGAGTCACCACACCGGAAAGAACTGGTCAACGTTCAACCGTTTCAGGAGGAACCATATGAGCAGGAACCAATGGTACTGAAGGAAGAAGTCCGAGCTGCACTAAAGGCACTAGCAAAAAACAAGGCTCCAGGAGTTCACGGAATATCAACTGAGATGTTTCAACAAATGGATGCAATGCTGGAAGTACTCACTCATTTATGCCAAGAAATTTGGAAGACAGCTACTGGCTAACCAACTGGAAGAGATATGTATTTATGCCTATTCCCAAGAAAGGTGATCCCACTGAATGTGGAATTTATTGAACGTACAAATAAAATTTTGCTGAAGATAATTGAAACGCAGCTGAAGGAGTATATCGACAGGGAATTATCAGAAATTCAGACTGGATTTGGAAGAGGACATGGAACCAGGGATATCATTGCTGATGTCAGATGGATCCTGGCTGAAAGCAGAGAATACCAGAAAGATGTTTACCTGTGTTTTATTGACTATGCAAAGGCATTCGACTGTGTGGATCATAACAAATTATGGATAACATTGTAAAGAATGGGAATTCCAGAACACTTAATTGTGCTCATGAGGAACTTTTACATAGATCAAGAGACAGTTGTTCAGACAGAATAAGGGGATACTGCGTGGTTTAAATTCAGGAAAGGTGTGTATCAGGGTTGTATCCTCTCACCATACCTATTCAATCCGTAAACTGAGCGAATAATCAGAGAAGCTGGACTATATGAAGAAGAACGGGGCATCAGGTTTAGAGGAAGACTCATTAACAACCTGCGTTATGCAGATGATACAACCTTGCTCGCTGAAAGTGAAGAGGACTTGAAGCACTTTCTGAGGAAGATCAAAGACCACAGCCTTCAGTATGGATTACACCTCAACATAAAGAAAACAAAAATCCTCACAACTGGATCAATAAGCAACATTATGATAATCGGAGAAAAGATTGACATTGTCAGGGATTTCATTTTACTTGAATCCACATTCAAGACCCATGGAAGCAGCAGTGAAGAAAGCAGAAGATGCACTGGATTGGGCAAATGTGTTGCAAAAGATCTCTTTAAAGTTTTGAAAAGCAAAGATATCTCCTTGAAGACTAAGGTGCACCTGACCCAAGTCATGGTGTTTTCCTATGCATGTGTAAGCTGGACGATAAATAAGGAAGACCAAAGAAGAATTCACAACTTTGAATTGTGGTGTTGGACAAGAATATTAAATATACCATGGACTGCCAAAAGAACGAACAAATCTGTCTTGGAAGAAGTACAACCAGAGTGCTCCTTAGAAGCAAGGGTGGCGAGACTACGTCTCACATACTTTGGACATGTTGTCAGGGAAGGACATCATACTTGATAAAATACAGGGTCAGTGAAAAGGAGGAAGACCCTTGATGATATGGACTTACGCAGTGGTGCCACAATGGGCTTAAGGATAACAGTGATTGCGAGGATGGTGCAGGACCAGGCAGTATTTCGTTCTTTTGTATATAGGGGTCACTATGAGTGGGAACCGACTCCATGGCGCCTAACAACAACATAAAGAAAACCATCTTAAAGCCAGTCTGAGCTGTCATTCTGTCGTGACTCTCTCTCTTTCTCTATGTTTTATTGCTGTAAATATATATGTAATAAATCTCTTGCCATTTAAATATTCTTTATGTGTACAACTTAGTGACATTCATTGTGTTCATCATATTGTTCAACCATCTTCATTATCAATTTCCAATTTTCCCATCATCCTTAACAAAAGCTCAGTGTCCCCTAAGCTGTGAGTCTCCCTTTCCCCATCTCCCACCGCTCCTGGTAACCACCAATAAATTTTAGTCTCTAGACACTTTTCTGTTGTATACATTTCACGTAAGTGGATTCATATAGTATCTATCCCTTTGTGATTGACTCCACTTGGCATAATATTTTCAGGGTTCATCCATGCTGTAGCATGTATCAAGATTTTTTCTCTTTATCGTGGCGTAACATTTCATCATCTGTGTATGTACCACATTTTATTTATCCATTAATCTGTTGATGGACTTTTAGGCTGCTTCCACCTTTTGCCTGCTGTGATTATCTCTTATTTTTTCCTTGGTTATTTTGTTACGTTGAGGGAGACATTTTATTTTGTTTTCCTAGAGGACAAGGTAGTTGTGGGGAGACAGGTCCCCTGATTTCTCTATGACCTCACTCTGTCTTAACCTATAAATGCGTGCAATTTTTTCTTTTTAATAAGAAATACGTGCTTCTCCTAGAAAATCTGAAAATACATTAAGTATAAGAAAATGAAAGAATACACAATACCGTTACCCAGAAAATATCGTTGTTGAAATTTAATGTATTGTCTAAGAATTTGTACCTGTACTTTTTTTTTTTTTTATAAGATTGGTCATTTTGCCTTTGTAAAATACATAAAAACAACAATTTTACCTTTAATAACTGGAGTGCTTTCTTTCTCGAAAATAATGGGCAATTGACTATTACTACAATCTCTTTCTTCAGCTGGTGTGGCTTGAATATATGAAAAGTTAAAGCTCTTTTTAGCAACATCAATGTAACACATAAGCCTAATTGCCCTGAAACTTAAAACAATTACAGTAATTATGATGAATACCAAGAACGTAATAATAAAATTGATACCTACTTAACTTCTTTTGGGTGGACTATTTTGACAGCCAAATTGTGCTCTATTTTAAGATTTATTAAAATGATGAATTCAGCATAACCTGCCTCCGTAGATGCTTTTGTAAGTGAAATGTGCTTGTTTAAGAGATCAGCAACCTTGTAATTCGTGGGAGTCTAGTGCCATCTGCCGGACACATCAACACACCCACCGCTTTGTTGGCAAACTTTACCATCATGTGCTGTAACAAGGCAAACTAGGTAGGAGAGTGACCTCTAGCGAACAAACCTTAGGTGTTTTCTTTCCAACTGAATTTATAAGAGCCAAGAATGGCATTTAGGTAATTTTTTTTTTTTTGGGGGGGGGGGATAAGAGTGTAAATATTGAGAATATTAAAATTCGTCAATGACGTTTAACTCTTTTCAGTATGGAGTATCCTTCGTGATGAAAAAGCATTTGATATTGAGCATCAGCCTATTTCACAGTTTTATGATTTTGCATTCATGTGTTATTTTATACTGAAAACCTATATAACTTAGCAGTTAAGAGCATAGGCTCTAGAGTTAGAGCTGGGATTAAAATCTAGTGTTTGCCATTTACTAAATTTTTGGCCTTGTGCCAAATATAAAGACTGCAGTATGAGCAGAAAAAATACAGATTTTTCTGCTTCTCTTGAAAAATCATCAAATATTCAAAACTAGGTATGTATTCCGCTATGGAAACAGTTGGCCTGAGCTGAGTGGTGACTGCTCTGTTTAGGTCAGTCATTCAGATTTCCAGTTTTCCCCAGACCTCACCACTCCTTATTACTTCATGATGAGACTGAGTATAAATTACTATTTATCGAGGCAGAGCCAAGATGGCGGAATAGACAGACGTTTCCCGCGAGCCCTCTTTACAACGAAGACCCGAAAAAACAAGCGAAATGAGTATATTTGTGACAAGCTGGGTGCCCTGAGCATCAAAGGCAAGCTTAGACAATGAACTGAGGGACAGGGGAAGGAAGAGACCATTCAGAAGCGGAGAGGATTTGCCGGACCTGAATCGCGGCGAGCCCTCAGGCACCATTCCCAGAGCGGCGTCGGTGGCAGTGGGCTGGTACTAGCATTCGGCAGCAGTTTCCTCAGGGAGAAGAAGCAGCCACACAGCCCACTCACACCTTCGGAACCTGAGCAGAAGGGCGCTCTCGGCAAAAGCTAAGTACTAGCATATATTTTACTGAGCCCCCCCCCACCCCCAAGCCAGCTTCAGCGGCTGAATCCCTGGGCCTGAGATAGACCCTGGGGAGCACCTGGAGCCGTCCTCCTGGCCTTGGGGGAGAAAAAAATTTCCAACTGGGGGGAAAAGAGAATTTGCTAACTCCATTAACTGGGGAGCTCACGACAGAAGCGGCTCCTGTCCAGGCATAAACCATCCATGGACCTTGAGCATCTTTCCCTTCTGCATGGACCTATGTGGGTCTATTTTGGGAGAATAGGCCCTTGTTGGCAAACTCCAAACATTTCAGCGGTGCGGTGGAGAGGTGGGTGTTTGACATTTGACATTGCTTTGCCTATTAAACAAGGTCCTCACCTACCCACATCAGGGACCTAAGGACTGGTGGCTCCACTTGGGTTGCCCAGCCACCCGCGACAGGGGTCCAGGGATAACTGGTACTTCCCAGTCCTTACAACAAAATCTTTGGGTACCCATGGTCCCTCTGCAGAGCCCACCCACCAGCACGCTCTAGGGAACAGAGACCCATTTTCCTCAGAGACATTTGGGGGTCGGTTCTCAGCCCCCTGCCTTGTTCAGAGCATGACCCCCTGCTGCAATCAGATACGGGTATATATGCCAATCACCCCGTCCCTCTAAGACTGTAGGACAGAGCCTGTACCACACACTTGATATCAGCTACCTGGAAACCTGAGCCGAATTCATACAAGAAAACTGAATGGACTCCTAGACTGATATACCTGATAACAGCTCTAGCCAGCTGGGGACAGGACACCAGAGCTCCAAAGGTGAAAATAATCAAGCTAGCTCACTCAAGCAACCCATAGGGGTATACCAAAACAAAACAAAGCAAGCAGCTATGACACAGTAAGCAAGCATAAACTAATACGATAACTTATAGATGGCTCAGAGACAACAGTCAATATCAAGTCTCATAAAGAAACAGACCATGATCACCTCAACAGGTTCTCAAAACAAAGAATCCGGGGATCTAGATGAAAGTGCATTCCTGGAATTACCAGATGCAGAATACAAAAGTTTAATATACAGAACCCTTCAAGACATCAGAAAGGAAAGGAGGCAATACACAGAACAAGCCAAGGAACACACAGATAAAGCAACTGAAGAAAAGATTATTCAGGAACATAATGAAAAGTTTAATAAGCTTGAAAAATCCATAGACAGACAGCAATCAGAAATTCAGAAGATTAACAATAAAATTACAGAATTAGATAATAGAAAGTCAGAGGAGCAGTAATGAGCAAGTAGAAGCTAGAATTTCTGAACATGAAGATAAATCACTTGGCTCTAATATATTTGAAGAAAAATCAGATAAAAGAATTAAAAAAAATGAAGAAACCTTAAGAATCATGTGGGACTCTATAAAGAGAAATAACCTACGAGTGATTGGAGTACCAGAACAGGGAGGGATAGCAGCAAATACAGAGCAAATTGTTGAAGATTTGTTGGCAGAAAACTTCCCTGATATCGTGAAAGATGAGAAGATATCTATCCAAGATGCTCATCGAACTCCACATGAGGTAGATCTTAAAAGAAAGTCACCAAGACATAATCAAGCTTGCCAAAACCAAAGATAAAGAGAGAATTATAAGAGCAGTGAGGGATAAGTGAAAAGTCACCTACGAAGGAGAGCCAATAAGAATAAACTCGGACTACTCAGCAGAAACCATACAGGCAAGAAGGCAATGGGATGACATATTTAAAACATTGAAGGAAAAAAATTGCCTGCCAAGAATCATATATCCAGCAAAACTGTCTCTTAAATATGAAGGTGAAATTAAGACGTTTCCAGATAAACACAAGTTGAGGGAATTTGTAAAAACCAAACCAAAACTACAAGAAATACTAAAGGGGGTTCTTTGGTTAGAAAATCAATAATATCAGGTATCGACCCAAGACTAGAACACTGGGCAGAACAACCAGAAGTCAACCCAGACAGGGAAAAAAAAAAAAAGCAAGATTTAAAAAAAAAAAAAAAAGCCCAACACAGGGTAATGCCGATGTTATTATATAAAAGAAGACAACATTAAAAAAATAAAGAGGGACTAAGAAATATAATCATACCCCTTCCATATGGAGAGGAAGATAACGGTGATACAAAGAAATAAAAGTTAGGTTTAAATTTAGAAAAATAGGGGTAAATAATAAGGTAACCACAAAGGAGACAAACTATCCTACTCATCAAAATAAACTAAAGAGAAAGAAAATACAAGGGAAAAATACAGACTCAGCAGGAACAAAATCAACAACAACAAATATGAGGAAAGGACAATATATAAAGAAAATCTACCCAGCACATAAAATCAAGTGGGAAAAAGAAACTGTCAACACACACAAAAAAGACATCAGAATGATAGCACCAAATTCATACCTATCCATAATTACCCTGAATGTATTCACACAATGGAATATTACGCATCGATCAAGAACAGTGAGGAATCTGTGAAACATTTCATAACATGGAGGAACCTGGAAGGCATTATGCTGAGTGAAATTAGTCAGTTGCAAAAGGACAAATATTGTATAAGACCACTTTTATAAGAACTTGAGAAATAGTTTAAATGGAGAAGAAAACATTCTTTTGTGGTTACAAGACGGGGGAGGGACGGACGGTGGGAAAGGGGCATTCACTAATTAGTAGATAAGAACTACTTTAGGTGAAGGGAAAGACAGCACACAATACAGGGGAGGTCAGCACGATTGAACTAAACCAAAAGCAAAGAGGTTTCCTGAATAAACTGAATGCTTCGAAGGCCAGCGTAGCAGGGGCAGGGGTCTAGGGACCATGGTTTCAGGGGACATCTAAGTCAATTGGCATAATAAAATCTATTAAGAAAACATTCTGCATCCCACTTTGAAGAGTGGCATCTGGGGTCTTAAACGCTAGCGAGTAGCCATCTAAGATGCATTAATTGTTCTCAACCCACCTGGATCAAAGGAGAATGAAGAGCACCAAGGACACAAGGCGATTACGAGCCCAAGAGACAGAAAGGGCCACATGAACCAGAAACTACATCATCCTGAGACCAGAAGAACTAGATGGTGCCCAGCTACAACCGATGACTGCCCTGACAGGGAACACAACAGAGAACCCCTGAGGGAGCAGAGCAGTGGGATGATGCAGACCCCAAATTCTCATAAGACCAGACTTAATGATCTGAGACTAGAAGGACCCTGGTGGTCATGCCCCCCAGACCTTCTTTTGGCCCAGGACAGAAGCCATTCCCGAAGCCACCTCTTCAGACATGGATTGGACTGGACAATGGGTTGGGCAGGGATGCTGGTGAGGAGTGAGCTTCTTGGTTCCGGTGGACACTTGAGACTATGTTGGCATCTCCTGCCTGGAGGGGAGATGAGAGGGTGGAGGGGGTTAGAAGCTGGCAAAAAGGACACGAAAAGATAGAGTGGAGGGAGAGAGCAGGCTGTCTCATTAGGGGGAGAGTAACTGGGAGTGTGTAGTAAGGTGTATATGGGTTTGTGTGTGAGAGACTGACTTGATCTGTAAACTTTCACTTAAAGCACAGTAAAAATTATTTAAAAAAATTGCTGTTTATCACTATGTTCTGTTTTTCTTTTTTCCTTATAGTTGAGAAAATATTTCCCCATACTCACATTACCCACCATTACCCATTGCCATCGAGTCGACTCCGACTCACAGTGACCCTAGAGGACAGAGTAGAACTGTCCTATATGGTTTCCAAGGAGCACCTGGTGGATTCAAACCGCTGACCTTTTGGTTAGCAGCTGTAGCTCTCAACCACTGCGCCACCAGGGTTTCTTATACTAACTTAGGAAAATTAAAAATGACAAAGCGGGCCACACTACCTTTCTCACCTCAGGCTTGTTTACTCATTTGCTTTAGCAGCTTTGCCATTGTATGCGTTTGCACCTGTGACCACTGATTGTTTATCTTTATGACTTTAAGCAACATACTTGTAACAGTATGTGAAACTAGGGTGCTTCTTGCCTTCATTTTGACTGAGGTACCAATAAGACATATACCAAAAGGATGTGGACCTGGCTCCACATGCAGATTACAAAGGAAATAGTCAAGAACCGGTTTAAGGATCCTTGAGTTCCTCCCTACCTACTACTACTTCAAGAATATAATCTCATTTAAGTGGAGAGGGAGAGAACATTTTGTTAGGAAGATTTTTTTAGAGAAGGTTGCTTCTCCTGTGTACCTCACCCGCATATTCCAAGGGGTTGGGCAGAGATTGCCTGACTAATCACCTCAAAAAGGAGTATGAGGGGCTTTACCTGGACCAAATGGTGGGGTCCAGCTTGTATCCCTTGGGGTTTGGGTGACAGAGTGGACTGGTGTCTAATTCCCATCCTAGAAAACCTGGAGGGCAAAAAAGGTTGGAGGATTGCCTAGTGAGTACCTTAGGTCACGGACTCCTGAGTAGCAATTCGTTATTGCAGAATCCTGATTAAAGCCTCAATAGTAGACATTTATGTTACCAGAACGTCCTGTTCTCTGAAAAAATCAGAAATGTCGTCATGTTCCCAGAACTTCTAATTTGCCATATCTCCCACTCCATCTCCTCTTACACTATCTTACCCCCTTTTTTTGGTTAGAATTATGCTTTAATTCAAAACTTCCGGGAGTATAAACCATTTAGTCTGCGAAATGCCAAATCTTCAGGGGAAAAAGCTGGTAGGCTTATGCCACCCCCCACCCCCACACAGGAAATAACTGAAGGGTGTAGGAGTTTGAGAGCAAGTTTAGGACATCAATACGTTGTTTCAGAAATTGAGGTTTGCTGTATCTCTTATTTTTGATTTTTTTTTTTTTAAGCTGAAGTGAAAGTCACACTGTTTCTTTTGGCCATAAATCCCTTTGAAGTATAATGAAATTTTCACTTTAATATTCCTGTGAACAATACCCTCATTTAAAAAAAAAAATTGGGTTTTATACCACACACAGCATCTTTTCAAAATCTCATTCCCTTTTTAAGCAGGTGTCTTAGCAAGTTCACTCTCTCTCTCTTTTTTCATTGACTTTGGCCAAATCTTCACTTCTACCTCCATTCCTTACAAAAGTTCTCATTTTTATTATTTAGGAAAGATATTTTTTGAATAAACCAAAAAATGAAGTATTTGCAAAGGGGAAAAGTTACTTTAAAGGAAAAAAATTTATACAACAGTTTCATTGTATTGAAGTCATTAATTCATATACATTTTATGGGTTAAGCACTTGACTACTGGCCAAAAGGTTCGCAGTTTGAACCCATCCAGATGCACCATAGAAAACAGGACTGGTGATCTGCTCCCAAAAGATCACACCCTTGAGAACTCTATGGCGCAGTTCTACTGTGTACACAGGGGGTCACCATTAGTCAGAATCAGCTCGTCGGCAACCAACAACAACATGGACATAGGCATCTTCCATAAATATTACTAATTTTGGTTTTAGGTCAGACACCTAAGTACACAACTGAGTCATCCTTGTATGACACCATCTCTGTTAAGCACCATTCTTTTCTTTTAAACAAGAACCTCACTCCTTTTCTTCTAAATACTGTCAACGATGTCTCATTCCAACATTGGCAGCATCACTCCCAGAGCTGCCTCATACTGCTGCACGGGTTGTGCACTGAACAACTCTAGAAGACACCTTTTACATAGACTACAATGTGAATGGCGCTGTCCTGCCGTTGAGCATGTTTAGTCTGCACAAATGTGTGCAGTGGGCCTGTCACTCTCTACTCTCCGCCCTGTCTTGGTCATCTAGTGCTGCTATAACACAAACACAACAAGTGCATGGCTTTAACAAGGAGAAGTTTATTCTCTCACAATCCGGTAGGCTAGAAGTCCGAATTCAGGAATGAGCTCCAGGGGAAGGCTTCTTTCTCTGTTGGCTCTGGAGGAGGGTCCTTGTTATGCATCAGCCTCCCCTTGGTCTGGGAGCATCTCAGCACAGGAACCTCAGGTCCAAAGGACGCACTCTGTTCCCAGCACTGCACTCTTGGTGGTATGAGGTCCCCATGTCTCTGTTCACTTCTCTCTTTCATATCTCAAAAGAGATTGGCTTAAGACACTACCTAATCTTGTAGGCCTTATCAATATGACTGTCACTAATCCATCTTATTACATCATAGTGACAGGATTTACAATATATAGGGAAATCACACCAGAAGATAAAATGGTAGACAATCACACAATCATACAAGGGAATCATGACCTAGCAAAGTTGACAGATATTGGGGGCGGGGGACACAATTCAATCCATGACACTCCTCTAAAATGTACCTCCCGCATTCCCCATCCTTTCAGTTTTTTTCCCACAGTCTAGAATCCTTTATCCCTTGTCTACCCTGAATTTCATTCAGTTTCTTCAGGACCCTCCGTCAATGGATTCCATATAACTTCCTTCCACCGCTATCCTGTCACGTTAAGAGTTTGTATTTACAGCCAAGCAGAGCAATAGGGAGGCAGCAGCTTAGCTTAGGGGAAGAGAATGGGCTTTAGAATCTCATGGACCATCTCTGTCTCTTACTAGTAGGATGGAGATGAGAAAGTGAGTTAACCTGAAAAACAGAGATAAAACTAGTACTACCTCACACTTCTTGGAATAGTGATTGACAGAAATTTCTTAAATGGTAGTTTATAAAAAGATGGAAGGATTGGGGGTATAGAAAGAGACATGGTTATGCATAATTAAGATTCAATTTCATCATTAGGTTCAGAAAAATTAATTTCTTTTTTGTTGTTTTAGTTAAACTTATTTGCTAATATGAAAATTATTTGAATTGGTAAAAAAGGGAGCTTTGTCTACAGAAAAGTTTATTTTACTCTCCTGTCCTCAGAAAGCCCTTATATCTTTAAAATGATTACTTAAACATTTCTCATGAATTGTTCTTCAATCTTTCTCTATGTGTTAGTTTTTCTGTGTGGTAGAGTGTACCTTCTTTGGGGGCAAGGACTGATCTCTCTCTTTCTCTTTCATATCCTCCATGGTACGTAGAATGGCTCAAGTTGAAGCAATAGTAACTGGTTACTGAAAAATTACCAGGGCTATATGATTTGCAAACAAGAAAATTAAAGCTATAAACATATAAACAAACAAACAACAACAACAAAAAACCTGTTGCCATTGAATTGATTCTGACTTATAGAGACCTATAGGACAGAGTAGAACTGCCCCATAGGGTTTCCAATGAGTGGCTGGTGGATTCCAACTGTCGACCTTCTGGTTAGCAGCCATAGCTCTTAACCACGGTGCCACCGGGGCTCCATTATATAAATAAAATTAAGGCTTTAAGTGCTTATTCGTTTATGCCAGGAAATTTGGAGACAGCTAGCTTGCCAACCAACTGGAAGAGATCCATATTTATGCCTATTCCCAAGAAAGATGATCTAACTGAACACGGAAATTACCAAACAATATCATTAATATCACATGCAAGTAAAATTTTGCTGAAAATCATTAAAAAGCAGTTGAAGCAATATATCGAGAGGGAACTGCCAGAAATTCAAGCCAGATTTAGAAGAGGATGGTGGAACCAGGGATATCATTGCTGATGTCAGATGAACCCTGGCTGAAAGCAGAGAATAACAGAAAGATGTTTACCTGTGTTGTATTGACTATGCTAAGGCATTTGACTGCGTGGGTCATAACAAATTATGGATAACATTGTGCTCATGAGGAATCTGTACATGGATCAAGAGGCAGTTGTTCAGACAATACAAGGGGATACTGCATGGTTTAAAATCAGGAAAAGTGTGCGTCAGGGTTGTATCCTTTCACCATATCTATTCAATCTATATGTTGAGCAGATAATCCAAGAAGCTGGACTATATAAAGAAGAATGGGGCATCAGAATTGGAGGAAGACCCATTAACAACCTGCGTTAAGCAGATGACACAACCTTGCTTGCTGAAAGTGAAGAGAACTTGAAACACTTGCTGATGAAGATCAAAGACCACAGCCTTCGGTATGGATTACACCTCAACATAAAGAAAACAAAAATCCTCACAACTGGACAAATGAGCAACTTCATGATGAACGGAGAAAAGATTGAGGTTGTCAAGGATTTCATTTTACTTGGATACACAATCAACCCCCATGGAAGCAGCAGTCAAGAATCAAAAGACGCATTGCACTGGACAAATCGGCTGCAAAAGATCTGTATAAGGTGTTAAAAAGCTAAGACATCACCTTGAGGGCTAGGGAGCGCCTGACCTAAACATGGTGTTTTCAATCACCATGCATGGGAAAGCTGGAGAATGAATAAGGAAAACCAGAGAAGAACTGACTCCTTTGAATTGTGGTGCTGGTGAAGAATATTGAATATACTATGGACTGCCAAAAGAACAAACAAATCTGTCTTGGAACAAGTACAACCAGAATGCTTCTGAGAAGCAAGGATGGCAAGATTACGTCTGACATACTTTGGACATGTTACCAAGAGGGATCAGTCCCTGGGGAAGGACATCATGCTGGGTAAAGTAGAGGGTCAGTGAAAAAGAGGAAGACCCTTAATGAGATGGATTAACACAGTGGCTGCAACAGTGGCCTCAAACATAGCAACACTTGTGAGGATGGTACAGGACTGGGCAGTGTTTCGTTCTGTTGTGCATAGGGTTGCTATGAGTTGGAACCGACTCGGCACCTAACAATACCAACAACAGCTGAATTTTTGTGCTCTTCTTTTTACTTAAAGTTGATGGTGACTGACAGCTGGCAGAAGAGTTCTAGGTTTATTTGGACTCCTCCTCTGAGGCTGCTGAGATGGAAAATGCCGTTGAAGTGGAGCTGTGCTTGGACTGGCTGAGAACTGGTCTGGGGAGTGCTCTTGTTGTCAGAGGCAGCTGAATTCTGGAGGCGTCTCGGAAAGACAAAGAACTGTGGTGATGCAGTATTTAAGAGCTCGGCAGTTAACCAAAAGATTGGTGGTTCAAACCCACCAGCCACTCTAGGGAAAAAAGATGTGGTAGTCTACTTCCGTAAAGATTGCAGCCTCGGAAACCTATCCTATGGGGTTGCTATGAGTTGGAATTGAACTCGACAGCAGTGGGTTTGGTTTTGGGTTTTCTGGGGGGAAGACAGACACCCCTTTCTGCTTTAAGTTGGCTCTCACATTCTCTGTGAAATCTGTTTCCACAGCTACAGATCACAGCAACCTTGAAATTCTGAGTCCGTACAGGGGAGTCCAAACAAAGAGGGCAGAACAAACTTCTCTCTCAACTGCAGAGCAACCAGTAAATGCCCTGATAGCCATCTTCGTAGTCATGGCCTAGGATTTCAAATCTACCCTCAGACTCTCATCCCTGAGCAACAGCAACCCAAATATTTTCATTTAACCCTTACTCCTTAATATTTAGGACTCTCTTCTTCACCCCATCTACTTATTTCGGAGCTGTGCCTGTTTACCTCCCTCCAGATCGTCTTTCAATCACACAGTCATGGGCGATGGTTATACAGCATGACCAATGTAACTGGTATCACTAAATTCTACACCTGAGAAATGTTGAATTGGCAAATGCTGTGTTATATATATTTTTACAATAAAAAATGCAAAACAATTTTTTCCACTCAATCATTTCTTTTCTTCTTTCTTCAGTGTCTGTATTAATTTGGTTACTCACGTGATTGACAGAAGGCTGTCACAATAAAGCCGATAAATTAAAATTGTTATGTAAATATAACATTTTCCTTTAGAATGTCTTCAGCTGAAATACTCCTGGGTGGGTTGTATAATTTTAGCAGTATTGGGAAGATACTGCCCATGATTACTTCCTTCACCTTCTCCTATTTCCTTGATATCTGACATTTATTTCAGAGTGAATAAATCATCTTATTTTACAATTTGAAATAAGGCAAATACTTCTGAGAGGGTAACATGTTAAGTTTACTCTGAGTCTAAATGATGGATATCAGGTACTCTCCTGAGGACGGGGCTGATGGGGTGAGGAGAGGATATCAGAGTCCTGGGATTCTGGAGTGAGAGAGAAAGGTCATAGAGCAGATAGACCAGTAATATAAAATGTAACATTTCCTCTTGACGAATTTGCCTTGTTCCATTATTATTCACTCACTCACTTAAAATTCTCCACATGGTGAAAGGAATTTAACTTGGATTACAACGATGGACAAAATTTAGCAAGATAAGCTAAAAATAAGTAAGAAAAATGAGGCAAATGGAAAACGTGGGAAGGAAAGAAAGACGGAGCCAGGACTGATGTTAGTGTATGAGGCACCCGTTGTACCATCTGCTTCTGTGTTGTATTAGTTTTCTAGGTTTGTATAACAGTACCACAAACTGAGTAGCTTGAAACCACAGAGATTTGTCCTTTCATGGTTCTGGAGGTTAGAATTCAAGGTGTTAGCAGGGCCATGCTGTCTCTGAAGGATATAGGGGAGGATACTTGCTTGCCTTTCCCAGCTTCTAGTGGTTTCTAGTGACCCTTGATGTTTCTTTGGCTTGGAGATGCATCACTCCAGTCTCTGCCTTCATCTTCTCATGGCCACCTTCCCTGCACATCTCTTTTCTTCTTATAAGGATTCCAGTCATTAAATTAGGGTCCACCCTACTACAGTATGACCTCATG
Source organism: Loxodonta africana (assembly GCF_030014295.1). Taxonomy (NCBI): domain Eukaryota; kingdom Metazoa; phylum Chordata; class Mammalia; order Proboscidea; family Elephantidae; genus Loxodonta; species Loxodonta africana. The sequence goes on along the minus strand of NC_087342.1, from coordinate 224,500,308 downwards.
CTAACTTAACTTATAACACCTTCAAAAACCCTATTTCCAAACAAGGTCATGTTCACAGGTACCAAGGGTTAGGACATCAGCATATCTTTTGGGGGGACACAATTCAATTCATAACATGTGCACTTGATAGAAGTGGGCCCCAAGTGTTCTGATAGCCACTGTTGAAAGAAGCACATGACCAATAAGATTTGTGGTGAATTAGAATCTCAGGGGATGGATCCCAGACATCTGTATTTAAAATAGTTCTTTGTGTTATCCTGGTGTGTGTTCCTCATTAAGACCCAAGTTCCTAAATGCTCGCACTTTCAGTCACTCCCAGATTTGGGTTGATGCTTCATCATGATACATCCTCTATGTAAAGTACAGGAAGAGAGCATTTTTCGGTAGAATAAAATTTTAAAGGAACTTGCTTTCCTTGATAGCAATCAGGTGACTGAAGTGATGTAACGGAAAGAAAAAAAAAATCCTTTAAGACTGCATGATAGAATAATATTATTTTTCCTTATTCCTAACAGTTAAATGATTTAGGTTTGTAAAATTTCAAATATATATAATTAAGGGCTCCATGGATTTTAATAGTAAAATAATGGAATGATTCTTTAATATTGCAAAATTCTCAGCTGTTAATGAAAAAGTATTTGGCATTAACTACTTAGGACAAATCTTGGTGAAGTCATTCCAAATTGTATCACTTAGCACTGCTAATTTGGGGAATCACATTTCATAATTGTTTAATGAAGACTGCCGTTTTCTTCTCTAAACTGTACGTCATTGCTGGTTGTCTATTAATGTTGTATTTTATGAAGAAAGTGAGATAACAGGGGCATACCAAAAACAAACTCACTGCCGTTGAGTCGATTCCAACTCATAGCGACCCTATAGGACAGAGTAGAACTGCTCTGCAGAGTTTCCAAAGAGTGCCTGGCGGATTCGAACTGCCAACGTTTTGGTTAACAGCTGTAGCACTCAACTAGTACGCCACCAGGGTTTCCAACAGGGGCATATAGATGGTATAGTCTTCCTCTGTGTACGTACATTGCATTTCTCAGTGTGTCTGAACATGAGGTATGCACTGATTTTTAGAGAGAGAAACCCATTAATAAAATCCGTTGCTGTCGAGTCGATTCCAACTCACAGCTACCCTACAGGACAGAGTAGAACTGCCCCATAGAGTTTCCAGGAAGCTCCTGGTGAATTTGAACTGTGGATCTTTTGGTTAGCAGATGTAGCTCCTAACCAGTACACTACCAGAGTTTCCACAACATTAATAGGAAAACATTTTGAATTTATAGTAAATGGTTTTGGCCACCTTTTCTGATGTTACTGTAACTGAAATAGCTCAAAAGCACAAAAGGTCATGTCAAGCATTTATGTAAAATTTACTAGTGTTATTTAAAAGGCACCTTGTGTTTTATTACTTTGTTCATTCACCTTACAGGAAATCCTGTCATACCATCATTTCCTTTCATATTTCAATGGTTCCTCATTATAAATTAATGTATTTATCGCTGACAGTCCCTCTGAGCCAGGTGAGTGGGGCTGTGCGTTTCTGTATGTCTCATTCACTCTTTGGGATGATAGCTCACAATATTAAATATATTTCATGTGGAAAACGTGGGCTGAATGCACTTTCATTGTTCTACCATTCCCAAAATGTAAGGGATCACAAATAGATAACCTTCCAAACGTCCTGAGTCACAATGTGTTTATCTACCCGTTGTAATTCTACCTTCTCCCTAGTTACTACATGTAACTCTACTCCTTATGTGATAATGATCATTTGTCTAGAATTTTATTTTTTTTCCCAAAGAACTTTAATAAAGGTCTCACATACAATTGAAAAAAGCTTCCCCCCTGCAGTGGGTTGAATAGTGTTCCCCCCAAACTCATGCTTATCTGGAACCTCAGAATATGATCTTATTTGGAAATAGGGTCTTTGTAGAAGTAATCATGATAAACGGAGAAGAGATTGAAGTTGTCAAGGATTTTATTTTACTTGGAGCCACAATCAATACTCACAGAAGCAGCAGTCAAGAAATCAAAAGACGCATCCAAGCCAAAACCAAACCCATTGTCTTGGGTTGATTCCAACTCACGGCGACCCTATATGTCAGAGTAGAACTGCCCCATAGAGTTTCCAAGGAGTGCCTGGGGGATTCGAACTGTTGACCCATTTGGTTAGCAGCCGTAGCTCTTAACCACTACACCACCAGGGTTTCCAAAAGACACACAGCATTGGGTAAATCTGCTGCAAAAGACCTCTTTAAAGTGTTAAAAAGCAAAGATGTCACCTTGAAGACTAAGGTGCACCTGACCCAAGCCATGGTGTTTTCAATTGCCTCATACGCATGTGAAAGCTGGACGATGAATAAGGAAGACAGAAAGTGAGTTGATGCCTTTGAGTTGTGGTGTTGGCCAAGAATATTGAATATACCATGGACTGCCAAAAGAATGAACAAATCTGTCTTGGAAGAAGTACAATCAGAATGCTCCTTAGAAGCAAGAATGGCAAGACTACGTCTCACATACTTTGGACATATTATCAGGAGTGACCAGTCCCTGGAGAAGGACCTCATTCTTGGTACAATAGAGGGTCAGTAAAAAAGAGGAAGCCCCAGAACAAGATGAATTGACCCAGTGGCTACGACAGTGGGCTCAAGCGTAACAAGAATTGTAAGGATGGTGCAAGCCTGGAAAGTGTTTCGTCCTGTTGTGCATAGGGTCGCTATGAGTAAGAATCAACTCAATGGCACCTAGCAACAACAACAACAGAAGTAATCAAGTTAAAATGAGATCATATTAGACTAGAGTGGGCCCTATTCCAATGACTGCTGTTCTTATAACAAGGGGGACGTTTGGACACTGACACAGAGAGGAGAACACTATGTAAAGACACAGACACACCAAAGACGATGCCATGTGAAGATGGAGGCAGAGATTGGAGTGATATATTTACAAGCCAAAGAACACTGAGGACTGCTGGCAACCACCAGAAGTTAGAAGACACAAGGAAGGATCCTCCCCTAGAGTCTTCAGAGAGAGCATGGCCGTTTTGACACCTTGATTTTAACTTCTAGACTCTAGAATTGTGGGAGAATAAATTTCTGTTATTTTAAGCTACCCAGTTTGTGATAATTTGTTATGGCCCCAGGAAGCCGATATATCGCTTGTCATCAAAATTATCTTCATCCTCACTCCACATCAGCAACCTGTAGATGTGGCCATACTTTACACGTGACCATCACATGGGACTGCTCTGCCTCCAAGGTCATGAACTCTGTAATTTCTCTCTCTGACACCACTTATACGATTGAAGAGCTATCAGGCAGAACTGAATAGTCTATGTTGTAAAATCAGATTCTGAAATCTGGGAACCTTAATGGAACAGAAGTTTATCTCTCATTCATGTTGTACTCTGATGTTGGTCAGGCAGCTCTCTTTTGGGTGATGAGTCAAAAACATATGTAGTCTATACAAACGAATGGTTTCAAGATATCTCACATACATTCTTACACAAACAATCTGCATTTTCCATGAGAGGGCGATAGAAGAGAAAGAGTAATATGGAAGCTGGTTTTTCCTGGGTAATCATTTAGAGCCACAGCTGGCAATTCTTCAAGAATGTAAGAATGGTTTGCTCCAGAGAAGATCTATTCCTTGATGTTCCATTTTAAAGAAATAAACTGAGGACTATGGTTATATTTATTTTCTTTATCTCGGGCACACCACACCACACCACACCACACCACACCACACCACACCACACCACACCACACCACACCACACCACACCACACCACACCACACCACACCACACCACACCACACCACACCACACCACACCCCATACCCCATACCCCATACGCCATGGAGTCGGCCCTGAGAGATGCCCTGTGTGTCAGAGTAGAACCGTATACTTCATAAGGGTTTCAATTGCTGACTTTTTGGAAGAAGATGACCAGGGCTTTCTTTTAAGACACCTGTGGGTGTACTCAAACCTCCAACATTTCAGTTAGCAGCCAAGCATGTTAAATGTTTTCACCACCGAGGGACTCTCTTTCAGGCTTAGAGCTGTATTAATACTGACACTCAAACACAAAGTAAGCATGGATAGTGCCTTGTTGGACAATAAACTAAATAGGAATAAATAGTCTTAAATTTCCAAAGCACCTTCTTACTTCAAATTTGATTCTTACAACAACTCTGTGAAGTAAGTAGCAGGCATTATTTATCTTTGTTTTACAGATGAGGAAATTGAGACCCAGCTACGTAAGGTGAGTAACACAAAGTCAACAGTTTGTAAGTGATAATGTTAGAATAGCTTTCACAACTCCATTTTTCCCCTGACATTAATTTCACTTTACATAGATTCACTACTGGAACAGAGGTAGACCCTGGGAAATGTTCTGTGATCATATGTTATCGTACAAAGGCAGCCAGATAAATGTCAAGGCCCATACTTTGCACATCTTCCATCAGACTGAGGCCTGCAGGCACCAGAGGGAGGAGAGCAGCTGATTCCCCCTGGGTTTCCCATTCTTGTTCTCTTAAATGTGGACTCCAAACCTTGAGTCACCTCAAATACTTCCAAAATCATGTCCTTGCTCTCGAATACGACCCAATCTTTAAGGACAATCTTTCGTGGGACCACTTGCAGGAGAATTGTTATAGGTGATACTTTATTTTGCTCTGATCTAATTTTGTCTCACAAGCTGTAGTATAAGGCACTGCTCTGTGACTGTGCCTTCCCAGTGTTGCTGAATTGGCCGTTCCTTTAATGTTTGTAGCTTTATACTTTATTTAAAATCCCTGGTAGGGCTCGTACATCCCCGTTTCTTTGTCTCTTTCTCGCAATCTTTCTTTTCAGAATTTCATTAGTTTTTTTTTTTTTTTTTAATGTGAATGTTGGCATCAGCTTTTCTTGTTGCAAAAAAATTCTTTGGTAATTTATTTTTTAATTGAGATAGAATTTACATAACATAAAATTCACCATTGTAGCCACTTTAAAGTCTCCCATTCAGTAGTTTTTTTTTTTTTAAAGAATATTTATGATTTAGTACAACCGCCACCACTGTCCAGAAGTTTTTCATCCCAGACAGAAGCACAGTTCTTCTCTTTCCAGCCCCTGGTAATCACTAATACACTTCTGTCTCTATTCACTTGCCTATTACAGATATGTCATATAGGTGGGATCATACAGTATTTGGCCTTTTGTGTCTGACTTATTTCACTCAGCGTAATGTCTTCGAGGTTCATCCGTGTCATAGCATATGTCTGAACTTCATTTCTCCTTGTGGCTGAATAATATTCCATTGTACGTAAGCGGAATATTATTTTATTTATCCGTTCATCCGTTCATAGACATTTGGGCTGTTTCCACGCTTTGGCTATCGTGAACAATGCTGCAATGAACACTAATGCCCAAGTACAGTATTTTTACACAAATGATGTGGATGTTGTATTTTTTTGCCAACTGCGCCCTCCCCTTTTGAGATATTTTTGTGAGTTATGCTTTTGGCTGACACTTTGGGCTATTGTGAACAATGCTGCAATGGACACTGATCTGCAAGTACAGCATTTTTACACAAATGATGTGCGTGTTGTATTTTTTTTTGCCAAATGCGCCCTCCCCCTTTGAGGTATTTCTTGTGAGTTATGCTTATTATTTTTTACAGCAACCTGCAAAAAATTTAGCACAGTATGCTTATGAAAATATCTCAGGATGGGGAAAGGCGAGGTTGGCAAAGAAAAGTATAAATAACATGCACGTTATTTGCATAAAAATATGGTATCTGTTTCAGTCCTTGCTTTCAATTCTTTTGGTATATACTTAGGAGTGGGATTGCTAAGTGTCTTAGTCATCTAGTTCTGCTATAACAGAAATGCCATAAGTGGATGGCTTTAACAAAGAGGAGTTTATTCTTTCAGAGTCCAGTAGGTTAGAAGTCCGAATTCAGGGTCCTGGCTCCAGGAAAAGGCTTTTTCTCTCTGTTGGCTCTGGAGGAAGGTCCTTGTCATCAATCTTCCCTTGGTCTGGGAGCATTTCAGCTGAGGAGCCTCAGGTCCAAAGGACGCACTCTGCTCCTGGCACTGCTTTCTTGGTGGTATGAAGTTCCCCTGTCTCTCTGCTTGCTTCTCTCTTCTATATCTCACATAGACTGGCTTAAGACACTATCCAGTCTTGTATATCTCATCATATAACTGCCACTAATCCATCTCATTTCATGATAGTGATAGGATTTACAACACATAGGGAAATCACATAAAATGATGGACAATAACACCACACTGAGACTCATGGCCTAGCTAAGTTGACAGATACTTTTGGAGGACACAATTCAATCCATAACACTTGGTCAAATGGTAATTCTATGTTTAACTTTTTGAGGAAGCACCAAACTGTTCCTCAGAAAGAAAGGACCAGTCGCACCATTTTACCACCCCACCAGCAATGCACCAATTTCTTTACATCCTCTCCAATACTTTTACTATTTTCTGTTTTTTAATAATACCTATTCTAGTGTCTGTGAAGTGGTTTTGATTTGCATCTCCCAGATAACTAATGATGTTGAGCATCTTTTTATGTACTTTTTTTATTGGCCATTTGTTTATCTGCTATGGAGAAATGTCTATTCAAGCCTATTGTCCATTTTTAAATTGCATTGTTTGTCTTTTGGTTGTCAAGGTATAGGAATTCTTTATATATTATGGATATTAAACCCTTATCAGATACATGGTTATCAAATATTTTCTCCTCTCTGTGGGTTGTCTCTTCACTTTCTGGATACAATCCTTTGATGTACAAAAGTTTTTAAATTTGATAAAGTCCAGTTTATCTCTTTTTGTTCTTGTTGCTTGTGCTTTTGGTATCATATCTAAGAATTCACATTGCCTAAAAGAAGGTCTCGAAGCCTTACCCCTATGCTTTCTTCTAAGAGCTTTATGGTTTTAGTTCTATATTTTGGTCATTGATCAATTTTGAATTCATTTCCATATATGGTGCAAGATATGGGTCCAACTTCATTATTTTGCATGTGAAGATCCGGTTTTCCCAGAACCATGTGTTGAAGAGAGTATTCTTTCCTTATTGAATTGGCTTGGCACTCTTGTTGAAAATTGGTTAATAGATGTTTGAGCTTATTTCTGGATTCTTAGTTCTATTCCCTTGGTCTCAACTCGACACCAACAGGTTTGGTTTTGCATACTAGTAGCTTTCTACTGTGTTTTGACATCAGTAAGTGTTTCAGTCCTTCTTTGTTCTTCTTTTTCAAGATTGTTTTGGCTATTTGGAGTTGTTGTAATTGCATATGAATTTGAAAATTTGCTTTCAATTTCTTTAAAAAAGGATGTTGGAATTTTCATAGGGGTTGTGTTGAATCTATTGATCTCTTTGGGTAGTATTGACATAATAACAATATTAAGTCTTCCAATCCATGAACATGGGATGTGTTTCCACTTATTTAGAACTTCAATTTCTTTCAGCAAAATTTTATAGTTTTCAGTGTAGAAGTCTTTTATCTGCCTGTTTGAATTCATTCTTAGGTATTTCATTATTTAGATGCTGTTGTAAATGGAGTTGTTTTAATTTCCTTTTCAGCTTTTCCCTTGCTTATGTATACAAACACAACTGGTTTTCGTGTGTTAATCTTGTGCCTTGTAACTTTGCTGAATTCATTTATTAGATCTAATAGTTTTTTTTGTGTGTGTGTGTGAGTTCTTTGGGATTTTCTATATATAGGATCATGTTGTCTGAGATTAGAAATAATTTTTCTGATTTAAATGCCATTTATTTATTTATTTCTTGACTAATTGGTCTGGCTAGAACTTTCAGTACACTGTTGAATAGCAGACATCCTTGTCTTGTTCCTGATCTAAGAGAAACAACTTTCAGTCTTTCTCCATTGAGTATGATGTTAGCTGTGGGCTTTGGTGATTTTTAAAAGATTACTTTAAATTTTTAAATAATCTAATAGAGAATTATAATTTTTGTGTGTGATATTGAATCTTCCTAATCAAAAACATCATTTGCCTTTCTGTTTTCAATCTTTTGTGTGTGTGTGTATCTTTTGTAGTGTTTTAAGACTTTCTTCATCTTTAATTCCTAAGTATTTTTTGTTTGTTGTTTTATACAGAATCATTTCTTGATTATAGCTTCTAAATGATTTTTACCTGTATATAGAGAAACTTTAATTTTGCATATTAATTTTTGTGTATAGTCAGCCGATTGCCTCCTCTCTCTCTCTGTTTTCATCAATTTGCTGCTTGTGTGGGGACAGTTTCACCCTTCCTTCCAAACGGCACCTCATGGTGAAGTGAATGTTCCTGTGGCCCTAGCTCATACATGTAGACCGATGACTTATATGAGTGGACTGTTTCCAACTCTCACAACTGGATGCATATGGCTGCCACGTGGAATAGTCCTACCCAGGGACTTCACCAGTCATGCATTCAGTCGCTGGGATGAGATTTGGAATTGCTAATTTGATACAACCATTGCCTTCTCATATTTTAAATAACTTTTTAGTTGATTCACTTGGCTTTTCTGGGCCAAGAATCATGTCATCTGAAAATAATGATTATTTTATATCTGCCTTTCTAATTTTTACAGCTATTATGTTTTCCTCTTGTCTAATTGTACTGTCTAGTATTACCAGTACTGTGTTAACTAATAATGGTGATAAAGGATATCCTGGTCTTTTTCCTGTTTATAATGGAAATTTTTTTGTGTGTGTTTTCCTGTTATGGTTGATGCTGACTTTTGGGTTGAACTGGACATAGTGTCTTATTGAGGAAGCATTCATCTAGTCACATTTATTTTCTACTTTATTATAGTTGTGTGTTTTGATTAGATGGCATACGCTAGTACGTGGACTCATCAGACCACTTTGACCAGAAATTTGGAGTACATATATATATTCCATATATGTATATTTTGCATCCATACCTTCTCTATCTAATATGATAGCCAGTAACCACAGGTGGCTATTGAACACTTGAAATTCATCTAGTCCAAATTGAGATGTGCTGTAAGTATAAAATGTACATTGAGATCCCTGAAGACTTAGTATGAAAAAAAGATTGTGAAATATCTCTTTGATAATTTTTACATTGATTATATACTAGCATGATAATATATTGACTATCTGGGTTAAATAATATATTATTATTGTAATATATTACTAAATAACAATATTACTAAAATGAATTTCACCTCTGTTATTAAATTAAAAAAAAAAAAAGAGCCCAAACCCGTTGCCACTGAATTGATTACAACTCATACCAACCCTATAGGACAGTAGAACTGCCCCATAGAGTTTCCAAGGAGTGCCTTGTGGATTCCAAGTGCCGACCTTTTGGTTAGCACCTGTAGTTCTTAACCACTACACCACCAGGGTTACCTTTTAAAATATGGCAACTAGAAAATATAAAATCACAGATGTGGCTTCATTTGTGGCTTCTCCTGACTTTCTATTGGCCAGCGCTGGTCTAGAGAATCTGCCAACCATTCTAGGTACATTCAGGAAGAAAATGTCATCATGGAGGAGACCGTTTTTATCCTCAGAAGGGTCTCTAGATTGGCTTTCTTAGTGTTACCTCTGTAGTGTAGTTAGGCACCTTTAGATACCCTTTCGGAGCTTAGCAAACCTGCCTCTCCTTTAAGTGTGTAGTGCTCCAGGCTTATTTGTATAAAGGGCTCAGAGGCCTCAACCAAAAACTTAAATTAACAAGAGATGTGTGGATGAAACAGAGTGGTCCTCCCAAGTCTAGTGTGAGGAAAGGACAAGAAGCCAACAGAATTGTAATTACTTTGAGGAAAGTTGTGATCTGTATTGGTGATCCATTCTCAACCCAGGATCTAATGTCCAGAGGGAGAGCTAGCTTTAGCACAGAGCATAGACAACACTTAGAGTCCTCCAGACTCACCTGTCTTGACATAGTAATTTCGTTTTGGGAGGTACTGTCTGAATGTGCGAGTAACTGCTAAAGATAAAAGGAGGTGTTGGCACTCAGTGTGGGGCACCATTAGCCTGGGGAGGTGCCTGGACCAGTGCAGTTACCTCAGCAACAGTGGATATATTTCAGGCAGCCTGAGAAGAACCCTGCACCGCCCCTCCATGCCTCATCCCAATCTGCCATGAGGCTGTATTTTTATGAAAGTAAGTCATGCTTGTTACATACTTAGTGTAACCAAGAGAGTGAACACAAGTGTAGCTAAGAAAACAGGTGTGGCTAGCTAACTCCTTAAAAGTAGCAGAAAAACAGATGCAAAAATTGGCAAAAGAACGTTTAGAAAAATGAGGCTTTTTAACACTATTCCACAGCATCACCAACAGCAGCAGCAGCAGCTATAACTGAACATGAGACTGTGAGCAGTCAGGGAGGAGGCTGGAGGAGTGATATATCTACTTTCTAAAGCAGAAGCAGTGGTTCTGATTCGGAATAAAATTATAAATTAGGGAAAAAAGAATTTTGTTTTGGGGCCCTCTCATCTTCCCCCTTCTGAGCTCTGGGGTACTTTCCCCTTCTAATCAATATTGTTCTTTTCTCCTTAGAGAATTCATTCATTCATTTATCCAGCAGACATTTGTTGAGTACCTACTATGTTGGAGAGAAAAAACTGAATCAGAGTTCTTGCTCTCCAGGATGGCCTAATAAAGTGAGAGTAAGGGGAAAAAAATCACAAGAGAGACATCTTTGCCAACAACACTTGGCTATATTGGTTAGAGATCACCAGTATTCTGGATAATAAGTGGAGGCGGTAAAAAATTTCCCTGCTGAGGCACCCAATTTATCAGATGATAAGAGTTTAGGATGTTACTCAACTCTGGAGTAGTTACATTATTAGACTCTGAAAAGAAAGGAAGAAGATAATATGTGATGAATTCCTATTGTTTTACCACTTTCAAATACTTTATCCCCATTTAACAGATGTGAAAATAGAGGTTCACAAAAGGAAGTGACTTGCGTAAGGTCCATAGTAAGAAGAACAGCTGAGATTTGAACTCAGGACTGCCTAACACCTAAGTCCAAGCCCTTTCTACTTTATCACACTACCTATACAGGAAGAATTCTTTAATTATGGAACCTCAGGCCCCATAACAGACAGGGGGGCAACATTTTTTGGACAGGGAGCCCTCCCAACATCTATTTTGTCATACCTGGCAGGCAAATGCATCTAAGGCTGGTCCTGGGTAGTGACAGCTGACCTATTATGTGTTTCCCTGCTAAGAAAATACACCAGAGGACCACAGAAAGAGTGGATAGGCTCAGAGGGCTTGACTTCTAATAGGTCTTGTCATTCAACAGGGGCTGCTAAAAGCAAGTTAGATCCTGTACTTTTTATTTCAGTTCTTTCGCTAAGTTCTCACATGTCAGTTGTCATTCTGATCCCACATTTACCAGAAGGTCTTCCAAAAACTCTTTTGGGGTAGGGGCCATACTTGGGTTTATTTTGCACCTTTTTTTTTTTTTTTTTGTGACTAACATAATGGTATTCATGTGATAGGTCTATAAGAGATTGATAAGTGGGCTTTGTTTTGACACTAGGCAGGAATCATTTGAATGGGAACATTAAAACGTCTTCAGAAATCATCTGGCAAACTCTGGACACTCTCTACCCTCCCAGAATGTTGCTTGACTGTCTTAAAGAGTTGAAAAATTGATATTTCATACTAAGACTGGTTTTCTCATGAACAGGACCTGGCTCTTCAGCTCCACCCCACGCTATGCGTCTCTGACAGGAAGCTCTGCTGTGATAACAAAGAAATAAATGAGCCATGGGAAAGCTCCCTGGGTCCTCAGCTACCAAGCCCTCTATGGACATGTGTTTTGAGATGCTTGAACATTAGGGGAGTTTCCAGTATTGTTTTGATTCAGCTTCCTGAATTTCCCTCCTACCCAGACTCTCTTCCCTGAAAATATCACGTTTTTCACATAATTCAAAACAAAATAGAAACAGAAAAAAGCTACAACAGGACCAGAAAGTCTTAACTACTCTACGGTTACCATTTTAAAATCAAACACACATGCACACACCACCCTCCTAGAATTCCCTCCATGTCCTTCAACACTCTGCTACTCAAGACTAGCAAAATAAATTCCAAAGCTTTTTTGGCAGGCACACACTAAGCATGTATTCTCCAGCCTAGATATCAAAAAATCAGAAGCAATATTTTTCTCTTGTTTAGATGTGCTGGGCTTATTCTTTTTTGCTTCCACCGGTGCTTGGAGCAGAAGTTTACCCCTGGTCTGGTTCCTGGGTCCTGGCCTCATGTTCCCACACTGGCCTGGTGAGGGCCATTGGCCGCTACCCTGGTCTCCCCCATCTACGGGCTGTGAAGGTAGCTGTTTGTAGAATGTGATTCAGATTCCACTTTTTCAAAATAATGATTTGTTCTCTTTTCCTATCTGTTCCAAAAAAAAAAGCTGCACCATTTGATTTCCTTTCTGGTTGGTGACGCAGGTGGGGACAGAGGCCACCACAGGGGACAGGATAGGCTTCATTAGCACACATTATTCTATCAATTGACTGGTAAGTGGGTAAATACAGAAAGCCCTGTCCTGAGGTGTAAGGCTGTAATTGACAGCAGAAGCAGTAACAACAAACTCCAGATGACTGCAGGCGTCTGAAACAGAATGAAAGAATAAGATGATACCTAAAGGATGTGAGAGGATGAACCTCTCCTTTTGCCTTGGCCTGGACTCTCTTGTGGTATAAAATACAGTTTCTGGTTCTGTTGATGGACATAAAAGAGATTGTTGTTGTTGTTTATGCCATTGAGTTGATTGTGACTCATAGAGACCCAGTGCGAAAGTAGAACTGCCTCATAGGATTTTTGTGGCTATCATCTTTATAGAAGCAGATTGCCAGGCCTTGCTCCCCTGGAGCACTGGGTGGGTTCAAACTGCCAACCTTGTGGTTAGCAGCTGAGCGCTTAATTAACCCTTGCACCACCAGGGTTCTTAAGGAGATATTAGAAGGGTGAAAAAAAAAAAAAAGTATAGAAAAAGCCAAAAACCAAGCCATTGCCATCGAGTCGATTCTGACTCATAGCTACCCTATAGGACAGAATAGAACTGCTGCATAGGGTTTCTGAGGAGCAGCTGGTGGGTTCAAACTGCCGCCCTTTTGGTTAGCAGCTGTGTTTAACCACTGTGCTCCCAGGGATCCATATATGCAGAGCAGTGTCAAAAACAATTTGACTAGGTGCAAGAAGATACTGCAATCAGCTGATAAGGCCAAAATTTATTTTTGAGGAATTTACTAATAGTTTTCCTCTAGTTGTCACATTAAGGGTGCATCTCTTGCAATATGCAATAGTTGATTTCCAAAACTCTGTGGAAAGAGAGTTATGACTATTGGTTTTTAAGTGGAATTACAAGTATCCTTCCATGTATCATTTGGGGCAGACCAGATTCTACTCTGGTAACAACCAATTACCAAACCTCAGTGGTTTATAACACCAAACGTTTACTTCTCACTCATGCTACACATCCTAGCAGGTTGGCAGAGGGACTTTGTTCATAGTGGCCATTCAAATACTCAGGCTAGTGGAGAAGATGGTCACTGTGCCAGAGTGGGGAGAAAAAGGGGGAGACCCCTGGAAGATCCTGAATTATCAATGAAGTGCTCCACTGTGGAAGTGACACTGCCCATAATCCACTGGCCAGATCCAGGCATATGGATAACTTCTTTTTCTTCATTAGACTGTTGTCTTTATGTATTGCTGAGGTCTTTTTCACTTAAAATCCAGGTCTATAATGTATACATAACTTAGTTCTGGCTTCTTTTTTAAAAAAATAATTTATTTTATTTTTGTTGTTGTTGAGAATATACACAACAGAACATACACCAATTCAACAGTTTCTACACTTAAAATTCAGTAATATTGATTACATTCTTCAAGTAGGGCAACCATTCTCATCTTCCTTTGCTAAGCCATTGTTCCTTTATTAACATAAACTCACTGCCCCCTAAGTTTCCTAGCTAATCTTTCGAGTTTCTGTTGTCAATTTGATCCCATATAAACGTATCTTAAAAGAGCCCAATGTTCAAGGCAGGCATTCTTTACTAGTTAAACTATTGTTTGGTTTTGAGTAGACTTCAGGGAATATTTTTGGTTTAAGGATTATCTCAGGGCAATAGTTTCAGGGGTTCATCTAGCCTCCATGGCTCCAGAAATCCTGTATTCCACGAGAATTTGAAATTCTGTTTTGCATCTTTCCATTTTTGGTCAGGATTCTTCTACAGGATCTTTGATCAAAACATTCAGTAATGGTAGTCGGGCACCATCCAGTTGTTCTGGTCTCATGATAAAGAAAACATTTGTTCATGGAGGCAATTAGCTACATATTCCATTTCCTCTTCCTATTCCTGACAGACCTTTCTTCCTCTGTTGCTCCAGGCAAATAGAGACCAATTGATGTACCTTGAATGGCTGTTTGCAAGCTTTTAAGACCCAGGCATCACACAATGAACTAGGAGGTAGACTAGAAGCACTGAACAACTTATTCAGCCAATTAACTTGGATATCCCATGAAACCATGATTTCTAAACCTCCAAACCAAGGAACCAAATCCCGTGAGGTGTTTGGTTGATCCTAAGTAGCCTCAGTAGCTAGTTCTGGCTTCTTAATGTACTTTGTTTGACTTGGCTGTGAGCAGATCAAAGGAAGGTATTCATTAACACAGCCAGATCCTGTTGACCTAATATACCAAAGGAATGTAAAATAATTCTCCTATGTACAACTCTAAATATTTAAAAAGGAAAAGATAGCTTTATTCCGTGAGGCCCTTTTAGAAGCAGAGGTTGTCTGGTGACCTCTCCAGGTTTCTTTCAGCTCTATGGTTTTTTGGTGCCAGGATTTTTGAGTCGTATTAGGCCTATTAAAATTGTTGAATACAATGCGAATGCAGATCTAACTAGCACATCAATCATTTGCATCTCCTTGGCCAAACTGGAAACTATCCAAAATGTCCTTCAGCAACAGAATGAATAAATAAATCGTGGCACATTCATACAATGGAATGTGAAACAGCAATGAGAGTGAAGGAACTACTACTATTATTATAACAACATGGATGACTCTCCCAAATATAATGTGGAGCAAAAACATTCAGGCACACAAGAGTGCATACTGTATGATTCCAGTTAAATAAAGCACAAACATAGGCAAAAATTAGTGTCTGGTGTTAGAAGTCGGAATGACGGTCCCTTGGAATGTGGTAATGACTGGGAGGGAGCAACAGGAGGTTTTGGCAGTGCTGATGGAGTGCTGTGTCTTGACTTGGGGCTGGTTATGTACATGTGTTCTTCCTAAAAAAAAAAATCATTGAGCGGTCCACTCATGATTTGTACTCTTTTCTACATGTATGCTTTACTTCAGTAAAAAGATTTACTTAAAAACATAAAAAATAAGGAAATAAATATACCTAAGTCTTTTTGAGAAACCATTGAAAGGGAAGCAAGTCATTACCAAGTAAACCTTTCCCTTTCCACTGCACCCTGCAGCTCTTTATTTGAAGAAAAAAAAAATTGTTTCCGTTTCAGGATCCTCATGCTCTCCAGTTGAAGGCTGAGTCCAATTTTAAGTCAGCAGAGTAGTTGGAAAGTTGAGAATATCCTTTCAGGAAATGGGTCTTGAATTGTTTGAATGTGTTCCACAGGTTACAAAAACAGGCTTGGTGGGAATTTCAGCTTCAGCATTTAATCTACTTCCAATTGCACTTTTCATATAAACTCCAGTGAATCACTGTCTCTGGTCATGACAGTGAGATTGGGATGACTTTGGTGGTTCAGACACAGAAGGGATCAGTTACCAGTCAGCCAGTTCCTTTTTGTTTTGACTTTTCAATGATGCAGATATTCCCTTTGGGTTTCTACCCTGGGTATGCCTAAAGATGCTCTCTAGTTACACGATTCCACACAATTGGATTCCACACTTATTTGTTTGCTTGTTTATTTATACATTTGCTTTAAGAAACCCTGTAGTGAAAGATAGAAAAAGAAGGCAGATAAAATTCCTTTCCTCTGGAATCACAGAATCGGAATTTATTGACACCATAGAGCTCATTCCTAATTGCTAGAAAAGGACATCATGTTTGGTAAAGTAGAGGCTCAGCAAAAATAAGGGAAACCCTCATGAGATAGATTAACGCAAGCGCATCAATGGACCCAGCGTACCAATAATTATGAAGATGGTGCAAGGTTTCATTCTGTTATACATAAGATTACCATGAGTTGGAGCTGACTTGATGGCAGCTAATGACGATAAGGATCATTCAGTCAACCTCATATCCGGAGTGTTGGAGAGGACCCTATTTCTGAATCCTCATGCTTTCATAAAAGAAAATGTCCACAGCAGCTCCTTACAGCAACATTGGAAGAACTACTTCTGCCCTCCACCTTCACTTAGTGACTTATCCGAATGGTGAGACTGGAAGGAAGCCCTGAGCACTCAGCAGTGTGGCTTCCTGGAGCAGTGGGTCCTGAGGTTATGCACCTTTCTCTCACTTCTGGAGGGCTTCTTGAAATAGGTGCTATCGGTGCAGTGAGGTGGGGTTGTGGTCTTTAAACGAACTCATGGCGGTAGGTGCAAGGAGCTTGATTGTGGCAGCAGATCCAAGCCACCTCCTCCAATCTGTAATTATCAGTAATAAGTCTTATATTTTGACCTCTTTTCTCTCTGACTCTGTGTGTCTTTCTCCATGGGGCTCACTCCTCTTTTGACTGCAGTTGGCCAGACAAGGCCTAGCTCCAGCAGTATGCTCCTCCTGTGAGCCTTTCAGCCAACCCTGGACGTATGGCCCTGCACAGTTGAAACAGAATAGACTGATAAAAAAATATATATATTTATCAGAAATTCAAGCTGGATTCAGAAGAGGACATGGAACAAGGAACATCATTGCTGATGTCAGACAGATCTTGGCTGAAAGCATAGAATACCAGAAAGATAGTTACCTGTGTTTTATTGACTATGCAAAGACATTCAACTGTGTGAATCATACCAAATTATAGATAACATTTCGAAGAATGGGAAATTTCAGAACATTTAATTGTGCTCAAGTGGAACGTGTACATAGACCAAGAGGCAGTTGTTTGAACAGAACAAGGGGATACTGCATATTTTAAAAATCAGAAAAGGTGTGTGTCAGGTTGTATCCTTTCATTGTACATATCCAATCTGTATGCTGAGCAAAAAATTTGAGAAGCTGGACTATGTGAAGAAGAACATGGCATCAGGATTGGAGGAAGACTCATTAACAACCTCCGATATGCAGATGACACAACCTTGCTTGCTGAAAGTGAAGAGGACTTGAAGCACTTACTAATGAAGATCAAAGACCACAGCCTTCAGTATGGATTATACTTCAACACAAAGAAAACAAAAATTCTCACAAATGGACTAACAAGCAACATCATGATAAATGGAGAAAACATTGAAGTTGTCAAGGATTTCATTTGGATCCATAGTCAATGTTTATGGAAGTATCAGTCAAAAAAATCTCTTTAAAGTGTTAAAAAACAAAGATGTCACTTTAAGGACTAAGGCACACCTGACCCAAGGCACGGTGTTTTCAATCACCTCATATGCATGCAAAAGCAGGACAACGAATAAGGAAAGACCAAAGAATTGACACCTTTGAATTATGATGCTAGAGGAGAATACTGAATACACCATGGTCTGCCAGAAGAACAAACAAATCTGTCTTGGAAGAAGTGCAGCCAGAGTGTTCCTTATAAGGGAGGATAGCAAGACTTCATCTCACATACTTTGGACATGTTATCAGGAGGGACCTATTCCTGGAGAAGGACATCATGCATGGTAAAGTAGAAGGTCAGCAAAAAAGAGGAAGACCCTCAATGCAATGGATTGACACAGTGGCCACAACAACGGGCTCACACATAATGATTGTGAGGATGGTGCAGGAATGGGCAGTGTTTCGCTCTGTTGTATATGAGGTCACTATGAGTCGGAAATACTGAATATACCATGGACTGCCAAAAGAACGAACAAATCTGTCTGGAAAGAAGTGCAACCAGAATGCTCCTCAGAAGCAAGGATGGCGAGACCACATCTTACATATTTTGGACATGTTGTTAGGAGGGCTCAGTCCCTGAAGAAGGACATCATGCTTGGCAAAGCACAGGGTCAGCAGAAAAGAGGAAAACCCTCAAAGAGGTGGATTGACACAACGGCTACAACAATGAGCTCAAGCATAACAATGATTGTAAGGATGGCGCAGGACCGGGCAGTGTTTTGTTCTGTTGTGCATAGGGTTGCTATAAGTCGGAACGGACTCCACAGCACCTAACAACATGAGTCGGAACCGACTCAGTGACACCTAACAACTACAAAAAGGAGAAAAACTACCGCCCATCTCTCTGTGGTGGTTTATGTCTTACTATGATGCTGGAAACTATGCCACTGTTATTTCAAATTTCAGCAGGGTCACCTATGGAGGACAGGTTTCAGTGGAGCTTCCAGACTAAGACAGACTAGGAAGAAAGACTTGGTGATCTATTTCCAAAAAATCATTGAAAACCCTATGGAGCATAGTTCTACTCTGACACACATGGGGCAGCCGCGAGTCAGAATCAACTCAACGGCAACTGATTTTTGGTTTAGGTTTGGTTTAGGTTAAGAGTGATGGGTGCTAACCAAAAGGTCAGTAGCTCAAAGCCATGCAGCTGCTCCTTTGAAACCCTGTGGGTACTTCTACTCTGTCATATAGGGTTGCTATGAGTCAGAATCAACTTGATGGCAATGGGTTTGGTTTGGTATATGGCCTGTGGAAGAACAGAGAGAGTAGACACAAAAGATAGGAAAAAAAAATACGTATAGTAAATGTGACTATAACTCTGTAACCAGGTGCATGCAGCCTTATCACAGCAGCAGACATAATTAAATTGGACTTAATTCTGTTTTAAATATCTGATTAATTGAAAAGAAAGTAGAGGTTGAAGTGCCTGATATTGGATACATATACAGGGTTAGTGATCCCTCCTGAAGGAACATATTGTATCTTCTGGCATTTTCTTAGGTTCCCACCCCTGTCCACTTTGGTTACATATTCAATTTCAACAACAAAAACAACCAACTTCAGTCTTCTCATTAACAGTATATTATAATTGCTATTGAAGGCAGATTAGAAACACAACCTAAAACACAACAAAATATTTCCCAAAGACTTCCCGCAGTTGGTGGGTGGTCTGGTTTGTTAATTGTAGAATAAACCTCTTAGTGTCAAACTGAAAAAATGTGAAAACCAAATAAAAATTAGGTTCCAAGATAGGGTACTTAACACTGATCATTACGCATGAGAAAGGGCATTTGGAGAAGTAAAACACAAATTCATTACTTTTTGTTTAATGTAATGGCTAATAGACTCTCCCCTACTAACCTCTAACCTGACATCTAAGCCAAACCCGTAACATGAAAGAAATGCTAATCAGCTGGGTTGAGTTTGATCCCAGTGGAAATTTTATTTCTATTGTTTTTAGAATAAGTGGATTTATCTTGGCTTTCATTGTTTAAGGAAATGCTTTGATTCCTGCATTCTTTCCAGCCAAAGGCACAGGGAAGACTTCCAGAGTAGGAAGCAAGCTGTGTGTGTGTCTCTGTTGCAGACTTGGACAACTACTGGGGATTTCAAATCAGAACTGCATTTGGAAAGATAGAAGAAATCTTATGATGAAAGAAGCCAATAAAACCCAGAAGTTTGCTACTCTACCGTGCCGAACCAGGGTCAGTGATACTGAAGTTTTAACCTTGTTGCTTTCAGTGTTCCCTATATGGAATACATGCATTCCAATTAAATTTATCAGAGAGGGAGAGAGAGAAAAGCTTTGCTGTTCTTGGGTGCCGTTGAGTCGATTCCGACTCGTAGCAGTCCCACGTGACAAAGTAGAACTGCCCCGTAGCATTTTCTGGGCTTTAATCTCTATGGGAGCAGATTGCCAGTTCTTTCTCCTATGGAGTCATTGGGTGGATTCCAAATGCCAACCTTTTGGTTAGGAGCTGAGCACTTAACTCTTGCTCTACCAAAAACCAAAAGCCCAAACCAAAACAAAACACAAACCTATTGCTGTCGAGTTGATTCCAACTCATAGTGACCCATAAGGACAGAGTAGAACTACTCCATAGAGTTTCCAAGGAGTGCCTGGTAGATTCGAACTGCTGACCTTTTGGTTAGCAGCCAAACTCTTACCCACCCAGCCCCAGTGCTCCTTAAAAAGGCCTTTCTGTGGAAGTAAATTTGATATTACAAAATATAGGCACCACTTAACATTTTCTGTATAATCAATTTGTTATAGTCATAGGTACAGCAGATAGTGATATCCAGTGTGTTAGGTACATAGGATGATATCAAACATGCCCATTGGATAAACACAGGAAAAATAAAGACCTCATTCTATACCCAGGAATGTGTTGGCCAGATCAGTAGAGGTTGGAATGTCCTTGCCTGTCATTAAAGTGGTTGAAAGATCCATAGTCATGAAATGTGAATGGTAAGAACTCCATTTGCAAAAACAAAGAAAGGAGGGAAGGAGGGAGAGAGGGAAGGAGAGAGAGAGAAAGAGAAAAGAAAAAAAGAAAAGAAAGGAAGGAAAAATCTTTGCTGTACCTGGAATTTATTTTGATGTGATTTGTGAGATCCTCCCATTTAAATTTGGTACAGTATTAAAAACAGGTAGTCTCTGACTTAGGTTGTATTCGAGTTCCTTCAACAAATTGCACTTAACCACCCTAAGTATGTCTGGGACATTGCATCTTCCTGGGAGGAAGTTACAGGAAAAAACATGCAGGGAATATGGAAAAAATTGCTCAGTTATGTGAACACGCTCCAAGCATTTGATCAGGACAATATGAAAGAAGAGATTAGTGGAAAAATAGTCCATATGGCAAGAATGCTGAATTTAGAACTTGATATTGCCAATGTGGAACAGCTCATAGATCATGAAGAAGGGGAATTGACAGATCAGAACTTAATGGATTTAGAAGAGGAAAGAAATGCTAAAGGAGGAAGAAATAATGAGGGAGAAGAAGGAGAGGAGTTGTCAAAAATTTTTACAGTGAAAGAGTTAGCCGGAGTTTTTTCTAAACTAGATCAGGGACTTCAGTTACTTGAAAACAAATACTATCACTTTGCTACAGTTGATATGCAGATTTAGGAAGCAGTGAGATGTTAGCACAAAATATATCAAGGAAAAAAAAAAAAGAACCATACAGACAACTCTCACTAATCTTCTGACTAGAAATGCCATCTCCATTCACCAGGATAATCCAGATGACCTAGAACCTTCCACAAGTGGAGTTATTACTGTAACTGACAAAATGTCAAAGTCTTCCATCTCTTCTTCATTATGGGAGTAAATTTTTGTCATTTGTGTTTTTTTATATATGTATGTGGTAAAATACATCTGTAAGTTTATATGTAATGTTTCCAACCCCCAAAGACAAATAAAGATCGAATATATAAAGATACTGATAATAAAAGGCAAAAATAATGAAAACTAAAAAAAGAAGGAGGTATCGGACTTACATCAAAACCAACTTACAACAGTCATAATTATCTTGTAATTACCTTGCCATTGATGTTCCTGTTTTCATAAAGTTAGTTACCATATAAGCAATGTATATAGAACCAACAAGGAGCCCTGATGGTGTAGTGGTTAAAGTGCTGGGCTGCTAACCAAAATGTCAGCTGTTTGAACTCACCAGCCTCTCCACTGCAAAGATTTATAGCCTTGGAAACCGTGTGGGACAATTCTACTCTATCCTTAGGGCCGCTATGAATCAGAATGGACCCGACGGTAGCAGGTTTTCATTATAGAATCAACAATGGCTCTTAGGAGAAAAAAAAAAAAACCTGAATTTAATAACAGAGATAAATTGATGTGCCCAAAAAAGGTTAAACACTGCCTAACAGATTGCAACATCATGATAAATGGAGAAAATATTGAAGTTGTTGAAGATTTCATTTTACTTGGATCCACAATCAATATCCATGGAAGCAGCAGGCAAGAAATCAAACAACTATTGCATTGGGCAAATCTGCTGCAAAAGACCTCTTTGAAGTGTTAAAAAGCAAAGATGTTGCTTTGAGAACTAAGGTGCACCTGACCCAAGCCATGGGATTTTCAATCACCTCATATGCATGTGAAAGCTAGAGGATGAATAAGGAAGACCAAAGAAGAATTGATGCCTTTGAATTATGGTGTTGGCAAAGAGTATTGAGTGTACCATGTACTGCCAGAAGAATGAACAAGTCTGTCTTGGAAAAAGTAGAGCCAGAGTGTTCTGTGGAAATGAGGTTGGTGAGACTTTGTCTCATGTACTTCGTACATGTTACGAGGAAGGACTAGTCCCTGGAGAAGGACATCATGCTTGGTAGGGTCAGCAAAAAAGAGGAAGACCCTCAACAAGGTGCATTGACACAGTGGCCACAACAGTAGGCTCAAACAGCAACAATTGTGAGGATGGCGCAGCACAGGGCAGGGTTTTAACATATTTAAACATGCTTCTATAAGTCCGTGTGGACATAAGTCCATGTTTAAATATAGAAAGTAAGGAGAGAAAATGAAAATTATGTAATCCTCCACTCTTTAAGGGAAGGTAAATTGTGTTACCTTATAAAGAAAATATATTAAATAAATTTTCAAAATATTGGAAAGATTTAGAGACAAGCCCTGCTTGCGCAGTGGTTAAGCGTGCGGCTGCTAAACGCAAGGTTCAAACCCCCCAGCCACTCCCTGGAAGATGTGACAGTCTGCTTCCATAAAGATTTATAGCCTTGGGAATCCTATAAAGCATTCTACCCTGTCTTAGAGGGTCACTATGAGTCGCAATCTACTCAACAGCAATGGCTTTTTTGGTTTTAAGTCATTTTAGGACAAATAATAATGATTTTACTCAATGAGGATTTAGTACACAGGACGTATTTCCTCAGAAAGCGCACCTGTTAAAATACGAAGAGACTAAGTTTACGGATGATTATAATTATTAAAAAAAAACTTGAGTTTATCTGAGTACATTGACCTTCTGAGTTTGTCTTCACGGAAGGCTTTCCAGAACACAGCCCTGTCAGAGGTAGGATAATAGGCCAGTTTAACCCCGTATGAGCTGTTCTTAAGGAAAGCCTCTTAAAATAGAAATAACACTTGTCCCTTCCAGTCACCAAAAACTTCTTCTCAGAATATTTTTCCTTAGAAATGAAAAACAAGCATTAGGAACAGTCAGAGATGAATGAGATTCCTTTGCCCTAACTGCCCATAAAAAAAAAAAAAATTTTTTTTAGTGTTAGAAAAACAATAGTCAGTAGCTCATTTTGGCTATTGGAAAGAAATCAAGAAGCAAATTTAGGAAAATTAATATTTGTGGGATTATATAAGAAATTAAGTTTTGAGAGCCAGGGTCCTGTGGTGAGAACTACAATTGGTCAAATACTTAAATGCAAAATGACTTTATGTTTAGAATCTGTCACAAATTCTTATCATTCATGTTGGGTGATTTTCTTCTGAATTAAACAGGAAACTACCAAAAAGTCACTGGCTCTGGGCTTTCAATGAAAATGACCTGTGGAGCTAATTGTGGGGTTTAAGAAAAGTCTAATGAGGATTATTGTGCTGATGATTCTATGCTTTTTCTGTATCATTTATTTATTAAGTGGAGACCAGTCACATTTCAGGAAATTGAGAATAGATTGTGTCTCAAATATTAAAAAGGAAATATGAGAGCAGACCTCTTCTCTGAAATGCTTTTCGAGCTTTGTAACTTTCAGACCTAACTTAGCTGTGCCAGCTCTTGTGATGTGTGTCCTTTGATGTTCAGGTTCTGTAAGAAAAATGCTGGAAATTAATTTCTTTACCCTTATCAAAGAAGACATCAGAGTTAACTTCAAAATTCTATTCTTATAATTTGAAGTCCATGGCAAACCAACCAAGTGTCCATTTCAAAGAAGTTTAAATTTCCCTTTCCACCACTTGCATTCCTATCAATACTATGTGTCATTGATACATAATTCCAAGAAGTAATTTGAAAATCAAACAATTTCTGTTTATATTTGGGAACAAAAAGAAAAAGAAAGTCACTATTCCTCAGTGGTGGTCAATGTGAGCTTTGGCTATCAGGCCTTCTGTGTTTACTGGCTAGTGGTTCTACTGGAGTATGAACCAAAACAGTCAACAGATTCAGGGCAAAGTGCTAAGGAGAGTGACAAGATAGGAGTCCTTTGGTCACAAAGGGTATATCTACATCCCTTAGAAATAAAAGATGACCTCAACTTGTCATGCTTAATTTTGCATCCATAAAATGGTCATTCTTTTCCTTCCACTCCTTAGCTAAATATATAAAACCTGACTCAAACCCCTTGCCGTTGAGTTGATTCTGACAGCAATCCTGTAGGGCAGAGTAGAGCTGCCTCATAGGGATTCCAAGGCTGTAATCTCTATGGAAGCAGACTGCCATGTCTTTCTCCCTCAGAGCGGCTGGTAGATTCAAACCACCACCAAATGTTTAAACACTACGCCACCAGGGCTCCTTAGCTACAGGTATAAAAAAAACCAAACTCGTTGCTGTCGAGTCGATTCCAACTTACAGCGACCCTATAGGACAGTAGAACTGCCTCATAGAATTTCCAAGGAGCACCTGGTGGATTTGAAAGGCCAACCTACAGGTATAGGGGAGGATGAAAATGTAAGGCTCTTTCGTTTTTTCTTTATGTGTTTAATAAATTCTCTCTCTAGTTCATGTTTGTGTATATGATCTCTTGGAAATCATTTAGATATTTGAGAAGATGCAGTAAGAAATTTTTTTATCTTTGCTAATTTGAGGACTGAAACCAGACAGCTACCTTTTATTAGACTTGTCCTGGCACAATTTCCAGAAAGTAAAAAGGGAAAACACGATACTTGATTTTAATTGGTCTTCCCAGACACTGTAGCAGAGTGCTGAGGTACTCTGTGGCTGAAACAAGTATTCAGGATACAGCTTGACCTCACATCTGTGAGATGCCCCATTTCACTCTAGAGGCAAGTTTATTAATTTCCCTATAGGTTGGCTCTTTAATCACTAAACATTAAAATAATTAAAAATCTGGAGCTTTGAGGATTGGTTTCTATAATCAAATTTAATGGTGTTAATGTAGCTGTACATATATAGATCACCTTAGATTCTGGGGTTGATTTGCTTGTTTAAAGGTTTAGACCCATTTCTTCTAATTCCCATTGGCATTCCAGTTCATTATGTAGCCCTGAGAGATATTTCACTCTTCCTTTTCTCTCTTTTCTTAATATGGAGAAACAAATTTACACAAAAGACCTTTGTGTATGGTCCAACTCTTAATACATGATTTACAGGATCCCATGAAATAGGATCAATGCTTCTTCACTGAAATGGCATTTGTCATTGTTTTTTCTCTCCCTTTCTACTTTCTCTCCCTTCTTTCTTTCTCAACCTCACTGTTATTCTGTTCCCTTGTCTATCCCTACTTCCTTCTCTTCAGTTCCTATTTTCTAGACATTTCACTTTTTTCTCCCCTCCCATTCCCTCATTTCTATCCTCTCCAACGGTTTCTTTCTAGAACCTTCTCCTTGTTCTCTATGCCTGTTGGTGGCCCTTTGTTGTTGCTGTCTTTGAGGTTTTCAGACTCATGAAATCCCTGCCAACTCATCTGATGTTTTTAAGAATGGTGGAAAAAGTGTCATTTAGTCAGTTATATAGCACACTAAAACACCAAACCTGTTACTGTTGAGTCAATTCAGACTCATAGTGACCCTATAGGACAGAGTAGAACTGCCCCATACAGCTTCCAAGGAGCGCCTGGTGGAATCAAATTACCGACCTTTTGGTTAGCAGCTGAAAGCGTAACACCTGCAGTAAACCTTAAAAAAGCAGATGGGAAATCCAAGCACAGAGAAGCACAAAGAATCCTGTACGTTTACTTGGGTTTTCAGGAAGACATGGCGCCTTCTCTCTTCCAGTTGACCTTCAGCTCCTGGAGATCTAATACTTCTTTACGTTATTCTTAGCACTTGGTACAGTGCAGGGCACATGATAGATATTCAGTAAGAGACTGTCATAGTGGGTGGTCAAAAAGTACTTGTTTGATATTTATCAAGATATTATCTGGTAAATGATGATAAAGTCATAATTCATCATAATAAAGAAAATACCAGGATAAATGAAAATTTTCAGCCCGGGTAAGCAGGCCAGTGGGCAAAGAATCACAGATGTTAAGTCTGGAAGAGATCCTAGATATCGCTTGTCCAGTATCCTGTTTATAGAGGAGGGAACCAGGCTCAGAAAAGGTAAACAACGTGCTCACGGTGCTCCAGCCAATTAAAAGCAGGATTAGAAGCCAATCAGGCCTGTCAGCTAGCTCTGCACACCCCAGAGTCCTTTCTACCTCCCTGTCCCTTCCCTCAAGTTGTACTGAGTCTGGTAAAAGAGAGGGAAGTGATTGGGGCTGCCTTGAGTTCCTAAGGAGCCCCTGGGTGGTGCAAAGGGTTAAGGTGTTTGGCTGCTAACCAAAAGGTTGAAGGTTGGAGTCCACCTAGAGGCTCCTTGAAAGAAAGGCCTGGTGATCCACTTCTGAAAAATCAGCTATTGAAAAATCTATGAAGTACAGTTTTACTTTCACATACATGGGATTGCCATGAGTCTTGATGGCAACTTTTTTACTGGTGAGTTCCTAAGCGTGCTATTTAAGAATGAGGGCTGGGTACTCCATGGATTTCCCACCTACAAAACTGGTTCTCTGTCCCCCAGGAAATGGTTAATGTGGTGCTGTGTCTTTGGTGGTGACATCCTATATCTGAGGCATTGCTTGCTTGGTCTCATCACAGGGTAATTGAGTAAAGAATACAGTTTGAAAATATTTAAGCACTGGTTTATTAAACATTAAAAAAAAAAGCTACAAATTAAAAGTGTGATTCTTGTATCTGTAACATTTCTTGTATAAACCTGGATGTATCCCAAATAAGTTATCCTTAAAAAAATCAGAATTGAATCAGCTTTTGGAAAAAGTAATTTCAATAACCTAGCTGGTCAACTAGACTTGTTGGTAAAGAACTTCCTGACATGGTTTCTTTTTGAAAACCAAGTATAGGAGCATCAAAGAGTAGATTGAAGAAGAAATTAATTGCTTGAAAGTATTTTCATGTGGAATAAACACAGCACAAGCTTTGGAGTCAGAAATGAGATTGAATCCTGGCTTTACCACTTGCTAGCTCACTCATCTGTCTCCTAACTCCTATGAGTGTCTTTATGCTCATCTTTTTTTTTTTTTTTTTTTTATATGAGAGAGATCAAAATAGAATGGGTTGGGCCAACTCCCATGCTTAATTCTTTCCTTAAACTTCTGATTTGGGTTTGATTTCCTTGGTCCTGCCCCCTTGATTTTAAGTTCTCTCTAGTGCACCATATACATCTTAGCAAATGTCCAAGAAAAAAATGCCAAATTCAGTAGACACTGACTTTGTAAAATTTCAGACATCTGGATCTTTGAAAGCGCGTAGTGAGCTGACTTTTTAGTTTCACCTAAATTTTCAGAGTTTCAGATACAGTTCTAGATATTAATTTATTTTTCTGTATGTTTCATACACTCATTCCAGATTGGCCAAAATCTCCTAATATCCTTGGGACTGTCTCAGTATATAGATATTTTCAGTGAATGTCTTTGCAAAATGCTAAATCCCATGACCCTGCCACACATTACTGACTTCCAGTTCCACAAATGCATCTAGTCCCACTTTCTATTTCTGGAAAATGATACCTTCTGCTTTATGACATTTCCAATACCTGAACCATTGGCTTTCTTTTGGGAAAAAGAAAGTATTAAAGCTAGATATTAGAAAATCAAATGTGAAATAGAAAATTATAATGTTCCCTCTGATAATAATTTGTTGTCGTTGTTAGATGCCATCAAGTTGGTTCCTACTCACAGCAACCCTATGTACAACAGAGCGAAACAATGCACAGTCATATGCCATCTTCTCAGTTGCTGCTCTTTCAGCCCATTATTCTAGCCACTGTGTGAATCCATGTCATTTTTCTTGTCAACCCTCTACTTTACCAAGCATGATGTCTCTCTTCAGGGATTGATCCCTCCTGATAACATGTCCAAAGTACTTGAGACGAAGCCTCACCATCCTCCCTTCTAAGGATCATTCTGACTGTTCTTCTTCCAAGACAGATTTGTCTGTACTTCTGGCAGTCCATGGCATATTTAATATTCTTTGATAACACCGTAATTCAAATGTATCAATTCTTCTTTGGTCTTCCTTATTCACTGTCCAGCTTTCACATGCATATGAGATGATTGAAAATACCATGGCTTGAGTCAGGCACACTTTAGTCCTCAAGGTGACATCTTTGCTTCTAAACAGTTTAAAGAGGTCTTTTGCAGCAGATTTGCCCAATGCAATACATTGTTTGATTTCTTGATTGCTGCTTCCATGGCCGTTGATTGTGGATCTAGGTAAAATAAAATCCTTGACAACTTCAGTCTTTTCTCCATTTATCGTGATGTTGATTCTTGGTCCAGTTTTGAGGATTTTTGTTTTCTTTATGTTGAGGTGTAGTCCATACTGAAGGCTGTGGTCTTTGATATTCATCATTAAGTGCTTCAAGACCTCTTCACTTTCAGCAAGCAAGATTGTGTTATCTGCATAATGCAGGTTGTTAATGAGTCTTCCTCCATTCCTGATGCTTCACTCTCCTTCATATAGTCCAGCTTCTCGGATTATTTGCTCGATATAAAGATTGAATAAGTATGGTGAGAAGATGCAACGCTGATGCACACTGTTCCTGACTTTAAACCATGCAATATCCCCTTGTTGTAGTCTAACGACTGCCTATTGGTCTATGTACAGGATCCTCATGAGCACAATTAAGTGTTCTAGAATTCCCATTCTTCACAATGTTATCCATAATTTGTTATGATCCATACAGTCAAATGCCTTTGCATAGTCAATAAAACATAGGTAAACATCTTTCTGGTATTCTCTGCTTTCAGTCAAGGTCCATCTAACATCAGCAATGATATCCCTCGTTCCATGTCCTTTTTTGAATCCTACCTGAATTTCTAGCAGTTCCTTGTGGATGTTCTGCGAAGCCATTTTTAAATTATCTTCAGCATAATTTTATTTGCATGTGATATTAATGACATTGTTTGATGATTTCTACGTTCTGTTAGATCACCTTCTTTTGGAATAGGCATATATATGGATCTCTTCTGGTTAGTTGGCCTGGTAGCTGTCTTCCAAATTTCTTGGCACAGATGAGTGAATGCTTCCAGCACTGCATCCACTTGTTGAAACGTATCAGTTGGCATTCCATCAATTCCTGGAGGCTTGTTTTTCGCTGATGCCTGCAGTATAGCTTGTACTTCTTCCTTCAGTTCCATTGATTATTGTTCATATGCTACCTCTTGAAATGGCTGAGTGTTGACCAATTCTTTTTGGTACAGTTACTGTGTGTATTCCTTCCATCTTCTTTTTTTTTTTAATAATTTTTATTGTGCTTTAAGTGAATGTTTACAAATCAAATCAGTCTCTCACACAAAAACCCATATACACCTTGCTACACACTCCCAATTACTCTCCCCCTAATGAGACAGCCTGCTCTCTCCCTCCACTCTATCTTTTCGTGTCCTTTTCACCAGCTTCTAACCCCCTCCACCCTCTCATCTCCCCTCCAGGCAGGAGATGCCAACATAGTCTCAAGTGTCCACCTGATCCAAGAAGCTCTCTCCCTACCAGCATCCCTCTCCAACCCATTGTCCAGTCCAATCCATGTCTGAAAGTTGGCTTTGGGAACGGTTCCTGTCCTGGGAAAACAGAAGGTCTGGGGGGCCATGACCACCGGAGTCCTTCCAGTCTCAGTCAGACCATTAAGTCTGGTCTTATGGGAATTTGGGGTCTGCATCCCACTGCTCTCCTGCTCCCTCAGGGGTTCTCTGTTGTGTTCCCTGTCAGGGCAGTCATCGCTTGTAGCCAGGCGCCATCTAGTTCTTCTGGTCTCAGGATGATGTAGTCTCTGGTTCATGTGGCCCTTTCTGTCTCTTGGGCTCGTAATCACCTTGTGTCCTTGGTGTTTTTCATTATCCTTTGATCCAGGTGGGTTGAGACCAATTGATGCATCTTAGATGGCTGCTTGCTAGCGTTTAAGACCCCAGACCCTACTCTTCAAAGCGGGATGCAGAATGTTTTCTTAATAGATTTTATTATGCCAATTGACTTAGATGTCCCCTGAAACCATGGTCCCCAGACCCCTGCCCCTGCTATGCTGGCCTTCGAAGCATTCAGTTTATTCAGGAAACTTCTTTGCTTTTGGTTTAGTCCAGTTGTGCTGTCCTCCCTTGTATTGTGTGCTGTCTTTCCCTTCACCTAAAGTAGTTCTTATCTACTATCTAAGTAGTGAATACCACCTCCCACCCCCCCTCTTGTAACCACAAAAGAATGTTACTATTTCTTGAGTTTTTATGATAGTGGTCTTATACAATATTTGTCCTTTTGCAACTGACTAATTTCACTCAGCATAATGCCTTCCAGGTTCCTCCATGTTATGAAATGTTCCACAGATTCCTCACTGTCCTTTATCGATCCATAGTATTCCATTGTGTGAATATACCATAATTTATTTATCCATTCATCCGTTGATGGGCACCTTGGTCGCTTCCATGTTTTTGCTATTGTCAACAGTGCTGCAAT
The DNA here is from genome assembly GCF_030014295.1 of Loxodonta africana. Classification (NCBI taxonomy): domain Eukaryota; kingdom Metazoa; phylum Chordata; class Mammalia; order Proboscidea; family Elephantidae; genus Loxodonta; species Loxodonta africana. Next base: position 224,469,595 of record NC_087342.1, on the reverse strand, counting down.
AAACATGGGTGTGCATATATCTGTTCGTGTAAAGGCTCTTATTTCTCTAGGATATATTCCGAGGATGGGATTGCTGGATCGTATAGTAGTTCTATGGAAGCGCCAAATCGATTTCCAAAGTGGTTGTACCATTTGACATTCCCACCAACATTGTATAAGTGTTCTAGTCTCTCCACAGCCTCTCCAATATTTATTATTTTGTGTTTTTTGGATTAATGCCAGCCTTGTTGGAGTAAGATGAAATCTCATTGTAGTTTTGATCTGCATTTCTCTAATGGCTAATGATCGTGAACATTTCCTCGTATATATTTTAGCTACCTGACTGTCTTCTTTAGTGAAGTGTCTATTCATATCTTTTGCCCATTTTTTAATTGAGTTTTTTGTCTTTTTGCAGGATCACATAGATTTTAGAGATCAGGTGCTGATCAGAAATGTCATAGCTAAAAACTTTTTCCCAGTCTGTAGGTAGTCTTTTTACTCTTTTGGTGAAGTCTTTGGGTGAGCATAAGTGTTTGATTTTTAGGAGCTCCCAGTCATCTAGTTTTTCTTCTACATTCTTTATAATGTTTTCTATACTCTTTATGGCATATATTAAGGCTCCTAAAGTTGTCTCTATTTTTTCTTTCATGGTCTTTATCATTTTAGATTTTATATTTAGGTCTTTGATCTATTTTGAGTTAGTTTTTGTGCATGGAGTGAGGTATGGGTCTTGTTTCATTTTTTTGCAGAAGGATATCCAGTTATGCCAGCACCATTTGTTAAAAAGGCTGTCTTTTCCCCGTTTAACTGTTTCGGAGCCTTTGTCAAATATCAACTGCTCATATGTGGATGAATTTATATCTGGATTCTCAATTCTGTTCCATTGGTCCATGTATTTGTCGTACCAGTACCAGAATGTTTTGACTACGGTGGCGGTATAATAGGCTCTAAAATCAGGTAAAGTAAGGCCTCCCACTTTGTTCTTCTTTTTCAGTAGTGCCTGATTTATCCAGGGCCTCTTTCCCTTCCATATGAAATTGGTGATTTGTTTCCCCATCTCATTAAAGAATGTCATTGAGATTTGGATTGGAATTGCATTAAATGTATAGATCGCTTTTGGTAGAATAGATATTTTTATAATGTTAAGTCTTCCTATCCACGAGCAAGGTATGTTCTTCCACTTATGTAAGTCTCTTTTGGTTTCTTGCAGAAGTGTACTGTAGTTTTCTTTGCATAAGTCTTTTACATCTCTGGTAAGATTTATTCCTAAGTATTTTATCTTCTTGGGGGCTACTGTAAATGGCATTGATTTGGTGATTTCCTCTTCGATGTTCTTTTTGTTGGTGTAGAGGAATCCAACTGATTTTTGTATGTTTATCTTGTATCCCAATACTTTGCTGAACTCCTCTATTAGTTTCAGTATTTTTCTGGATGATTCCTTAGGGTTTTCTGTATATAAGATCATGTCATCTGCAAATAGAGATACTTTTACTTCTTCCTTGCCAATCTGGATGCCCTTTATTTCTTTATTTAGCCTAATTGCTCTGGCTAGGACTTCCAGCACAATATTGAATAAGAGTGGTGATAAAGGGCATCCTTGTCTGGTTCCCGATCTCAGTGGGAATGTTTTCAGGCTCTCTCCATTTAGGGTGATGTTGGCTGTTGGCTTTGTATAGATGCCCTTTATTATGTTGAGAAATTTTGCTTCTATTCCTATTTTGCTGAGAGTTTTTATCATGAATGAGTGTTGAACTTTGTCAAATGCCTTTTCTGCATCAATTGATAAAATCATATGATTCTTGTCTTTTGTTTTATTTATGTGGTAAAAAGATTACATTAATTGTTTCTCTAATGTTGAACCATCCCTGCATACCTGGTATGAATCCCACTTGGTCATGATGAATTATTTTTTTGATATGTTGTTGAATTCTATTGGCTAGAATTTTGTTGAGGATTTTTGCATCTAGATTCATGAGGGATATAGGTCTATAATTTTATTTTCTTGTGGTGTCTTTACCTGGTTTTGGTATCAGGGATATGGTGGATTCATAGAATGAGTTTGAGAGTATTCCATCCTTTTCTATGCTCTGAAATACCTTTAGTAGTGGTGGTGTTAACTCTTCTCTGAAAGTTTGGTAGAACTCTGCAGCGAAGCCGTCCGGACCAGGGCTTTTTTTTTGTTGGGAGTTTTTGATTACCTTTTCAATCTCTTCTTTTGTTATGCGTCAATTTAGTTGTTCTACCTCTGTTTGTGTTAGTTTAGGTAGGTAGTGTGTTTCTAGGAATTCATCCATTTGTTCTACGTTTTCAAATTTGTTTGAGTATAGTTTTTCGTAGTAATCTGATATGATCCTTTTAATTTCAGTTGGGTCTGTTGTAATATCGCCTATCTCATTTCTTATTCGGGTTATTTGCTTCCTGTCCTGTTTTTCTTTTGTCAGTTTGGCCAATGGTTTATCAATTTTGTTGGGTTTTTCAAAGAGCCAACTTTTGGTCTTGTTAATTCTTTCAATTGTTTTTCTGTTTTCTATTTCATTTAGTTCAGCTCTAATTTTTATTATTTGTTTTCTTCTGGTGCCTGTGGGTTTCTTTTGCTGCTGTCTTTCTATTTGTTCAAGGTGTAGGGATAGTTCTTTGATTTTGGCCCTTTCTTCTTTTTGGATGTGTGCATTTATTGATATAAATTGGCCTCTGAGCACTGCTTTTGCTGTGTCCCAAAGGTTCTGATAGGAAGTGTTTTCGTTCTCATTGGATTCTATGAATTTCTTTATTTCATCCTTAATGTCTTCTATAATCCAGTCTTTTTTGAGCAGGGTATTGTTCAGTTTCCAAGTGTTTGATTTCTTTTCCCTGCTTTTCCTGTTATTGATTTCCACTTTTATGGCCTTATGGTCAGAGAAGATGCTTTGTAATATTTCAATGTTTTGGATTCTGCTAAGGCTTGCTTTATGACCTAATATGTGGTCTATTCTAGAGAATGTTCCATGTGCACTAGAGAAGAAAGTATAGTTGGTTGCTGTTGGGTGGAGTGTTCTGTATATTTCTATGAGGTCAAATTGGTTGATTGTGGCATTTAGATCTCCTCTGTCTCTATTCAGCTTCTTTCTGGATGTCCTGCCCTTCACCGAAAGTGGTGTGTTGAAGTCTCCTACTATTATTGTGGAGCTGTCCATCTCACTTTTCAATGCTGATGGAGTTTATGTATCTTGCAGCCCTGTCATTGGGTGCATAAATATTTAATATGGTTATATCTTCTTGGTGTATTGTCCCTTTAATCATTATATAGTGTCCTTCCTTATCCTTTCTGATGGATTTAACTTTAAAGTCTATTTTGTCAGAAATTAATATTGCTACTCTTGCTCTTTTTTGATTGTTGTTTGCTTGATCTATTTTTTTCCATCCTTTGAGTTTTAGTTTGTTTGTGTCTCTAAGTCTAAGGTGTGTCTCTGGTAGGCAGCATATAGACGGAGCTTGTTTTTTAATCCATTCTGCCACTCTCTGTCTCTTCATTGGTGCATTTAGTCCATTTACATTCAGGGTAATTATGGATAGGTAGGAATTTAGTGCTATCATTTTGATGTCTTTTTTTGTGTGTTGACAGCTTCTTTTTCCCACTTGATTTTATGTGCTGAGTAGATTTTCTTTATTTATTGTCGTTTCCTCATATTTGTTGTTGTTGATTTTGTTTCTGCTGAGTCTGTATTTTTCCCTTGTATTTTATTTTGATGAGTAGGGTAGTTTGTCTCCTTTGTGGTTACCTTATTATTTACCCCTATTTTTCTAAATTTATAACTAACTTTTATTTCTTTGTATCACCGTATCTTCCTCTCCATATGGAAGGTGTATGATTACATTTCTTAATCCCTCTTTATTAATTTTGTCTTCTATCGCCATTACCCTGTGTTGAGCTTTTTTTTTTTTAATCTTGCTTTGTTTTTTTTTATTTCCCTGCCTGGGTTGACTTCTGGTTGCTCTGCCCAGTGTTCTAGTCTTGGGTCGATACCTGGTATTATTTTTCTAACCAAAGAACTCCCTTTAGTATTTCTTGTAGTTTTCGTTTGGTTTTTGCAAATTCCCTCAACTTGTGTTTGTCTGGAAATGTCTTAATTTCACCTTCATATTTAAGAGACAGTTTTGATGGATATATGATTCTTGGCAGGCAATTTTTTTCCTTCAGTTTTTTAAATATGTCATCCCATTGCCTTCTTGCCTGTATGGTTTCTGCTGAGTAGTCCGAGTTTATTCTTATTGGCTCTCCCTTGTAGGCGACTTTTCTTATATCCCTCACTGCTCTTATAACTCTCTCTTTATCTTTGGTTTTGGCAAGCTTGATTATAATATGTCTTGGTGACTTTCTTTTAAGATTTACCTCATGTGGAGTTCGATGAGCATCTTGGATAGATATCTTCTCATCTTTCACAATATCAGGAAAGTTTTCTGCCAGCAAATCCTCAACAATTTTCTCTGTATTTGCTGCTATCCCTCCCTGTTCTGGTACTCCAATCACTCGTAGGTTATTTCTCTTTATAGAGTCCCACATGATTCTTAAAGTTTCTTCATTTTTTAAAATTCTTTTATCTGATTTTTCTTCAAATATATTAGTGCCAAGTGATTTATCTTCGAGTTCAGATTTTTTTTTTACTTGCTCAATTCTGCTCCTCTGACTTTCTATTGAGTTATCTAATTCTGTAACTTTATTGTTAATCTTCTGAATTTCTGATTGCTGTCTGTTTATGGATTTTTCAAGCTTATTAAACTTTTCATTATGTTCCTGAATAATCTTTCTGATTTCTTCAGTTGCTTTATCTATGTGTTCCTTGGCTTGTTCTGCGTATTGCCTCCTTTCCTTCCTGATGTCTTGAAGGGTTCTGTATATTAAACTTTTGTATTCTGCATGTGGTAATTCCAGGAACGCACTTTCATCTAAAAGATCTTTGGATTCTTTGTTTTGAGAGCCTGTTGAGGTGATCATGGCCTGTTTCTTTATGTGACTTGATATTGACTGTTGTCTCTGAGCCATCTGTAAGTTATTGTATTAGTTTATGCTTGCTTACTGTGTCATAGCTGCTTGCTTTGTTTTGTTCTGGGGTACCCCTATGGGTTGCTTGAGTGAGCTAGCTTGATTATTTTCACCTTTGGAGCTCTGGTGTCCTGTCCCCAGCTGGCTAGAGCTGTTATCAGGTATATCAGTCTAGGAGTCCATTCAGTTTTCTTGTATGAATTCGGCTCAGGTTTCCAGGTAGCTGATATCAAGTGTGTGGTACAGGCTCTGTCCTACAGTCTTAGAGGGGCAGGGGTGATTGGCGTATATACCCCTATCTGATTGCAACAGGGGGTCATGCTCTGAACAAGGCAGGGGGCTGAGAACCGACCCCCAAGTGTCTCTGAGGAAAATGCGTCTCTGTTCCCTAGAGTGTGCTGGTGGGTGGGCTCTGCAGAGGGACTATGGGCACCCAAAGTTTTTGTTGTAAGGACTGGGGGGTACCAGTTATCCCTGGACCGCTGTCGCGGGTGGCTGGGCGACCCAAGTGGAACCACCAGTCCTTAAGTCCCTGTTGTGGGTAGGTGAGGACCTCATTTATTAGGCAAAGCAATGTCAAACATCAAACACCCACCTCTCCACCGCACAGCTGAAATGGCTGGAGTTTGCCAACAAGGGCCTATTCTCCTGAAATAGGCCCACATATGTCCATGCAGAAGGGAAAGGAGCTCAAGGCACACGGACTGTTTATGCCTGGAAAGGAGCCGCTTCTGTCCTGAGCTCCCCAGTTAATGGAGCTAGCAAATTATCTTTTCCCCCCAGGTGCAAATTTTTTCCTTCCCCAAGGCCGGGAGGACGGCTCCAGGTGCTCCACAGGGTCTATCTCAGGTCCAGGGATTCAGCACCTGAAGCAGGCTTGGGGGTGGGGGGGGGGACGCGGTAAAATATACGCAAGTACTTAGCTTTTGCCTAGAGCGCCTTTCTCCTCAGGTTCCGGAGATGTGAGCGAGCTGTGTGGCTGGCTGCTTCTCCCTGAGGAAACTGTGGCCGAACGCTAGGACCAGCCTGCTGCCAACAGTGCTGCCGCTGCTCCGGGAATGGCGCCTGAGGGCTCCCCGCGATTCAGGTCCAGCAACTCCTCTCCGCTTCTGAACGGTCTCTTCCTCCCCCTGCCCCTCAGTTCGTTGTCTAAGCTTGCCTTTAATGCTCAGGGCTCCCAGCTTGTCACAAATACACTCGTTTCACTTGTTTTTTCGGGTCTTTGTTGTAAAGAGGGCTGGACGGAAGCATCTGTCTGTTCTGCCATCTTGGCTCCGCCCTTCCATCTTCTTTTGATGATTCTTGAGTTGCTCAATGTTTTACCCATACCAAAAAAGAAACAAACACCCCATTGCCTTGGAGTCAATTTCAACTCAATATTGCAACTTGAGACTTGAATTTTTTCTTCATTTCTTTCAGCTTGAGAAATGCTAAATGTGTTCTTCACTTTTGGTTTTCTAACTCCGGGTCTTTGCACATTGCAGTATAATACTTTGTCTTCCGAAGCTACCCTTTGAAATCTTCCATTCAGTTCTTTTGCTTCATTATTTCTTCTACTCGTTTTAGCTACTCTACACTCAAGAGTGAGTTTCAGAGTCTCTTCTGATATCCATTTTGGTCTTTTCTTTCTTTTCTGTCTTTTTAATGACCTTTTGCTTCCTTCTTATATGATGTCCTTGATGTCATTCACAACTTCCCTGCTTTTTGGTCATTAGTGTTCAACGCGTCAAATCTCTTCTTGAGATGGTCTCTAAATTCAGGTGGGATATACTCAAGGTCATACTTTGGTTCTCATGGTCGTATTTTAATTTTCTTCAGCTTCAACTTGAACTTGCATTTGAGCAATTGATGATCTATTCAGCAGTTGGGCCCTGGCCTTGTTCTGACTGATGATATTGAGCTTGTCTACTGTCTCTTTCCACAGATGTAGTTGATTTGATTCCTGTGTATTCCATCTGGTGAGGTCCGCATGTATATTTGCCATTTATGTTGTTGAAAAACATATTTCCAGTGAATAAGTCATTGGTCTTGCAATATTCTTTCATGAGATCTGCTTTGTTTCTATCACCAACACCACATTTTCCAACTACTGATCCTTCTCTGTTTCAAAATACTGATACTTCTTCTTTGTTCCCAGTTGTCTCTCTTTGTATTTGGGAGTGATATTTGTGAATTTTCTCTTGCCAGCATTCTCATGTTGAGATATCAGCCATGTGTGACTTTTGGAAGCCACGAAGGGTGAATATGTGCTTTTCCTGACTTCTGATAGTTAGGGTACAGGCCATCAGCTCAGGAATTCAAAGGCTCCTGCATAGACTTTGAGAGGCAAATGATGTGGTAGATCCAGGCTGCCTGGGTTCTAATCCCAGCTCCTCCACTTACTAGCTGTGTGACCTTGGCCATATGTTCAGTCTCTGTATTATTTGTAAAATGGACACATTACTTTCTCCATAGAGTTTTATAGGGATTAAATGAGATATAGGTAACTTGCTTTGAATAGTGCTGTACAGTTAGTCAGCTCTCAGTCGATGTGAACTACTACTGTGAAGAGCCAGTGATACACCAAACAAGGATAGTATCTAGAGTCTGGTGGTAGCAGCAGTGGCTGTGGCTGGTTGTGGATTCACTTTGTTCTATTCTGTTTTTCACATCTAGTCCTCCAGGCTTTTGATCAACCTTTTGAGCCACTCAGTAATCTGCCAGAGAATTCCATTTCTGATTTAAGTTGGTTGGAGCCCATACCCAGACAGGTACAATCAAAGGAATAGCTGACTGTTCTGTTTTGATTTCATTTTGGTAAGCTTTTTCTGATAAAAAGAGTGTTAGCTTCTTAACAACAAAGATCCTACCTTGCCTTTTGTTTGGATCTGCTATAGAGTCTTGTGCTGCCCTGGGCCTAGTGCTACCACTGAGCCACCTCTTCTGGCACAGGGGCTGGCACAGAGGAGGCCCAATGGGGTATTAAAGGTATATTGAATGAATGAATGGACCAAATATTCAATAGCTATTACCTGACTCAGAGTTCTGACACTGTTGAGCTGTGCCATCACCCCTATAAAAGCCTACCCTTTAACAGACTTGTGGCTACTGTTCGTTATTTTCGATTGGGTATTCTGTAATTACAGCCAAATACATCCTGACATTTTTTCCCTGGACTACTTTTTTTTCTTGTTGTCCTTCTACTGGTAAAGAAATTTTTTTTGCCATATATTTTGAAAAGTGATTTTCCAAGCGTGCACTACGAAGTTCTATTGGAAACAAGTATTAATTTGTGAACATTTTGTATGCTTTACCAAAATCCCCACAACTTCCTTTTTTAGCTCAGGAGAATTTATTTCTGTGTGAGCAGCGGAACATCGGAATAAGGGTGGATGAAATACAAGATGGAGAGAAATGTTTTTATTTCAGAATGGAACATATTATAACTAGGAATTTTGCATTAATTTATCATTAAGGGCTAATAATAACATTCTCTGGATTATACATATTCAGAAAATTAAAAGCAAATGATTTTTTTTTCTCTTTAATTCTCAAATGTCTCAATGGCCTGTTTTTATAGAGGTACTTTATAAAACTACTTGAGCCAACACCAAACCAGGAATTTGAGTGCATGCAACAAATCCTTGGAAAGAGTTGTATTGGACAGTTTTATCTGACCACCAACTTGAAATGCTGGTCACAAGCCAGCAAATCTCTCAGTGTTTTCCCTCTCCAAGGGGGTGTTAAAATGTAATGCAGCCAGGATGGGGGGAGGGGGAAGAAAGTCAGATTTTAATAATATCCAGTCTTCAATGCCATCAACAAGATGACATTTCCTGGAAAGAACGATGTTATTACAGTATGATTATTTGTAATGATTTACTTGATATGATCAACAAAGAAAAAGTAAATGATCCAAATGGGACTTCTGGCAGGGAACTGCATTCTCATGAAAAGAAGGACCAGCGGGCCAAGCATATTTGAGTAAACGTTGCAGATGAACTCGACATTAGGAAGGAGGAGTTCTTCATGGAGGCCACAAGAATGTGTAAGGGCAAGGAATTCCGGTTTCACCCACTTGTAGGCATAAAGCCAGGCTGACCTTTGCCAAACCTTTTGGCAGCCTTAGCCAGGATTTATATTACAGGAAAATTTAAAAAGTCAAAGTAGCATAGTTTGCATGATGTCATGTGTTCTATCATGTCCACCTTTTAGACATTCAGACATATGGCATAAAACCCAGAGTTCTGGCATTTCAGAAAAATACCAGGAAGGGTAGGGTTTAGGGAGATTTCAAATTCATTGTCAGGAGGTCATCAAGCTTTAAAGAAAATCAATAAGCTAGGGCTGGCCGGCTTTGTATATTGCTGACTCTCAGTTTGCCGATGAGGGAAGTGTGATACAAGAACTATGACATTGATGGGGTAGTTATAAAGGAGGCTATAGATAATTATAACCAATGTTCCATTTGCGTTCATTAATGCTACTTGCCATGTATCTCTGGGGTCTGGTCCTACTAGATGAAGACTAGCCCATCTAGGTTACAGGTTGTGGTCCAAATCTGGAGCTACCCAGAAACTCAAAGGTCAACATGGAAAGAGAGGTTTTGGAGAGCTACCTTTTGTGTGGTTGCTTCATTTTTGAGTGTAACAATGTTCTGAATTTAGAATTCACTTGGGTATTTTTCAACACCTGCATTAGGAAACATTTATGCTCACTCAGTCTTTTCCACATTCTTCTACATTTTCTTCACCTCAAAACGATAGTCTTCCCCAGGAGCTTTTCCCTTTCTCACTGTGATGGATTCAAAGCCCAGTTGTTGCCTTTGTAACTGCATCTTGGGAGAGTCTCCCTTTTCAAAGTTGAGGCTCCACCCAGAATGTAGAAGAATCCGCTGAGGCTGGACTGCTGGATGTCCTCTTACTAACTTCTATGACCATAATCCTTTGATTCTAAAGTGTAAGCTTTTTTGCTTTTTCATATTAGCATCTCTGAAGTAGGGAGACTTGTTTCAATTTATGAAAAAATGATACTAATACACAAAAATGCATAACAGCAAACAGTTTCTGGTAACAGCCATAATGACACCTCTTTGGAGGTTCTTAAAATTACCTTGGCATTTGACTATGTGGATCATAACAAATTATGGATAACCTTGCAAAGAATGGGAATTCCAGAACACTTAATTGTGCTCATGAGGAACCTGTACGTAGACCAAGAGGCAGTCGTTCAAACAGAGCAAGGGATTACCGCATGGTTTAAAGTCAGGAAAGGTGTGTGTCAGGGTTGTACCCTCTCACCATACTTATTCAATTTGTACATTGAGCAAATAACGAGAGAACCTGGACTGTATGAAGAAGAATGCAGCATCAGGATTGCAGGAAGACTCATTAACAACCTGTGCTATGCAGATGACACCACCTTGTTTGCTGAAAGTGAAGAGAACTTGAAGCACTTACTGATGAACATCAAAGAATACAGCCTTCACTATGGGTTATACATTGACATAAAAAAACCCAAAAATCCTCGGAACTGGACCAATAAGCAATATCATGATAGAGAAAAAATTGAAGTTATCAGGGATTTCATTGTACTTGGATCCATGATCAATACCCATGGGAGGAGCAGTCAAGAAATCCAAAGACACATTGCACTGGGCAAATATGCTGCAAAAGACCTCTTTAAAGTGCTAAAAAGATGTCACTTTAAGGACTAAGGTGTGCTTGACCCAAGACATGGTGTTTTCAATGGCTTCCTATACATGCCAAAGCTGGACGATGAATAAGGTGGACAAAAAAGAATGGATGCCTTTGAATTATGGTGTTGGAGAAGAATATTGAATACACCGTGGACTGCCAGAAGAATGAACAAATCTGTCTTGGAAGAAGTTCAGCCAGAAACCTATGATACTCCAAAATGCCTCTAAACATATATTTATGTCCTATATAACCCAGAGCTCTGTGGATCACCATATGGCTTTTGATCCTCTTAAGGTTCTATAACTTGGATTAGTACAGTATAGTGTTTGAATTAATAAAGGCTTGGAGCACAATTCTACTCTGATACATGTGAAGTTGCCACGAGCTGGAATCTACTCCATGGCAACTGGTTTGGTTTGTTTGTTTTCTGGTGGCGGGGGTGGGTTTAGCTCCTAATTCCCTGTTATAGCTATTCTACAAAATAATTTTAACTAACTTACAACTTATTCAGTGTTGACTATGTACCAAGCACTACTCTAAAAAAAACATAAGCACTTGACAAATATTTTGTTGCTTAATCTGCACAATAACAACATGTTGTTTTTGTTAGGTGCCATCTCATCTGTTCCAACTCATAGTGACCCTGTGTACAACAGAATGAAACACTGCCCAGTCCTGCGCCAACCTCACAGTTGTTGTCATGCTTGAACCCACTGTTGTAGGTACTGTGTCAATCCATCTTGTTGAGGGTCTTCCTATTTTTTGCTGGCCCTCTACTTTACCAAGCATGATGTCCTTCTCCAGGGACTGATCCCTCCTGATAACATGTCTAAAGTATATGAGACATAGTCTCACCACCCTTGCTTCTAAGGAGCATTCTGGTTGTGTTTCTTCCAAGACAGGTGAAAACACCTTGGCATGGGTCAGGCGCACTTTAGTCTTCAAGGTGACATCTTTGCTTTTCAGCACTTTAAAGAGGTCTTTTGCTGCAGATTTACCCAATGCAATGCATCTTTTGATTTCTTAACTGCTGCTTCCATGGGCGTTGATTGTGGACCCAAGTAAAATTAAATCCTTGATAACTTCGATCTTTTCTCCATTTATCATGATGTTGCTTATTGGTCCAATTGTGAGGATTTTTGTTTTCTTTACACTGAGGTGTAATCCATACTGAAGGCTGTGGTCTTTGATGTTCATCAGTAAGTGCTTCAAGTCCTCTTCAGTTTCAGCAAACAAGATTGTGTTATCTCCATAAAGTAGGTTGTTCATGAATCTCCCTCCAATCCTGATGCTCTGTTCTTCTTCATATAGTCCAGTTCTCAGATTATTTGCTCAGCACACAGATTGAATAGGTATGGTGAAAGGATGCAACCCTGACATACACCTTTCCTAACTTCAAACTACGTAGTATCCCCTTGTTTATGAGGAAAGAACTAATATTACCCCATTTAATAGATGAGGAATTTGAGGCCCAGGGACTTTAAGTAACTGGCCTTGATACTAAGTGTTGGAGCAGAGTTTTGAATCCAAGCAGCCTGGCTCCAGGATCCATGCTCTTAGCCTGTATCACAGCCATGCAAAAGATTCATGATAATGTAATTGATTAGCACATAGGTGGCAAGAAGTCAAACCTCAAGGTAATGTAGCAGGAGACAGATTATTGCAGACAGTTGTGTGATTCAGTTTATGTCCTGAGGTCTGAATTTCAGGGTTATAAGAAAAACTCAATGGATTTTAGTATCCAGCTAAAAATGGCACCAAGAAGACAAAATGACTTCAGAGATAGATGACTGGTCCAGGATGGGGAAGGCCGAGGAGTAGCAACCATCTTTGTTTTAACTCCCCTGTGCTTGAGTGTTCTTGTAAATCTCTATGCATCTGTAATTGCCTTAACCATCCAATCCTAGTATCCAGCTTTCCTCCGGTTTGGCTGAAAATAGGGCTGGGCTGTTTTCAAATGTCAAATCCAACCTCAAAGGGAAAGATTTTCACCACTGAAATTTTTCAAGGCTATACTGCAGTCTATGAAGGGAATTCCAAAGGAAAGCTCTTTTAAATTGTTTAAACAATGACTACCTCCCTGGAAAAAGTGTGTGCCCTCCTTGACTAACTCCTTTAAAGGTAGGCATGCTCTTCAGATGTTCAAGTCATGGATGTTTATTTTTAAACGTAACTTGTTTTATGGTTAGAACCCACAGAGTGCTTAAAATAGGATTAACCTCTTTGTATGTCGCAGCGATGATTAAACAACATTCCCATCATTCTTCATGGGAAGTGATGTAATGTATTTTCCTTTGGTTTTTAGCATTATGACTCTGAAGCCATGGTTGGTAAGATATCATTTATTTTTCTATCCTAAAATTGTATTTATATGTAATTTTCCTGGACCAAAATTATGCTATAAGAAATAGATTTTCCTGAAAAAAAAAAAAAAGGAAAATTTCACCTAACCTGAGAATAAAAAAAGATTGTTTTGTTTGAATAATTGCCTTAAGCAGGTCAGTATTTCCCCTTTAATCTTTGCTTCATTTTATTAATCAATTAGATTTTAAAAAGGCCAATTAAAATTTCAGTGTGTTTTTGTCTTTACTATTATTATTATTTCACACAACTGTTAATCTTGCCCTCCAGATGCATTTGGAGATACAATGGATTCTTTTCGGCACTGAGACAGGGTCCACTCTTTCCTCTGGACCATAGGACAGGTAATGGAGATGGGGTTGTATTAGAACTGGCAATGGCTAGTTGAAGACTGGAGTGTGGTCCAGGCTTCATTTTATTCCCCGATCCTGGATAGTTCCCTTACATGTTAAGTGGGTATTCTGGGATCCAAGAAATTACATAAAAGTCTCAAAAATATTTTTTAACATTCAGCTGTGAGTCACTTTCATTCTTAAATTATGTATTATTTCTAATCAAAAAAATTTGGCAAAAATTTTCTTCAGTTGTTAAATATTTATCAAACACCTATCATGTACGCTATTAGTCTTAGAAGAAATATAACCAGAAAGCTCCTTAGAATTGAGGATGGTGACTTCATCTTGCTTATTTTGGACATGTCATCAGGAAAGACCAATTGCTAGAAAAGGACATCATGTTTGGTAAAGCAGAGGGTAAGTGATAATGAGGAAAACCCTCAATGGGATGGACTCACACCATAGTCTCAACAATAGGTTCAAATATGTCAAAGATCATGGAGATGGTATATGACCAGGTAACATTTTGTTCTGTTATATTTAAGGTTACCATGAGTTGGTGCCAACTTGAAAGCAACTAACAACAATATGCATGCGGGGCATAATAATTGCATTTTCTCCTGATTTCTCTGCTTCAGAGCACTGGATCTTGCTGTTAATCTAAGCAACATTTTGGTTTTCATCATACCTAAGTATGGGAGATAGTGAGCTAGTTGTTTCTCTGTATTAAGTTATCAGATCATCTTCTAAAATTTAAGTTTTAATTACATGATATCCTATTTAATTGAATTATATCATACACCAAAGGGCTCCCAACAAGGCCTGAAACAGTGATTTGTCTTGTGCAAGTGCCTTATTGACAGAGTGCTCACAGGAGAAACCAGTAAGGGAGTGAGGAAATGGCAAGAAGCTATGCAAAGATGCAGCTTTAGCTGAAGCCCCAGGGGAGTTCTGAAGTGTGGGCGGCACCCAGAGCTGCCTCCCATTGATGTAAGGTCTGTGGTCTGCCCCAGAGGGGAGGAGAGGAGTCTATAACTACTTGAACATTTCTTGCTGAGTTGGCTCCAGGGGTTGAGGATAATTCTCCAGAGAAAAGGGCAACCACGGGCCACTAGCCAACAGCACTCACAGCAGCTGGGGGCAGGGCACCCCCTTGGCAGAGGGACCAGGCAAAGTACAAACAGTGTCTACTATGGGCCCCAAGAAAGCTAAGTAGGGATCAATAAAGAGTAACCTAAAAGAAATGAGAAACTTTGGTTTGGCTGCCCTTTGAAATTCAGAATTATTTTTCAATGGATGTCAACATTAATTGACTCTTAATCAGGGGAAGTGAATCTGCTCGCAGCTGTTTTTATAAATTGAAAGGAAAGGGGAACCTGGATAATGTCTTAACCACTAGACTTTAGAAAACTTGAAGTTTATTGCTGATGTACTAAACCGGAGATCAAATTGTCCACCATCTCCTAAACTGCCTTTGATAGCTTTAGGGCAAGGAAGTGGAGGCTAGAATAAGGTAACTGGGGATAAAACAACAGTGCCAACACTTGTTTTCTTATAAACTAAAAGGAATGCATTTTTTAAAAAGTAGATATATGACATACTCAGGCCCTGGGTTCACTGAGCCGGTTTTGCTACTTAGGTCTGCTTTTCAGTGATAAAAAGTTGAATTCCATGCCTAGGCACAAAGAGGTAAAGGGTTACAGGATATCATATCTGGTCAAGAAGGAAACGTGGTCCTCAAGGCCAGGGATAAGAGGACCAAAATGGCAACATTGTGAGGTAGATGCCCTTGGCCAGGGTTTTGAACTATTTAAGATCCTGAATATTTCGATTCACTTTGGCAGAGAGCTGAAGTATTTTATTTTTAATTTTTGGACCGTATCTTTGGAAGCCTATCTGTTGCTTTTCCTTAAGAGTTTATGCAGAGGCAGCATAAATGTTTCCCTTCTAGAAAACAAGCTTGCGTTTTACTCTAGTAGACATTACCCTGAGTCACAGAGTCTTGGGACTTTTTACAACTAAAAGAAGCCCATACGCATATGGCCTATTTCCTCTGGGCCGTAAAGTGTAAGGGACTTGCTTTCATTTGCACAGCTGGTTGTGGCAGGTGCAGATCTTCTGACACCTGTCCAAACTCCCGACACTCCGCTGGGCCTGCCTCGTGTTTAGTCACATTTTACTGATGAAGAAATTGAGGCTCAGAGGCTTATATAACTTGCCCAAGGCCACACTGATAGAAGGTGTTAGAGCCTGCATTTGAATCTGAGTTTAACACCAAATGCCCTGTATTCTCCATTGTACTAGACTGACTTGGACAGTCCTCTGCCAGGACTTTACAGCTAGTGGGAATTACAAATCTACCCTGCACACAACAACTGTGACCAGATACAGACACTGAGAAAAAGACAAGGTGAGTAAACACTGAGTGTCGTGTTGCAAAGGGGATAGGACTACAACTCAGGAGACTAGGATTCCAGGGCAGCTGTGTTGTCTTGGAAAGGTCAGCTAACGTAACTGGCCTGAGCAGTTGAAGATTTCTTAGGTCTGTTCCGGTGCTAACATTGTCTCATTTTGGTCAAGGAAGCCTTGAAGGAATGGCTAGCAATATGAACTTGGCCTTGTTCTTATTGTTAGTTGCTGTTTAGTCGAGTCTCATTCATGAAAACCCCATGTGTTACAGAGTAGAACAGCTGCATAGGGTTTTCTGGGCTGTAGTTGTAATGGGAGCAGCTTACCAGTTCTATCTTCCATAGTACCAATGGGTGGGTTCAGAATGTTAACTTTTAGGTTAGCAGTGGAGCATAAACTGTTTGTGCCCCTAGGGATCTTGAACTTGTTCTTAAAGGAATAAGCGAAGGGACGGTGGAAAGACACCCCAGGTTTCTGGAGCAACTTAAGCAAAGGCTCAGAGAGGAGATTAGACAAGCTGTATTCCTGGGGCCATAACAGACCTCATAACATTTGCTCTTAAAGCAAGGCCAGAGGGTTAGGGCTGTGCCAACGTAGACAGTATTTGGAGAGGGATGCTTAGCCGTACTCATTGCTCTGCATCTCATCTCATTGATTTTTTCCAGATGAAAGAATTCTCATTTATCCATTCTAAGAAGGAGAACTGGAAATCTAATAATTCTTAAGATATCATGACATGTTTGGGAAGAGGTGTGAAATGATACAGAAAAGATTTTTTTTTTGTCCCTCGGAAGGAAAGAGATCAAATGTGGACTAGGGATTTGGGAAAGTCCTGTACAAGCACTGAGTTTTGAGGTTTGAGCTTATCTTTTCTTTATCCTACTTGGGTGCTCAATTCCATTCAATTGAGAATTATGGAGGGCTGATTATATGTGACATTATGGATAAAAGAGGCCCACGACCTCGCGAGTCGTACTATAAAGGACTGTGAAACTACAAGAACTTTGAAACGGAGCCATGGGAAGTGAGGGGCGAAACCAGGCCAGAGAAGGTTTCCTGTGGGAATGGACATTTGAACTGCACCTTGGACGAAACTCTGTGGGGTAGTTCTACTCTATCCTACAGGGTCGACGGCAGTGGGTTTTTTGGGTTTTGGAAGAAAGGAAAAGGAGGGCGGACAAAACAAACTGATGAAGGGAACTGCATGAAGAAAGGCACAGAAGCAAGATGTGTACCTGAGCAGGGAAGGGCAAGACCCATCTGTCATGGCAAAGTAGAGTATGAAGAGGTAGAGAAGGGACATAGCTGAATGATGCCTCAGGACTTTTGGTTCTGTGTGTTCTGAGAAAAATGGTTCTGAATTTTGTTTTTGTTAGGTGCCTTTGAGTTGGTTCCAACCCATAGAGCCCTATACAAAACAGAACGAAACACTGCTCAGTCCTGTGCCCTCTTCACAATTATTGCTATGTTTGAGCCCATTGGTGCAGCCACTGTGTCAATTGACCTCATTGAGGGTCTTCTTTTTTGCTGACCCTTTGCATTACCAAGCATGATGTCCTTCTCCAGGAACTGATCCTTCCTGATAATATGTCCAAATTACTTGAGACAAAGTCTCCCCATTCTTGCTTCTATGGAGCATTCTGCCTGTACTTCTTGCAAGAAAGATTTGTTCATTCTTCTGGAAGTCCATTCAATATTTTTTACCAACATCGTAATTCAAAGGCGTCAATTCTTTGGTCTTCCTCATTCATTATCCAGCTTTTGCGTGTATATGGGGAGACTGAAGACATCATGGGTTGGGTCAAGTGCACCTTAGTCTTCAGAGTGACGTCTTTTCTTTTTAACACTTTAAAGAGGTCTTTTGTAGCAGATTTGCCCAGTGCAATGCATATTTTGATTTTTAAAAAAATTTTTATTGTGCTTTAAATGAACGTTTACAAATCAAGTCAGTCTCTCATACAAAAAATTTGTTTACACCCTGCTAAATACTCCTGGAAACCCTGGTGGCATAGTGGTTAAGTGCTATGGCTGCTAGCAAAGAGGTCGGTGGTTTGAATCCACCATGAGCTCCTTGGAAACTCTATGGTGCAGTTCTACTCTGTCCTATAGGGTCACTGTGGGTTGGAATTGACTCGACAGCAGTGGTTTTTTTTTTTTTTTTTTTATATATATATATACTCCTAGTTGCTCTCCCCCTAATGAGACAGTACACTCCTTCCCTCCTCTCTCTGTTTGTGTCCATTTGGCCAGCTTCTGACACCCTCTACCCTCTCATCTCCCCTCCAGACATGACCTGCCCACATAGTCTCATGTGTCTACTTGATCCAAGAAGCTAACTCTACACCAGTATCATTTTCTATCCCGTAGTCCAGACCAATCCCTGTCTGAAGAGTTGGCTTTGGGAACGGTTCCTGTCTTGGGCTAACAGAAAAGGTCTGGGGACCATGACCCCTGGGGTCCTTCTAATTCACTGTCAGACCATGAAGTCTGCTCTTTTTATGAGAATTTGAGGTCTGCATCCCACTGCTCTCCTGCTCCCTCAGGGGTTCTCTCTTGTGTTCCCTGTCATGGCAGTCATCGGTTGTACCCAGGCACCATCTAGTTCTTCTGGTCTCAGGCTGATGTAGTCCCTGGTTTATGCAGCCTTTTCTGTCTCTTGGGCTCATAATTACCTTGTGTCTTTGGAATTCTTCATCCTCCTTTGCCCCAGGTGGGACGACACCAATTGATGCATCTTAGATGGCCGCTTGCTAGTGTTTAAGACCCCAGATGCCACTCTCCAAAGTGGGATGTAGAATGTTTTCTTAATAGATTTTATTATGCCAATTGACTTTGATGTCCCCTGAAACCATGGTCCCCAAACCCCTGCCCCTGCTACGCTGGCCTTTGAAGTGTTCAGTTTGTTCAGGAAACTTCTTTGCTTTTGATTTAGTGCGGTTGTGCTGACCTCTCCTGTATTGTGTGCTGTCTTTCCCTTCACCTAAAGTAGTTCTTATCTACTATCTAAGTAGTGAAAACCCCTCTCCCTTCCTCCCTCTCAACACTGGTAACCATCAAAGAATATTTTCTTCTCAGTTTAAACTATTTCTCAAGTTCTTATAATAGTGGTCTCATACAATATTTGTCCTTTTGCAACTGACCAATTTCACTCAACATAATGCCTTCCAGATTCCTCCATGTTATGAAATGTTTCACGGATTCATCATTGTTCTTTGTCGATGCATAATATTCCGTTGTGTGAATATGCCATAATTTATTTATCCATTCATCCGTTGGTGGACACCTTGGTTGCTTCCATCTTTTTGCTATTGTAAGCACTGCTGCAGTGAACATGGGTGTGCATATATCTGTTCGTGTAAAGGCTATTATTTCTCTAAGATATATTCCGAGAAGTGGGATTGCTGGATCGTATGGGAGTTCTATTTCTAGCTTTTTAAGGAAGCACCAAATCGATTTCCAAAGTGGTTGTACCATTTTACATTCCCATCAGCAGGGTATAAGTGTTCCAATCTCTCCAAAACCTCTCCAATATTTATTATTTTGTGTTTTTTGAATTAATGCCAGCCTTGTTGGAGTGAGATGGAATCTCATTGTAGTTTTGATTTGCATTTCTCTAATGGCTAAGGATCGTGAGCATTTCCTCATGTATCTGTTAGCTATCTGAATGTGCTTTTTAGTGAAATGTCTGTTCCTATCTTTTGTCCATTTTTTACTTGGGTTATTTGTCTTTTTGTAGTTGAGTTTTTGCAGTATCACGTAGGTTTTAGAGATCAGACGCTGATCAGAAATGTCATGCTAAAAACTTTCTCCCAGTCTGTAGGTAATCTTTTTACTTTTTTGGTGAAGTCTTTGGATGAGCATAGGTGTTTGATTTTTTAGGAGCTCCCAGTTATCTATATTCTCTTCTGCATTGTTAGTAATGTTTTGTATACTGTTTATGCCATGTATTAGGGCTCCTAGCATTGTCCCTATTTTTTCTTCCATGATCTTTATCGCTTTAGATTTTATATGTAGGTCTTTGATCCATTTTGAGTTTGTTTTTGTGCATGGTGTGAGGTACAGGTCTCATTTCATTTTTTTGCAGATGGATATCCAGTTATGCCAGCATCATTTGTTAAAGATACTGTCTTTTCCCCATTTAACTGACTTTGGGCCTTTGTCAAATATCAGCTGCTCACATGTGGATAGAATTATGTCTGGATTCTCAATTCTGTTCCATTGGTCTATGTATCTGTTGTTGTACCAGTACCAGGCTGTTTTGAGTACTGTGGTGGTATAATAGGTTCTAAAATCAGGTAAAGTGAGGCCTCCCTTTGTTCTTCCTTTTCAGTAATGCCTTACTTATCCGGGACCTCTTGGCCTTCCACATGAAGTTGGTGACTTGTTTCTCTATCTCATTAAAAAATGTCATTGGAATTTGGATCAGAATTGCATTGTATCTATAGATGGCTTTTGGTTGAATAGACATTTTTACAATGTTAAGTCTTCTTATCTATGAGCAAGGTATGTTTTTCCACTTATGTAGGTCTCTTGGTTTCTTGCAGTAGTGTTTTGTAGTTTTCTTTGTATGTCTTTTACGTCTCTGATAAGACTTATTCCTAAGTATTTTATCTTTTTGGTGACTACTATAAGTGGCATTGATTGGGTGATTTTCTCTTCGATGTTCTTTTTGTTGGTGTAGAGGAATCCAACTGATCTTTGTATGTTTATCTTGTATCCTGATACTCTGCTGAACTTTTCTATTAGTTTCATTAGTTTTCTTGAGGATTCTTTAGGGTTTTCATGTCATCTGCAAATAGAGATACTTTTACTTCTTCCTTACCAGTCTGGATGCCCTTTATTTCTTTATCTAGCCTAATTGCTCTAGCTAGGACTTCTAGCACAATATTGAATAAGAGTGGTGATAAAGGGCATCCTTGTCTGATTCCTAATCTCAAGGGGAATGCTTTGAGACTCTCTCCATTTAGGATGATGCTGGCTACTGGCTTTGTATAAATGCCCTTTATTATGTTGAGGAATTCTCCTTCTATTCCTATTTTGCTGAGAGTTTTTATCATGAATGAGTGTTGAACTTTGTCAAATGCCTTTTCTGCATCAATTGATAAGATCATGTCATTCTTGTTTTTTGTTTTATTTATATGATGGATTACATTAATTGTTTTTCTATTGTTGAACCATCCCTGCATACCTGGTATGAATCCCACTTGGTCATGGTGAATTATTTTTTTGATATGTTGTTGAATTCTATTGGCTAGAATTTTGTTGAGGATTTTTGCATCTAAGTTCATGAGGGATATAGGTCTGTAATTTTCTTTTTGGGGGTGTCTTTACCTGGTTTTGGTATCAGGGATATGTTGGCTTCATAGAATGAGTTTGAGAGTATTCCATCCTTTTCTATGCTTTGAAATACCTTTAGTACTAGTGGTGTTAACTCTTCTCTGAAAGTTTGGTAGAACTCTGCAGTGAAGCCATCCAGACCAGGGCTTTTTTTGTTGGGAGTTTTTTGATTACCTTTTCAATCTCTTCTTTTGTTATGGGATTATTTAGTTGTTCTACCTCTGTTTGTGTTAGTTTAGGTAGGTAGTGTGTTTCTGGAAATTCATCCATTTCTTCTAGGTTTTCAAATTTGTTAGATTAAAATTTTTCGTAGTAATCTGATATGATTCTTTTAATATCAGTTGGGTCTGTTGTAATATTGCCCATGTCATTTCTTGTTTAGGTTATTTGCTCCCTCTCCTGTTTTCCTTTTGTCAGTTTGGCTAATGGTTTATCAATTGTGTTAATTTTTTCAGAGAGCCAACTTTTGGTCTTGTTAACTCTTTCAATTGTTTTTCTGTTCTCTATTTCATTTAACTGTGCTCTAATTTTTATTATTTGCTTTCTTCTGGTGCTTGAGGGTTTTTTGTTGTTGCTGTTGTTGCTCTCTTTCTATTTGTTCAAGTTGTAGGGATAATTCTTTGATTTTGGCCCTTTCTTCTTTTTGGATGTGTGCATTTATTGATATAAATTGACCTCTGAGCACTGCTTTAGCTGTGTCCCAAAGGTTCTGATAGGAAGTGTTTTCATTCTTACTGGATTTTATGAATTTCTTTATTCCATCCTTAATGTCTTCTAGTCGTTTTTGAGCAGGTATTGTTCAGTTTCCAAGTGTTTGTTTTCTTTTTCCTGTTTTTCCTGTTATTGATTTCTACTTTTATGGCCTTATGGTCAGAGAAGATGCTTTGTAATATTTCAATGTTTTGGATTCTGCTAAGGCTTGCTTTATGACCTAATATGTGGTCTATTCTAGAGAATGTTCCACGTGCACTAGAGAAGAAAGTATACTTGGTTGCTGTTGGGTGGAGTGTTCTGTATGTGTCTGTGAGGTCAAGCTGGTTGATTGCAGCATTTAGATCTTCTGTGTCTTTATTGAGCTTCTTTCTGGATGTCCTGTCCTTCACCAAAAGTGGTGTGCTGAAGTCTCCTACTATTATTGTGGAGCTGTCTATCTCACTTTTCAATGCTGATGGAGTTTATGTATCTTGCAGCCCTGTCATTGGGTGCATAAATATTTAACATGGTTATATCCTCCTGGCCCTTTAATCATTTTATAGTGTCCTTCTTTAACCTTTGTGGTGGTGGATTTAACTTTAAAGTCTATTTTGTCAGAAATTAATATTGCCACTCCTGCTCTTTTTTGATTGTTGTTTGCTTGATCTATTTTTTTCCATCCTTTGAGTTTTAGTTTGTTTGTGTCTCTAAGTCTAAGGTGTGTCTCTGGTAGGCAGCGATAGAGGATCTTTTTTTTTTTTTTTTAATCCATTCTGCCACTCTCTGTCTCTTCATTGGTGCAGTTAGTCCATTTACATTCAGTGTAATTATGGATAGGTAAAAAAAAAAAAAAAATTCTTTTTTTTTATGAGTTTAGTACTGTCACTTTGAAGTCTTTTGACAGTTTCTTTTTCCCACTTAATTTTTTGTGCTGAGTAGTTTATATATTGTCTTTTCCTCTTATTTGTAGTTGTTGATTTTGTTTCTGCTGTGTCTCTATTTTTTTTCTTGTATTTTATTTTGATAAGTAGGATTGTTAGTCCCCTGTGTGGTTACCTTAATATTTACCCCTATGTTTCTAAATTTAAACCTTTTATTTCTTTACAGCACTTTGTCTTCCTCTCCATATGAAAGATCTATGACTACATTTCTTAGTCCTTCTTTATTGTTTTAGTGTTGTCTTCTTTTACATAATGACATCACTGTTTCCCCGTTTTGAGTGTTTTTTTTTTTTATCTTCATTCATTTTTGTGATTTCCCTGTCTGGGTTGACGTCTGATTGCTTTGTCCAGTGTTCTGGTCTTGGGTAGATATCATTTATTTTCTAACCAGAGAACTTCCTTTAGTATTTCTTGTAGTTTTGGTTTGGTTTTTACTAATTCCCT
Source organism: Loxodonta africana (assembly GCF_030014295.1). NCBI lineage: Eukaryota > Metazoa > Chordata > Mammalia > Proboscidea > Elephantidae > Loxodonta > Loxodonta africana. Next base: position 224,446,398 of record NC_087342.1, on the reverse strand, counting down.
AAACTTATGTTTATCTGGAAATGTCCTAATTTCACCTTCATATTTGAGCAACAGTTTTGCTGGATATATGATTCTTGGCTGGAAATTTTTTTCCTTCAATGCTTTATATAAGTCATCCCATTGCCTTCTTGCCTGCATGGTTTCTGCCAAGTAGTCCGAGCTTATTCTTATTGACCCTCCTTTGTAGGTGACTTTTCATTTATCCTTAGCTGCTCTTAAAATTCCTTATCTTTGGTTTTGGCAAGTTTGATTATAATATGTCTTGGTGACTTTTTTTTTAAGATCTATCTTATGTGGAGTTCGATGAGCATATTGGATAGATATCTTCTCATCTTTCACGATATCAGGGAAGTTTTCTGCCAACAAATCTTCAGCAATTCACTCTGTGTTTCCTGTTATCCCTCCCTGTTCTGGTACTCCAATTACTCATGGGTTATTTCTCTTGATAGAGTCCCATGTGATTCTTAGGATATCTTCATTTTTTAAAAATTCTTTCATTTGATTTTTCTTCAAATGTATTGGTGCCAAGTGCTTTATCTTCAAGGTCACCAATTCTGCCTTCCACTTGCTCGATTCTGCTCCTCTGACTTTCTACTGAGTTGTCTAATTCTGTCATTTTATTGTTAATCTTCTGAATTTCTGATTGCTGTCTCTCTATGGTTTCTTGCAGCTTATTAAATTTTTGATTATATTCTTGAATAACCTTTTTAATTTCTTCAACTGCTTTATCTATGTGTTCCTTGGCTTGTTCTGCATATTGCCTGATCTTGTTCCTGATGTCTTGAATAGTTCTGTATATTTATCTTTTGTATTCTGCGTCTGGTAATCCCAGGAACGCACCTTCACCCACAAGATCTCTTGATTCTCTGTTTTGAGAGCTTGTTGAAGCCATCATGGTCTGCTTCTTTATGTGATTTGATATTGACTGTTGTCTCTGAGCCATGTATAAGTTATTGTATTAGTTTATGTTTGCTTACTGTGTGCTAGCTTCTTGCTTTGTTTTGTTTTGATATGCCCAAATAGGATGCTTGAGAGATCTAGCTTGATTATTTTTGCCTTTGAAGCTCTAACATCCTGTCACCAGGTGGTTAGGGCTGTTACCAGGTATATTAGCCTAGGAGTCCATTCGGTTTTCTTGTATGGATTCAATTCAGGTGTCTAGGTTGTTGATCATCAAGTGTGTGGTACAGGCTCTGTCCTACAGTCTTAGAGGGACAGGGGTGTTTGGTGTAGTACTGGTATCTGGTTGCAGCAGAGTGTCATGCTCTGAACAAGGCAGGTGGCTGACAATCATCCCTCAAGTGTCTGTGAGGAAAGCAAGTCCCTGTTCCCTTGAATGCACAGGTGGGTGAGTTCTGCAAGGAGACCTTGGGCACCCAATGCTTTTGAGTGTAAGGGCTGGGAGTTACCAGTTATCCTTGGACTCATGTCGCGGGTGGCTGGGTGACCTGAGTGGAGCTACCAGTCCTTAGGCCCCTGATGTGGGTAGGTGAGGACCCAGTTTAATAGGCAAAGCGGTGTCACACATCAAACACCCACTTCTCCACTGCAAAGCTGAAACAGTTGCAGTCTGCCAATAAGGGTCTATTCTGAAATAGGCCCACACAGGTCCATGCAGGCGGGAAAGGTATTCAAAGTCCACGGAGTGTTTCTGCCTGGACAGGAGCCACTTCTCTCTTGAGCTTCCCAGATGAGTGGAGCTGGCAAATTATCCTTTCCCCCAATTGTGAATTTATTCCTTCTCCAAGGCCAGGAGAATGGCTAAGAGTGCTCAGCAGAGCCTATCTCAGACCCAGAGAAATCAACAGCCACTGAAGCCAGTTTGGGAGCTGGGGGCACGGTAAAACATATACAAGTACTTAGCTTTTCTTGAGAGCGCCATTCTCTTCTGTTTCCGGAGATGTGAGTACGCTATGTGGCTGGCTGTTTCTCCCTGAGGGAACTGTGGTTGAACACTACCACCAGCCCACCACAGCCGCTTTCAGGAATGGTGCCTGAAGGTTCCTGGCTATTCAGGTCTGGCAAGTCCTCTCTGCTTCTGAACTGTCTCTCCCTCCCCCTGCCGCTCACTCCATTTTCTAACTCTGCCTTTGATGTTCAGGGCTCCTAGCTTGTCATAAGTATAATTGTTTCACTTGTTTTTTCAGGTCTTTGTCATAAGAGTGATCATCGGAAGTGTCTTACTACTCTACCGTCTTGGCCCCACCTCCGTTTTTGATTTCTTGACTACTGCTTCCGTGGGCATTGATTGTGGATCCAAATAAAATGAAATCTTTGACCACTTCAGTCTTTTCTCCGTTTATCATGATGATGTTTATTGGTCCAGTTGTGAGGATTTTTGTTTTGTTTTTGTTGAGGCATACTCCATACTGAAGGCTTTCTTGACTTTAAACCATGCAGTATCCCCTTGTTCTCTTCAAACAACTGCCTCTTGGTCTAAGTACAGGTTCTTTCTGAGCACAATTACATGTTCTGGAATTCCCATTCTTTGCAGTCATTAATTTGTTATGATCCACACAGTTGAATGCCTTTGCATAGTCAATAAGACACAGGTAAACATCTTTCTGGTATTCTCTGCTTTCAGTCAAGATCCACCTGACCTCAGCAATGATATCCCTCAATCCACATCCTCTTCTGAATCTGGCTTGAATTTCTGGTGGTTCCCTGTGAATGTACTGCTGCAATCTTTTTTAAAATTATCTTCAGCAATATTTTACTTTTTGTGATATTAATTATATTGTTCAAAAATTTCCACATTCTGTTGGATCTCCTTTCTTTGGAATAGGCACAGATATGGATCTTTTCCAGTCAGTTGGCCAGGTAGCTGTCTTCCAAATTTCTTGGCATAGATGAGTGAGTGCTTTCAACATTGCATTCCTTTGTTGAAACATTTCAATTGGTATTCTGTCAATTCCCAGAACCTTGCTTTTAGCCAATGCCTTCAGTGCAGCTTGGGCTTTTTCTTTTAATACCATTGGTTCTTGATCATATTCTACCTCTTCAAATGGTTTAATGTCTACCAATTCTTTTTGGTACAGTGACTCTGTGTATTCCTTCCATCTTGTTTTGATGCTCCTGCATCATTCAATATTTTGTCTATATAATCCTTCAATTATGCATCTTCAGGGCTGAATTTTTTCTTCAGTTCTTTCTGCTTAGAAATGATGAGCTTTTAGTTTCTAATTCCAGGTCTTTGCACATTTCATTATAATACTTTACTTTGTCTTTTTGAGCTGCCCTTTGAAATCTTCTCTTCAGGTCTTTTACTTTATTTCTTCTATTCGCTTTAGCTATTCTACATTCAAGAGTAAGTTTCAGAGTCTTGTCTGACATCCATTTTGGTATTTTCTTCTTTTCTGTCTTATTAGTGACCTTTTGTTTTCCTCATGTATAATGTCCTTGATGTTATCCCACAACTCATGTAGTCTTTGGCCATGTCTCAGATTTCTTCTTGAAATGGTCTCTAAATTTAGGTGGGATATACTCAAAGTTGTACTTTGGCTCTCATGGACTTATTTTAATTTTCTTCAGCTTCAACTTGAACTTGCATAGGAGCAATTGATGGTCTGTTCCACAGTTGGCCCCTGGCCTTTTCTGAACTGATGATATTGAGCTTCTCTGTTGCGTCTTCCCACATCTGTAGTCTATTTGATTTATGTGTATTCCATCTGGTGAGATCCATGTGTGTAGTCATTGTTTATGTTGTTGAAAAATGCTATTTCCAATTGAGAAGTCATTGCTCTTACAAAATTCTATCATGCCATCTCTGGTGTCTTTTCTATCACCAAGGCCATATTTTCCAACTAGTAATTTGAATTTTGAAAACATTTTCATTACCAACCATGTCCTGAGACTTAGCTTGTGATTCTGGGAGTGTATGTAGGCTTGTAGGAACATTACAGTTACAGGGCAGAAAAAGTGGTACAGAGTGGTTGACTGAAATCAAACAGCAAACTGGACAGGTTTGTTGAGGCTAGTGGGCTAAAAAGCAGAAGGGCATAGAAGAGAATAGGGGAAGAGGAACTGAATTTGGGTTTCATAAAGACTTTGGAATGAAAGTATATCATAAAAATGAGTTCAGGTTCAATCAGAATCACCAGAGATGATTCAGTAGTTCAGGAAATAAAAATCAACTTTTATCATGTTGATCTATATTGAAATCTTGTTAACTGGTTTTTAAATTATAACTAATTAAATAAACACAGCCTACTTAAAGACAGTTAAGTGATGGCTGTTTCTCAGAGTGAAGTTGGTGTCATGAATTGAATTGTGTACCCCCAAAATATGTGTATCAATTTGGTTAGGCCATGATTCCCAGTATTATGTAATTGTCCACCATTTTGTCATCTGATGTGATTTTCCTATGTGTTGTAAATCCTACCGCTATGATGTTAATGAGCTGGAATAGAGGCAGTTATGTTAATGAGGCAGGACTCAGTCTACAAGATTGGATTTTGTCCTGAGCCAATCTCTTTTGAGCTATAAAAGAGAGAAGCAAGCAGAGAGACAGTGGGCTCTCATACCACCAAGAAAGCAGTGTCAGGAGCAGATCCCATCCTTTGGACCTGGGCTTCCTGTGCAAAGAAGCTCCTAGTCTGGAGAAAGAGTGATGAAAAGGATCTTCCTTCAGAAAGCCTTTTCCTGGAGATGAAACCCTGACTTTGGACTTCTAGCCTACTTTTCTCTGAGGAAATGAATTTCTCTTTGTTAAAGTCATCCACTTGTGGTATTTCTATTATAGCCAAAAAAATAGCAGTACTGGATAATTAAGACATTCGATTTACTACTATTGTTTTTGGACTGGCAGGGTTGGGGCTGCCCTCTTATGAAAAGAATATCAATGAATTATTAAAAGGTGACTTCATGTTTAAAAGCTGTGGTTTGCACTTTTATGTTGCTCATCTGTGGACTCAGAAAATTATTCACCAGACTCAGTTAGGGTAGGCAATGCCCATTCATTTGTCAAGCATTTATACTGAATCCTTACTATACTTTGTACTTTGTAGTTGGAAGGAAGAGATTTGTAGACTCCCCATGAGTAGAAAGCCATGAGTTTACATAAGAATCTCAAAATGAAGATAAAAACTCCTAAGGGACAGTTGTGAAGCATTATGTGAGCATATACAAATTTTGTTTCATTAACACCATACATAAATGTATGAGAGTTTGGGAGAAAGAATCAGCATCCACGCAGTCCCCCAAAACAAAAACCTCAGAGTCATTTTTAACTTCTTCCTCTCTTTTGACTGCTCCCAACCACCCCACCTGACCCCATTAATTCAATCTGTCCCCACATCCTACTGAGTCTACCTCTGAAGTGCCATCTATCTGTGCTTTCATCTCCACGGTCTTTGAATAGGGAAGACCAAAGAAGAGTTGACAACTTTGAATCGTGGTGTTGGCAAAGAATATTGAATATAACGTGAACTGCCAAAAGAATGAACAAATCTGTCTTGGAAGAAGTACAACCAGAATGCTCCTTAGAAGCAAGGATGGTGAGACTATGTCTTACATATTTTGGACATGTTATTGGGGGGATCAATCCCTGGAGAAGGACATCATGCCTGGTAAAGTACAGGGTCAGCGAAGAAGAGGAAGACCCTCAACGAGAGGGATTGACACAGTGGCTGCAACAATGGGCTTAAGCATAACAATGGTTGTGGGCATTATGAAGGACTAGACAGTGTTTTGTTCTGTAGTTCATAGGGTCACTGAGTCGTAACTGAGTCAATGGCACCTAACATGATCTTTGCCTTTGGTCTATTACCTACACCAGTGGTTCTCAAAATATGTTCTGAGAAGCACTGGGGATCACCAGAATTCTTTCAGGGGTCTGCAAGGTCAAATATTTTCATAATGATAGTAAAACATTATTTTCCCTTTTCACTCTCAATTCTTTAACAAGTAAAAAGTGGAGTTTTTCAGAAGCTACAGCATGCTTGATGATGTCACCTCTCTGATAACTAATGAAAAGTGTGCTTATTCATTTTTATGTTTTAAAATGTTTTCAGTTAGATATAGCCCATATAATCAAAAGCCCTTTGGGGTTTCCAACAAGTTTAAGAGTATAAAGGGGTCCTGAGACTAAAAGTAAGAAAACCATTGACCTAGATGAATGCCTTACCTAACTGGTCTGCCTGCCTCTCATGTGCCTCTGGCCTCACCCTCTTATTGTGATCTTCCTCAGTTTGTCCCCATACTGGCAGTAGAGCTATCTTTCTGGAACTAAGGTCTGGTAGTCCCCCTGAGGTTAGAAACTTCCAGTGGTTTCCTAGTTTTTACAGAATGACACCTTAAAATAGTATTCAAGGGCTGTCACACTCTGGCTTGAAGCTTCCTTTCCAGTTCCATCTCCCACCACTATCATATTTCCTATACCCTAGTCATATTGAACTAAGGTTGGTCAAAGACAACACTTTCACTGAGTATCCTTTCTCAGCACATTCCCACTGAAAACAAACTAGCATCTGTGTTCCCAAAGAACAATATTTATACCTTTATTTGTCACTCATCACAGTCTGACTTGTTTGATAATTGTGTATCTCTGTCTCAACCCCTTAACTGTGAGCTCAAGGATGGGGACTGTCTTAGGCTGGGTTCTCAAGAGAAGCAAAACTGGTCATGCGTATAATTATATAGAGATTTATATTAAGGAAACAGCTCACACAATTGTAGGGGTTGGAATGTCCAAGTCCCTGGATCAGGATTGAATCCTTTCCCAGTTCACAGAGCTGCAGAAGCTGGTGAATCCAAGATGGGCAGGTTGGAGAGCATGGATCCCGCTCACAGGTTGTGACAGTCGAGGAATCCCCAAAGTTGGCAGGCAAGACTGCAAGGTTTCTCCTGAGTCACTTAGCTGCGGGAACTGGCGAACCCAAGATAGGTAAGTCAGAAAGCAGGACTCTTACTCATAGACCGCCAAGATCGGCAAATCCCAAGACGGACAGGTAAGCTCTAGTTCAGGTCACAAGAACCGGAGGTCAGACAAGAGACAGCTGCTGGATCCAGAACAAGCCAACAACCTTTTCAAGGCAAGCAGGAAGGAAGTAGGCAGCAGAAGGTGGAGAGACGAAGGCTGAGGGGGTGGTAAGCCACCATAGGCCCCACCCCCACCAGTACCACTCAGCAGATTCCATCACGGGGGTGATCACATATCAGATTTCAACATGAAAGTGATCACAACATTGTACGACTGCCAAAACACTGAGAATCATGGTCCAGCCAAGTTGACACACAATCTTAACCATCAAAGGGTACTTGTCTTATTCATTCTTGTAGTAACTTAGACCTAGACAGTGCCATGATTATTGTATTTAATGAAAGTACTTTGTTGAATAAATGAATATAAATAAATCATTGTGATAATCAGATTAAATCATCTACATGGAGTCCCTGGGTGGTTCCAACAGTTAAGCCCTTGACTACTAGGCAAAAGGTAGGCAGTTCAAATCCACCCAGAGGTACCTTGGAAGACAGGCCTGGAGATCTGCCTCTGAATGGTCACAGCCTTGACAATTCTATGAAGCAGTTCTGCTTTGCACACATGCTGTTGCCATGAGTTGTAATCGACCTGATGGCAACTAATAACAACAACAACATCTACGTACATAAGCATACTTGTTTAGGTACAGATTTCATTGTAAGTTGTTTAGACTTATTTTTGAAACTATTTACCTTATGATACATATAAAGAACATGGATCTCATTATTTGTAGAAATTTCTACAAAACAGCAGTGCTCAGACTGATTGTCCACTCTGTTCATCAAACCAGGTACTAAATGGCTTTGATATTTTTTCCAAACATGTATCCATCTTCAAAACATTAAGATTTGCCACCACTAAGTTTATTCAAAAGAATATGTCATATGACTCTGGGCCACATTACAGTTTTGTTCCATTTTATCCAATTGAACAGGCACTTACTGAGCTACTAGCTCTGCAGTTCGCTGTGCATATGCACATGGAGATGAATAGTACAAGGTTTCTGCCTTGGAGAAGCTCACAGGCTAATATGGAAAAGAAAAGATAAATAAACACAGTTCATCATGACAAGGGCAGAAATAGGGAGCAGGGGTAGGACACTAAAAAAGGATTAATTCTCTCTTGGGGTAGTGGTGATGGATGCTAAGGAAAAGCGTTTCAGAGGACGTGTCCCTTAAGCTGGGATCCTAAAGAGGAGTTGGAATTTTATAGACGGGTGAGGAGTGGGGGTGGCGGGGAGAAGGTTTCAAGCAGGAGAAAACTTGTCTTTAGGGTAATGGTTTAGAAGAAACATTTTAAGGAGGGGAGTGAATAGCAATTAGTTCTGAGACTTTGGCGGGGCCCAGATCATGAAGGGTCTCGTTTTACATGTTCGGCCTTGATCCTGTAAGTGCTAAAAAAATTCCAAGTGAAGAATTCTAAAATTATTTGGAGCCATAATAGCAGGATTGGAGGGACCAGTTTCCTTTGAGTACAGAAGCTTGGGTATATCTATTTTGAAAAATCAGTTATAGCATTTTTGATCTCATTTCATCTAATAGATGTTTTTTAAAAAGGTGATTTCTTACCTAAGGCTTTCATTGATTTCACAAATATTTATTAAGCACTTACTATGTGCCAGGCACTTTTTTACAAACTTGAGAAACATCAGTGAACAAAACAGACAAAAATCCCTGCCCTCATTGATCTTACCTTCTTGTTTTCTTACTTCATAGTCCCATTCACAGGGTTTCCATGACTTAGCTACACAGGTAATTTTGGGTGGGAAGGGGACTCTAGAGAACTTAAAGCACAGTAACTCCTCTTTGCTTTTGTCATGGATTGAATTGTGTCCCCCCCCAAAATACGTGTCAACTTAGTTAGGCCACGATTCCCACTATTGTGTGGTTGTCTTCCATTTTGTGATTGATGTGATTTTCCTATGTGTTGTAAATCCTACTTCCATGATGTTAATGAGGTGGGATAGGCAGCAGTTATGTTAATGAGGCAGGACTCAATCTACAAGATTGGATTGTGTCTTGAGCCAATCCGTTTAGAGATATAAAAGAGAAGTAAGCAGAAAGATGGCAGGGGAGGCCTCATACCACCAAGAAAACAGCGTTGGGAGTAGAACACGTCCTTTGGATTTGGGGTTCCTGCGTGGAGAAACTCCTACTCCGGGGGAAGACTGATGACAAGAACCTTCCTCTAGAGCTGACAGAGGGAGAAAGCCTTCCCCTGGAGCTGATGCCCTGAATCTGGACTTCTAGCGTACTAGACTGCCAGAGAATAAATGTTTGTTAAAGCCATCCACTTGTGGTGTTTCTGTTACAGCAGCACTAGATAACTAAGCCATCTTTCTTGTTAAGGAAAACTTCCTTAGAGTACGTTTTCAGGTGGGTTCTGATGGGTGAAAATGACATAGTGAGGCAAGCCAATAGGGCAATGGGCTACAACAGAAAACATTTGCCTTTTTCTCCTGATCCCTTCTCCAGTGGTTTTTTTTTTACAAAGTAGTCTTTATTTTTTAGAACAGTTTTAGATTTACAGAAATATTCAGAAGAGAGTTCCCATATACTCCACATCCAGTGTCTCTATTATTAACATCTTACACTAGTACGGTACAGGTGTCACAGTTAAGGAAACAAAATTAGTACATTACTATTAATTAAAGTCCGCACTTGAATGATATTTCTGTAGTTTTTACCTAATGCCACTTTTCTGTTCAGGATCCCATCCAGGATACCATGTTATATCTATGTGTTGTGTCACCTTAGGCTTTTCTTGGCTGTGACAGTTTCTCAGACTTTCCTTGTTTTGGATGGCCTTAACAGATTTGGGAGCCCTGTTGGCACAGTGGTTAAGCATTCAGATGCTAACCAAAGGGTTTGCAGTTTGACTCCACCAGCTGCTCTTTGGAAACCCTGTGGCGGTTCTACTATGTCCTATAAAGTCACTATGAGTCAGAATTGACTCAGTGGCAATGGGTTTGGTTTTTGGTATTAACAGATCTGAGGAGAGTGGCCAGGTATTTTGTAGAACACCTCTACTTGAGGTTTGTCTGATGTTTTTTATCACAATTAGACCGAGATTATGGGTTTGGTGAAGGAAACCACAGACATAAAGTGCCATTCTCAACACATATACAAGCGGTACACACTATCAACATGACAACCTCTGTTGATGTTCACCTTGATTATTTGGCAGAGGAAGTGTTTGTCAGGTATCTTCATTGTAAAGTTACTCTGTTTTCACACTTTTTGTACAGTTCTCTTTGGAAGGAAGTCACTATGCACAGTCCACATGTAAGAGGCAGGGAGTTACGCTCAACTTCTTTGAGGGCAGAGCATCTAGGTAAATTATTTGGAATTATTCTGCACATGAGATTTGTTTCTTTTCCCCCATTTATTTATCACCAGTGATGTTTTTACAATTACCATGAATCACTTACTAAATAAGCAGACATTTATTCAGGGCCTAGCAATCTGAAGTTGTTAACAATCTCATTGTACTAGAGATCAATAATCAACACCCATGGAAGCATCAGCCAAGAAATCAAATGATGTTTTGCATTGGGTAAGTCTGCTGCGAAAGACCTCTTTAAATTTTTAAAAAGCAAAGATGTCACTTTGAAGACTAAGGTAACTGTGACCCAAGCCACGGTCTTTTCAATCACCTCATATGCGTGCAAAAGTTGGATAAGGAAAACAGAAGAGTTGATGTATTCGTACTGTAGTGTTGGTAAAGGATATTGAATATACTGTGGACTACCAAAAGAACAAACAAATCAGTCTTAGAAGAAATATAACCAGAATGCTCCATAGAAAAGAGGATGGCAAGACTTTGCCTCACTTACCTTGGACGTGTCATCAGGAAAAACCAATTGCTAGAAAAGAACATGTTTGGTAAAGTGGTGGATCAGTGAAAATAAGGGAAATGAGATGGATTGACACAATAGCAACAACAATTGATTCACACACGCCAATGATCATGAAGATGGTGTAAGATGAGGCAATGTTTTGTTATGTTGCACGTAAGATTGCTGTAATTTGGAGCAGACTCAACAGCCGCTAGCAACTATGTGCAAGGCATTAGAAACACATTTTTACCAAACACTATTGTAGTTTTTCCAGAGACAACTCGTTTAAAAATGAAGAAACCTGATTTGCTGCTTTGCATTTGACGCTAACTGCTAGGAGGTTTAAGGTAAGTAATTTAACATGTGAGCTTCAGTTTCTTCTTCTGGAAAATTAGATGGTGGGAAGGCATTAATTCTAACATTCCTTCCGGGCTTAAAATTGTAGGATTGTATAAGATACTCAGTGAAAAAGAGTAAGACCCTAGACAAGATGGATTGACACAGTGGCTGCAACACTAGGCTCAAACACAGAATGATTGTGAGGGTGGTGCAGGACTGGGCAGTGCTTTGTTCTGTTGTACATAGATCACTATGAGTCGGAAGCGACTTGATGGCACCTAACAACACAGCAACATAATATACTCATAGAAATAGGCTGCACATTGTCTGTAAAAGGGAATTATGAATATCTGTAGCAGGCTGCCCCAACTCAATGAAATCTGTGTTTAAAAATCTTCCTTGTCATTTGCCTCAGGGAATGGGTCTTTTGTCTGCTATATTATTTTCTTATGACTCAGAGCTAAAATATATATACCCGATGAAAATATCAAGTGGATGAAGTTAACTTTGTTAGTAGCGTAAGATATTTTATGATGAGGAAAAAATGCCAGACCATCTGCGAATGACTGTTTTATGGGTTTAATAGAAACCACTACCTATGGAAAAAATAGCCCAGAATAAGAGCAAATCAGAGGAATTTGGAATCTGTTCTAAGGCCAGATTGAGGTGGTATGACGACAGGCAGGCTTGTGTGGACGCTTCCTCACTGTTTTCTCCCTTGGGAAAAAGAAATACAAGAGAAAAAGAGGAAAGCTGATGAAACCTGAGGATAAAAAGCCTTGTCTAGATTTGAGAGAAAAAAATATTCGTGACTTGCTTCTTAAAGGACTCCCCGACAGCCTTAAGGAAGGAGGCCTCTGGAAGGAGGTCTCAGTGCGGAGTGCCAGTTGGCTCTTAGCTTCATTTTAGAGGAAAGGCAAAGTCACTGTTTTCTGCTCCTGCCCTTTGCAAACTTAATCATGCTTTTCTGGGCAGCCAGAGCCTCTCTTCTCGCTGATGAATGTCTTCTAATGCGTTTCTTGCAAATGCAATTATGGATGTTCTTTCCAGGTTTTTTTTTTTTTTTCCTGGGAAGATTTATTTCTGTAAACTATCAAGGCAAATCATAGTTTAATGTCCCTGCCTCCACGCCCCCTTTGCTTTGCCAGTTGTTCCGCCAACCTCAGTTACCCTCCTTCTCTGCCTCTGCTGTAAAGTAAGGAAAAAACGATTTCACCTGCCTATTCACAAAGGTGCTGCAAGCAGCTAACGCGATCAGCTGCTAACCAGAAGGCTAAAGTCCGAGTTCACCTAGAAGTGCTTCAGAAGAAAGGCCTGGCAATCTACTTCTGAAAAAAAATCAGCTATTGAAAACCCAATGGAGCACAGTTCTACCCTGACACACATGGGGCCGTCATGAGTTGGGATTGACTTGATGGCAACTGGGTCCTTTTTTTTCTTTAATTCACAAAGGAATGACACAGAGGACCAATCGAGGGCTCCTCCAGCCTGTTTTCTGGGGCAGCAGATCCAAAGCATTGAAAGTCAGGGTCAGGTGCTGTTAACCAGTGTCAGATTTCCACAGAGTGCCTACAACATGCAAAGTGCTTTACTCTACCTTACTGAGGTTGTCGTTGCTTTAATTGCGTGGAGTCATTGCCAAGATTCCAACTCATGGCGACCCTATGCGTGCAGAGTAGAACTGCTCCATGGGGTTTTCAAGTTTGTGACCTTTTGGAAGCAGATCACTAGGCCTTCGCTAGGTTCAACCCAAGGTTAAACCATTTGTGCCACCCAGGGACTCCTTGTATAACTGAGGTGCGGAGAGGTAAGTAAATTAGGCTCCCCAGGAACTTACAACTCAGTAAGGGAAACAGACCTGCACAAAACAAAACAAGCCCAGAGCCTGAGGGAGCCAGGGAAAGCCCTGGGCCCCCTACCCCTGAAGCCCAGCTGCTCTGGCTGGCAGGGGGCCTGAGGAGGAGGAGGAGGAAGAGGAGATCCTGGGAGGAGCTCTGAGTGGTGAGTATTTTTCCATCTGGCAGTAGTTGTGGGGGCCCAGAAAGGTGACTCCAACCCCTTGATACCAGCATAGGAACTGGCAGAGAGGCCTTTCTCAGCCTTGTTTTTCTATCCCACCGCCTGGAGACTCAGAACTAGCTAACAGCTGCAGGAGGAAGCCTGAAGGTAGGGGGCTGCCACCCTCAGCCCAGGGAAAGTCCCTGGCATGACTGCTTTGTCGGGAGCACCAGCCACTCTCAGGCAGAACCCGTAAGTGGGTGGAGCCTCATACTCAGGCAGGTGAAGAAAAGACCTTTTGTGCTGATGAGGAGCAAAGCTGCCCTCAAGTGTGGGTGGGGAAAGGAGTGGGAGGCATAACTAAGGCGTGGCAGGTAGGGTGCCTGCCCTGGGTGCCGCATGAATATGGTGCCAGTGAGCAGTTTCTATTGGCCATCGCTTTCCATCGCCAGCTGTCAGAGATCATGCAGCAATTTAAAACTAATTGTCATAGATGCTATTTTCCATAGATAGGCCCCTGGCATGGGGATGAACAACTGAAGAGGAAGAAGCTGCAGCCTCTAGGACTCTGAGATAGGGCACCTGCCTTCTCTAGGTAGAAAAGGGGAGGGGAGGGAGGAGGAAACCAATTCAGGGCATCAGGCTCAGGGCTAGATGATTTGCAGGAATTAAATGATTTATTTAATCTTCAAGGGAATGGTGCTAAGAGTCCCATTGTATTGATGAGGAAACAGGAGGTTGTGGGAATTTAGGTAATAAAATTCACAGAGTTAATGGGCAAGCCAGTATTTAAAGCAAGATCTGTCCAATTCCACCGGATGCCATCAGGTTGACTTCAACTCATGGCGACCTCATGTATATCAAAGTAGAACTGTGTTCCATAGGGTTGTCAATGGCTAGTTTTTTGGAAGTAGGTTGCCAGGCCTTTCTTCCAAAGCACCACACGTTTGGGTGGAATCAAATTGCCAACCTTTTGATTAGCAGGCAACGATATTAACCATTTGCACCTCCCAGGGATGCCATCTAATTCTACAGCCCAGGCTTTTTCTACTGCTAGCCATTGCCTGCTCTGCTGACCTACCTACTTCATGTTATTTAAAGATCACTTAAGCAGTCCTCTCATTCTTGGAAGGGGGAGGGGGTGAGGATGCTCTTCCCTCAGTCTGCCTGGTTGGTGTGCAGCCAGAAATTCCATGGTTCGAGGTTCATTTCTTCTAGGGTAGTAAGCGTGGTCTCTCTTCAGGTAGTCCCCTCCCCTCCTTTTTTTTTTTTTTTCACTTAAAATAACACACATTTATTATCTTACAGTTAATGGAGGTTAAAAGTCCAAAATGGATCTCACTGGGCCGAGTTTCTTCAGCCTCTAGGGAAGAATCCTACATTCCTTGGCTGATGGCTTCTTTCCATCTTTGAAGTCAGCAGGGGTTGTTCAGGTCTTCACTCTGACACTGACTCTTCTGCCTCCCTCTTCCTCATTTAAGGAGTCTTGTGATTACACTGGGACCACCAGGATAATCTAGGGTAATTACCCTGTTTTAAGATCAGTTTCTTAGTAATCTCAACATCGCCTACTGTTTTAAGTCTCCTTTGCCCTGGTGGTGCAGTGGTTAAGCGCTCAGCTGCTAACCAAAACATCGGCAATTCAAATCCACCAGTGGCTCCTTGGAAACCCGGTGGGTCAGTTCTACTCTGTCCTATAGTGTCGCCATGAGTTGCAATTGACTCAATGCAGTGGGTTTGGTTTTGGTTTGGTTTTGGCTATGTATTGGAACGTATTCACAGTGTCTTGGGATTAGGTCATGGACATTTTGGGGAGACCACTATTCTGTCTACTATGGTCCATACCGTGACCACCAATGATTCATGTCTATTCCACGTGCAAAAATATATTTACCCTACTCCAACATCCCCAAAGTCTCAACTTTACTACCACATCAACTCAGAGTCCAAAACCTCATTTAAATTTTAACAGTTCAAAAGTCTCAAATCTCATACTAATCATTTATATCAGGTATGGTTGAAGTTCTGGGTATGGGTTCATCTTGAGACATAATTCCACTTCATATGTTAGCCTGTGAAATTCAAAAAATGAGTTCTATAGTTCCAAAATAGTTCATTCTACATGCTACCTTAATTCTACATAGCTATAGTAAAGTATTCACATGTTCTGGGGATTAAGATCTGACCATTTTGGGGAGGGGATAATTCTGCCCATCACAACAAGTTCATGAGATTTCAGAAATTTTGTACTGTTTTCAAAAACATTCTGTAGTTTGCAGAAGAAAATTTATCATGAATTCCTTGAGTTTGTCCTGTTTGGGTTTTTCACAATTACTTGAACTGTAGGTTTATGTCTTTTGCTAAATTTAGGACATTTTCAGCCTTCATTTCTTCAAATACTTTTTTCAGGTAGCCCCATTTTTAAGCTCAAAAGCTTCTAAGCTGGGGAACACATCAAGGTGATCACTCATTGATTCTTCACTGAGTATCAGGTGTCTGGCCTAGTATAACAGCTCAGGACCAGCCATGTCCACAGGAGTCTTTCTGTTTTTATAGCCCGTGGATGGGGAGGACAAATCCAGTGACGGTCAGGCTGCCATCTGCAGCTGTTCTTGACTCAGGTGGGCCTGGCGATTGTTTTGCCAGCTGCGGGGCTGGATAGAGGGGCTGAGAGATCACTAAGCATTCCCTTCCTCATACCTTCCAGGGTCTGAGTTTCCCTCCCAGAGGCTTTTCCTCCACAGCCAAGAAATAAATCAGTGTTTCCCATCCCCGCCACTAGAGCTTCACCCTTTTTCCAAATTTTCTCCTAATTGAACCCAAGCTTTTGTCCAGAAACATCAGATACAAGTAGAACGAGGGCATTTTTACAAATTTACAGGGATTATTATGTTCCCCAAAAGGAACCCTGGTGGCTGGGGCTTCAAACCGGTTTGTTCTGGTTTGAAACCTTGCTGAGGATTTGCGTTTCCACCCCAGATATCTGGAATCAGAATCTGCATTTTAACAAGCTTTCTAGGTGATTCTTATGTATGATACATTTTGAGAACCACTGCTCTAATAGTAGAGCCCTGGTGGCTCAGTGGTTAATAGCATGGCTGCTAACCAAAAGGCCTGCAGTTCGAATCCTCCTTAGAAATCCTATGGGGTAGTTTGACTCTCTCCTACAGGGTCGCTGTGAGTTGGAATCAACTCGACAGCAGTGGGTTTGGTTTTTTTGGGGGGGCTCTACTATTGGTTCTCAGAATTGATCCCTAACCAGCACCATTAGTATCACCTGGGAACTTGTTAGAAATGCAAATTCTCAGCAGGGGTTCTAACCAGAGCTAAGTGATGGAAAGCCCTGCTGGTGGTGCTGTGGTTAAGCACTCGGCTGCTAACTGAATGGTTGGTGGGTCAAACCCACTAGCCACTCAGTGGGAAAAAGATGTGGCAGCCTGCTTCCATAAAGATTACAACCTTGGGAGCCCTATGGGGCACTTCTACTCTGTCCTATAAGGCCTCTATGAGTTGGAATTGCACACAACGACAAATTATACTCCCTGCCAGGCCCATTCGGGCCACTGTAGGGGAATGTGGCCAACAGTATACTCATCCAAGCGGTCATTGTCTTCATGATATAGGACCATGTCATTCCAACAAGAGAATCCACGTGGTTGAACCAGGATTAACTTTAGGCCAATTAGGCCCCTTTCAGCTGGGCTGTCACTCAGAGGGTATACCACCCAGGCTGGCCTGGGCTTGCTATTAGGGAGAGAAAGACACATCACACCCAGGAATTGTCAGGGTGGAATCCCAAAATTTCAAAACAGGTCTATATAGCTCCTCACCCTTTCATCCTGATCACTATCCAAGATGAACCCTTTCTGGGAGAGCTGTACTTGGTAGTCAAACTGCCTTGCTAAGTTGCATGGACCAGGAAGAGTTAAAGGAGGTAGAACCAGAAATCTCTTTGATTTTTGAGGAGGCCTTTTGGGTGCTCAACAATAGCCACTGTGATTAGAGCAGTGGAGCAAGGCAGAGAATTGATGGCGGAGGACGGGCAGAGAATATCACTCAGGAAGGGCAGGTGCTGTTGGGAGGGTATGACCGTTGGCCCTACTTTGAGCTGCACAAAGACATTGATGTAAGGGATAGAACTGAAGAATGGAAGATGGAGGTGAGAACCTGAAGTAGTTATATTTTATAATTTTGTCCAATTCCCTTTCATCCTCCCCTTTTTTTCTTTTTACTTTTTTCTATGTTGATTGTTTTTCTTTATTTTGAATATTACATATGATCATAAACTTTATTTACTGTGATTTCAACTCACAGTAAACCCATGTGACAGAGTAGAACTGCCCCATAGGATTTTCTTGTCTGTATATTAAATACACCATGGACTGCCAGAAGAATGAACACATCTGTCTTGGAAGAAGTACAGCCAGAATGCTTCTTAGAAGCAAGGGTGGTAAGACTTTTTCTCTCTTACTTTGGACACGTTATCAGTAGGGGCCAATCCCTGGGAAAAGACACCCTGCTTGGTAAAGCCAAGGGTTAGTGAAAAAGAGGGAGACCCTCAATGAGATGAACTGGCACAGTGGCTGCAACAATGGGTTCAAACATACCTACTACTGAGAGAATGGCACAGGACTGGGCAAAATTTTGTTCTGTTATACATAGGGTTGTTATGCTTTGGAGCATACTTGATGGCGCCTAAAAATTTTTTTTTTTTTTTTAATAACAACAATCTTTATGGAAGCAGATTGCCAGGTCTTTCTTGTGTGGAGCTGCTGGGTCAAGCCATCAATCTTCCAGTTAGCAGCCAAGGACTTAACCATTGCACCACTGGGGCTCCTTCACCTAATCTGTACTCCTGGAAAATAGCTGGAGACAGACCAACATCATGTGGGAGTAGGAATGGAATTGGAATGTCCAGCAAGTAATCATTCCCTTGATCACATCTTACTCCAATTTGGATGTATTACCCAGTATTTCCAACGGGCTTACAAAATACAGCTCGTTATAATGAAATTTGTAAGAGTCATTATTATTCATCTTCTAATTATTCAGAAAGTGCAGGAAGTCAAAGGAAGTGTTTACTTGTTCAACTGGAAAAATAGGGAGGTATCTTCGGCCACAGCCGAAATATGAAAAGCAATTACATAAAGGCTGCGCTCATGAAGGAAAAACATTCTGCAGCTACATTGTTTCTCCTCCACGCTGAGAAGTTAAGTTTGAAATCTGACATATGTATTGGTAATACTGCTTTGATGAGTCTGAATTCTTCACAGTGAGGCTAATGAGTGAGAGGCAATGACAAAAAATAAACATATCTAAGCTGACAGCAATGGGAGGTGACAGAATTCCTTTGGCTGCCTATAGACACAGTTTTGTAAACTCAGATTGGTCCTGGAGGAGAAAAACTGTGTATTTGGTTTGGAATAATAACTTCCAGAAAAAATCCAGGAACACAGGAATGGTATCCACTTACCTCTTAAAACTTTTCTTCTTTCAGCTACACAGGTCTACTTAAAGAAGTTAAAAAACAAAACAAAACAAAACACAACAGTTGCTGTTGACTCTGACTCATAGTGACCCCATGTGTATCAGAGTAGAACTGTGTTCCATAGAGTTTTCAGTGGCTGATTTTTTGGAGCAGATCACCAGGTCTTTCTTAAAAAGTGCCTCTGGGTGGCCTTGAACCACCAACCCTTTGGCTCATTAACTGTTGGCACCACTGAAGCACTCCCTACATGTCTACTTGCTGTTCCTTAAATATACTGTGCATTTTACCTCCCTGAGCCGCTAAATATGTGATTCTTACTGCCCAAACACCTGTTCTCCTTGGTAAACGACTTTAACCTTTCAGTATTTAAAGTTTCATCCCCTCACTGAAGCCATGCCCTAACCCCCAAGTAGCAGACCTGTGAGTCAAATACAGCTCAATTAAAATTCAAGTTCTACTACTTGCTAGCTGTGTGACTTGGAACAAACATTTGAACTCCTCAGGCTTCCTCTTTTAAATTTGGAGGGTGGAAGTAATAATACCTACTTCATAAAAAAAAAAAAAAAACTTCATAGAACAGTTTATAAGAATTAGTGAGGTACCTTCTGCAAAGCATCTCACACACAGCAGGCACTCAGGGAACAGCTTCAGTGAGCTCTCAGCCCTTGATGGCTCTGTCTTTGCATTGATCACACTAATGATTTTTGATTGTCTCTTCCTCCCAATAGATCATAGGCTCCTTGAAGATAAGGAATGTGACTCATTTTTATCTTTGAGTCTTCTGCACAGAATCATGAGCACAGAATTTATATAACTGCCTTTCATTTTGGTGGAAGATACCTCCCAGTTAACAAATGAACTGATAGCCTCTATGTTGTCAGAAATTGATATTGCCACTCCTGCTCTTTTTTGTTTATTGTTTGCTTGATATATATATTTTTTCCATCCTCTGAGTTTTAGTTTGTTTGTGTCTCTAAGTCTAAAGTGTGTCTCTTGTAGGCAGCATATAGATGGGTCATGTTTTCTTATCCATTCTGCCACTCTCTTTTTATTGGTGCATTTAGTCCATTAACATTCAGTGTAATTATGGGTAGGTATTTTTTTTTTTTTTATGAGTTTAGTGCTATCATTTTCATGGCTTTTTTTGTGTGTTGTTGACAGTTTCTTTTTCCCACTTGATTTTATGTGCTGAGTAGACTATCTTTATATATTGTCCTTTCCGCATATTCGTAGTTGATTTTGTTTCTGCTGAGTCTCTATTTTTTTCTTGTTATTTTATTTTGATGAGTAGGATTGTTAATCTCCTTTGTGGTTACCTTAATATTTACCCCTATTTTTCTAAGTTTAAACCTAACTTTTATTTCTTTATGTTGCCTTGTCTTCCTCTCTGTATGAAAGATCTATGACTACATTTCTTATAAACCAAAAACCCAAGCCTAAACCCAGTGCTGTCGAGTCAATTCTGACTCATAGTGACCCTATAGGACAGGGTAGAACTGCCCCATAGAGTTTCTGAGGAGCGCCTGGCAGATTCGAACTGCTGACCCTTTGGTTAGCAGCCATAGCACTTAACCATTATGCCACCAGGGTTTCCACTACATTTCCTAAAAAAAAACATTTCGTAGTCCCTCTTAATTATTTTAATGTGGCCTTCTTTTACATAACGACATTGCTGTTTCCCTGTTTTGAGTGTTTTTTTTAATCTTGATTTATTTTTCTGATTTCCCTGTCTGGATTGACTGCTAATTGCTCTGTCCAGTGTTCTAGTCTTAGGGTAATACCTGATATTATTGATTTTCTACCCAAAGAACTCCCTTTTGTATTTCTTGTAGTTTTGGTTTGGTTTTTACGAATTCCCTAAACTTTTGTTTATCTAGAAATGTCCTAATTTCACCTTCATATTTGAGTGACAGTTTTGCTGGATGTATGATTCTTGGCTGGCAATTTTTGTCCTTCAATTTTTTAAATATGTCATCCCGTTGCCTTCTTGCCTGCATGGTTTCTGACGAGTAGTCCAAGCTTATTCTTACTGACTCTCCTTTGTAGGTGACTTCGTTTATCCCCAGGTGCTCTTAAAATTCTTTCTTTATCTTTGGTTTTGGCAAGTTTGATTATAATATGTGTTGGTGACTTTCTTTTAAGATCTGCCTTATGTGGAGCTCGATGAGCATCTTGGATAGAAATCTTCTCATCTTTCATGATATCAGGGAAGTTTTCTGCCAACAAATCTTCAACAATTCTCTCTGTATTTTCTGTTCTCCCTCCGTGTTCTGATACTCCAATCACTAGTAGGTTATTTCTCTTCATAGAGTCCCACATGATTCTTAAGGTTTCTTCATTTTTAAAAATTCTTTTATCTGATTTTTCTTCAAATATATTGGTGCCAAGTGCTTTATCTTCAAGGTCACCAATTCTGCCTTCCACTTGCTCGACTCTGCTCCTCTGACTTTCTATTGAGTTGTCTACTTTTGTCATTTTATTGTTAATCTTCTGAATTTCTGATTGCTGTCTCTCTATGGATTCTTGCAGCTTATTAAATTTTTCATTATATTCTTGAAGAACCTTTTTAATTTCCTCAACTGTTATATCTGTGTATTCCTTGGGTTGTTCTGCATATTGCCTGATCTCCTTCCTGATGTCTTGAAGAATTCTGTATATTAATCTTTTGGATTCTGTATCCAGTAATTCCAGGAAGACACCTTCATCTGGAAGATCCTTTGATTCTCTGCTTTGAGAGCTTGTTGAAGTGATCATGGTCTGTTTCTTTATGTGGTTTCATATTGACTATTGTTTCTGAGCCATCTATAAGTTATTGTATTAGTTTATTTTTTGTTTGCTTACTGTATCCTAGTTTCTTGCTTTGTTTTGATATGCCCAGATGGGTTGCTTGAGTGAGCCAGCTTGATTATTTTCACCTTTGGGGCTCTAACATCCTGTCACAAGATGACTAGAGCTGTTATCAGGTAAATGAGCTTATGAGTCCAATTCACTTTTCTTGTGTGGATTCAGCTCAGGTGTCCATGTAGCTTGTCATCAAGTGTCTGGTACAGGCTCTGTCCTACAGTCTTAGAAGGGCAGGGGTGTTTGGTATAGTTACCAGTATCTGGTTGCAGCAGGAGGGTCATGCTCTGATCAAGGCAGGGAGCTGAGAACCGTCCCCTGAGTGTCTCTGAGGAAAGCACATCCCTGTTCCCTAGAACGTATAGGTGGGTAGGCTCTGCAGATGGACCATGGGCACCCAATGTTTTTGGTTGTAAAGACTGGGAGGTATCACTTATCCTTGGACCCCATGTCTGGGGTGGCTGAGTAGCCCAAGTGGAGACACCAGTCCTTAGGCCCCTGATGTGGGTAGATGAGGACCCTATTTAATAGGCAAAGCCTTGTCAAATATCAAACACCTGCCTCTCTACTGCACAGTTAAACAGCTGCTGTCTGCCAGCAAGGGCCTATTCTCCTGGAATAGGACCAAACAGGTCCATGCAGGGGGGAAAGGTATTCAAAGTCCAGGGACTGTTTATGCCTCAACAAGAGCTGCTTCTGTCCTGAGCTCCCCAGGTTAGTGGAGCTGGAAAATTATCTTTTCCCACTGTTGTAAATTTATTCCTTCTCCAAGTCCAGGAACATGGCTCAGGGCACTCAAACGGGCCTCTCTCAGGCCCAGGGAAATCAATAGCCACTGAAGCCAGCTTGGGGGTGGAGGGCATGGTAAAATATATGCAAGTACTTAGCTTTTGCCGAGAGCGCCATTCTTCTCTGGTTCTGGAGGTGTGAGTAGGCTGTGCATCTGGCTGGTTCTCCCTGAGAAAACTGTGGCCAAATGCTACCAGCAGCCTGCCACAGCCACTTCCAGGAATGCGAACCGATAGCCTCTAATTCAGTAGTCTTTAAGGCCTTCTTTTTCAGGGAAGTCTTCAGCTACTTCCTCAGGGAACCACATTGTTTGTGTGTGTGTATAAATGAATGCACATGCGTGCACGCGAGTGTGTTGGAGGCTGAACCTTTACAAGATGTGGCCGAAGGTTGTTGTTTATGTCAAGGAGTGAGCTGGACTGGACAGTTAACTTCATTCAGTGGAACAGATATAAGGCGAGGATGTGTGATTTTATGGTTGGGCTGGGCTGCTTGAGGGAGTGGTTGTTCTGGTATGTAAAGCATGTGGTTGCCATTGAGAAAGGCATTTGGTTCTCACAAATATGACAGCAAACCCAGACTTTTTATGACTAAAACGTCATCTTCCTATATATTAAGTGAGAATGCCTTAGACTGTTCAACTGCCACAGGTTGTTGACTAGCTAATCTTTAGTTTACTTGTTCATAGTGTTGGATCTAGGTCATCTGAAGGCATTTGGTCTCATATGACTCAATGGTCATTTCACAGCCACCTCTTTTATTGTTATGCCTGTCCCTCCCAGAGTTACTGCTTGTGGAGCTTGACATCATCTGAAGACATCTGGTCTCATATGACTCATTGGGTATTTCACATCCACTTCTTTTATTGACATGCCCATCTCTCCCAGAGTCACTGCTTATGGAGCTTGACAATGCATAAGATAGATAATGGTAATTTCATTCCTTTTTCTTACTTTCCTGACACCTAGAGAGAGTCTGAAGCCATGGTGGTATAGTGGTTAAGAGTTTGGCAGCTAACCAGAAAGCTGGCAGTTCGAATCCACCAGCTGCTCCTTGGAAACTGTATGAGGTGGTTCTACTATATTCTATAGGGATGCTATGAGTCAGAATTGATTTGACAGTAGTGGGTAGAGAAAGCCTGGCATGTTGACAAGCATCCATTCACTAGTTCACTCATTCCCATTCATTCAGCAAATATGTATTGAGTCCTCTGTGTGCCAGGCACTGTGTTAGGCACTGAGGATATAGCTGTGAGCAAGGTGCTAAGTTCAGGGTTTAGAGTTAAAGACATCGTTACTGAGCATCTGCTAGGTTCCAGGCACTATGCGGCACTCTGGAGACATGCTGAGAAAAATTGAGAGCACCCCTGCCCTCAAGAAGTGTGGTCTAGTGGGAGGTGACAGAAATATGAACAGAAACTTATTTTTAGAAAATAGCTAATGCAGTGATGAGAGACATGCACAGGGAATAAATGAGTGATGGAACATACTTACAGGTAGAAGGAATCGGGATGTATCTAGAAGACGGTGTTCTGCTTCCTTGAGTGTCAGTATTTTAGCATCACCGCCTGGGGTTGTGTGGTTACTTTAAGCCTCCACTTCTACCCCTAAGTCATACCCCAGGCACCACATAAAAAGCTTCTCCCCACTTTTTCAGTAGTTTGCAACTTTAATTTTGAAATGCTGGTCTTGACCTGTTCCTCACATTGCATCCTTTCCTCCCTTTGGTTCTCCATATTCTACATTAACCTTGAATCTTGAACTTGGTGCTCAGACTGTGGGTCTCTCTCCACCTATGCTTACTCAGACTTCTTTAGTTTAACTCCCATTCCAGTTCAGCCAAGCCCAGGGTTGGGGATGCCCCAGCATATTATTTCATGAGGCCCACCCCAAATCCAAGTGTAGGGGATTTAAACAAACTTGGTTTATTTCAAATACTGTTTTTCAAAATCTTCCTAAAATGTATGTATCTATTTCAGGCTCTCTATGCAATAGATTGAATTGAGTCTTTAACGACCGAAGCTCTTGTGTTTCCTTGAAGCTCATCAGTTTTAAACATTTGTCCTTATAAGCCAGTTGCCATGGCATGGACTTCCATTGTGTCGACCCCACGTGTGTCAGAGTAGTACTGCATTCCACAGAGTTTTCAGTGGCTGATTTTTTGAAAGTAGATTGCCAGGCCTTTCTTCCGAGTCACCTCTGGGTAGACTCAAACCTCCAACCTTTCAGCTAGCAGTTGAGCATGTTAACTGCACCATCCAAGGACTTCTTTATCCTTATGCAGTACAATAAATTCAAATAAAAAATTTGTTATATTTAGACACCAGCCTACATTTCATCAAGACATTCACTTATTAATATATTAACTAATTCAATCAATTTTTTAAATAGTAATTATGTCACTGAACTAAGAACGCTACGAGACGTCAGAGTTCCAAGGCAGTTTATGTAGACTGAGAAAGTTGACTTTGTAAGAGAAGCCAGCAACATAACATAATACCTAAAAACCAAAACAGATACCAAATTAGTGACCTGGGTAAGAAGCACTATCAGAATTCAGAACTGTGAGAAAGATCACTGCCAAATGGGGTGGAATTTGAGCAGGGCCTTGAAGAAGAGTTGGGCTTTCAGTAGGAAGAGAGGAAGGCGGAGCCATAAGGTAGCGAAGATGGTTTAGACAAAAGCAGAGAGGTGAGGAGGTGCCTTGGTGCTGGGTAACATCAAAGAGCTGCAGTTTTATTGATCTGGCAAGTTTCTGTGGCTTTCAGGGGGCCATTGTGTTCTGCGTAGAATTTGAATTCCCAGATAAGAGTGACTGGCAGCTTTCTGAAGACCTAAATTGAAAAGCAGACACAGACATAATGGTGCTGGAAGCAGTTTGTTTAACATGGTAAAGCTTTCCTCACTTTCTATACTGCTAAGGAGGGCTCTGCCCTTTATTCGTGACTGGACTTTCTATGGCTAGCTTCTTTACCAGGAGAAAAAAAAGATCTCTTCGGTCGCTTTACTTAGGTTATTCGAGAGCTTCTCTAGAGAATTACTCTTTGTGGGTAATTTCACTCACTGCTCAGTCAGATTAAGACTTTCCACCGCCAGTAAAGACATTTTCCCTGGATTTTGCTTCTGTGAATGCCATTGTGACAGCTTATCTGGAAAAGGTGAATGTGTATAAACTATGTGTCTGACGGCATTTTTAAGTGTAGTGTGAAATGTGTTCAGTACCGCTGTGGCCAGCAAGGGTTTTGATTCTTTACAACTTTTTAGGGATACATTTTCCAGGTTAGCCAACAATTTCCACATTTGTGCTTGTGAACTTGTGAAGACTGGTGGCTGGTACCAGGTTGCTCATCTGGGTTAAATTTGGGTAATACAGTTCTGTCCTGGAAGAAACAAGGAAAGGATCACAGTTGAGATGAGGGTCTGGAAAAGGTGTTCAGAGTAGAACAGCTGGTGTGAACCCTAGTCTCAGATATCCGGAAGGATAGGGCTCAGTGTTAAACCTCAGGCTGTTGTCGCATGCCATTGAGTCAATTCTTCATAACGGAGTAAAACTACCCTGTAAAATTTTAATCTTTACAGGATCAGATCACCAGATCTTTCTCCTATGGAGCCCCTGGTGGGTTCAAACTGCCAACTTTTCAGTTAGCAGGTGAGCATTTAACCATTGTTCCAACAGGGATCCTTAAAATCTGAGGCTAGAAACAGGAAATACATTGCAAGGCTACCAGTTTGAGAATTGAGGGCAGGGCAGAGTGCAGTTTGAGGAATGGTTGTTATAAACCCATTGCCATCGAGTTGATTCCGACTCGTAGCAACCCTATAGGACTGTGTAGAACTGCACTATAGGGTTTCCAAGGCTGTAATTTTTATGGAAGCAGATTGCCACATCTTTCTCCCATGGAACAGCTGGTGGGTTCAAACCGCCAACCTTTTTGTTAGCAGCCAAGTGAGAAGGGGTTGATGCATGAAAAATTTTCCCTGGTGATGTAGCCTGGCTCAAAGGGCCCATGCAATGACTGAACTCCATTCTACCTTGGATGGTCTCATATGGGTGACAAAGGGGGAGCTCTGTATAAGGGGTTCATTGTGGCAGTATGGATGCTATTTCTGGAAAAGTCAGGGTTGGAAGGTAGGTGACCCAGCCATCCTATAAACAAGGGGCATGGGGCTGAAGGTACTCAGAGAGACATGCTTCATGAATTTTACTCCTGAATGACAGGAGTTGGGCATGTTGACTTGTATGAAGGGGACCTTGAAAAGCAACCTTCAACTGCAGAGACTTCTAGTTCAGTGTCTCTTGGTTTCAAGCTACAGATATACACTCAAATGTGCACAAGTGAAAGCAAGTGCTTTTACTTGTTTTTGTCTTTGTGGGTGTATGTGTGAAGTTACTGAAATCTCATTTACTCCAAGAGTGGAAGGGAAAGTTTCATTTCAATTGAACTGCAGATCTTTCAATTAGACTGAAGGCTGAAAAGCCCTCTGGGACCCAAAGTGCTCTCCCAGTTTCCCAGGGGCCCATGGTCTCTCATCCCTTTCTCTCTGGGCACCAGCTGCATTCCACTTGCCAGAGAATGTTCTCTGCTTTTTCGTCTTGTACATGAGCCCACTTGGCTGCCAGCCTGATGTTTTGTCTGACCATCACTGGCTGGGGCTGTCTATTAGTTATATATATACATATAACCGAAAGACAGATTGCTTGGATGCTGGAAATCCAGTGGGTTAGCTATCCTAGGATCAAGTGTCCGGCCTAATCTAATCTGCAATGGCTGAGTGACATCTTTTTTTTTTTTTTTTTAAATATAATTTATTTTTTGCTGTTGTTGTTGAAAATATGCACAGCAAAACATATGCCAATTCAACAGTTTCTACACATACAGTTCAGTAATGTTGACACATTCTTCGAGTGGTACAACCATTCTCACCCTCCTTTTCTGAGTTCCTCCCCCATGAACGTAACTTCACTGCCCCCTAAGGTTCCTGTCTAATCTTTTAAGTTGCTGTTGTCAATTTGATCCCATATAGATAGATTTTAAAAGAACATAATGCTCAAGGCAGACATTCTTTTCTAGTGAAGCTGAACTACTGTTTGGTTTTAAGAAGACTTCAGGGGATATTTTTTATTAAAGCGTTAAAGATTATCTTAGGGCAATAGTTTCAGGGGTCCTCCTGGCTGGGTGACATATTATATGTAGCATTGCCCCTTCCAGGGGCTGGAATAAATGATGAAAGTGTCTAGCCCTGAAGCCCACTGGCTGATACAATGTAGTGGGGTAGTCTGTGGAGTGACCATCTCCCTAGGAAGCAGATGGACAGAAGCTTCAGCCAGTCATGGCTGGTCTGACTAGGGAGAGCACAGTTATGTGGCCGTGGAATGAGCAAGGGGCTCGTGTGGAATTTGCGGTTTCAGGATCCGGGGGAAGGGCAACACGGCTGCCCCTTGGGTCCTTGCGGTCTGTCTTTGGTCCTGGCGTGTGTCCTTCATGTTTCTCTGTACTTGAGGCACACTCTGATGTTACCAACAGCCCTTCCAGAGCATAAATAGAGCTCCTGCTGTCATATGGCACAACAGGTTTTGAGAAGGTATATTGGAATGACTACATG